>NC_132913.1:101714401-102314401 GCF_047675955.1 Chlorocebus sabaeus | reverse complement strand
TCCACAGAATCTGCTGGTCCACAAGTTAAATGACATTATGCTAATCAAACTAGTGAGCATGAAGTAGCAAATGCTCCAGATGTTCTGTCAAGCCATATGTGAACTGGAAAGTGGATAAACCATAGAAAATTTAGTGTCTACTAAAAATATAAAAATTAGCCGGGCATGGTGGTGGGCACCTGTAATCCCAGCTACTCAGGAGGCTGAGGCAGGAGAATCATAGAGTGAACCTGGAGGGGTGGAGGTTGCAGTAAGCCAAGATCATGCTATTTCACTCCAGCCTAGGCAAAAGAGTGAGACACTGTCTCAAAAAAAAGAAAAAGAAAAAGAAAATGTAGGGTACATTAGTGACATTTTTATAGTCCATGTTTTGAGGCAAGTCAGGACATTCCTTCAATGTAAAGGACAAGTTATTACACCGTGCATCTCCTATATTAAAGAAAAAGGCACAGTGCTTCTCTTTCAATATGGAAGATATTCTATTAGTTGGGTTCCTTATCTCAAGTTTCTTGGCCATTTGTGTCACAATTCAGAGACATGTTCTACTCAGTCTCTCAGAGGTTCCCTAGCAAGATCAAGCCTGGCTGTCTACAACAGTAACCTCCTCATTAACACTAAATCTTTAATGGGTTTTTCTCCTTACTCCTGTCTCTGCACTACTCTCTACAATGCTTTCTGAGATCACCTCCTAAATAAGTTACACTCAAATCCTTGTTCAGGATCTGCTATTGGAGGAATCTAAACCAAGAAGAGTGGATAAAGGTAAAAACAAGGAAATATTTACCAAGTTATTGTAATAATCCAGGCAGAAGATGATAATGTATCAATGAAGGTAGCAGCACCAATAAGAAATTGAGAGGCCATTTGACTGAGGCAGTTTCAGCACCATAGGTTCCCACTTAAGCAAACCAAAACCTACTTCAGTGTAAACACTCTTAGTCAATCAGAAACTGTCAACTAACATCTAACAAGCAACATTCTATTACTTATGCATAACCAACTGAAACCACCATCTAACTAACTTCTAACTAGATCACTTTAACCAATTAATTTTTTTTACCCTGCTTCCTCATTTACCTTTTTTTTTTTTTGAGAGGGAGTCTCGCTCTGTCACCAGATTGGAGTGTAGTGGCGCTATCTGGGCTCACTGCAACCTCCGCCTCCCAGGTTCAAGTGAGTGTCCTACCTCAGCTTCCAGAGTAGCTGGGACTACTGACGTGTTCCACCACACCTGGCTAAATTTTGTATTTTTAGTAGAGACAGGGTTTCACCATGTTGGCCAAGATGGTCTCGATCTCTTGACCATGTGATCCGCCCACCTCGGCCTCTCAAAGTGCTGGGATTACAGGTGTGAGCCACTGCACCCAGCCTCATTTACCCTTTAAAAGCTTTTCCCTTACGCTCATTTGTTGGAGCCCCAAATTGCTTGCAGTCTTGAGTGGCCCCATTCATGAACTCTTAAAGTCTCTTAAACTCATGAAGTCTGTTCAAATAAACTCTTAAAAATTTTCACGTGCCAAGATTTGTCTTTTAACACACTGGAGGTAATTGGATGTGGTCAAGTGTGATTGAATTTTGGATGTATTTTGAAGTTAGAGGTGTGAAGTTCGATGTGTGAGAGAAAGATGGAGTCCAGGATGTCTCCTAGGCTTTTGCCTGAATTAACTGGAATGATCAAATTTCTTTCAAGTGAGATGGAAAAAGACTTCAGGAAGAACAGATTTTCTGGGGAAGATATGGAGTTCAATTTTGGTCAGCTTAAGTTTGAGGTACCTAGTAAATATTCAAGACAAGCTTTCAAGTAGGCAATCTGGGTGCATGAGTCTAGTGCTCAGGAGGAAGGCCCACACAGGAGATATAAATTTGGGACTCATTGGCATATGATGATATTTCAAGCAATGAGACCAAATGAGATCATCCAAAAAGTAAATGTAGAGAGAAAGAGAAGAGGACCAGTGCCTGAGCACTGGACCCCTCTAATGTTAAAAGCTGGAAAGAAGGGGAGGAACAGACAAAGGAGATTTTAAAAATTCTATCAGTGAATCCCAGGAAATGGGATATCCAGGAGGTTAATGGGACCAAAAAATACATTATATAAAAAAGGATGTGATCACACGAATCAAATGTTTGCTGATATATGTCAGATCAAATAAGGACTGGGAATTTATGAGTGGATTTAGCGATGGGAAGATCAGCTGAAGCCTGAGGACACATTTTTTGGTGTTCAAGGATATTATGAAGTACACTTCATTAATTCCAATGAGGCTCAATGAATATCTGAGCATTCCTGAGGCTGAATACAATGCAGCCTTTCTCAAACAGATGGGGGAAGGTATGCATGAAAAGAACTCTTCCAATGAACTTTGGATACTTTGCAATTTTGCCAAAGGTCAGCCATGACACTGGCAATAAAACATCAGAAATAATATGATTATAATAATAATATTACAGATGAGCAAACTCCCCTGGGTGCCCTGGTGGGAAAAATAAAATAACACTAGAATCTCCTGTCAGTCAAACGAGTTACTTTACTGGATGCTTTTTGTGATAATTTTGCTGTAAAATAGATAGATTATAATGAACAATGGTACCTAAAATTTCCAACTGCACAGTGTTTTGGCTTGTTATAATCAACGGGAGGCCCAAGTGATGACTGAATCAGCCACATGACAGTAATGCTGAAAGTCATCTGTCAGTGAGCCCTAAGTGTTCAATGAGAGCCCAAGAGAGATAATGCCAAAAAAGCCTTATACACCAAAAGCAACTTCCAGAAAGGTAGGAGGCAAAAATAAGTCCATTTCATCTGTTCTCTATCTGGCAGAAAGTTGTTCTGTGGCTAGTTTTAACTCTGGTACAAATAATATCTTTTTTTCTTCTCTTATGACAGCATTTGATTTTGGTGTAGGAATTACCTTTAGCTTACTCCATCAGTGCTCAGTGTCATTTTCTCTCCTGATGCAAAATGTTGCCTTATCAGTGTTTGCATTTCTTCATCCACCATCCTCTGGCCAACAGTCATACTTGTTATAAAAATAGTATCTACCTATAGGGTTGTCAAAAAGATCATGGAACTTAATCTAGCTAAATCATTTAGGATGGTACTTGGAAAAGAGCTTGTGCTCTGCACATGAATGTTACCTCTTGTTTTTATTTTACATGATAAATGTTTAGGGGGAGAAAAGATTTCCTTTCCTCATCCATTGCTAGGTTCATGGCTGATGGTCCTATAACATAAGACACATTAACAAGAGAAAAACACACAAATGATTTAATATAAGTTTTATGTGACACAGGAAACTCCGTAAGGAAATGAAGACCCAAAGAAACAGTAAACACGTGTATTTTTATGCTTAGATTTGATGATGAGTGTACGGTCATAGGCAAATATGACTGGAATAAAAAGGAGTATGATCTAATGCTAATAAACTGGGGAGAACTTAGCAAGGGCTGTTTGTACAGATTCTTTTCTGAATGTCTGTGTCTTCAGAGGTAAATGTGTTCCTTTGCTCTAGGTATAGAAAGAGTACCTCAGAAAGGAAGGTCTTATAATCTGCTTCAGGGGAGAAGAGTGAAAGGTGGTCAGAGAGTGACTTTTCCAGGTTTTATGACCTGCTTCAGCAAAGAAGGGTGAGTGGAAGGTAAAGGTGATTTTCCTGCTGCTGATTTCTCAAATGCTAAGGTGTCATGTTTAGGGGTAGTATTTCCTGAACTCCATCAGGTTTTACCTCTGTATGGCCTGTCTTTACATGAGTCTCTGTTACTTGTGACTATAAAAAACATGGAACTTATCAAATCATTGTGAGTATGGATTTTTCTAATTCTTTTTCTTTTCTTCTACCTTTTTTTTTTTTTTTTGACAGGATCTTGCTCTTTTTCCCAGGTTGAAGTACAGTGATGTGATCATAGATCATTGCAGTCTCAAACTCCTGGGCTCACAGGATCCTCCTGACTCAGTCTGGTAGCTGGGTCTATAGGTACACACCACCGGGCCTGGCTCATTTTTTAAACAGAGACAAGTTCTTGCTATGTTGCCCAGTGTATGAGTCCATTTTCACACTGCAGTTTCAGAACTGCCTGAGACTCGGTAATTTATGAATAAATGAGGTTTAACTGACTCACAGTTCTGCAGGCTTAACAGGAAGCATGACTGGGAGGCCTCAGGAAACTTATGATCATGGTGGAAGGCAAAGGAAAAGCAAGGTACATCTTCCCATGGTGGAGCAGGAGAGAGAGAAAATAAATGAGGAAGTGCCACACACTTTCAAACAACCAGATATCATGAGAACTCACTATCATGAGAACAGCAAGGGGATGGCCCACTCCTATGATTCAAATACCTCCCACCAGGACCCTTCCCCAACACATGGGGATTACGATTAGAGATAAGATTTAGTTGGGGACACAGAGCCAAACCATATCACCCAGACTGCTCTCAAACTCCTGGGTTAAAGTGATCCCCCCACCTCAGCCTTCCAAAATGCTGGGATTAAAGGTATGAGCCACCACACCTGTCCTATGCTTCTAATTCTAAATGTATGAATGCACAGGAAAAAATAATCCTGAAACCTTCAGAAATCCCACAAATTCTGGAGAGGAGAGTAAGTATGAGCCATTCACGTTCTAAAGACCTGGATCAGGCCTCAGAGTCTTAGGATCTCTGAGTCTAAGCTAAGTAACTGACATCTCCCAAGTAAGCTGCTATGGTCTGGATATGCTTTGCTTGACTCTAAGTCTAATGTTAAAATTTGATCCTTAGTGTTGGAGCTGGGGCCTGATAGGAGGTGTTTGGATTGTAGGGGGAGATCCCTCATGAATGGCTTAGTGCCATTCTTGGGGGAGTAAGTAAGTTCTCATTCTTAGTTCCCACAAGAATAGGATGTTGAAAAGAGTCTGGTACTTCCTCCTATCTCTTGCTTCCTCCCTTGCCCTATAATCTCTACATACCATGAGCAGGAGCAGCCTGAAGCCCACACCAGAAGCAGATACTGGAACCATACTTCTCGTACAGCCTTAAGAATCACAAGCCAAATAAACTCTTTATTTATAATGTACCCAGCCTTAGATATTCCTTTATAGCAAAACAGATGTACTGAGATATAAATTTGGTCCCAGGAGTTGGGTGTTGCTATAAAGATACCTGAAAATGTGGAAGAGGCTTTGGAACTGGGTAATGAGCAGAGGTTGGAAAAAGTTGGAGGGCTCAGAAGAAGTAGAAAGATGAGAAAAAGTTTGGAACTTCTTAGACATTGGTTAAGTGTTGTGACCAAAATGCTGAAAGACATATAAACAGTAAAGGCTGTGCTGCTGAGGTCTCAGGTGGAAATGTAGAAACTGTTAAGAACTGGAACAAAGGTCACCTTTGTTACATTATAGCAAATAATTTGGCTGCATTCCATGCATGCGCTAGAGTGGCAATCTACAGTATCCAGCAGAAGAAATTTCTAAGCAGCAAGGTGTTTACGAAGTGATGTGGCTGCTTTCAACAGCTTATAATCAGATGTTGGAGAAAAGGAAAGACATAGAGTTTGAATTTATAATTAAAAGAGAAGTAGAGCATAAAAATTTGAAAAATTTGCAGGCTTGCCATGTGGTAGAGAAAAAAGGAGCACTTGCTAGAGAGATCAGCACAGATAAAAGGTAGCCAGGTGCTTACAGTCAAATCAATGGGAAAAAGGCCCAAAAGCCACTTCAGAAATCTTTGAGGCAGCCCCTCCCATCACAGGCCCAGAGGCCTAGGAGGACATAATTGTTTGGGGTACACACCTGGGGCACCACTGCCAGGTGCCACCTTAGGTTGCTGCTTCCTGCATCCCAGCTACTCTGACTCTAGCCATGGTTGAAAGGGCCCCAGATACTGCTCTAGCTGCCACTCCAGAGGGTGCAAGCCATAAGCCTTGGGAAGCTTACATGTGGAATTAAGTCTGCAAGCGTGCAAAATTTAAGAGTGGTGGAGGTTTGGCAGCTTCCACCTCAATTTCACAGGACCTATCAGATAGCCTCGGTGCCCAGGCAGAAGTCTGCCACAGGGGCAGAGCCACTGCAGAGGGCCTCTACTAGGGCAGTGTGGGACCAGTACTGCTGTCCTCCAGGTTCCAGAATGGTAGAGCCACCAACAGCCTGCAATCTTAGCCTGGAAAAGCTACAGGCATTGGATTCTAACCAGTGAGAGTGGCCACACGGACTATGCCCAGCAAAGCCATTGGGACAGGGCTGCCCAAGGCCTTGGGAGCCCACCCACTGAACTAGTGTGGCTATGGGACATGAAGTCAAAGAGATTATTTTGGGTCTTTAAGATTTAAGGTCTGCCCTGGTCAGTTTCAGACTTGCCTGGGGCCTGTTACCCCTTTCTTTTGGTCAAATTATCCCTTTGGGAAAGGGAATGCTTTCCCAATGTCTGTCGCACTATTGTGTCTTGAGATTAAGTAACTTGATTTTGATTTTACAAACTCAGTTTGCTTTGAGTCTCAGACGAGATTTTGGACTTTTGGGTTGGTATTGGAACATGTTAACACTTGTGGGAACCATTGGGACAGAATGATTGTAATGTGGGAAGCACATAAGATTTGGGGGCCCGGGGAGAAATGCTAGAATTTGGATAAGGTTTGTTAAAAGTGTCATGTTGAAATTTGATCCCCAATGCTGGAGTTGGGGCCTGATGGAAAGTGTCTGGACCATGGGTGCAGATTTCTCATGAATGGCTTGGTGCTATTCTTGAGTGAGTAAGTGAGTTCTTACTCTCAGTTCTTGCAAGAACTGATTGTTGATAAGAGCCTGGCACCTCCTCTTCTCTATTTCACTTCCTCTCTTGACATGTGATCTCTGCACACCATAAGCAGAAGCGGCCAGAAGCCCTCACCAGAAGAAAATGCTGGTGCCATGCTTTTTGTACAGCCTGAAGAACCACGAGTCAAATAAACCTCCTTTCTTTATAAAGTACCAGCTTCGGGTATTCTTTTATAGCAACACAAATGGATGAAGACATGAGTATTTATACCAATTGCATGCCTCTAAGAAAAACAAAACATATATCCCCCTCCCAATCCCATCTCCATCTTCCTTAGATTCACTGGGTCTTACCTTTGGCCCACCCAAGAACCAGCTTATTGTTCAAGTCTTAATTTCCTTTGGAAGGAGGCTTTGCTGGTGAAGGAAACCAGAATATGTCACCCCAAAATATGCCTAATTTACATAAAAATTATTTCGAGCTGAAGGTAATTAAGCAGCAGCAAATGCAGGAAAAGCTCTCTCTACCCTCCCCCTTTCCTGCCTAAAGGCAGGATATAAATTTTCCTTTACTAGAGACAGCTCTAGACACTCAAACAGCCTGGAGATAACACCAGAGAAATCTGCAAACAAACCTTACTCCATTCATTTCCTTACATATTTTTACCTTCCTACTGTTCCCCACTCTTAGAAGCCTAAAACCACTTTTCTTTGTCCTGTCATTTCCTGACAAATTTGTTGTTCTTTGTTTGAAGATGCTATATCAGCTGGAGTTCTAAGTCACTGATTTGAGTTACTCTGTTGAGGTTTCTCCTGTGTGATGTGCATTGCATGCATTATAATAAACTGATTTTCTCTTCTTAATCTGTCTTTTTGGTTAATGAGTCCCATCTAAACCCAAGATGGGTGGGGTGGGGTGGCTCACGCCTGTAATCCCAGCACTTTGGGAGGCCGAGGCAGGTGGATCACCAAAGGTCAGGAGTTGGACATCGTCTCTACTAAAAAAAAATACAAAAATTAGCCAGGTGTGGTGGCTAATAGCTGTAGTCCCAGCTACTCCAGGAGGCTGAAACAGGAGAATTGTTTGAACCTGGGAGGTGGAGGTTGCAATGAGCTGAGATTGCCCCACTGCACTCCAGCCTGGGTGACAGAGAGAGACACTGTCTCAAAAAAAAAAAAAAAAAAAAAAAAAAAGACAACCTCCAGATGGGTAGAAGTAAGTTTGCTTCCCCTGTGCTGGTAACACGCTCATGCACTGACATCCTTTTGGTGGGTGGCAGCTTTGGTAGTTGGGTCCAGTCAGTCTTCTTGGAGCCCCTGACACCCCCCTGGGATGCCATGAGGAGATGGAGTACAAATTTGCTACTTTCACCAACCCTTCAAGGTCTGGAGCCTTTTTCAGTTTTTGTCATGTCTGGTTCCTGATCTTAGAGTCCCAAAGCCCATCTCCTTTGCTGGACTGTATTCTTTTACAAACTTTTCTTAACTCTGTAAGACAAGCCCCAGATCTCCATTCACCCTAAAGCTGAACTGAGACAAAGGGGTATGAGAGAGAAAAATAAATACCTCTTGTGTCTCTCATATGCCTAAGCTGTGCAAACAAAACACAAATTCATATTTCAGTGGATTACTCTGGAACACAGAAATAAAATGGACCATACCATCTCTTGCCTCTGGCCATGGCATGTACTGCTGTTTCTTCCTGGAATGTGCTGCTTCCCCCTCCTCTTTAACTGGTTACCTCCTACTCTTCACATCTCAGGTTAAACATCACTTAGCAAATTTAAACTATGCCTTAATTCATTATTTCAAAAAATCAACACAGATTAAAGATTTCAAGAACATAAATACACCTTCATATATGATATTCACTACCATAGCTTAAATTAAGGAGAGAGCGGCCTCTCAGGACCTGCAAATAAGGAGACATTTCCCTTCGGGGGTCCCTACTTCCTTCCTGCAACCTCTTCTTCTTAAAGGCATCTGCGTTTTCAAGGGTTATGGGCTCCTGACCCTTTTCGTCACCCTTTCCCAAAGTCTTCCTACAGAAAAGGATCATTAATTGCTCATTTCCATCTTAGTGCAAATGTAAATCGATGTGTTAAGTCTCCTGCGGTATTCAGGCTAAGCCAATATTCTCTGATGGAATGAGAGACTTTGTTCCCAAAGAAAATGATGTTAAGCTGCAGGAAGAAAGATTTTACTTATTGCAGTTTAATATTAAGAGACTTTGGATCTGCTCCAACCTC
Organism: Chlorocebus sabaeus; assembly: GCF_047675955.1. Classification (NCBI taxonomy): domain Eukaryota; kingdom Metazoa; phylum Chordata; class Mammalia; order Primates; family Cercopithecidae; genus Chlorocebus; species Chlorocebus sabaeus. The sequence continues at coordinate 102,305,429 of NC_132913.1, read as the reverse complement.
TCTCTATCAGTAAAATAATGCTGCATGTATTCTGATTTTCCCAATAATTACTTTGGAAACTAAATGAGATAATATATCTGAAAATGTCTATAATCTATATAGTATTACATAAATGCTAGTGCTATTATTAGTAAGTTTTACCAACTTAACATCCATTGGCATTCAAAGCAAATCTGGAGATCCTTTATTCATACTGCCTAGATCTCTCTAAGTTGCTGCACTCAGTATACTTCCATGTAGATTCACAGACAGTTTCAGACTAGTTTCATAAAGTAAGAAAGCATATTTCTTTAAGAATAAAACAATACCTATGTCTTGCAATAATTTTTCTTGTAATCTTTTTCAAAATCTTTTGTCTCAGTGGGAATCTTCCATGTTTTTCTTACTTTTGCACTAGAGAGCATTTTATGTTTCTATATAACTTATTTTTTTCTCTCTGCCCCAAGAGCTAAAATGTGGTATTTATTAAAGTAACTCATTTCTTCATTTTCAATGAAAATGAATTAAATCCACTATTATCTTTTAATTAATTAGGGGAAAAGGTTTTACTTATTATTTCTTACAGTTGAATTACACTGATCTCTAGAGTCTGTGAAATTAAGAAATTTGAACTTTAGGTTGTTGGAACTTTAAATTATTCTGAGCTTTGAGAGAGATGTGGCTATGCCGTCGGAGTCACACGACATGCAGCTGCAACTTCTGACTTTTTTTTCCTGGAAATAATTATGACCAAAGAGTGCCAGAGATTAGAGTCCCTCAGATCACTGTCCACCCATCCTTAGGAAGTAATAAAGTAATCTTCCTCAGAATGTAGCAATCTATAACCAATCAAATCACTGTAACATATGCACTGGTCTCATATGAAACACGCAATCTGCTAAAATTTCTCTTTCTGCCTATATAAGTGAAACTGTACCTTCCTCACTTTAAAACACTGATCTCATTTGTTTGGAGTTGTGTCTCCTGGATGGCTATCCTTACGCGTTGCACTGGAATAAATGCTATTCTTAATAATCTCTTCTGACTCTCATTATTTAAGACTGACAAACCCTAAGTCAAAAACAAAACAAATAAAACTACATTTTTCTGCCATATCAAAGATGTACTGTTCAATCATTAGTAGCATGCATTTCATACTTCCTGCATATCACCAAGGCACTATATTTTTCTTTTGATCAAATCTTATGAATTTGGATGACTAAAAATGATCATTGCTTACCCATATTGAAACTTTAAAGATTTCCAAGCTTATTTAAGCTTCCCTGTTACTGGTTCTTGTGAATCTCTTTTCCCCTGAAGTCATCACATAATTTTGAAAAGTAGGCAGTTAATTACGCTAGGAAAAAAAGAAATAAAAGAATCTGTAAATTTATTTTCTACTACATTGATAGACACTAGGAAAGAGTATGGTTGCTTACATGGCTAGGCAATATCCTGTGGACCCAAATCAAATAAGCCACTGAGTTTTTCTCACAATGATACCCTGATGCATAATCAATCACTCTTCTTTCTCTTTTTAAAATTTATAATTATTTATTTACTTATTTGTTTACTTTTGAGGCAAAGTCTCACTCTGTCACCCAGGCTAGAGTGTAGTGGTGCAATTTCAGCTCACTGCAAGCTCCACCTCCAGGGTTCAAGTGATTCTCCTGCCTCAGCCTCCCGAATGGCTGGAATTACAGGTGTACACCACCAAGCCCAGCTAATTTTTGTATTTTTAGTAAAAATGGGGTTTTGCCATGTTGGCCAGGCTGGTCTCGAACTCCTGACCTCAAGTGATCTGCCTGCCTCAGCCTCCCAAAGTACTGGGATTACAGGCATGAGCCCCTACGCCTGGTCAATCAATCATTTTTCAAATTCAACCAACTGACCTCATGGACCCTTTATATACTAAGTAGCTCAGATTGTCAGAAACTATAGGTCATGAGTCAGCAAGCTTAGATCCTGAAAATGTTGGCCATTTTTCTCAGTCATTCATTCACTCATTCATTCACCAAATATTTTTGGCCATCCATGTGTCAGGCACCCATTTGGATGAACGAGTGCCTGAGCTAAGCATTCAGGTGAATAAAGAAATAGGATTCCCTACTTTCATGGAAATTACAATCAAGTGGAAAGAGAATAAACAATATATAAAATGAGATAATCATGAAGCATGCTCATGAGGGAGACTGAATGGCACAGGAAGGAAGAGCGACTCATTTAGATTGGATGGTCATGAAGTGCCTGAGTACATGAAATTTGTTTGAAGAGCTGAAAGAGAGAGCCTACCAAACAAAGAACCAAAAGAGGAATGTTCCTGACCCATGGAACAGAAATGTAACCCTCAAAGCAGGAACAGACTGGGCCTTCTCAGTATTTCTGCAAGAAGCCAATAAAATCACCTTTGCAAAGATTATGACAGTAAGAGAAATCTAGTCTAGCATGGCTGACTCCATTCTTGCTTCTAGTCTCACAGGCTGGCTGTTCTCGCTCATTCCTGGGCTGAGACCAAGCTAACCATGGGAGGAATTCAGTTTTTAGTTTAATTTTGAAGAATAACAATAGTCCCTCCCTAAAACTGACACTCTCTTTGTCTGGGGACTGACACCACCTTTGTAAGTCTAATGAAAAGCCATAAGATTAGGATTATGGGAAGGGCCTGATTTATGCTAAGATGTAGGCATAGCTTGCCTTTCTGTAATCATTTTACTGTGCTGGAGACCACAATATTTGTAACTTCCCCAACTGCTTCTAAGATAACATCACTATTGTAGAAATTAAGATTGTAGAAATTAAGATTGGTCTTTTGAGATATTTTTCAGACTTCTGTATTCTGTGGACTGATTCCACTCAGACTTGTGACTCATGACTCAACTGGTCCTGTGGCTCCCACACAGAGGCTGGATCAATGCATGAGAATCATTTTCCACACCCCTATGATTTCATTCCCAACCAATCAGCAGCACCCCTTCCCCAGCTCCATGCCTGTAAAATTATCTATAAAAACCCTAGTCTCTGAGTTCTCAGGGAGGCTGATTTAAGTAACAAACTCCCATCCTTCTGCTTGGTTAGCTCTATATGTATTAAACTCTTTCTCTACTATAATACTGCTGTTTCAGTAAATTGGCCTTATCTGCACATTAGGCAAGAATAACCCACTGGGCAATTACACCATGTATGCTGCTTAGTGATCACAGGCGAAAGTGGTAGGACATAAAAGAGACAGAAGTAGGGCTACGTGGCCGGGCATGGTGGTTCACACTTGTAATCCCAGCACTTTGGGAGGCTGAGGCAGGTGGATCACGAGGTCAGGAGTTTGAGACCAGCCTGGCTGACACAGTGAAACCCTGTCTCTACTAAAAAATACAAAAATTAGCTGGGAGTGGTGGCAGGTGCCTGTAATCCCAGCTACTCAGGAGGCTGAGGCAGGAGAATCACTTAAACCCAGGAGGTGGAGGTTGCAGTGAGCCAAGATCGTGCCACTGCACTCCAGCCTGGGTGACAGAGAGAGACCTTGTCTCAAAAACAAAAAAAAGTAGGGCTACATAATGAGCTCATAAAGATCAAAGTAAGGGGTTTAGCTTTTCCTTCAAGTAGGAGAAGCAGTCATAGGAGTCCTATGCTCTGTAGTTACAGGGTTTGCTTACATTTACAACATCACTTTGGCTGCTCTGTGTGGAATGAATTATAAAACTGCAAGACTGGAAATAGAAAACTAATAGTGAAGTTACTGCAATGGCCTAGAAGAGAGATGTTAGTGCCTTGGACCAGGGTAAGAGCAAGGTAGAGAGATAAAAGTTAATGAATTTGTGATACATTTGAAGATAAAGCCAATAGTAATCAAAATATTAAATATTGAGGAGAGAATGAGGGAGAGAAATCAAACATATTTCCTAAATTTTTTTTTTTTTTTTTTTTTTTTTTTTTTTTGAGACGGAGTCTGGCTCTGTCGCCCAGGCTGGAGTGCAGTGGCCGGATCTCAGCTCACTGCAAGCTCCGCCTCCCGGGTTTACGCCATTCTCCTGCCTCAGCCTCCGGAGTAGCTGGGACTACAGGCGCCCGCCACCTCGCCCTCGCCCGGCTAGTTTTTTGTATTTTTAGTAGAGACGGGGTTTCACCGTGTTCGCCAGGATGGTCTCGATCTCCTGACCTCGTGATCCGCCCGTCTCGGCCTCCCAAAGTGCTGGGATTACAGGCTTGAGCCACCGCGCCCGGCCTAAATTTTTAAACTGAGGCACTGTGTTGATAGCATGTCATTTACTGAGATAAGGCTAAGGGTGAGTAAGTTTTTGATGGAAAATCAAAAATTTTATGAAAAGTAGGAACCCCAGGAAAGAGAAGGTAATATACCAGAATAATATAGCTATCAGATTACAGAATGAAATACATCAATCAGTGTTAGCTGAGCTACAATTAAGCAGGAAAGAAATGTGATTCTTCCAGAGATTATCTTGCTTTAATGCACAGAAGGCTAACAAATAGGCACAAGTCATTTAATGGGCCAGAGCTTGCAGAGCACAGTGATTGCATTTATGCGACAATGTACGTGGACTCCTGGCACTTTTTACTGAATATTATAAAACATTGATACATTTAATTTTATCAAATAAATCAGAAATCACTTTGCTAGAATAAATATTTATATGTTATATATAATATATGTAAAATTAGCACATATATATATATATAAAATCTAAAAAGTGCCTGGCACTTTCAATATACAGTAGTATAGTATATTGTCAAGAAACACTTGCTGAATGAATGCAAAGATGTATAAAATACAAAATTTTGAGTACATACGCTCATGAAAGAGGTATGAAAAAGGCAACTACACATCAGAAACTATTTACAGATGTGTTAATAACACTTGATTGTTAGACAAATGGTAGCAACAAGCAATGGTGAACCTGTAACAGTAGGCTTCTGGAAGATAAATATTCTGAGAATCACTCAGACAAAATAAGTCATTCTGAATTGTAGCTAAAAACTAGATCCAGTTATCAGTTCTATACAAATTACTTAATTTGGGTCTCTCAAACACAAATGTCTAAAGCAGCCAGTCAGGAAATAGCTGAGCAAAGGCACTGGAACCATTGGGAGTGGTGAGCATGGAATAAACTAGAGGACACTTGCTTGGTTCAGAAGCACGTATTTCTCAGCTCTTTTAGTCATTATCATGTTGGATTGAGAGTGCCATATTGCCAGATGCTTCCATTTTTTAAGACTCTTACACACTGGCAATTCCATTATTCGGAAAATGCCACCCGGCCAAATTTGGCTCTTGGATTCTTAATTCTGACCTTGGACTTAATCTTCCTGGGCCTCAGATGATATAATTCTGTGACAGTGCTAAGTAAACTAAACACCATTTTTTTGGTGGTTCATAACATTTTAGGTCACACACTTTTCCAAGAATCTGATGAAATTATGGATACTTTCCTCAAAACCACTTGATATAAATGACATTTTGGATAAAATTTCAGGATATTCATGGGCCCCTTGAAGGGTGTTCGTGAACTGTTAAGGATTACATGGACCCAGCTTTAGAATCCCTGGGTTAAACAAATAAAATATTACAATATTATAATGATGTCTCTTTTTTTCTTTAACTGCCAGGAAGCTCAGACCCAGATCTATGGCTCTAACATAATAATAATGTAAAATCTTAAAATGTCTACTTTTCAGTTTGATTTTGTTCCTAGTTCTTGACCTTCTAAAATTCCTTTTATTTAAACTGTAACAGGAGTAATACTAATGGACATATATTTGTTCCAAATGAAGAGTAACCGTGAAGTAAAGACAGTTCCCTAGTATCCTCTTAGCTCTTTCTTCTTCTTTCATTTTCTCCTTGTAAGTTATTCTTCGCCCTTTGCTGATTATGCTCATGCTACCCTGGTTGCTCAGAGTTCCCCAAGGCTGCCCCCTACCCAAGTCCATTGTCTCTGGGTAACAAACTGTGTCTTGCATCTGCCTTGGGCTAACTCCCTTAGAGCTCTGCTGACCTCTTCCTCTTTCAGCAGAACTTCAGAACTGTCTATGTGTCTCATTTGGACAATCACAGTCTGCTTTACAATGTTATTAAATGTTTTGCAACATGATTGTGCCATAGGGCTATATAAAGTTTGGTGTCTTGTCCCTCTTTTATAGGCTCCATGGCTTAGCAAAGTGGTGAGTATAGATGACAGCTTAATAGACACCGACTAAGTTTGACTGTACTACTTGTTATTCAACGCCTGCTGTTTTTTCTATTTTTTCAAACAGGCAAATCTCTCAACAAAAATGTCACTTTTTCAATAAGTTTCCACCAGGTGATGTAATGAAACCTGGATCCACAAGTGATCATCAGGATTTGGGCAGATGAATAATATTTCTGTCTGGAAGCCATAAGAACTAGTGCTATAATTAATTTGACTGAATTCTAGGGACGATGAAGTGAACATAGATCACTGGGAAGTGGAAGATTAACAAGATAATATGTTCCTTGCTATATAGTTATAATCTGGGAGTTTATGGTTTCTGATAATTTCTCAATCCATTTTATACTTTTATTAAACCTGTGTTATTAGGTTACAAGTTACTAGACTTAGATGTAGCCTGTTCATCGCAAAACATGGCCTTCAAGTAAATGCTAATATGGCTTCTAAAGGTTAATGTCACCAGAGTCCGATTTTTCTAAGCAGCAGTTTAAAAGATTTGACATTTTCTGAGTTGGCCCTGAGAAAGTGCCTCTTTAAAAGCACACCTTCTGCCAGAACGTAGCACGTTCGGAAGCTAGACTCCATTCAACAAACACTGAGTGCCTACTATATACTAGGCATGCTGGTATGGGAGGAAAAGCAGTGCTTGCCTTCGAGACAATAGAGATAGTGATTAGATTTAAAAGAACAAACACTAACCCCATCCTCTCCCCACTGTTTGGTAGTGAAATAGCACAGCAAGGACAGGTAACCTGAGAGTATAAAGGAAGAGCCCATTAGGGCAACTTGGGAGCACAGAAAGACTTCCTGTTTTCAGACATGAGTCAGAATTATGGAGTTTATATTTCTGACATCTATCAACACCATGTATTAATAGTCCATCGTCTCATATTTCTTGAATTTATATTGTGTCATCTTGGAACAACCAAAAAAAAGTAAACATAATCATCCATTAATGGATCTGTGGACACCAAAATCCTCAGGTGCTCATGGCTCTTATATAAAATGACATGGTATTTGCTAATAACCTACACACATTCTCCCATATACTTTGAATCACCTCTAGAGTACTTATATTATCTAATACAATGTAAATGCTATGTAAATAGTTGTTATACTGTATATTTTTAGTTTGTATTATTAGTATTCTTGCAGTGTTTTTTGGAATATTTTCAATCCATGGTTGTGTGAATCAATCCATGGTTCAGACATGGAACCCACAGGCACAAAGGACCTACGGTATAGACCCAGCATGAAACTGTGTGATGGCGCTCAGCTATAAGGTAGCCATCCCAGAGATCCATAACATGTTTGTATCAGTTAATTTTTCAGACTATCATATTATTAGCAGGCACCCAGAACTGGTCTAACAGTTACAGAATGAGAATCAGAAGGTCTAGTTATGCATAACGAACTTCCTACAGAAGTGCCTTCTAAAAAGAGGCTCTGGGCCTGGTAGGCAGTGTCTCAGCAGTGGGCAGTCTAATTGCAAGTTTAATTGCATATAATTTCTTCGGTGAAAGGAGAATGGATTCTATTATTCTATGAGCCTATAGAATAATAAGGGTACAAATAATTACAATTGAGGAAATACAATAAATCCAAGGGAGAATACCCAAATTCATTAAATCTTATTCATTATCAGTTACAGTTGTATACAGCAAGTCTAAGAGGATTGCAAAGTGCTTAGGATAAGGAGGAAGGTAGGTTGACTTTAGGAAAACTATTAATGAGTTGTTATCGCTATTGATTTTCTTGCAGAAGTTAAGGTTCTTCCCTTTTGGAAGAAAGGAGGGGGAAAGGGCTGGGGGTAGGAATAAATGCAGAATCAAGTAAAAGTGAGAGAATCACATAACAAAGACCAAGTTGCAATTTGTCCGATTTATGCAAACAAATTAAGTTGGAGCAAAGCAGATGCAAAGATTCAGTAGAAATTTATGAGTATGGTGACTTCTCTGAGTGGAAGCCCAATTTGAAACCCCAGAATCCACATTCACAATTCAAGGTTCTTTCCATCATAATCTGATGCCTGTTATTTTTATGATCATGAATTTGAAAGCTTCGGAGAGGTAGAGTAAAATGTCAAGGGGGTATTTTCCGCTCAGAGACCCTTTTCCTCCACGGAGGAAGTTGTTTCTCTTTCTCTTCTCTTCTACCTATTAAAAGAAAAAAAAATCCAGCAGTTGTTTGCAATCCACAGAGATTGTATAGAGGAAAGACATGGCAGTTACTTTGGTCCAGAATTTTCATAATCTTTTTTTTTTTATGCATCTCTCAAAGGGATATACAATTTTTCAATCCCCCTTGGGAACTTTTAAATCATTTGGTAATTTTTATGTACTAAGTTTACGTGTGTGTGTGTTATATAATTCATACATATATGAATTATAAAGTTGTCTTCAGTGATCAACTTTAATAATTCCTGGTTAAGAAAGGAAGAGGACCCCTTTGTCTTTATAAATTTATGTTTTGCTTTTAGGCAAAATGGAAGGGCAGAGATCTTTTCTTATATCTGCTGCTTCTCCAATGCCGTCAGCTCAAAATAATCCTTATGCCAAAGGAGTATATTTTGGGGTGACATATTCTAGTCTCCTATAAGACCATAATTACATTTTAAACTGTCTTAATTTATAGTTATGTTTTCCCTATATATACATACAACAAAGTTAAGGAAAGTCAAACCTCTAAGGGTAAAATCAAAACATACTTCTAATGTTTTAAAAATTTAGTCATTTATAGGATGTTTGGAAAGACAGGCCATTCTTGACTATTCAGAGATCAGAGTGAGTTTTCATAATCAAACTCCTGGACTTAATAATACATAATACAAAACTGGCCACTTACAAAATTAGTCATCAATCAACACGGAGTCCTGTCTGCCTCTCATTAGCCTCTATACTTCTCATTGCCTAAAGCATCAGTACCGGACAATATGATATAAAACACAAAGCAAATCAAATTCAAAGTGAAAATGCAAATATTGCACTGCATGCAAGCTTTCTTAAAGTCATTGAAAGTGATAATGGAGAATTATCAGAATCATAAGCAAATAAGAATTAAACCACTCAACAACTAAAGAGAAATGCAAGAGCCATGATGACAAGTTAGGAGCTTCAAAAGATAATAATTTGGTCCTAACGAAAATGGGGATTAAGAATGTCATGTCTTACTATCAAAAACATTGTTTAGGCAGGACGTGGTGGCTCCCACCTGTAATTCCAGGACTTTGGGAGGCCGAGGCGGGTGGATCACAAGGTCAGGAGTTCAAGACAAGCCTAGCCAAGAGAGTGAAATCTCGTCTCTACTAAAAATACAAAAAAATTAACTGGGTGTGGTGGCGGGTACCTGTAGTCCCAGCTATTCGGGAGGCTGAGGCAGAGAATTTCCTTTTTTTTTTTTTTTTGAGATGGAGTCTCGCTCTGTCGCCCAGGCTGGAATGCAGTGGTGCGATCTCGGCTCACTGCAAGCTCCGCCTCCGGGTTCACGCCATTCTCCTGCCTCAGCCTCCCCAGTAACCGGGACTACAGGCGCCCACCACCACGCCTGGCTAATTTTTTGTATTTTTAGTAGAGATGGGGTTTCACCGTGTTAGCCAGGATGGTCTCGATCTCCTGACCTCGTGATCCACCCACCTCAGCCTCCCAAAGTGCTAGGATTACAGGCACGAGCCACTGCGCCCGGCCAGAGAATTTCTTAAACCCGGGAGGTGGAGGTTGCAGTGAGCCAAGATCGCACCACTGCACTCCAGCCTGGGCAACAGAGCAAGACTCCGTTTCAAAAAAAAAAAATTAATAATAATAATAACAATAAAAACAGTTATGCAATGTCACACTCCCAAATTAGGGAATTTTATTTGTCATTCATTCTACAGAGCCAGACTCTGTTTCAAATAATAATAATAATAAAAAATAAAAAAACATTGTTTTGCAATGTTACACTCTCAAACTATGGGATTTTTTCATTCATTCTAAAAATCAACACATAATTGCAGTTACAAACTAAATATTAAATGTAATTCATTTATTTATTTATTTTAAATTATACTTTAAGTTCTAGGGTGCATGTGCACAATGTGCAGGTTTGTTACATATGTATACATGTGCCATGTTGGTGTGCTGCACCCATTAACTCATCATTTACATTAGGTATATCACCTAATGCTATCCCTCGCCCCTCTCCCCACCCCAACAGGCCCCGATGTAGGATGTTCACCACTCTGTGTCCAAGTGTTCTCATTGTTCAATTCCCACAATTGAACATGCGGTATTTGGTTTCCTGTCCTTGCCATAGTTTGCTGAGAATGATGGTTTCCAGCTTCATCCATGTACCTACAAAGGACATGAACTCATCCTTTTTTATGGTGGCATTCTATTCAATAGTGTATATGTGCCACATTTTCTTAGTCCAGTCTATCATTGATGGACATTTGGGTTGGTTCCAAGCCTTTGCTATTGTGAATAGTGCTGCAATAAACATACATGTGCATGTGTCTTTACAGCAGCATAATTTATAATCCTTTGGGTATAACCCCAGTAATGGGATGGCTGGGTCTAATGGTATTTCTAGTTCTAGATCCTTGAAGAATCACCACACTGTCTTCCACAATGGTTGAACTAGTTTACAGTCCCACCAATAGTATAAAAGTGTTCCTAATTCTCCACATCCTCTCCAGCACCTGTCGTTTCCTGACTTTTTAATGATCACCATTCTAACTGGTGTGAGATGGTATGTCATTGTGGTTTTGATTTGCATTTCTCTGATGGCCAGTGATGATGAGCATTTTTCTATGTGTCTGTTGGCTGCACAAATGTCTTCTTTTGAGAAGTGTCTGTTCATATCCTTTGCCCACTTTTTGATGGGGTTGTTTGATTTTTTTCTTGTAATTTGTTTCTTTGTAGATTCTGGATATTAGCCCTGTGTCAGAAGAGTAGATTGTAAAAATTTTCTCCCATTCTGTAGGTTGCCTGTTCACTCTGATGGTAGTTCCTTTTGCTGTGCAGAAGCTCTTTAGTTTAATTAGATCCCATTTGTCAATTTTGGCTTTTGTTGCCATTGCTTTTGGTGTTTTAGACATGAAGTCCTTACCCATGCCTATGTCCTGAATGGTATTGCCTAGGTTTTCTTCTAGAGTTTTTGTGGTTTAAGTCTAACATTAAGTCTAACATTTTAGGTCTAACATTTAAGTCTCCAATCCATCTTCAATTAGTTTTTGTATAAGGTGTAAGAAGGGATCCAGTTTCAGCTTTCCATGTATGGCTAGCCAGTTTTCCCAGCATCATTTATTAAATAGGGAATCCTTTCCCCATTTCTTGTTTTTGTCAGGTTTGTCAAGGATCAGATGGTTGTAGATGTGTGGTATCATTTCTGAGGCCTCTGTTCTGTTCCATTGGTCTATATCTCTGCTTTGGTATCAGTACCATGCTGTTTTGGTTAATGTAGCCTTGTAGTATAGTTTGAAGTCAGGTTGTGTGATGCCTCCAGCTTTATTCTTTTGGCTTAGGATTGTCTTGGCAATGTGGGCTCTTTTTTGGTTCCATATGAACTTTAAAGCAGTTTTATCCAATTCTGTGAAGAAAGTCATTGGTAACTTAATGGGGATGGCATTGAATCTACAAATTACCTTGGGCAGTATGGCCATTTTCACAATATTGATTCTTCCTATCCATAAGCATGGAATAATGTTTTTCCATTTGTTTGTGTCCTCTCTTATTTTGTTGAGTAGTGGTTTGTAGTTCTCCTTGAAGAGGTCCTTCACATCCCTTGTAAGTTGGATTCCTAGGTGTTTTATTCTCTTTGAAGCAATTGAGAATGGGAGTTCACTCATGATTTGGCTGTTTGTCTGTTATTGCTGCACAGGAATGCTTGTGATTTTTGCACATTGATTTTTATCCTGAGACTTTGCGGAAGTTGCTTACCAGCTTAAGGAGATTTTGGGCTGAGATGGGGTTTTCTAAATACACAATCATGTTATCTGTAAACAGGGACATTTTTACTTCCTCTTTTCCTAATTGAATACCCTTTATTTGTTTCTCCTGCCTGATTGCCCTGGCCAGAACTTCCAACTGTGTTGAATACGAGTGGTGAGAGAGGGCAACCCTGTCTTGTGCCAGTTTTCAAAGGGTATGCTTCCAGTTTTTACCCATTCAGTATGATATTGGCTGTGGGTTTGTCATAAATAGCTCATTATTTTGAGATACATCCCATCAATACCTAGTTTATTGAGAGTTTTTAGCATGAAGGGCTGTTGAATTTTGTTGAAGTCCTTTTCTGAATCTACTGAAATAATTATGTGGTTTTTGTCTTTGGTTCTGTTTATACGATGGATTACATTTATTGATTTGTGTATGTTGTACCAGCCTTGGATCCCAGGGATGAAGCCAACTTGATTGTGGTGGATAAGCTTTTTGATGTTCTGCTGGATTCGGTTTGCCAGTATTTTATTGAGGATTTTTGCATCGATGTTTATCACGGATACTGGTATAAAATTCTCTTTTTTTGTTGTGTCTCTGCCAGGCTTTGGTATCAGGATGATGCAGGCCTCATAAAAAGAGTTAGGGAGGATTTCCCTCTTTTTCCATTGATTGGAATAATTTCAGAAGGAATGGTAATGGTGCCAGCTCCTCCTTGTACCTCTGGTAGAATTCAGCTGTGAATCCATCTGGTCCTGTACTTTTTTTGGTTGGTAAGTTATTAATTATTGCCTCAATTCCAGAGCCTGTTATTTGTCTATTCAGGGATTCAACTTCTTCCTGGTTTAGTCTTGGGAGGGTGTATGTGTCCAGGAATTGATCCATTTCTTCTAGATTTTCCAGTTTATTTGCATAGAGGTGTTTATAGTATTCTCTGATGGTAGCTTCTATTTCTATGGGAATTGGTGGTAATATCCCCTTTATCATTTTTTATTGCATCTATTTGATTCTTCTCTCTTTTCTTCTGTATTAGTCTTGCTAGTGGTCTATGAATTTTGTTAATCTTTTCAAAAAACCAGCTCCTGGATTCACTGATTGTTTTGAAGGGTTTTTTTGTGTCTCTATCTCCTCCAGTTCCGCTCTGATCTTAGTTATATCTTGTCTTCTGCTAGCTTTTCAGTGTATTTGCTCTTGCTTCTCTAGTTCTCTTAATTGTGATGTTAAGGTGTCAATTTTAGATCTTTCCTGCTTTCCCTTATGGGCATTTAGTGCTATAAATTTCCTTCTACACACTGCTTTAAATGTGTCCCAGAGATCCTGGTATGTTGTATCTTTGTTTTCTCATTTGCTTAAAAGAACATCTTTATTTCTGCCTTCATTTTGTTATGTACCCAGTAGTCATTCAGGAGCAGGTTGTTCAGTTTCCATGTGGTTCTGCAGTTTTAAGTGAGTTTCTTAATCATGAGTTCTAGTTTGATTGCACTGTGGTCTGAGAAACAGTTTGTTATAATTTCTGTTCTTTTACATTTGCTGAGGAGTGCTTTACTTCCAACTATGTGGTCAATTTTGGAATAAGTGCGATGTGGTGCTGAGAAGAATGTATATTCTGTTGATTTGGGGTGGAGAGTTCTGTAGATGTCTATTAGGTCCGCTTGGTGCAGAGTTGAGTTCAAGTCCTGGATATCCTTGTTAAGTTTCTGTCTCGTTGATCTAATGTTGACAGTGGGGTGTTAAAGTCTCCCATTATTATTTTGTGGGAGTCTAAGTCTCTTTGTAAATCTCTAAGGACTTGCTTTATGAATCTGGGTGCTCCTGTATTGGTTGCATATATATTTAGGATAGTTAGCTCTTCCTGATGAATTGATCCCTTTACCATTATGTAATGGCTTTCTTTGTCTCTTTTGATCCTTGATGGTTTAAATTCTGTTTTATCAGAGACTAGGATTGCAACCCCTGCTTTTTTTTGTTTTCCATTTGCTTGGTAGATCTTCCTCCATCCCTTTATTTTGAGCCTATGTGTGTCTCTGCATGTGAGATGGGTTTCCTGAACACAGCAAACTGATGGTCTTGATTCTTTATCCAATTTGCCAGTCTGTGTCTTTTAATTGGACCATTTAGTCCATTTACATTTAAGGTAAATATTGTTATGTGTGAACTTGATCCTGTCATTATGATGTTAGCTGGTTATTTTGCTCGTTACTTGATGCAGTTTCTTCCTAGCATCAATGGTCTTTACATTTTGAAATGTTTTTGCAATGGCTGGTACCGGTTGTTCCTTTCCATGTTTAGTGCTTCCTTCAGGATCTCTTGTAGGGCAGGCCTGGTGGTGACAAAATCTCTAACATACCATGCTCATGGAGAGGAAGAATCAATATTGTGAAAATGGTCATACTGCCCAAGGTAATTTATACATTCAATGCCATCCCCATTAAGCTACCAATGACTTTCTTCACAGAATTGGAAAAAACTGCTTTAAAGTTCATATGGAACCAAAAAAGAGCCCGCATTGCCAAGACAATCCTAAGCCAAAAGAATAAAGCTGGAGGCATCATGCTACTCGACTTCAAACTATACTACAAGGCTATAGTAACCAAAACAGCATGGTACTGGTACCAAAACAGAGATATAGACCAATGGAACAGAACAGAGCCCTCAGAAATAATACCACACACCTACAGCCATCTGATCTTTGACAAGCCTGACAAAAATAGGAAATGGGGAAAGGATTCCCTATTTAATAAATGGTGCTGGGAAAATTGGCTAGCCATAAGTAGAAACCTGAAACTGGATCCTTTCCTTACTCCTTATACAAAAATTAATTCAAGATGGATTAGAGACTTAAATGTTAGACTTAAATCCATAAAAACCCTAGAAGAAAACCTAGGTAATACCATTCAGGACATAGGCATAGGCAAGGATTTCATGTCTAGAACCCCAAAATCAATGACAACAAAAGTCAAAATTGACAAATGGGACCTAATTTAACTAAAGAGCTTCTGTACAGCAAAAGAAACTACCATCAGAGTGAACAGGCAACCTACAGAATGGGAGAAAATTTTTGCAATCTACTCATCTGACAAAGGGCTAATATCCAGAACCTATAAAGAACTCAATCAAATTTACAAGAAAAAAACAACCCCATCAAAAAGTGGGCAAAGGATATGAACAGACACTTCTCAAAAGAAGACATTCATACAGCCAACAGACACACGAAAAAATGCTCATCATCACTTGCCATCAGAGAAATGCAAATCAAAACCACAATGAGATACCATCTCACACCAGTTAGAATGGCAATCATTAAAAAATCAGGAAACAACAGGTGCTGGGGAGGATGTGGAGAAACAGGAATACTTTTACACTATTGGTGGGACTGTAAACTACTTCAGCCATTGTGGAAAATAGTGTGGCGACTCCTCAAGGATCTAGAACTAGAAATACCATTAGACCCAGCCATCCCATTACTGGGGATATACCCAAAGGATTATAAATCATGCTGCTATAAAGACACACACACACGTATGTTTATTGCAACACTATTCACAATAGCAAAGACTTGGAATCAACCCAAATGTCCATCAGTGACAGACTGGATTAAGAAAATATGGCACACATACACCATGGAATACTATGCAGTCATAAAAAAGGATGAGTTCGTGTCCTTTGTAGGGACATGGATGCAGCTGGAAACCATCATTCTCAGCAAACTATCGCAAGAACAGAAAATCAAGTACGGCATGTTCTCACTCATAGGTGGGAATTGAACAATGAGAACACTTGGACACAGGAAGGGGAACATCACACACCGGGGCCTATTGTGGGGAGCGGGGAGTGGGGAGGGATAGCATTGGGAGATATACCTAATGTAAGTGACGAGTTAATGGGTGCAGCACACCAACATGGCACATGTATACATATGTAACAAACCTGTGCATTGTGCACATGTACCTTAGAACTTAAAGTATAATAATAAAAAAATATATTTTGTGATATTCTTCATTTCACTTATGTAGAATATGAATAATGTATTATGGAAAAGGAACTGTTAACCTCTCTAAAGTTATGTCAGAAAGCAATTTAAAAATGGTTTATTATTATTTTTTTTTAGATAGTGTCTTGCTCTGTTGCCCAGGCTAAAGTGCAATGGTGCAATCATGGCTCACTGCAGCCTTGACCTCTGGAGCTCCAGTGATCTTCCCACCTTACCCTCCCAGTGGCTGGGACTACAGGTGCATGCCACCATACCCCTCTAATTTTCAAAATTTTCTTTCATAGAGACAGGATGTTACTATGTTGACCAGGCTAGCCTCAAACTGGCCTCAAGCAATCCTCCTCCCTTGGCTTCCCGAAGTGTTGGGATTACAGGTGTGAGCCACCACAACCGGCCCAGGTTTATCATTTTAAAAACAAATTCACAATTTTAAAGTTATTCTTTTTGTACTTAATTTCTGTGAGCTAAAATACTGATTTTCACATTTTCAACTTTTATTATATTAAAAAAATGCCAAAACTTATAAAATAATGAATACTATCTTTTTATTTGAAGTCTGTTGTAGGCATTTTAATAAAGCATTTGTAGTAACTATCACGTGAAAAACATAACCTGTGGAGTTATTTTAAAACATAGAGGCTGCTGTGCAAGTACTGGGAATATCATTGTACTTCCCTTCTTTTTCATAAAGCGTGGTGGCATTTTTCACCTTAAGTTTTTCCTTTAGGAAGTGCATTGTTTGGTCTTTATTGGGACTTTGTAGTCAGGGAAAGAAAAAAAGGTGTATTGTTTGGAATTCATATTTCTTTCTTAGCAAGGCGAGGTTCTTTGTTGCTCTGACAGAATACGAAGGTCTTGATTCATGTTTGCATACAAGTAAGCTATCAAAGTATATCATATCACTACCAAAACTATTTTACTAGCTTTGTCACATTACAAATTGATTTTAAAATACACTCGTCTTATAACACAAAAAACTGCATTACTTGTGTTTAAACACCACATAAACCAAATTTAGCGATCTGTTTATTTTTCATGCTTGCATGGACCAAGTTGTTTGCACTTCAGAATGTTGTGATCTGCAATTATTTACTGCAGAAAAACTCCTATATTTCTACAACCTGTGACTCTTTAATCTTATAAATTTAAGAATGAGTCAGTTTAACCTTATATCCTAGTATAATAATATATTTGTATGTATGCCCTACTATATTTATATGCATTTGATTTTAGTTGTAATGTATAGTGGTTTTGTTCTAGGCTTACTTATAAATTTAGGTAAAGTACAACAGAGAAATGCATCTACAAACTGACTTATGGACAAAAACTAGAAGCATTTCAGCTTGTGTAAAAGAAGATGATGTATTTATCTATTTCATTGTCTTGCGAGGTCTATACTGCTATCCTTTATTTTCAAAAGTTAATGATAACTTTATTTAGAAGATTAATGAATCAAATACCCTTTAAGCTGGTATCACCACTACTTCAAAACTGGTGTGGCTTGTCAACAAGTAAAACTTGATATTCAAGAAATACTCAAGTAATACTTAACAGTTTTTGAATAATTACAAAACACTTAGCAGAGCTAAGCTTGTCAAAATTGTTTCATCTATGAACATATTACTGCTATAATTTGATTTAAAGACACATAGTATATAAATGAGACTAGAAGGGAACACAGAGCTATGATTCTGTTAGATCCAATATTAAAATTATCCACTGAATGAGCAGATAAAATGGTTATTTTAATTCCACATTTTAAGAAATTATCCTTAGATATAGATTTTTTACTATCTTGTACTGATGTTGTATGATTTTAAAAATTACCTTAAATCTTAGGATACTTTATTTAAATTATAGGTTTTTTGTTTTGTTTTGTTCTTTTTTTTTTTTTTTTTTTTTTTTGTCTGCAGTTCACCTATTGGGACAGAATGAGCTAGATTTTGTGATTCTCGCCCAATGCTTCAACCATTTATTCTGGCACCCTATAATTCAAGAAAGGAAATGTAATTCTTACTTGGAAATGAAATATAGAGGAGACATTTCAAAGCAAACCACATTATCTATTGATCATAATGGGAATTACACAAAACCTTGGTAGTTTTTTAAAGAAGGTATTTTTTTCTACAGAGGCAATTGTGCACTGACAATTGAAGTTAATAATTTTGTTTTAATTTTAACAAATGTGGGGTTGGCTGAGTACCTCTTATTTTGAGTTTGGACAAAGAAGTATAATAACCTCTCACATGTACACTTTACAGACTGCTTTTACATAGGTATTCTCATTTGATCCTCACAGCAATACTACGAGAAGGCAATTATTATTTTTTCCATTTTAGAGTTAATAAAAGGGAAGCACAGGTTGTGAACTCTATGAGGACAGGGTCAGGTCAGTCTTATTCGCCCCTGTAATTCCAGCACCTAATATAGCAACTGGCATATGATAAGCTCTGAGGAACCATTTGATGCATGAGATTAATTGGAAAGATTTTAGCATTAAATGGCTTTTTAATGCTAAGACTTTTTCTTCTTCCCAAGGTCGTTCCACCTGGTAAAACTTTTAATGGTTTAAAAAAAAAAGTAAATGGGAGGGCCAGGGCTTGAATAAACACGTTACAGACCCAAGAACACTGCTGCCCTAGTTTTTCTTTTTTTCCTATTCATTAGTAGTTATCTCATCCCTTTTGTTTATCTTTTGTCCCCCCCAAAATGCTTATACATTCTTTTAAAAACATACACATTTTAAAACGTATTTTTTCTTTTATTTTTAAATACTCCTAACCATTAAAAATAGTCGGAAAACAAAGAATAGTTTTCCTTTTTCTGTTCTTGGTTTTTATAATTACTGTTATCACAGCATCCTCCTTCACCTAAAGCAATAAGCTTGAAACGTGAAAATCTTCGACACCAAGTCACTGAGTGTGAAAACAGAACTCTACTGAGAAGATAATATGATCAGAAAAAAATTCAGGTAATATGTTAGCCATAAGGACTGTCATGTCTTGCCTCTGGAATGATAAGCATGCATTTCATAGGCTGGCTGGAGAGTTTGGCGAGCGAGGTAAACAGAAACCCGAAACACCTAGTACCATATCCATCTTGCCCATCTTGTTTGGGAGCAAAACGTTTCCCCTTGGGAGCAGGATGTATTGTTTTTCTGATATTAAAAAACGTAACAAAAAAAATAGAAGCCTTCACCCAGCCTTACTGAGATGAAACAAAAGATTAGATTTCAAACCTGACTCTCACAAATCTGAGCTTTCAGTAGGCACCATCTTTGCTGGCAATATTACTTTCCCAATTATTTCCAGGTTCTGGATTGCTGGGTCCTGCCTCCTTCCTTTTTCTTTTCTTTTCTTTTCTCCTTCCCTTCCTCCTTTCTTTCATCACATCATGATGATCTATATATAATGTGTACAGCTACTTCACTTGCACAAAAGAGGCCTGGTGAGGCAAGAAACATCTTCACCTTTATACTTAGGTACGTGGCTAACATGGCATTTTCCAGGGGCCAGCCCTCATAAATCCACAGACTTCAGATTCGTTTCCATAGCAATCCTATATTCTGCTAAAAACACTCCATAATTTTTAAAGTTCTCAGCCACCCCAATCCTGGGATTTTCCCTGGCTGCTTTTAATTGATTCAAGTCCAGTCTATGATTATGACATATTGATTCCTCTCTTTGCCCCACCACCCTCTTTCCTCTCTTCCTCCTTCCCATGCCTTAAACTTAATTTCTCTCTCTTTGCCTCATGGAAAGTCACTTTGGATTCTGCTAATTCCCCTCTTAGCCAAGCATCTTTTTTTTTTTTTTTTTTTTTTTTTGAGATGGAGTTTTGCTCTTGTTGGCCAAGGTGGAATGCAGTGGCATGATCTTGGCTCACTGCAAACTCCGCCTTCCGGTTCAAGTGATTCTCCTGCCTCAGCCTCCCGAGTAGCTGGGATTACAGGCACCAGCCACCATACCCAGCTAATTTTTGTATTTTCAGTAGAGACGGGGTTTCACCATGTTGGCCAGGCTGGTCTCGAACTCCCGACCTCGTGATCTGCCCACCTCGGCCTCCCAAAGTGCTGGGATTACAGGTATGAGCCATCATGCCCGGCCTTAGCCAAGCATCTAATCAAGAATTTTCCCAAACCATCCCACAAAAGAAATCTGATCTGTCATGTTAAGAAAATGAATTTTTTTTTAACTTTTGATTTTATACACTCCTAGGTTTTATTTTTCTTCAGACAACGGGAAGAGAAGAAGTAGAGTGAATTTATTGGGGTGCAGAAAACAATATCCTAAAATATGCCACATTGACAAGGTGAGTGCTTTGAATTAAACAAAACTGAAAGGCCTCAGAAATGACCGTCAGAACTAAGGTCTCTCTCTGACCTTCCCCAGCCACCCTGTCTCTCTGACCCATTTCCTTGCTCAAAGCACCAGGAGAGATTCTAAGATTTCCTTATCTGACTAGGGAAGCTTCTTTCCAAAAGAAATGCAATTGTCTTAAGACCCTTTTCCTACAAATCTCATCAAATGACCAGGAAAGATCAATCACTGGAGAAGAGAACAGACTGGGATGAGCACCATGCCCAAGCTTTTAATCTCTTCTCTGATGGCAGCTTCGAGAGATTACTTACCTACAAGACTATTTGCATATTTTCCCAGTGAAGCTCAGTCACTCATCATCCTGCCACCTCCCCCAGAACTCTGAGAAACTTAATCCCAGGCCATTGTTCTTGGGGTTCATCCATTTCCCCTGAAAATCATTTACTACTCCTCATGATTGACTATATCTCATATTTCCTTGTCTATTAATGAAGAGGGTAGCATCAACCATCTGGCTCTTCCTTGAATCTCATATTCTAAATGGTTCCTATGTTTATGCATGTTAAATAAATTTGCATGCCTTTTTCTCCTATTAATCTGTCTATTGTAGTGAAACTTCAGCAAGTGGAGAGGAAGCTTTCTCTCCACCTGTACAAACCTGAGCAGTACTCACCAAGAGCCAGAAAAATTCAATCATTTTAGAGAATTTAAAGGGCACAAATATCTGGAAATCTCTAGGGGTAGTGGGGAAGCCTTCTCCTAAGAGAAACGAGCAATTTTGGTCTGGAAATAATACCTTAGTATCTAAGGGCCAAGCTGATTTTGACTACAGCATGTGTCTTCACTCTGCCCTCATTCATTCATTCCCATACCTATTCCATCCCTGGTGCTGTCCTGGGTAGTGGGGATATAGCAATGTACAGACAAAAATTTATGCTTTCTTGAAGCAGGTGTTGCATAAAGAAATATAGACAATAAATTACACAAGTTAAATATACAATGTGTGAGTTGGTGAAACATATAAAGAAGGAAAAGTGGGGTAGAAAGTGTTCCTCCAAACCAGCCCCTCGTGTATTTGTGATATGAATGGAAAATGCACAAAACCACATGAGACAATTTTGCACACTTCTGAGAAATAATGAAGGCTCTGGCAGCACTAAATTATTTGAAAAGAAACAAAAATAGGAAAAGCCATACTCCCTATTTTAGCAGAGCTGGGTGGAAATGGAGTACCTTGTAAAGGCAGCACCTAGAGACAATTTTGGACTGGAGGGGTTGAGGGGCTTGAAGGAGCGAGGAGCTCATGACCTCAGAGCATGCCAAGCTTCAAGCTTCTTTAATTAATTAATTAATTAATTTATTTATTGAGAAGGAGTTTCACTTTTTGCACAGGCTGGAGTGCAATGACATGATCTCGGTTCACTGCAACCTTCACCTCCCGGGTTCAAATGATTCTCCTGTCTCAGTCTCCTGAGTAGCTGGGATTATAGGTACGCACCATCATGCTTGGCTAATTTTGTATTTTTAGTAGAGATGGTGTTTCACCATGTTGGCCAGCCTAGTCTCGAACTCCTGATCTCAGGTGATCTGCCTGCCTCAGCCTACCAAAGTGCTGGAATTACAGGCGTGAGTCACTGTGCCCAGCCAGCATGCCAAGCTTCTGAGTCTAGGCAATAAACATCACTATGGAGCTCAGAGACAGATCCTGAGAGGAAGGAAGTCTGGATCCTATGTTGTGCCAACAGCACTGTGATTGCAACTAGATGTCAAACACAGCCTGAGATTTCCACATGGTGGTAGGCAGGGTAGACACTACTGGACATAATAGGTAGATGCACTGATATGCTGGTAAATATTGAACAATGAGCATTCTGAGTGTAGTTGCAACATATATGTTGGTTATTATTTGTATTAGAGTCAGACAGAAGTGAAACTTGTTCACCAATGATGTGACTTGCTTGCAAGTTGAATACTGAAGGAATATGTCACCAATTTTAGGCTGTGTGCAGTGGTTCATGTCTATAATCCCAGCATTTTGGGAGTCCGAGGTGGGCGGATCATTTGAGGTCAGGAGTGCGAGACCAGCCTGGCCAACGTGGTGAAACCCCGTGTCTACTAAAATACAAAAATTAGCTGGGTGTGGTGGCAGGTGCCTGTAATCCCAGTTACTTGAGAGGTGGAGGCAGGAGAATCACTTGAACCCAGGAGGCAGAGGTTGCAGTGAGCCAAGATGGTGCCACTGCACTCCAGCCTGGGTGACAGAGTGAGACTCCCTCTCAAAAAACAGATATAGATATCGATCTAGATATAGATATACATCACCAATTTTGTGTCTATTTACAATACAACATCTATAGACATAAAAAAATCTATACATCTATCTATATATAGATATATATCACCAATTTTTGTGCCTATTCACGATACAACATCTATAGACATGACATACTTTTTAAACATTTATAAAAGGTATTTTATTTCAATAGTTTTTGGGAAGCAGGTGGTTTTGGTTACATGAATACGTTCTTTGGTGGTGATTTCTGAGATTTTGGTGCACCCATCACCCAACCAGTATACACTGTACCCAACGTGTAGTCTTTACTCTCTCACCCCACTCCCACCTTCCTCCTGAGTCCCCAACGTCCATAATATATTTCTTTTGCCATGGTGGACATGATATACATTTAAGAGTAATCTGTATTATTACATTTTTCTCATCTATGTTTAGACTAATCAATGAAAGAATATATTGGCCAGGCGCGGTGGCTCACGCCTGTAATCCCAGCACTTTGGAAGGCGGAGGTGGGCAGATCACAAGGTCAGGAAATTGAGACCATCCTGGCTAACACGGTGAAACCCTGTCTCTACTAAAAAAATACAAAAAATTAACCGGGCGTGGTGGCGGGCGCCTGTATTCCCAGCTACTCGGGAAGCTGAGGCAGGAGAATGGTGTGAACCTGGGAGACAGAGCTTGCAGTGAGCCCAAATCGGGCCACTACACTCCAGCCTGGGCCACAGAACGAGACTCCATCTCAAAAAAAAAAAAAAGAAAAGAAAAGAAAAGAAAAAAAGAAAGAATATATTAAGCACTCATTAAGCCTTACACCAATATTCTTGGTGTAAATACTCTCACCGTGGCTGATTTCAAGATACTAAAGTAAATGTATTCTGCATTATTACATTTTATTCATCTATATCTAGAATATACAATCAACGAAGGAATATATTAAGCCGTAATTAAGCCCTACACGGATATTCCTGTTGTAAATACTCTCACCGTGGCTGATTTCAAGCTACCAAAGTGATGTCAATGAATGTGAAGCTGGTAAGATGTGCAAGAGCACACCATCATATACCATAGCATTACTACTATAGGGATAGAAAAAAATGTAAATAACTTCAAGAGCATAGACAACAAGTAAATGTAGTAAAATATTTAGGAAGTGAGTTTTCAATATTTATTACCTTTGCTTTAAAAAATTATTAATTCTAAGTTCACATAATATAATTTTAAATAATGGTAACATTTAACAAACAGCTGGCAAAACTCCTAAAAATTCCTGAAAATTTAATAAATGGCTCTTGTGAACCTAAATATGCCAGCTAGCACACACCACTGGTGAATGGCAAAGCTATATAAATGTGGGTTGTTATTAATAATGTGACTTAATATTTACTCCCTGGCTCAAGTTGCTCTGAAAGGCAAGCTTTTAAACAAAATATTTCCGGGCTTTAATTTTACTCTATTTGCTTTGATTGCAATGGGGCTTTTCTTTGAATAGCTAAGCACCATATTTCCAAATCTCTTAGGGTGACATATATGAGCAGATAAAAATCTCAGCCATTATTTATTGATAGCTGTTAGCTTCCCTCTCAGAAAGTGATTTTTCACTGATCCTTCCCCAAATTCTAGGAGTTCCTTATTACATTTAGCTATGTACTAACTATAGTCACTACTATATAATAGGTATTAGGTTAAGCCAGATGAAATTGCTGTTGTCTGACCAGTTTTGATCTACAAAACCAGTAATTTTATATGCTTCAATCAACACTTTTGCTCTAAACTGGTAGTGATGTTCCGCTATCATTTGTGTGCCTGCATTCCTACGATTTTGCCCATCTAAAATAATTTTCCTCCTCCCTTCTACTATTCAAACCTATGACTTAACTCCCACTTTCACCTCTCCCACACTCAAAGATATCCATGATCTTTCCAATCTTCATTAAGCAATTGTAAGGATTCTCTCCCATGACCTTTTGTGATACTTTATGTGGATCACAGAATTGAACACTTAATTATAATGTCTTATTTATATTGTGTCTTGCATAGTCTTGTTAATAACTAGGCACTAAATTCTCTGAGAGAGACTATAATAAGCTTTGTAATTAACAATGTATAATTGTGCTGAAAATGGGTATGAACTCATATTTCAACTGACTGAGATTTAAATAACATCCTTTTCTGAAGTTGAACGTAATTAAAACTAGGTTATGTACTACTTATGTGCTTGGGTTTTGAGGTCAGGCAAACCTGGATCTATTTCCTTGCTCTGCTATCTGTAAGCTGTATGTTTTTGGGAAGTCACTAAATAGCTTGAAGTCCCTTTTCCTCTTCTGTCAAACTGGGTAATGGTGTCTATACTACCGGGTGATTGTTAGGATTATATGATGAATCTGGATTATACAGACTTTTTTTTCTAGAAAATATAACCACAGCAATATATTTTTCTCAGTGATTTGCATAAAATCAGGGAAGGAAAGCTGATCATGGTGTTTAGTTTAAGAATAAAGAGAACACAACGTTATAGTTATTTTTATGATAGTATTTTTTGGTTTGACTCAGCTTCCAATTTTCCCAAATTAATACCTAAAAATGGTATGTGTGTATTGTGTGTGTATATACCTATATTGTATTAGTCTGTTCTCAAGTTGTTAATAAAGACATACCCAAGACTGGGTAATTTATAAAGGTAAGAGGTCTAATTGACTCACAGTTCCACATGGCTGGGGAGGACTCACAATCATGGTGGAAGGTGAAGGAGGAGCAAGGTCACTTCTTACATGGCAGCAGGTAAGAGAGCTTGTGTGGAGGAATGCCCGTTTATAAAACCATCAGATCTCATGAGACTTATTCACTACCACAAGAACAGTATGGGGGAAACCACCCCCATGATTCAATTATCTCCACCTGTCCCCACCTTTGGCACATGGGTATTACTACAATTCAAGGTGAGGTTTGGGTGGGGACACAGTCAAACCATATCATATATACACACACACATATATATACACACACATAAATACACACACATACACATATATACACACATGCTCTTATTACCTGAAAAAAAATTCTGATCAATTTATTCTTCTTGAACCTAGAGTTTTTTGTACGGTGGTAAATGCTAGCATTTATTAGGAACTTAATATGTTCCAAGCACTTTTCTAAGTGTATTAGCTTATTTTATCCATATAATAGCAATAAAGTATTTTCTGTTATCCCTACTTCGCAGATGAAAAAATACGTAGGCTATATTTTGAGATAGTGAGAAAAGTAACTAAAGGCATGAGCAAAATTTAATAGACTACGTCTCATAGAAAGTGACTTTATAATTGTAATTAAATTTTAAGTCCGTGTTCTAAATTCTAAATATATTGCTGAAGAGCTGTTAAGGATTATTACCAATATGAGTAAAATGAGTCCAATACGAACAAGGCATAATTTCTAAAAGAATATATATGGATGAAGAAAAATTAACCTGAAATGCAAGTTGTAATTGATCATTGCTTTTACAGATAATGGTATATAGTCATTCTTTTTTTTAATTCCCATATTTATTGAACATAAATTGTATATGAGGCATATTTAAATATATTGGTTACTTCTTGCTTGCGCTGAGAAAGAAATTTAAATTATTGCATGAATTTTGATTAAACTGATTACAGAATTTTGAAACACAATGGAACCCAAACTAGGGCCAATGCTCATTTCCTAAATGAACATTTTATGTGCAAACAAACAGCTGCTAGAATCCAACAGAATTTAAAACAAGCTGTTTGTAAATTTTACTGACAGCTGTTTTTGGTGATTTTTGTCAACAGAATTTTTCTGCTTTGCGTCACAGCATCCTTTTATTATAGTATCCCCTCAAAGTATAACTTGCTTGCTTTAATCACGTTTACAGAGATTTATGACTTGATGCTTATTCAGTGGTAGAGCTTCTCAACACAAAATGTCAGTGAGCCTGTTATAAATTGCTCCTGGCATTCCTACTCTATCTTTTATTTGGCTGGGAGTATTTCCACCTGAAAGTGATAAATTCCTGTTATAACCACTTTATGTGCTTCAGTAATTACACTGTACAGAAAAACGGGATTTCTACTGAGGTGTCTCCTTAAAAATAGCAAGCAATAAAAGGCAGTGGAATGGGCTGAACTCTGAAGTCTATTGAACAAAAAACAATGACCAGTGAAATATCTGTGTCAGATTGAATTTGATAAATGATCAGGAAGTACAGAAGATACCAAAACCTTTAAAACAACTACTGTGGGGTCATAGTAATATAAGTATGTCCTTAGACTAGTTACTTTTAAGCCTGTGACAGAAATTTGGCAGGTGTCCACAAGAATGGAGTTAACATCCTTTCAAAAACAATCTTAAAACCTCTAGATGCTTCTAGAGACTTGGGTAATTCTAAACCAAATGCCAAGGTGTACATGACATAGGGACTGAGTTTGTATATACTAGTCAAAGAGACTGTGGCATGCTAAAACGGTTCAGTACAGTACACTGCAGCCAATAAGTTGATCAATACATATACACACAATCGAACTGCTTGAAATACGCATTAATCATGATGATATTCATGGGTGGTTTGTTTGCTTCATATACGCTGTCTCTAGCATATAGGACAAAATTACTGTTTTTAATTGCTTAGGCTTTTTTTGTTCTTAAATGAGCAACAAAATGATGTAAATAAAAGATCTTTAAGTTAATGAAACAAAATTATAAACATTTTCATTGTCACATCCTAATATACCAACGATGGTGTTAGGAATCAGGTGGATACTTTATCTGAGATGATACTAAAATAGATTATAATCAGTAAATATGATTTAAGCTTCCTTTCAAGGTTATTGCATTATATTTGCATAGGAATTGCTACTGTAAGTATCTCTGTTCCAATAGCCACGGAATAATTGGTTCCTGGCTTAGAATATGTACTCTTTCAGAGGATAAATCATAAGCAAGTATAGCTGGCTTCATGCAACTCAACAATGCCAGTCCTAAACATGGAAAAATATGTTGTGCACTTACTGTGTTTTAAGCTTTAATATATGTATTAAAGTTTAGGACAGTACATTGCAAAGGGATGTCCATTGGTTGTGCTGCACTTCTGGCTTAGGACAGTTTCATAAACTGTAATTCCTTTCTCACCACAACCCTTTGAGTAAGAGATTGATATACATTAATCCTAAATTTACAAAAGAAGAAACTAAGTTCCAAGATGGGTTACATAATGGACAAAATTTTAGGAAATGGCAAGGCTAGGATTATAATTTAGTTCCGCTTGACTCCAAATCACTGTATACTTAATTACTACGTCACGGAAATAAAACGGAGCAACAACACTAAACTTTTATGTACACAGGAGGTCCTTGCAGGGAAAACTCTGAAAAAGAAAGGATACCATTTAGTACTTTTCAAAGTGACAAGAGGTCATTGTTCATGTCCTAAACCACAGCTTTACTGAGACCCTGCTGATGGCTGGAGTTCCCTGCAGAACTTTTTCTCTGGGACAAGAATTCCAGGATGTTACACATCGTTGGTGTACCCCATGGGAGAAGGAATTTGCCCTTGAAACTCAGGATCGAGGGTTAAGAGGAAGAGCTGGTTCAAAACAAACATCTCATCTCCACTAAAGGCAAAGCACCAGCAAGCTAAGCTGTAGAAGAGCAAGGCTAGAAGGAAGAAAATGGAAGGGGAAGTTGCACATGGGAGAGTAAACCTGCTTATTCTCTTTATGAGTTTCATTATGGCCACTATTAAACAGCTGCCACGAATGTCATGACCCTTGGGGAGAGGGAACAGGACAATGGCAGAAGAAAGGAAGAAAGGAAACTGACAGTAGAAAGAACTCATTGTATCTGCATCATAATTCATTTAATAGCATGGTATGAATACACCAATTATAAATGTCTGGTCCCAAAGCATTTTACCAAAATGTGAAATTTTCATTTACTCTCATCACAGTTAAATTATGCCCTAAGTGTAGTGGCGCACGCCTGTAGCCCCAGCTACTCGGGAGGGTGAGGCATTAGAATTGCTTGAACCCCTTGAACCCAGGAGGCAGAGGTTGCACTGAGCTGAGATTGTGCCACTGCACTCCTGCCTGGGTGACAGAGAAAGACTCGTTGATTATAATGTTCAGTGTTATTCTTTAGTAGATGAAACATTAACAGTACTGATTATAAATAATCATCCTCAATCAGTTACCATTTATTGAGTACTTATGGTGTATCTGATTTTACATTTTATTTAATAGTCCTCTTACATCTTATTTAATAGTCCTCCAAATCTATCTGATAAATATTATCCCCATTTTGCAGACAAGGAAACTAATGCTCAGACAGCTTAAGGCTTGGTTTAAATTACTCAATTATTTAGTGAAAGTGGGATTAGAAGTGGAACAATCTGTCTCCTGAAATCCTCAATTTACTCCATTAACACCATAGTATCGCTCCAGGTTTTAACATTTTAAGTTCTCTTTCTTTCTTTGTTTCTCTCTTTCTCTCTCTCTTTCTCTCTTTCTTTCTTTTCTTTTTTCTTTTCTTTTCTTTTCTTTTCTTTTCTTTTCTTTTCTTTTCTTTTCTTTTCTTTTCTTTTCTTTTCTTTTCTTTCTTTTCTTTTCTTTCTTTCTTTCTTTTCTTTCTTTCTTTCTTTCTTTCTTTCTTTCTTTCTTTCTTTCTTTCTTTCTTTCTCTCTCTTTCTCTCTCTCTCTCTCTCTCTCTCTCTCTCTCTTTTTCTTTTCTTTCTTTTTTTTTCTTTGAGACAGTCTTGCTCTGTTGCCCAGGCTGGAGTGCAGTGACACAATCTCGCCTCACTGCAACCTTCACCTCCTGGGTTCAAGCTATTTTTCTGCCTCAGTCTCCCAAGTAACTGGGATTACAGGCACATGCCACCACCTGGCTAATTTTTATATTTTTAGTAGAGACGGGGTTTCACTATGTTAGCTAGACTGGCCTTGAACTCCTGACCTCAAGTGATCCACCTGTCTTGGCCTCCCAAAGTGCTGGGATTATAGGTGTGAGCCACCGCGCCCGACCCATTTTAAGTTTTCTAGAATTGGATTTCTCCCACGCTCAACAAAGAATAAGCAATGGCTTAACAGGACTAATAAGGACTAACTTCTTAGGTGACTCTGAGTTTTTTTTTTTTTTTTTTTTAAATATTGGTTCATTTGTGTGCTATCATTGTTTTAGTTAAAACACTTAATAAAGCCTTATTTAGCTGTGCTTACTCTAACCAAGTGTGTGATTTTGGCCAAGTCATTTAAACTCCTTGAGCTTTCATAACTCAGTGGAGCTACAAGGCACAGTAGCTCACACCTGTAATCTCAGCATTTTGGGAGGCTGAGGCGGAAGAATTGCTTGAGGCCAGGAGTTCTAGAGCAGCCTGGCCAACATAGAGAGACCCTGTCTCTACAAATAATTTAAAAAAATTAGCCAGGCATGGTGGGGTGCGCCTGTACAGTGCCCAGCTACTCGGGAGACTTGAGCCCAGGAGTTCGAAGCTGCAGTGAGCTGAGATCGTACCACTGTATTGTAGCCTGGGCAACAGAGTGAGACCTTGTCTCAAAAAATCTCCCAAAAGACCAAAAACGTAATTTACTGGGTCCATTACTAATCAAAAAGATCTGGGTTAATATTCTGCCACTGTTCTTATCTGTGCCTCCATCCTGGGCAAGTATGCTTTTCTTTTCACAAATCTTATTTTTCTCTAAAGATGGGGGTCTTGCTATGTTGCCTAGGCTGGCCTTGAATTCCAGGGCTGAAGTGATTCTCCTGCCTCAGCCTCCCAAGTAGCTAGGACTACAGGCATGTGCTGAGCCCCTTGGGCAAGTAAATTAAGATCTCTGAGCCACACCTGCCTCCTCTTACTAGAAAGCACTTAGTTGTTACAACAAAATACTATAATCTAGATTTCTCTATAATAGAGATTTGTCATATTTCTGGAGACTAGAAGTCTGAGATTAGGGTGCCAGTATGACTGGGTTTTGGGGAGGGCCCTCTTCTTTTGCATTCTCGCTGTGTCCTCACGTGGGGGAGAGAGAGAGAACTCTCTCTTCTTACAAGGTCGTTAATTCCATCATAGGGCCTCTGCCCTCATAACCCCATCTAAATCTAACTACCTCCCAAAGGCCCCCTCCAAATACCATCACGCTGGGGTTACAGCTTTTGACATATGAATTTGGGGGTGACACAACAGATACTAATGCCCATTTCATAGGGTCCCGAAAGCACTTAAAGCCGGGGTTTGGCTTGGGTAGAGGTGGTCCAATTATTCAACAAACACGGAGCACCTGCTTGGAGCCAAGCACTGCATGTGCCATATGAAGCTATATTGGGAAATGAGTCACATGCAGCCAGTCTCTGGCCTTTTGGAGGTTTTGAACTAGAAGGGGACACGCACATAATGGTGTGTGCGTGTATCTACATACACAGGTGATATGATGCACCTGAGAGAATCTAGTCTAGGAACTACGGAAAGCTTTAAGGAGTGATATTTGAACTGTATTCTGAAGGATGAGGAATGGAGAGGAGGACAATTCCAGGTTCCAAAGTGAATCTTTGTGCAAAAGCCATAGGCAACAAGGTGCAGGGGCTTTTAATGACCTAAGGGAACGCACTGTGGGGTTGGGACCAGGATGGCCAGAGGAGGTTTTGACAAGAGGCTAGTCAAAGAGCAGCGAAAAACTAATTTAAAGAGCTTTAAGGAAGGGAAGTGCCACGATGAGTTTTGTTTGGAAATGTTTTAGGCGGCCACACCGCAGTCTTGGAACTGGCTGAGACCTGGATAGACACTTGGATACCAGCTAGAAAGCTACGACAGGAAACCAGGCGCCGATGAGGCAACTGAGGATGTTGTGGAGCAGAGACGGAGAGAAAATGGGTGCATTCGAGACAAGATGGGGGAAAAATGCTAGGACTTGGAAATAAAGTCGGGGGGCGGCAGGGAGGCATGACGAGTTGCTCTGTAGGTCTTACTGTAAAACACGGTGATCAGTGAAAGATCCGGAGGAGGAAGGTGAACACACTCTCTAACAAAACAAAACAAAACAAAAAATTTTTTTTTGAAATTTTATACCAGTCATATTTTAAAAGTAAACCAGATCTTTTCAAACATGCCTTTGAGCTGATATTTGTAACCAGTTAGAATTAGATACAAACTTTTCTTATTTTTACTCAGTTACAATATACGCCACAGGTGGGGTGAGAGGAAACAAAAGGTTGCCTTCTTAGGAACAAAGAGAGTTGTACCTTCAGTATCGTGGGCAAAGCTCTTCCAAGTTCAACAGTAGTCAAAACAGCGCTTTTTATAAATAACACTCAACTAAAAGTTTCTGGGTTGGTCACTGTTTCAACGATTAAGTTCGCATGAGGGTCCCTAGAGTCATAACCCCGGGCAACGGCGACTGACTTTCCACCTGGACTTCATCCCTCCAGGAAGCCCAGAGCGACTTCAGGCCCCGCCAGCTCTCCCGCCAACATCAGCCTAGCGACTGCAGCCCCGCCCTCAGGCCCCGCCCCTTCGGTCAAGCGGCGTGCGCTGGCGGCCTCGCCCCTGGGTCCCGCGCGCCGGGATCTCGGTTTCAGCCTTCCTGTCCTGACCCCAGGCCCCCAGGCCCCCAGGCCCCGCCCCTGGGCCCGGCGCGCCGGGACTTCGGTTTCGCCCATCTTGTCCCGCCCCCAGGCCCCGCCCCCTCTGTCCCGCGGCGTGTTCTCGCCGCTCCGCCCCTAGGACCCGCGGGCCCGGACTTTGGCAAGTTTCAGTCGTCCGGCCCCGCCCCCTCGGTCCCAGGGCTCTCGCGGCCCCGCCCCTGAGCCCCACGCGCCGGGACTTTGGCAAGTTTCAGCCTCCACCGCCAACCCTAGGCCCCGCCCACTCGGCCAGCGGCTGGCTCTCTTGGCCCCGCTCCCGTGCCGCGAGCGTCCCTAATTTGGGAGCATTTCGGCCGCCGTGCCCCGCCCCGCCCCGCCCCGCGCGCCCCGCCCCTCGGGCGGCCCGCCGTCCCAGACGCGGGAAGATCTCGGCCGGGTTCCAGTTGCTGGCCTGCAACTTCCCTGTGGTTTCCCGAGACCTCCTTGCCTCCCGCTCCCCGAGGAGCCTTTCGCCCGAAGGCGGGGCGATGCCGGATAATCGGCAGCGGAGGAACCGGCAGCCGAGGGTCCGCTCCGGGAACGAGCCTCCTTCTGCGCCCGCCATGGAGCCGGATGGTCGCGGGGCCTGGGCCCACAGTCGCGCCGCGCTCGACCGCCTGGAGAAGCTGCTGCGCTGCTCGCGTTGGTAAAGACGGAGCCTCGAGGGGGTGGTCGCGAGGGCACGGGTCTCCCAGTTTCTAGAGGCGGGGGAATCTTTTCAAATCTCCCGTTTCCTCCTTCCATTCCCGCGCTGCAGTCGGGTCGGCGTGCAGTTAGCACCTGCCCAGGTATATGGTATTAACAACTTCTGGCTCTCATTCACTTTCTTTTTGGGCGACTTTCCAGCCTCCCCTTGCCCTAAATGCAGCTGAAACGGTAGTTTTTGAACTTGAGCGGGCTGAAGCAGCGTCTGGAGGTGTGGCTAAAAAAATGTTCATTCTGGCCCCGCCTCCAGAGTTTGAATCTGGGGCTGGGGTGGGGCTAAGGCTTCTGCGTTTTTTACCTGGCTCTGGATTACCCCGCTACTTTCCGGGAGCTATGGCGCATTGGGCTGCTGGGCGCCCCGGAGAGCCTCTAAATTAGAAGCAGCTGCCACTCTAAGTTAAAGTGGCCTTTTTGACATTTTCTCCGTGCTAGCTTTTTCGGGTGGGATGGGATGGAGCATCGGATGTCTACCATAGGTGTAGATTGAAGATGGCAGGAAATTTCTCATTTCCTTAGTTTGCTGAAAAGACTGTGTCTGGTGTTCCAGCTGTTTATTGTTTTCCTTCCTGCTGTCACACTATGGGAGTCCTCTCAGGGTTTTCATTCCGTCCAGAGGCATTTTCATGAGAGTTACTTCTTGCTTTTTTTCGTGTAGCACTTTCTAGTATACAAACCAAGAAGGTTTGTAAAACCCAAGAAAGGCTTTGTCTCATTTTCATTTCTTCTGAAAAGCATTTTTATTGAGCACTTGCTGTGTGTACAGGTAAGTATTTCTGTATGAAGATCACTGGCAGGTTTTTTGTTATTTGTAGCTGTCAAAAGCATATATTCTTTTTGGACGTTTTTCCCCCTTTGACTTCTGATTTGCAGAACTTAAGTCACTTAGTTGCATAAAGTTGTTTTGTTTTGTTTTGTTTTGAGACGGAGTCTCGCTCTGTCGCTCAGGCTGGAGTGCAGTGGCAGGATCTTGGCTCACTGCAAACTCCGCCTCCCAGATTCATGCCGTCCTCCTGCCTCAGCCTCCCGAGTAGCTGGGACTACAGGCGCCCGCCACCACGCCCGGCTATTTTTTTTATTTTTAGTAGAGATGGGGTGTCACTGTGTTAGCCAGGATGGTCTCCATCTCCTGACCTCGTGATCCGCCCACCTCGGCCTCCCAGGTCCTGGGATTACAGGCGTGAGCCACCGTGCCTGACCGAAATTTTTCTTTAAAAATGAAAAAGACTTAACTGTCAGAGTTTTACACTTATATTTTCTTTTACGAAAACTTTTAATATCTGTGACAAAATGACATTGCACTTCTTAGAAGAGTGACACTTTTGCTAGAGTGAGTACATGAAGAAATTGGGTTGTGTGTTTGTTTTCCTGTAGCACATGGGTCATCTGAGAATAGGAAATTTAAAACTGGCACTGCTAGTTGCAATAACGGAAGCATTATAGTTCACATTTTAATAGTACAACGAAAGTTAGACATTCCATTGGCACAGATCTGTATGGAAGCATAGGGCTTCACTTAGACTGTAAAGTCAGAATGCCTGAGTTCGAGTTCTAGCTTTGACACTATTGAGTAGGCCAAGTTATTCATCTCTCTGAGCCTCATTTTCTGCATATGAGTAATGCTAATTAGCTTTTCTTGTGAGGGTTCATTAATAATCATAAATTTATTGAGCACCCATAAAGTGCCAGACCCTGTTCTGGGTATTGGGGATTTGATAGTGAACAAAGCAGACAATAAATTCCAGCCCTTAGGGAGCTTATATGGAAGAAACTAAATGAAATTTTACATGTGTGTAAAGTGTTGAGTTTGGTGGTTGTGATAGAATAAATGATAAATAATGAGTGTCTTCATCTAAAAGAATGTGATGTTTGCTAGCTACATGATTTGGGAGAGACAAAATAGATAATATATATGAATATATGTTGTCCTGAAAAATAACAAAGCCAGTTTCACTTTTTATCCCTACCAAATATTTTTCCAGTTTCTAACTGAAGTGAGTGGGCAGTAAGAGCCAAAGGAGTGTGAGTAGACATCAGTAACTAGGCCCAGACTTATAGCATGGCTCACCCATTTGACTGGAGAATGCTATTGAATGCCATTGATTTTTTTTTTTTTTTTAATTTGTATCCGAACCTCTATGGATGAATTAAATCTTAACTCTTCGAATGCCTGTTTCATAGAGATCTGCACATTTTTTCAGTAAAGGGTTAGATAATTAATATTTTAGGCCTTGCTGCCCACAAATAGTTTTTGTTCTTATTTATTTTTACTTCCCTTTAAAATGTAAAAACCATTATTTCCTTAAGGAGTATACAAAAACAGGCTGCTGGCTTGGTTTGGCCCACAGGTAATAGTTGCTAAATTGTCAATAAAGTCTTAATAAACTTAATGTCTTAAGTTTAAAAATGCTTTTTGGTGTACAATTTTATATCACATAAAATTGTGATATAATTTTATATCACATAAAATTATAAGGGCTGCCTTATTTTTTTTATTATTTGTTTTTAGACAAAGTTTCACTCTGTCACCCAGGCCAGAGTGCAGTGGCATTATTTCAGCTCACTGCAACCTCCGTGCCCTGGGTTCAAGCAATTCTCTTGCCTCAGCCTCTTGAGTAACTGGGACTACAGGTGCACGCCACCATGCCCAGCTAATTTTTGTGTTTTTACTGGAGATGGATTTCACCATATTGGCCAGGCTGGTCTCAAACTCCTGACCTCAAGTGATCTGCCTACTTCAGCCTCCCCAAGTGCTGGAATTACAGGCTTGAGCCATCATGCCTGGCCTTTACATGGGCTTTAATATTTAGAAATGATTTTGCTTTCCTCTCTAGATGTCTCTGCAACTTTGGCACTATCTATAGTGAAAAAAACATGGCCAGCTGCACCTTACTCAAGGAGGAAAAACGTTCTTACTACCTCTGCCTTTGCCCTGGTAGCCGCCTGACAGTGCCGGCAAGGAGCAACTGAGAATGGTCTGCTTCTTACATTTGCTACCCTCCATTCAAAGCAGTGTCATATTATTTGAAATTGTGTCAGTATGTCCTTTTACAGAGTTTCAGAGTTCTACCCAGTGGGCTAGTGATTACCCCGATTACCCTCACATTCAGCTTGCAGCTGTCATCTGTCTTGTGTTGCACATGGATCTGTTTTGCAGCCGGCATTACTTGCTGGTGAGGGTGGATTTGCACATAACCGGGCATCCTTTCTTGACCTTTAGCATGAATATGGCTTCAAGGTGAAGCTGATGACAGTGTTCAAGAGGCCAGATGTGACATTTGTATTAGGACCAAGCCTCACAACCAGATAGAAGCTATTTAAGGATTTGGAAAAATGAGACAGGAAGACCATATTATTTGAGAGGCTGGCAGAAAGCACAATAATAATGTGTTCCTAAAGGAAGCAGGAAATGATAATAGGAGCTACAGTGTAGAAGCCCCAGGTGTCATATAACACTGTTTTGTGAATTAATAGGTACCTCTTGGCATATTTTTGAGGGTGAGAGTGGGATTAGACATCTTTGACAATCGTAACTTGGGCCATTTTAATCAACTTTTAATGAAAAGTTAAAATCTTTAAACCTTTATGATAGGTGTATATATATATATATATTTTCTGAATTCATGTGTAGGAGGTGATCAAGCTTAATTTTGTATTCTCTCATACTTTAAGGCAGCATGATGTAGATGTTAAGAGCGTGGAATCTGGAGTCATATTCCCTGGGTTCAAATCCTGGCTCTGTTATTTAGGTTATTTTATCTTTTTATGCTTCCTTTTCTTCATCTGCAAAAAATGAGTTGATGTTCATAAGATACCTTGAGCAGTGTCTGTTATTACTAAATGCTGTATGAATATTTGTAAAATAAAGGATAGGTTTTCTGACTCCAGGTTCAGCTTTTGCCTTTCATCATGAGTTTTGAATGTTCAGAGGCATTCTCACAGCGCAGTGATCCCCAAATGGAATGATTTCCCCGTGGCACTGGTTATTCATTAGAATAACAGGAAATCACTGAGACACTGCATAAGGGGTGGTAAGGTGATGCATTTTCTACTTGAGTATATACTTAATTATAAAATATATACAAGTTTAGGGAAAATTGTGCAGATCGACATGGTGCTGAGAAGAGTACTTGGGTGAGACCAGTGGAAGGAAGCTTCATGGGCTTTTAAATTGAGATATGAATAGATTTTCTTTTTTCTGAGACAGAGTTTCTCTCTGTCACCCAGGCTGGAGTGCAGTGGCGTGATCTCGACTCACTGCAACCTCCACCTCCCGGGTTCAAGTGATTCTCCTGCCTCAGCCTTCTGAGAAGCTGGGATTACAGGTGAGCGCCACCACACCTGGCTAATTTTTGTATTTTTAGTAGACACGGGATTTCACCATGTTGGTCAGGCTGGTCTCGAACTCCTGACCCTGTGATCTGCCCTCCCTGGCCTCCCACAGTGCTAGGATTACAGGCGTGAGCCACCACACCCAGCTGAGATATGAATAGATTTTTAAAATGGAGCCAGGTTGCAGGGAGCAGGGATGGTGGGTGTTATTAGCAAATAGCTAGCTATAAAGAATTGTAGGATAAAGGGGGACTGGGTCAGGTGAGCAGAGAGTTAAGACAGGGTCAAATCAGTGATTAAGAGCAGAGAGTTAAGACAGGGTCAAATCAGTGATTACTAGACAGGGTCAAATCAGTTGGTTTACTTGGTTAACTTCCTAAAGAAAGCAATTTGTGTAGCTTTCCTGGACTCTGGTTCCTCATCTATAAAATGAGGGAAATGGACTCATTGATTTGTAAAGTTCTCTCCAGTTTGCAGATTTCATAGTTATTTGTGTCCACTGGATGAAGTTTAACATACATACAGAAAAGGCACAAGTCATTGGTGTTCACCTTGTATCACATCTTCCAAATTAGAATTTATTTGTGAGATTTATTTATTTATAGAATATTTTGAATGATGTCTGTCTCCTTCGATTATATATTTAGTAAAGCTAGGTTCACGTTTGTAGCCACAATGCCAGACACATGGTTTCTTAGTGTATGTTGATAAATGTATGAAAGAACTTAGGTTAAGGTAGGATCACATTTGAAGGGCCTTTGCAAGTGGTTTCCAGAAGGACCTAGTTAATTTACACGAATTGCTAAGAATCCCCTATAGGTTCCATGTCATTATCCATATACTTTACTTGTTAAACACTTTATTCTTCTAAAGATAAACACAAGAAAAATTGTTTAATTGGCTTGGTGAGCCTGCACATTTAGATGTTCAACATGTTGGTCCACACGTTAAAATTACCTTGAGGATTCTTTCAAATGTAAGAGCATTGTGGGAGCTGTCTTGCCTCATATTAAATAGCAGTTGATATCTCATGGAAACATAGGTGAGCCATTCTATTAAGAAATAGATCTGCCTCAGTATTATAATCTCAGATGAATTTACTTTTCTTTTTTTCTTTTCAAAGAAAATTTTGTATCAGTAAGAACTTCTTTTTAAAAAAAATGTTCTCACTATTTAATTCTTCCCTAAGTTATCCTCTGA
Source organism: Chlorocebus sabaeus (assembly GCF_047675955.1). NCBI lineage: Eukaryota > Metazoa > Chordata > Mammalia > Primates > Cercopithecidae > Chlorocebus > Chlorocebus sabaeus. The sequence continues at coordinate 102,266,875 of NC_132913.1, read as the reverse complement.
CAGCACTGATCTTTCTAAATCAACTACATGTAAAGTTACAGAAGTATGACTGTAGATGGGGAAAAAAGTAGAGTAGCTGAATTTTCAAGGTACAGAAATCCTGTTACCATGCAAATGCCTTTTCTTATTTGTGTGGACTTTTTCTATCTAATATATATGTATATCAAACAGAAAATAGGGTAAGGATAAAATGGAATTGTTAATACAAATGCATTTTTGTATATAGGCTTCCATTTGGTTCATTCTCTAAGAACTTATTGAAATCCTGCAGTTAATCTAGCACCATGCTAGTTAGGTAATGGTGGGTTGGGGAGCTCAGAAAAAATGAAAATAAGATCTCTTGTCTGTAGGACTGGAGTCTATTTCAAGAAAAGAAACATAGAACATCAGTAAGTTAAAATACAGCTGCTCCTGAACTTGAGATGGGGTTATGTCTGGATCAACCCATTGTAAGTTAAAAATATTGTATGTCAAAAATATATTTAATATACTTAACCTGCCAAACATCATAGCATAGCCCAGCCTACCTTAAACATGCCTAGAACACTAACATTAGCCCAGTTGGATTAAATCATCTAACACAAAGCCTATTTTATAATAGAGTGTTTAATAGCTCATGTAATTTATTGAATACCATACTGGAAGTGAAAAACAGAACGACTTCCTGCTGTGGCCCAGCATTGTACTGCATATTGCTAGTCTGGGAAAAGATAAAAATTCAAAGTGTGGTTTCTATTGAATGTGTATTATGTTTGCAGGATAATAAAGCTGAAAACTTGTGAGTCGAACCATTGAAAGTCAGGGATCATCTGTACAAAATACTTTGTTTTCAAGCCTGGGCAACATGATGAAACCCCACCTCTACAAAAAATTAGTCAGTTGTGGTGGTGTGCACCTGTTGTAGTCTCAGCTACTTGGGAGGCTGAGATGGGAGGATTTCTTCAGCTCAGGAGTTCAAAGCTTAGTGAGCTGTGATTGTGCCACTGTACTCCAGCCTGGGCTACAGAGCAAGATCTTGTCTCAAAAAAACAAAAACAACCCCACCCCCGCCAAATATTTGGTTTTTAACATTGAATCCCAGAGCCCCAACTAGATGCTGTCTCTCTTCTTTGTAACTTAAGAGCATTTTGTACATCTTTTAAGTCATATTAATTTGGTTTATATGATTAATCGGCCAGATTATAAGTCCTTTAGAAAAGAGTGGAACATAGTCAACTTTGTTCTTCAAATGTTACATGGCATGAATTTTGCAGAAGTGATGGCTAAAGACTAAAATCCAAGAATTCCTGTGCTAACTGGTTTAGTGTCATGTTTATTGTATCATCCTGAACCGTGTTTGGGTAATGTCTTGGCTTGAGTAGTTGCTGGGGAGAAGGGACTGTATTCGAGGCTGGGGAGCATGACCTGAGTGAAATCATGGGGTTGGAGTTGGAGATAGGCTAATTAGAGTTGTAAGAGACACTGACCTGACCACAGCAGAGTTTTTGTTGAGGAGCAGTGACGGAAAAGGTTGCATGGCTTAGGTGTTACAGTTTGTGAAGAACTTTTTAATAGTAAATTTCTTAAAATGGTAAACAGTATGTGAAAAGAATTAAAATAACACAGTATATGGCCATTCAGTATTTGTTAAATGAATGACAGATAAGTGTGAATCTTCTTTAGTAACTCATAATTATCAGTTTCTTGTGTATCCTCCAATAAGTTCTGTGTTCATATAAGCATTGTACTGCCTCAGATAAGTGGACACTAAACACCATGTAGTTGTTGCATGAGTCATTTAACCATTTCCTTATTGGAAAAATTTAGGTTGTTTGTGGTCTTTTGCTGTAACAAGCAGTCCTGGAGTGATATTGATATCATGTGCCTTTACATTTAAAATGTTTTTAAATAAAGTTATACATGTACATAGTTGACAGAGTCAATAGGACAGATTATTAATGAAAACATTATTTGATTCATCCTTCATCACCTCTGAGTTCTATGCATCAGAAACATCTTGTCTTTTTTTTAGTTTTATAAACATATACCTCTACATTTCCAAATATGTTTATATTGCTATTTCTTGTTTTTTTTTTTTTTCCATTTTAGACGTTACTAACTTCCTAACTACTCTCAAAGATGAATTTTCTTACTCCTGTTAATTTTGACAGCGAAAGTTGAGTGGATATAGAATTCAAAGTAAAAATAATTTTCAATAATTATTTTGAAGGCGTCATTCCACAGTTCTGTAGCATCTCTTATTACCCTTGAGAAGTTTTATGCTATCCTGTTTCCTTTTAAAAATATATATATGACATTTAATTTTATTATTTCTTAATCTCTGGAAGCTTTTAGAATCTTGTCTAGATATCTTTGGTGTTTGAAAGTTTCATTTTTGCAAGGATCTAGCATTGCTGAAGAATAAATTCCTGGCAGTGGAATAGCTGAGTTAAAGTTGGATTCATTTATATTCTTGATAGGTATCTCCTAGTTGTAATAATTTAAAAAAAAAAGTTTTTTTCTAAAGATACGTGTTCTTGCTGTGTTGTCCAGGCTGGAGCGCAGTGGCTATTCACAGGCATGATTATGGCACGGTATACTTTGAACTCCTGGGCTCAAACGATCCTCCTGCCTCAGCCTCCTGAGTAGCTGGGATTGCAGGCCTGCACTTGGCTGAAAATGTTTTTATTCCAGTATATCTTAGCTGAGCGCTAGCCATCCTCACAAAGTCTGCCTTTGGCACAGATGGGTTCACCTTTTGAGCTTTTCCATTGAAATTCTTTTGAATTTGGCACTCCCTTCTCTCTCAGCTTGGCTCACACACTTTCTTTCTTGTTCCCTTCCCCAATACACACAAGTGCACATACTTCTCATACATTTCCATTATCTTTCCTTATCTGTTAACAGCAACACAAATATATATTCTAGCTCACTAGTTAGAATAATTAGTACTACTGATCAGTTATTCCCACATATTAAATCATTACTAATAGATGATGACATCTTATTGCTAGAGTGAAGGTTACGAACTATAGCTAAAGAGTCCAGTCATCTTAGGAAGGAAATTTAAAGTTGAAAACCAGAGTCAAGGCATTGAGTCAAGTATTGCCAGAGAAAGCCAGAAGGCTATGGACTGCATCCTGGGGGTATGCCTACATGGAGAGGTAGGAGAAGCAGCTAAGGAAATGCTGAAATAGGCAGATAAATGTGTATTAAAATATTAAAATTCGGTGGAAGGAAAGGTTTCGGGAAAGAAGATGAGATCAGTGTTATTTCCCAGAGTGGTCAGAGAGAAAGGGACCAAAAATGCTTTGGAGAACAGTTTTAGCAAAGTGGAGGGAGTTAAAGCTAGGCAGGTGAGGAGATGGGAGTAGCTGGTATAGTGCACTCATTTGAGAACTTTTATCTGTTCAAGAAAGGGAAGAGATGGAGCAGCAGGTAGAATGGGAGGTATGATCAAAACAGTGTTTTTTTCCTGCATTGAGGGAGAGATTACCTGTTCCTGTGTAAATGCAAATGAGAGAAGAAAGGCAACTATTATGAATATATAGTGCTTTGGGAGGCAGGAAAGATATGGGAACTCGAGATAGAGCAGCACATTTTGGGAAGAGTGACTAAAGGAGATTGAATTTTCCTCTGAGACTCTCGGAAGGGGTATGATGACTGCTGAAAAGATAAAAATGTATTTAGGTGGTAAAAACCTACACCATTAAGTTCCAGTAAAGTTAATGAGATGAGGAAGCGTAGAGATTGTTTTGAATAGCCATCTATTCATTTGTTTGTATACTTATGGAATATCTGATACATGACTTTGGTAGAGATAGAAAAATGAAGAGGCTGCCGAATGTTATGTTATGTTATGTTATGTTATGTTATGTTATGTTATGTTATTGTTTTGAGACAGAGTCTGGCTCTGTCACCCAGGCTGGAGTGCAGGGGTGTAATTTCGTTTCACCTCAACCTGTGCCTACTGGGTTCAAGTGATTCTTGTGCCTCAGCCTCCCAAGTTGCTGGGATTACAAGCATGCGCCACCACATCTGGCTAATTTTTGTATTTTTAGTAGAGACAGGGTTTCACCACCTTGCCCAGGCCGGTCGAGCTCCTGGCCTCCCAAAGTGTTGGGATTACAGGCATGAGCTGCAGTACCCAGTTGCTACCAAATGAATTTATAGAGAGAAGTTTATACATCTTTCTTTCTCTTTTTCTTTCTTTCTTTTCTTTCTTTTTATAGTGGTTATTCACAGCCTGAGTAGCCAAGGAAGAAGTAGGCTCTGGGGACTGTCTAGCATTATAGATTAGCATCCATGAGTGTCTAAGAGGTCAGCACAATTAGGTAGTGGTGAAGGCGGCTTGGAAATAGTTAACTCTGGCCTGGGCTGGATACAGAATCGGAATCCAAGGTGCTCGGAAACTGAATGGAATTCTTTCAAGGTAGAGAGCAACCTGAAGGTGGAGGTTTGGCCAGGGCGATGTAATAAAAGAGAGGAAGGATATTGTGATAGGAGGAGCTTACCATGAAATAGAATTCAGTACACTTGATGGAGAAAAGGAGGTTAGGTTTGGTAGGTCAAATAACAAAAATTATAGGCGCAGTATGAGTGTTAAAAGAGATCATGTTAATTGGCAGAGTCACAAGTCGTATTTTTATCAGTACCTTGTACATACTGTGATACAAAAATCAGGCATGGTGAGTTTTTAAAAAGTTTTGTAATGTCAGTGAGCACCATTTTCAGTATCTTGAGAATAACATTGTGGGTGTGTACTCTGTTTTTAGCAATCTTTCTGAAAAGCTCAATTTCACTTGAATGTTCATATCTATTAAGATATGCAGTGTGATACTTTCAATCTTTCAAGAAATGTTTTTTATTGTTTTTATTGATATGTGCTATGTGTACAGAGGTAATTTGATAATAATGGTGTAAATACCTAAAGGTTTTAGAGTTAGTATAATAAACCAAGCACAAAAAGTGCTCATCATTTAAAAGGCTTTACTTCTCTGGGTACATTACATCCACTGAGTATAATGTCTTGGTGTGTATTTATTAGTATCATTACCTTCTTAGGGTTGACAAATGTAGCAGGTATTTTGATGGACAGTAGTAGGAATATTTTGTTTCTGTGTCTCTTTGCTCACTGCAGAGAACTTCATTCTGTCTGCAGACAGACTGCCAATCTGATGATTTCTGTTTACATTTGCTTAAAGAACAATTAACTTTCTGTGAACTGAAAGAAGGGCTGCATTTTTCACAATATAGCTGAAAAATGGGTAGCTACTTTACAATAGTAAGAAGCACATGTTTTTTTTTTTAATGGGAAACAGTGGTTTCTTATGGTCAAAATGACCAGATATCCTGGTTTGTCTGGGGCAGTCCTGGTTTATTCTTATTGTCCCAATATCCTATTCAATGATCACTCCTCTTCACTCTCAGTTTTCTCATTTGGACAATACATTATATGATCATTCTATGTGTGGGTGACATTTTGAGGTATATGATCTACACTTCAGGGGAAGATACACCTTAGTAGTTGAAAAGAAGCAGCCAGTAGTTGGTTTTGCCTCAAGAGGTTTAGGGACACTTGAACAAAATTGTTCCTTTCTCCAACTTTCTTTGGTAGTTACTATTTAAAATCAGCAGGTATGTTATGGTATAATATTTAACCAAGGAGTAACAGCCTTTCAAATATTCATCCTTAATACCTTCTGCTTTGAGAAAGTGAGAAATATGGTAGTGTTGGGCCTTGGATGAAGTATTGGGTATGAAATGTTTATTTAACAATGACTCAAGTCTTGATTGTTTTAATTTCTTCAAACAGCACTAACATTCTGAGAGAGCCTGTGTGCTTAGGAGGATGTGAGCACATCTTCTGTAGGTAAGTAATTATGGCTTGATGTATATAGTACAACTGTATTTTTTACTAGATAACAATTGTGATTTTGTTGATAATAATGGTACTTGATATTTGTGTAACTTTCGAAGTCTGCAGAGTAACCTACTGTATGTTATCTTAGTTTGGTCTTTAAAACTGTGTCTTAATTTACAAATAAGAAAACCAAAGCTCGAAGAGGATGACTTGTCCAAAGTTACAAACCTTAGTAGACAACTTCGCCAAATTTGAGGAAAGAAAATAATACTGTTTATATGATTCAAATAGGTGTTTTAAAATTTTCTAGTTAAGTTTTGAATCTAGACTCAAAATTATGAAAGTATAGTTCTTATGGTTATTATATTAGTTTCCTAAGTCTGCCATAGCAAAGAACCAAAAACTGGGTGGCTTAGAAGAACAGGAACGTATTGTCTCTCTGGTTCTGTAGGCTAGGAGTCCAAGATCAAGATGATGACAGGGTTGGTTCCTTCCGTGGGCTGCGAGGGAGAATCTGCTCCATGCCTTTCCCCTAGCAATCTTTGCTGTTCCTTGACTTGGAGATGCATCACTCCGGTCTTTGCTTTCGTGTCCACCTGGCATTCTTCCTTGAGTGCATGCTTCTCTCTGTGTCAAATTTCCCCTTTTTATAAGAATACCAATTATATTGGATAAAGGCTCACCCTAATGATCTCATCTTAACTTGATCATCTAGATCCCCTGTTTCCAAATTAGGTCACATTCACAGTTACTGAGGGGTGAAGACTCAAACATCTTTTGGGGGGACACAATTCAATGCGTAACAGTTGTTGTGAAATTATATCCATGTGACGGCCCTGGCTTATAGGTGAGAAGATTAGATTTTTATCTCTTATTTCTTGTTCAGGAGAAATCAGTTGAGAGATTAAGTGTCTTAGTTTAATTGCCTATGAGACAGGGAAAATATAGTCTCCTTTGAATTAATCTTTTAATTATTTCCAGTTATGAGTATGTTACTGTCTTGCATGAATAAACTGCATCTGGAAATTTGAACATATATGAAAATAACCTTGGGTATTACTTCATGGGCTAAGGTCATCTGGGGGGCAGCTATGTTTTGGGTTGCAATTTTGTTTCTGGAAAAACAGATCTGTTATATGAGGGATATCCAGCAGGAGGATGGAGTAGGAGATGGTGCGTGTTGCCTACCAGATACATCTGTTTGGATGATGAAAAAAAGGCATTTTAAAGTTGCTGTGTTCAGAGTTGATCTCTTGATCATCCTCCCCTTCAGCCTTTTCCTCCCTGGGTAATCTTCATCACAATAAATGGTACCAGTTACTGCTAGGTTGTTTATCCCATGTCACTAAGTTCTGTCAGTTCTGCCTCAAATTGTGTCCTGAATCTTGAATTTTTCCACCTTTTTTTCTGAATTTGCTACAGTTTATAGTTTGTTCCAAGCCATCATTGTATTATCTCTGCTCATACTATTGTGATAGGTTCATAACTGGTCTTCCCTTTTTGGCATCATCACCCTTCCTCATTTTCTATGTTCTTGACCGTGATCTTTGAAAAATCTCAATAATATCCATATCACTACCCTGCTTAAACTCTTTAGTGGCTTCCTATTGCAGTTAGAAAAAAATCGAAACTCTCCTCTCTGGTCTGCAAAACCCTGTATGGGACCTAGACCTGGTCTGCCTCTTGGACATCATTTACCTCTGGCTCACATTGTTCCAGCACTTCTCCTTTTAGTTCAGGAAATACACCAAATTCACTCCCGCCCCAGGACTTTGACACTTGCTATTTCTTCCACGTGAAATGTACTTAGGCCAGAGTTCTATGAGGCTTACTTTTTATCAGTTATATAACAGCTGAAATGTCACTGCCTCCAAAACGCCTCCCATGGATCTGCTTACGAAGTGATGCCCACTCCCTGTCCCCACTCTGTAGCAAGCAGATGTATTTTGTTTCAGCTGATGGATGATGAGTTTTCTCACTGTATACAATAGGTCAGTCACAAAGCTGCTGGAACATGATGAACTCCATGACATTTTATGCAAAGTTGTTTTGTGTGTCTGGTGAGGTGGGGGATCCATACATTTAATGAGATTCTAAAGGACTCTGTGACTTAAAACAGCCAATAAAAGGTCAAGATATGAGAACATCCTTTTTTTTTTTTTTTAGACAGTCTTGCTCGGTCCCTGAGACTGGAGTGCAATGGTGTGATCTCGGCTCACTGTAAGCTCCGCCTCCTGGGTTCACACCATTCTCCTGCCTTGGCTTCCCGAGTTAACTGCGACTACAGGTGCCTGCCACCACGCCCGGCAAATTTTTCTGTTTTTAGTAGAGACAGGGTTTCACCGTGTTAGTCAGGATGATCTCGATCTCCTGACCTTGTGATCTGCCCGCCTCAGCCTCCCAAAGTGCTGGGATTACAGGCATGAGCCACCACACGCCTGGCCAACAACATCTTAAAAGAGAAAATGATTATGTGTATATGACATGAACATAGGAAAGAATTCATTCAGTACAGTTTTGATTTATGATTACATAATGCCAAAAATTATGGTAGCTGTTTTTATTCTTGCAGATTTTGAGTTTAAACTGCTCAGCAATGAGGTTTTAAAATGATTTTGACATAGCTCAGGTCAACTGATAAAAGTAGTTCATCTACTCTCTCAGATACAATTTACGTGGCAGGGGTGCTCAAACATTTTGGTCTCAGACCACTTTGCATTCTTCAAAATTGAGAACCATAGAGAGCTTTTCCGTGTGCATACATTTACCATATGAAACTGAGACGTTAAAAAAAAGAATTCATTTAAAAATAATAAACCCATTACATACAAACACAACTAACACTTTTTAAGGAAAAATAACAATTTTACAAGTCAAAGAAAAAAATAGAAGGAGTGGCACTGTTTTACATTTTTGCAAACCTCTGTCTTGCTGAATAGAAAACAGCTACATTCTCAGCTTATATATTCAGTCTATTGTTATATGTTTTTTTGATTGAAGAAAATCTGGCCTTATACATAATTGTAGTTGGAAGAAGTATTGAAGTATTTCCAGTAGCTTTTTTAGACAATTGTGGCTATTCTTCTTTAATACTACACCAAAACTTGACAAGGGTTTTTTTGTTTTTTGTTTTTTGTTTTTTAAATTTGTGAAGACACTCACTCTGTCACCCAGGCTGGAGCACAGTAGCACGATCATGGCTCACTGCAGCCTCAGCTACCTGGGCTCAGGTGATCACCCAATCTCACTTTCTGAGTAGCTGAGACTGCAGTTGTGCCTCACCAAACCTGGCTAATTTTTGTAGTTTTTTTGTAGAGGCAAGGTTTTGCCATGTTGCCCAGGATGCTCTTGATCTCCTGGGCTCAAGCGATTCTCCTGTCTCGGCCTCCCAAAGTGCTGAGATTACAGGCATGAATCACCATGCTTGGCCAAAAAGTGCTGTTTTCTTTAGGTTCATCACAGTGTGGGATCTGAAACTATATCAACAAATTTATATACTCTGTTATATGAAATTTCATTGGTTTATCTAGTACTTTGAATTTATCTTTTACTCAGCATGGTTTTATGACCTCACACATGGGTCATTTGGGAAATATTCACTCACTGAACTATACAGATCCATGGAAAAATGACATTTTTTTCAGAATTCTGAATTAATGTATATAAAATAATTTGAGAATAGTTTATAAAATGTTACAGAATATATAAATACTAGTCTGATCTGAGTACCAATGCAGTGCTGGACTAGTAACTTGAATAACTGGATCTCATTTTCTTCATCCAAAAATCAGGTGGTAGTTCTTGATGAGTTGGTTTCAGATTGTATTTTACTGATAATTAAGTATTGCACAAATGATTTAAATTGTGTGAGTAGTCAGTTTTACATTTTTTTTGTGTTGGGATTCCACGTTAGAGTTCTTAACTACTAGCGAACAAATGTACAGAAGATCCTTTGCTAAAGAAAGTTGACATTTATTGACCTCAGTGACATTTTTTGAATTAGGTGGTCCCAAAAGTCTCTGCCAGCTCTGGTATGGATTACAGATTCATTTTACAATTATTTTGAGTTAGATTCTGTCAGGAATCATGCTAGAAGCCAAGGATACAAAAATTAGAAATGGCATAGGTTTTGTCTGAAGATAGTTCATGTTGTAAGAATCCTCTCTGCCTACAGAGGATTGAGTCCTGTGACAAGGAATGTCCTGTGGTGCTTGGAGAAGATGGGGCTTTTCAACTGTTACCTTACCCAGTCTTACTGGAACCCATCTCGTGAGGCCAATGAAGGAGGAGATTTATAGAATTCTTATTCTGGAATTCACAGATGGGCTTGGGCGGGGGGATCGTGAATCCCTCTTTTTACATGAGTGTGTATATATATTCATCAGATTTACAAAAGGTTTAAAAACCCCAAAATTAGAAAAACTCTTCTAACTCTGAAACTTTAGTGCTTTGATAACCCAGGTAATTGAGTCTACAGGTGTTAAAATTATCTGAAAGAGTCAAAGATCTTTTCCCAAAAGCTGCTTTAAAGCCTGGAGATACTAGTCCAAAAACAAAACAAAAGGTCTTTCCCGGTCTCTGCAGTAGTTTTAGGTATTTTCATGGAATGTTAAGATAGAAAAAGTTAGGATGCACGACTATCATACATTAGGCATTCTATCTTTCTGTTACATCTCTGTAACCTTTAGAAGCTACAGATTTATTTGTAGGAAAAGTTATGCAGACTAATGTCAGGCTAAGTAAAGTCTCTTCATAGCAAATTACATGAGCAACTTTAGATTTGATGTGTGTATTTTACTCTTTAAAACAGTATTTAACTAGTATATTACAATTGACTAATGTATGTTAGAATAACCTCCGCTCCATTTATTTCTGTTCAAACTGTTTAATTTTTGGAACTTAGATTTTGCTGAATGGGTTGATTTTTTTTTTTTTTTAATTATTTTAAAGTAATTGTGTAAGTGACTGCATTGGAACTGGATGTCCAGTGTGTTACACCCCAGCCTGGATACAAGATGTGAAGATAAATAGACAACTGGACAGCATGATTCAACTTTGTAGTAAGCTTCGAAATTTGCTACATGACAATAAGCTCTCAGGTAAGAACTATCCCTGTCTCTTAGTTAAAAACTGATGAATTCATATTCTTCACATAAAGTATATGAAACATCTTTCTGGAATTCTGAAATACATGTTTCAGATTTTAAAATCTGTAGCTTTTTTTTTTTAAGTAGCCATTGAGTCTCTCTATGTTGTCCAAACCAGACTTGAACTCCTGAACTCAAGGGATCCTCCAACCTCAGCCTCCTGGGTACATGCATGTGACACCACACCTGGTGGTTTTTTGGAGCATCATTTTGAGAAATGACAGGAACTGTAGAGATAATTAAAGTCTAACACCCTTATTTTATAGTTGAGAAATCAAGGTCCAGAGAGGTGAAATAATCTTGCCTACAGCCACATGTGTAGTTAGTACTAGAAGCTGGAAAAATAAAATCCGTTTCTGACTGTAAATCTGGGGACTTTTTTGCTGCTTCACACTGCCTGCTTTTTACATTTATGATAAGTTCTGTAGAATATATATGGAATAGTGATTTTGGCCTTAGTAGCACTTAACTCACTTAAATACACTTTCCCAAGATAGAATACAACATTTTTCCATGGATCACTTTTCTAGACTGATTTAATTAGATGAGCACATTTTGAAAGAGCAGAAATCTAATATTCATTTTCTTTTATATTTAAGTGGGGGTTAACGTTTTTCAAATTGTCCTTAGACTCTGTGTATTAACTATATATCTTTCCATTGTGCTTTCTGCTAAGAACTAATTAACTATGGAAAGAAAGTAAAATGTTTCGAGTCTTCATAATTGGATATTGCAGTTGTCTTTTTATTGACCAGATCATGCTATTTTAGTGTGTGTTTGTAGAAGAACCTGTTCTTGACTGGCAGGATGCCATGGATGATTGATAATGCTCATATAAAATTGTTAGATTTCTATTTTTAAATCTTTTGTTCTTAGAATCCTGCCATGGTGTCTTAAAGAACAATTATACTTATTATATACTTTAGCTACTAAAGATGAAGTTGATTGTACAAAATAAAGAAATGTGACAAAAACTTTTGAGTGTTACCACAAGTCCATATTTTTAAGAATTAGAACTTACATCACTCTATACCTATGAAAATTTTCCTTCAGCTGGTTATCTGCATCATTGTATTCAACTCCATTCTTTTATAATAAAATGTGCTATAGTGCAGGTTTTTCTTACTTTCAGATGTAACTATACACACACATTTTTGAAAGTTACCCTTTTTTAAAAATGATACTGTAGTTGTAAACCTTTTTAAGAACACACTGAAGAAAAATTATGTCATTAGTTCATCTGAACTCTTCTTATTCAGAGACAGTACTGACAATGTTTATTTTCTAGTTAAAAAAGATTGATGTGTGATCTAGCTTTCTCTCCCCACATAGATACCAAGGGTCAGTGCAGGGGTTCTTAAGGGCCCATGCACCTTTGGCAGTGTTCAGAGTGGAAGTGGGTAAGGTGCGAAGATAGCTCGGTCAGGGAGACCCTAACCCAGTGGCGCTAGAGGAATTAAAGACACGCACACAGAAGTATAGAGGTGTGAAGTGCAAAATCGGGGGTCTCACAGCCTTCAGAGCCAAGAACCCAGAACAGAGATCTTCCTACGTATTTATTAACAGCAAGCCAGTCATTAGCATTGTTTCTGTAGATATTCGATTAACTAAAAGTATCCCTTATGGGAAATGAAGGGATGGACCAAAATAAAGGGATGGGTTTGGCTAGTTATATGCATCAGGAGCATGTCGTTAAGGCACACATCACTCATGCTGTTGTTTGTGGTTCAAGAACGCCTTTAAGCGGTTTTCTGCTCTGGGTGGGCCAGGCATTCTTGCCTTCATTCTGGTAAACCCCCAACCTTCCCGTGTGGGCATCATGGTCATCATGAACATGTCACAGTGCTGCAGAGATTTTGTTTATGGCCAGTTTTGGGGTCAGTTTATGGCCAGATTTTGGGGGGCCTTTTCCCAACACGTCCCCTTTATTTGATTTGCAAAGTGATAAAAGCAAGGGCAGCTCTGTCAAGCTGAGCTACTTCTCGCAGCAGTCAGGATCCACATCTGTAGACTATACAAAGACAAACAACACAGATTAAAAGCACAATCATCATAGAAATGACAGAGCTTCCGAGTGTTTTTATCCATTTTAATGGATTACTAGCTGCTAATCTATCTGCAGCTCCTTCAAGCACTCCAGTTCTTGGCATGAAGGTCAGGTGTGCCTGGGATGCTTTAAATATTTGTTCTTTTAATTTTACAATATTCAAAGACAAGTTTGTAGAGTGTCTTTCTAGTTGCTTTTTTATTCTTTCCTAAATTTTGATCTCGTTATTAATAGTTTCCACAAATCCTTATGGCTCCTACAGTGGGCCATATCATTTGAGGTTGAGGTGCCACTATACCGCCATGGTTCCAGATAACAGGAACTCTTGCCGTACTTCTTATCATTTCTACCATCTGACCCTTTTGTTCAGATCAGCAGAACATAGTGTTGCCGTGGCACACAGACTGAGAGGTGCAATCTAAGCTAAACGTCCCCTTAGGGGACCAATTAATAATGATACCGTAGGAATCATTGTGCAGCACCTCTGCCTGTTCTGCAGTGCAATCTTCCTAAACAAGTACGTTCATTTTTTCTGGTCAGGTTCAATTTTGTTTACAAATAGGTTTTTGAGGGCGATATGCCTCTATTATAGGAGCAGATTTTTTATGGTAAATACTGAGATCAGAAAGCATGTGTAACTGCATCATAGAGTGATTACATCTAGGCATTATTGCCAGCCAAGATTGATAAATATGCCCAATAAGTATAATTGTTCTCTGTGTCAACCCTTGTTGAGGGAATACTCACAGCAATGGTGATCTTCGCTGTCATAGCTGCCATTAAATTATTCACTGTGACTAGCTGTCCTGCTTTCCTTAGGTTTTCTTCTGCCATCTGTGACAGCTTCTTAATCTGTCCCCAGGTGGGTGACTTTGTTCAATGGGTGTTGCTTGTGACAGTTGGGGTCCTCCTCAGCATCATCCTCAACATGGCTGCAACCAGCGGGTCCTCGGGATGCTCCCAGAAACTCTTCCTTGTCATCTGGCTCATGATAAGGTTTCAAGTGTCTTGATGATATCCAAATCGGCTGTTGATTTTGACCTGGAGAAACACAAATATAACCTCTACCCCAAGTTATAATTTTACCTATTTCCCAATTTTTTGTTATTGGATCTCTCCACCAAATCAGTTGTTCTGCTTCTGTCTTTGCAGCTAGTTTCTGTAGATGCTGTTCAGCTGCTCATAACATCTGGCCTTTGGGCAGGCTCAAAAAATTTAAAGTTAGTAATGCTAAATTCAATTGTGTATGGGCTGTGCTATAATCCGTTTCTCCCCCTTTTTTGTTTTTGTTATCAGTTGTTCATCTGTATGAAATCGTAACTGAGCATTCTCAATTAACTGTGTGGAATGAACCATGTATGAAGAATCAGAAATCGCATTAATAGGCATATCAAAAACAGTCAATACCTTAATTACAGCTACAAGCTTTGCATTTTATAGGGAGACTGGAAAACTTTTCTAGCCAGAATAAGAAGCTTTACCTTTACTAGACCTATCTGTAAAACAATGAAAACGCTTAGCAGGCTGTAGATTGTTTACTTGTTTACCGCAGGAATTGTAAATGCAAACCGTTCACAGACTTGCTTAGCTAAAGGGGTAGTAAAGAAACAGTCTTTTAAATCTATGACTATTAAAGGCCAGTTTTTTGGAATCATAGCAGGGGAAGGCAATCCTGCCTGTAATGCTCCCATAGGTTGTATAACTGAATTGATGACAGTTAAGTCAGTTAACATTCTCCGTTTACCTGATTTTTTCTTCATTATGAAAACTGGAGAATTCCAGGGGAAAAATGTTGGAGCATGTGCCCATTTTCTAATTGTTCAGTAACTAATTTCTCTAAAGCCTCCAGTTTGTCTTTACTTAGCGGCCATTGTTCTATCCAAATTGGCGTCTCTGTTAACCATTTTAAAGGTGTAGGTTCTGGAGGCTTAACAATGGCCGCCATCAAAAATGATATCCTAATCTTTGGCGGGAACTTTGTCTTTCGACTTGAAGCAGTTCTTTCAAACCTTGCAATTTTTTTTTTCTAGTCTTATACCAGGGACATACCTCATTTCATGCATTATATGTTGACTTTGAGGGTTATATAATTGTTCTGGAATTAGAACTTGTGCTCCCCATTGTTGTAATAAATCTCTTCCCTATACATTTATCGGTACAGAAGTTATAATTGGTTGAATAGTCCTAGGTTGTCTGTCGGGCCCTTCACAACGCAAAAATATAACTACTTTGATATACTTCAGGGGCTTTACCAACTCCAACTATGTTAAATTGAGTGGGTTGAATTGGCCATGTGAACGGCTAGTGCTGTAGAGAAATGATTGAAATGTTTGCTTCTGTGTCTACCAAACCTTTAAATTTCTTTCCTTGAATAGTTATTTCATAGGTAGGACATTTATCAGTAATTTGATTTGCCCAATAAGCTGCGCTGCCTTGTTTATTTGTGCTTCCAAATCCTCCTGTTCATTTAATTTCACTTTTTCCCATTCCTACATATGGCACAATCAGGAGCTGTGCTATATGCTCTCCTCGCTCTGCTTTCCAGGGAACAGAAGTAGATATCGCAATTTGAATTTCCCTATTGTAATCTGAATCAATGACTCCTGTATGTATTTGTACCCCTTTTAAACTTAAACTAGACCTTCCTAAAAGTAATCCTATTGTCCCTGCTGGCAAGGGTCCACAGACTCCTGCTGGGACCTTTTGCGGGGATTCCCCAGGTAGAAGGCTCACAGCTTTTGTGCAGCATAAATCCACTGTGGCACTACTGGCTGTGGTGGGGGACAGACATTGTAGGGGGTGAAGGAATGGCCTGAACTGGAAATGCCCCAGTTTAGAATGGGGCCTGGCACGGACCCCTCATGGCATTTCCCGAAATTGGGTTCCCTTCTTTATCAAACTTAAAGTGACACTGATTAGCCCAATGTTTTCCTTTTTTACGTTTTGGACATATTTCAGGATCAGTAGTTTTCTTTTTTCCTCTATCTGGCGACCTGACTTGCTTATTTTTTCTACAATCTTTTTTAGTGTGACCATGCTTCCCACAGTTAAAACAAACTCCAGGAGACAGAGTATTTCCTTTATCCACTCTCAGTCCTGCCATTGCCTGTGCTAGCAGAGTAGTTTTATGCAGATTACCTCTGATACCATCACAGGCCTTGAAATAATCAACTAAATGTGCTCTCCCTCTGATAGGATGCAGAGCAGCCTGGCAATCGGGATTAGCATTGTTGAAAGCTAATAACTGCAACACTATATTCTGAGCAGCCAAATCTGCAACCATCTTTTTAAGAGACCCCTGTAACCAAGCTATAAAGTCAACATATGGTTCTTTGGGTCTCTGTTTTATAGCACTAAAGGAAGGGTATTGTTCTCCACCTGAAGTTACTTTTTCCCAAGCTCTAATGCACACTCCTCTAAACTGTTCTATGGCCTCATCCTGCATGAACACTTGTGCATCTAAACCAGCCCAGCTGCCAACCCCCAGAAGTTGGTCTGCAGTTATATTAATTCGAGGTTAGGCCTAGGCATTGCAAGCAGCCTGAATGGAAGCTTCATCTGCCCACCAAGTTTTAAATTGTAAGAACTGAGCAGAAGTTAAACAAGCTTAAGAGTGTCCCAGTCAGTAGGAATCATCCAACTGGAAACAGCAACATTCTTTAACAGTCCCATTACAAAAGGAGAACCTGGTCCATAGTGATTTATAGCTTATTTAAATTCTTTGAGTAATTTAAAAGGAAAAGGCTCAAATGTAGCTATTATATTTCCCTGTTGATCTGGGGAGTGTATTCTAACAGAGAACTGCCAAGCCTCTAAGTCATCCTCTCGTCTAGCTTGCTGAATTCCTGCCTGAATAGAACTAAGAGCAGTTGCTCAAGGCGCTGCTCGAACAGTCACTGGGGCAACTACTTTTCACCCACTGTCCTCTGGAAAAGCAAGATCTGGAGGGTCAGGCCACTCTTCTTCTTGAAAATAATAACGAGGGAGTGCGGAAAGTTAGGGAAGAACTTCTCCCTCCTTTGCTGCTTTAGCTTTACCTGACAAATAAACATGCTCTGTAACCTCTTCTGTTACTTCATTATACTCTCCTTCCTCCCTCTCATCAGTGTGAAAGAGTTCCAAGGTGGAACAAACTACAGCCCATACTTGTCCCATTGTTACCCCAATGCTTCCAAGCTCCCCTTCTTACTACAGGGATTGCTTTAAGAGTACTCAGGTGTCCTCCAGCTAGTTCCAGGTTCTCCAAGTATTGCTCCGGCAACCCTTCAACCTGGATTCGAGCCCCAGATTGGGCGCCACTTGCCAAGACTAACTTGGTCAGGGAGACCCTAACTCAGCGGTGCTAGAGGAATTAAAGACACACAGAAATATAGAGGTGTGAAGTGGGAAATCAGGGGTCTCACAGTCTTCAGAACTGAGAGCCGCGAACAGAGATTTGTCCACGTATTTATTAACAGCAAACCAGTCATTAGCATTGTTTCTACAGATGTTCAATTAACTATAAGTATCCCTTATAGGAAACGAAGCATGGGCTAACATAAAGGGATGGGCTTGGCTAGTTATCTGCAGCAGGAGCATGTCCTTAAGGCGCAGATGGCTCATACTGTTGTTTGTGGTTCAAGAATGCCTTTAAGTGATTTTTCGCCCTTTATGGGCCAGGTGTTCCTTGCCTTCATTTCGGTAAACCACAACCTTCCAACATGGGCATCATGGCCATCATGAATATGTTACAGTGCTGCAGAGATTTTGTTTAGGGTCAGTTTATGGTCAGATTTTGGGGGATCTGTTCCCAACAGTAAGGGATCAGTGAGTTTCTTAAGTTAATTGTGCAGTATGAAAACTGTTCATGTTTGTGTGAAAGTGACTTTTGTTAGATTCTTAGGAGTGTGTGATCTGTTAGGATTATTGGCTTTGCATTGAAATTTGGAGTGCTACTTTGGGGTTTGTGGCTATGATGATATTTTGATTTGGTTCTTCACCAGTTGCTGTTTAGTAATGTATTCATTTGCTAGAACTGCTGTAATGAAGTATCACAGACTGAGTGGCTTAAACAACAGAAATTTATTGTCTCACAATTCCAGACACTAGAAGTCTGAGATCAAAGTGTATGCAAGGTTGGTTCTTTGTTCTTTGTTGAGGTCTGTGAGAGAGAACCTGTTTTAGGCCAGTCTCCTTGTCTTGTAGATGTCCATCTTTATGTTTACATGATGTTCTCCTTGTTTGTATGAAATCTCCCCCTTTTAAAAGGACAGGAGTCATATTGCATTGGGGGTCCACCCTACTCCAGTATTGCTTCATTTTAGCTAGTTACGTCTACAATGACCTTATTTCCAAGTAAAGTCACATTCTGAGTTATTGGGGGCTTAGGACCTCAACGTATGTGAATTTCGTTGGGGGAAGAACACAGTTTATAACAATATAACATTTTTAATGGTGATAAATGGTGAGCAGGGTAACCCTTGATGGATTTACTGCTGTCAGTTATGTTATACCATAGGGGTGCAAAGAAGAGTAAGATAAACTCCTTTCCAGAAATTTTACTCTAGCTAGTGATGTTTGAATCATTTGTATTTTGAGGACTATGGAATATGAAATGCTTTCTTCATATTTCATCATTAAAGATATTTAGGAAAATTGTGTTTAGAACAAGTTTCTGAGGCCTTTAAGAATGTAGTCTTTCTCATCTAAGTAGAGTTGGAGATTGGAGAGATAATTCTAGTGATTAATTTCCCAAAGACCATTTTGTATTTGTTTTCTTTATTATAATTAGGAATAATTACTCTAGTCCTTACCAAACTTAAGCACTGCTGCCTTCAACGTTACTTATATTAAGCTGAGTTGAATTTCACTGTTTAGATAACACATAATCCAGAATTTAGGAACATGAAGGTCATCTTTGATCCCGTTATTCTGTAGGTAAGGAAACAGGACCCAGGCTACACAGGGCAGTTGTGTTGTACATTTCTTACTGTTTTTCTGTTTTTCACAACTTTTTGGTAAGAAGTGTAGGTATTCATTATGTTTGTTGAATTGAGTTGCATAAAATTGGCAGTGCTAATTCACGTCCTAGAGTCTAAACTTAAAATTGTTCATTTACTTATTTTGAGACAGACAGTGTCTTGCTCTGTTGCCCAGGATGGAGTGCAGTGGCACCATCATGGCTCACTGCAGCCTTGAACTGGGTTCAAGAGATTCTCCCACTTCAGCCTCCCAAATAGCTAGGACTACAGGCACTTACCACCACACACCCAGCCAGTTAATTATTATTTTTTTCTTTTAGAAGAGATAGGGTCTTGCTGTGTTGCCCAGGCTGGTCTTCAACTCCTGGCCTCAAATGATTCTCCCACCTTGACCTCCCAAAGTGCTGGGATTAGAGGCATGAGCTAATTGTGCCTGACCTAATTAAAATAATTTTAAAATATATTCTTAGAATTTGGTTTAAATAATTCATTTTATAGTGATAACATCTATGCATTCATAGGCCTTCTTAAAAAATTATAATAGTAATATCTTTCTTTGCTACTTTGGTAGAAAATGACAATAAATTTAGAGTATAAACATATTGAATTATAACCTTCTGTTGAGATCTCTAAATTCCATGGTGCAGAGCTTTTTCTACTTTAATATAAGTTGTGTAGTCCCCAACTTTTCATCCCAAATTCTTCCAAAAACAAATGAGCCTTAAGGGCATTTGAGATTTTTTTCTGGAACATTTCCCTTTGTTTCTTTACAGTTTGTCTATTCTATGTATTTTATGCAGTACCTTTGTGGTAGTTGATTATCTAGTAAGTACTTCTAGAACTAAAAGGTTAGAAGGTAAACGATATACCAGGAACTGATAGTTGGGGACAAAAGACAGTCTTCTTTATAATAATGAGGACGTTGGAAAATGATCTCACTAGGATAAGGGTATTAGATTAAGTGATTCCTAAGCTGTCATTCCAAAATTGTATGATTCTGTTAAATGGTCATGTGTAGAAGATGATGAATTAAGTGGAATGGTGAACATCTCTCACATTTTCTCTTTTAAAAACCCTGTAGTTTGCAATTTATCTTTCAAATGAACCTTGTTACTTGCATTTACTATAATATATATAATTACTGTAATTAAGGTGGGCAATTAAGAAGAACTTGTCAAATCATGAGCATAGTGTATGGTATACTGGAGATAAAGAAGCCTGATTTATAGTAATACTTTCTAAAATGAGCTTCTAAATACTTGAACAGATTTTTCTTGGTTCAGTGTACTTTAAAGAGGAGATTGTCAAATTTTGCTGACAACCATTTATGGATAACTTTACCTTATCCTTTATAACACTTTATAACATGATCTTCTTTTTACTAATGGAGTTAAATTTAAAAGTTTTTATTTTCTCTTGAACCATACCATATTAAGTCAGACCTTGCAGGTGCTGGTCAGGTTCTGTGAAACATGTTGGTGTTGGTGATATTAAAAAAGATACTTTGATTATGCTTTTACAGTATCACAATTTCCCTTTCTATTTTCTGCTTTAGAGAGAGATGCTGGTCTTTCTGTAATGATTACACAGTGTTTCATATATGCTCTGACGTTTTTATAATAGAGGAAGATGAATGTTTGAATAGCTATGTTGCTGTTGTTTTTTTTTAAATAGAGCTAAGTGCTTCTTAAGTTATAAAATAATCATTCTTTAGTGAAGGCGTTAATGTTGCACAGATGGTAGCAAAGGACTTTCCTTTGATTTTTAATAAGGAACTGGTTCGTCAAAGAGATTTCTCAACTTCGGTTGTGAAACCTATAATAGAGAATAATTTGAAAGGCACACAATGTACATCATTATAATCCTTTGATGTAGATTAATGATAGCTAAATCACATTTTCTAATTGCCTCTTTTTTCTATAGTTGATTACTAAATTTTAAGAAAAAACTTGGCTAAGCAGCTCTTTAGTAACACGTGCATCTCTGTTGCTCAATATTTTGTGATGTACTCTGAAATTCAGAGAATAGAATTTTCTTTTAAATATTATCATTAAGGAATTTACTGTGCAGAGGAAGGACCAATGTTTTTCTTCATGAAATGAATATTATGATTTATCATGCTGAGAAGCATTCACCCGTAAAAATTGTTGGTAGTTGTTAATAATGTGATTTATGTTCCAGCAGTAGTGTTTTGCTTTTTACAGTTTTATCTTAGATATTATCTTAGATATTCAGAATATCTAATAAAATTCAGAATATACAGTCATCTTTGTTGTTGTGCTCCTTGCTTAGTTATGCAAGACACATAATTAAAATCTTGAGTAATGTTATTACCAGATGAATAGTAAAATTGTGTTCATATCAATTACATTGAATATGTTATCTTCATTTACTCATTTATAAGGTAGGAAATATGTACACCTGAGTATGAAATTTCTGGTCTTTTTAGATTTAGGTTTTTAGACAGTTGAGTATGTTGCTGGTATATATAAGGCTTAATTTTCCTTTGAAAGCTCAATTCTACATTTTTAAAGTTTTTCAAACATTGAGAACCTCAGGGTTTGACATGGTTTTAATTGAAAATGTCATCTATGTTTAAAATAATTTAAAATAAAATCAAATGCAAGTTATTATAGACTATCAGAGGATTAACCTTTATGTCTTTGTAATCCTGAGTCTTTCTTGAAAAGTAATCCTGGTAACATTTCATTTTGACCTTTCCTATAGACTTGAGATTGTATCAGAAGTGACTTGGTTTTGAAATCTACTTATCACTGCAAAGAAAAGACCTTGTTGAATCTAGACATAAAGTCTCTATGTGAATGGATACCTCTTTCTGATACTTTCCAAGATCCTATCTTAATAACACTTTGTGGACCAGGTCATGTTCACCTATGACATTTAAAGGGTTTATGTAGGAGAATCTGCCCTTATTCAGATACGTACTCCTGCCTCCAGCAGGTTTATCATTTTACTGCCTTTTCAATGTTGTGCTTCCATTCCTTCTGCAGGAAGCAATGGCTACACTTTGGAGTAGAAAATCTTTACTGTTTTGCTAGGCAGGGATCATGTCTGAAATTTCTAGAGTTAAGTAATAATTATTTTATTTTTCAAAGCCTGTTTCCCATTTCTTCTCACTTGTTTTAAGGTTCTTTTACCAGATGAATGTATTTTTAAAGATAGGACTTTTGTACTCAGGAAATATGAGGTGAAAGAATAGGCAGAAGAAGCAGTTTTGAACTTGAAAGAATTGAGATTATCATTAACAATCTTCTGGTGTATTAATAATTTTAAGCTGGTAAAACAATAAAACAAGCTGTTCTGTGTGAATAAAAAATGACTAAAAGGAAATAAAAAATGATGATGTACTTTTCTTTTGCTAATAAAGACATGAGAATGTTGAGAAGAAATTTATTCCACAAAACAGTAAGAAAATGAAAATAATGTATCTCTTAAGTTTGCAAGAATAATCGCCATTTGAAAATGGTATTGAATATCTTAGTAACATCAGATGTTTATTTCCTATATGGTGGATGTTTTAGCCCTTAGGAGTAAGACTAGTGGCCACTGGTTTTCTTCTTAAGGTACCTTATGTTTAGAACTCCATTCCATTAAAATTTTTCTTTGGTTCTGTAATGTAAGTAAAGTTTTATGCAGTGTTCTTTTCGATTTGAATGAAGAGCAACTTTAAAGGAGGAAAACAAAATTTGGGTAGTTTATTTTTCTCTCTGTCTTTTTCTCTGTCTCTCTCTTTTCTCCTCTTTCTTCTTTTAATAGGAATCACAGAACATATTGTAAGAAGCCTGGTTGGTCAGAGGAGATTGTCTGTGTTAATTAGGAGAATGTTTGTCAGGCAGCATGAAATCATTTGTTAATTATTTTTAAAATCTTATCTGGTTATTGTTATTTTTCCAACTTTCTTCCCTTTCTTATGTTCTTTTTTTCTTTCTCTCTTTCTTTTTTTTTTCTGGACCTGAAATTACCTTTGCTAATCCAGTTTGTGTGGAGAGATAAAGCACCAGATTGGGAGTTAGGGGACTCTTTCCTTCTTTTTGTTTTGACTTTAGTCCTTCATTGTTAAAATGAAAGAATTAGACTAAATTATTTTCAAGTTTTCTTCTAGCTCTTAAAATTAATTCTAACATCTCTTACATAAACATTTGGAAAGATTTAAGAGACTATCAGATAATTTATTCACTAGTACTTACTGAGTACTATCTATTCATGTGCTTACCACTGTGCTAGGCTGACCTGGGTTGATTTTTACCTGTGTTTACATGGAGTGGGAGAGAATTTTAAGGCAATTTTTTTTTCTTGAAGAAAATGAATATCCCAAAGACAAAAATAACGTAAGACAACTTGAAAGGAGTTGTCAAAATCAGAAAAGTGGATGATTTGTATGATTTGTCAATGAAAAAAAACTTTTCCTGTACACTCTTAGGTTCATTGTATGGAGGCCTGTGAATTAAACTGTAAAAAAGATTAGTAAGAGAAAAGACAGATTTTTATTTATGAATATATATGTAAGTTCACAGAAAAATGTGACTCTCCAAACTGGAAAAATGGGGGTTTATAAACCTAAATTAATGGGAAGAGGTAGAGGGAAGAAAAGGCTTCTATGGGAAGAACAAACGGCTTTATTTCTTTTTTTAAAATTATACTTTAATTTCTGGGATACACGTGCAGAACGTGCAGATTTGTTACATAGGTATACATGTGCTGTGGTGGTTTGCTGCACCCATCAACCCGTCATCTACATTAGGTATTTCTCCTAATGCTATCCCTCCCATGACCCCCCACCCTCCAACAGACCCTGGTGTGTGATGTTCCCCTCCCTGTGTCCATGTGTTGTCATTGTTCACCTCCCACTTATGATTGAGAACATGCAGTGTTTGGTTTTCTGTTCCTGTGTTAGTTTGCTGAGAATGATGGTTTCAAGCTTCATCCATGTCCCTGCAAAGGACATGAACTCATCCTTTTTATGGATGCGTAGTATTCCATGGTGTATATGTGCCACATTTTCTTAGTCCAGTCTATCATTGAAGAACATTTGGGTTGGTTCCAAGTCTTTGCTATTGTGAACAGTGCTGCAATAAACATACATGTGCATGTGTCTTTATAGTAGAATGATTTATAATCCTTTGGATATATACCCAGTAATGGGATTGCTGGGTCAAATGGTATTTCTGGTTCTAGATCCTTGAGGAATGCCCACACTGTCTTCTACAATGGTTGAACTAATTTACACTCCCACCAACAGTGTAAATGCATTTCTGTTTCTCCACATCCTGTCCAGCATCTGTTGTTTCCTGGCTTTTTAATGATAGCCATTCTAACTGGCCTGAGATTGTATCTCATTGTGGTTTTAATGTGCATTTCTCTAATAATAATGATGAGCTTTTTTTCATGTTTATTGGTCGCATAAATGTCTTCTTTTGAGAAGTATCTCTTTATATCCTTTGCCCACTTTTTGATGGGGTTGTTTTTTTTCTTGTAAATTTGTTTAAGTTCTTTGTAGATTCTGGATATTAGTCCTTTGTCAGATGGATAGATTGCAAAAATTTTTCTCCCATTCTGTAAGTTGCCTGTTCACTCTGATGATAGTTTCTTTTGCTGTGCAGAAAAATTTTTTAATTTTTCTTTTTAAAAACTCTACTGAATCTTTGTATATTCTGTCTACCCTCCGTGGAATCTTTGTGTTTTAATTCTTAATTATAAATCTATATTTTTAAAAAACTTTAAAAAAGTTATTTTATATATATATGTAGAAAATATATATATTTTCTAACTATATAGTTTAATGAATTTGCACAAACTGAACTTGCCCAGAACAAAAACAATACCCTGGAAGTCCCTCTTGTGCTCCCTTTCAGTCACTGCTTTTCCCTATAGGGATAACCAACTACTATTCTGACTTAACACATTAAATTAATTTTGGCTGTTTTATATTTGATGTAAGTGAAAACATACAATGTGTATGTAGCTTCTTTGGCTTAAGAGATTATGTTTGAGTATGTAGTTATTGTTTATTCATTCTTACTAATCTTTGGTTATACAGCTTGAAGTTCATATTAGATGATACGTAAAGGGTCATGACTATTGTCTTTAATCCCCTGTATTCATTTTGTCAGAGATAAGTCTTGAAATCATATAGTATGGGTCCTCCAACTTTGTTCTTCAGCATTATGTTGGTCGTTCTAAGTCTTTTGCCTTTCAAATTGTACCTTTCTTTTTCCATGTAAATTCTATAATTGCTTGTTGAGTTTTACAAATAAGCCTACTGGAATTTACATTGGGATTTGTTATATCTGTAAATCTGTTGGAACAATTGGCATCTTAACAATATTGTTATAGTTCATGAACATGGTATATCTTTCCGTTTGTGTAGAATTCTTTAATAAGTATTTTGTAATTCCTCGCAAACAGAACTTACACATTCTGTTAGATTTGTATTTTATGGGGTTTTTTGGTACTATATTTGGAATATAAGTTTTATGTTTTGTTCTCTGCTATATCTTCAGTCTCTAAGATATGGCACAAAGTTGGATTCAGTAAGTATTTATTGAATGAGTGAATATCTGCTGTCAAAGAGTTCATATTCTAGGATCTGAGAAAGAAGTACATAATTAAAAGATGATACACTTTAGGGGAACTATAAACAGAATTCTTTGGGAGCTCCTTGTGGGAGCAATAAAGTTCATGTAACAGATTTCTTTTTCTTTTTTTCCTGTCAGATTCGAAAGAAGATGACCCTAGGAGAAGTTTGTTTAATGATGCAGAAAGCAAGAAGAATTCAATTAAAATGTGGTTTAGCCCTCGAAGTAAGAAAGTCAGATATGTTGTGAGTAAAGTTTCAGTGCGAACCCAGCCTGAAATAAAAAAAGATGCAAATGCTCAGCAAGACTCCTATGAATTTGTTTCCACAAGTCCTCCAGCAGATGTTTCTGAGAGGGCTAAAAAGGCTTCTGCAAGATCCAGAAAAAAGCAAAAAAAGAAAACTTTAGCTGAAATCAACCAAAAGTGGAATTTAGAGGCAGAAAAAGAAGATGGTGAATTTGACTCCAAAGAGGAATCAAAGCAAAAGCTGGTATCTTTCTGTAGCCAACCATCCGTTATCTCCAGTCCTCAGATAAATGGTGAAATAGACTTACTAGCAAGTGGCTCCTTGACAGAATCTGAATGTTTTGGAAGTTTAACTGAAGTCTCTTTACCATTGGCTGAGCAAATAGAGTCTCCGGACACTAAGAGCAGGAATGAAGTAGTGACTCCTGAGAAGGTCTGCAAAAATTATCTTACATCTAAGAAATCTTGGCCATTAGAAAATAATGGAAAACGTGGCCATCACAATAGACTTTCCAGTCCCATTTCTAAGAGATGTAGAACCAGCATTCTGAGCACCAGTGGAGATTTTGTTAAGCAAGCGATGCCCTCAGAAAATACACCATTGCCTGAATGTTCTTCACCACCTTCATGCAAACGTAAAGTTGGTGGTACATCAGGGAGGAAAAACAGTAACTTGTCAGATGAATTCATTAGTCTTTCTCCGAGTACACCACCTTCTACATTAAATAGTTCAAGTTACAGACGAGTGATGTCTAGCCCCTCAGCAATGAAGCTGTTGCCCAATATGGCTGTGAAAAGAAATCATAGAGGAGAGACTTTGCTCCACATTGCTTCTATTAAGGTAGGATGCTTACTCTGAAATACCATCTCAGAATGAGGCCAACTGTAAAGCAATTTCTTTGGAGTTGGTGAAAAATGGCATAGGATTACTAGGATAATTAACCTTTCACAGACATGATACTTCCTCTGAACCAGAGAAGCCAAATTCACAGGGACAGCATCTCTACTTCAGTTGGAGCAGTGGCCCCTGAGTCTGGGCAGCAGGATCTTGTAGGAGAAAACCAATATTTGAATATTTCAGCTTTTATTTTGCCAAGTGCTTCTGCTTTTGTCTATTTTACCTTCAGTTTTTATCATTTTGTTTACCTGTCCTCATGCTTTATGAATGTAGACAATTGCTAAGTTATTACAGGCAACAATGTTTACCTAGTAAAAGAGCCCACCAGAATTTGGAAGGTTGAAAGATGTGGTCTATACATTTCTGCAATGACCAGGACATTTGACTATCAGAAATGGCTCCTCTGGTTCACCACAAAGGAGCTGCTTTTTGCCCTACAACCAGCCATTCCTTTTACTGACCTGTTCAGTGAACGTTAATTCTCTTTAATTATTCTCAGCACCTGGGATGTGGCAGCATTTTTTGGAACCTGGCCTGTTTTCTAAACACTTGGCAGTGGTTAATCTTTGAAATTGACACAAACACTACATGTGAAACAGAGCATTAGGCACCACAGCTTTATAGGCTTTGCTCTGTGATTTCATGCAAGTGTTAGGAAAGTATGATATGGTAGACCTTAGTACTAAATTAGGATAGCTTTTATGCTCTCTTAGCAACTGTACGTAGTCAGTTCACCCAGGAAACCCTTTGGTCTTCTGGATGAGTAGAGAACTTTCAGGCACCTGGGAGGAACCACTTGGAGGCCCACAAACATGAGGCACCAGGGCAACATAAAACATTTGGGAAGAACACGGAGTAGACATTGAGCGTGGTCCAAAGATTCCTGTATTTCTGTGTGGAAAAAGGGAATAGCACAAACAGAGCTTATCCCAACTGCTGCTGGTTTGTTTTCCTTGCTTTTCTTCCAGATTAATAAGGAATAGAGTCAGCTCTGTGTATCTGTGCGTTCTATGTTTATGGGTTCAACCAACTGCGGATCAAAAATATTTGGGAGAAAAGCCAATAACAATACACAATAAAAAGTAATGCAAATTTAAAAATATTGTATAACTATCTACATAGCATTTATATTATATTACGTATTATAAGTAATTTAAAGATGATTTAAAGTATACTGGAGGATCTGTGTAGGTTATTTACAAATACATCATTTTGTATAAGGGATCTGTGGATTTTGTTATCTGCTGGGATTCTGGAACCAGTCTCCCGCAGATACTGAGGGATGACTGTACTCTATTTCTGATACCAGTGAGGCAGGGACCTTACAACATGACCTCATATCCTTTGGACATCTTGAATTTTTGGACTTGGCTCTGGTTGTGTTTTAGTTTTATTTCTGCAAATCGTGACTTACAAAATCAGACTTTTTTGTCATCTTTGTTATATATCTGTATATTATATGTATATATAAGCTATTGTAAACATAAAGTTATAGACATAAGTAGTGTAATTATTATTTTTGTTCATTTTTCTGACTAATACATAGTAATTTATGTATTTTGCTTTCTGGGAATTTTTTGGACTATCAGGCAAGCATTTGCTTATATTGGTGGAGACTTTTTCTTCTAACCATAAGAATAATTTATTAACGAGGATCCCTAGGGTCTAGGCCAGAGTTTCGTAAATTCTTTCCTAAAGGGGCAGTTAGAGTAAACGTTTTCAGTTTGCAGGCCATGAAGTGTCTGTAACTGTTCAGCTCTGCTGTCTTGGGGTAAAAGTTGCCATAGATTGCTTCATACGAGTTTTGTCAGTTTACTTAGAGTTCTGCCAGAATTAGAATAATCCATTTTTATTTCCTTGGACTTAATTATTAAATGTGATTATTGTCACCAGTTATCAGATTATGTGATGGCACATTTTTTAAAAGTTAATTTTTATTGTTTTTAAAATCACCAATTAATAGTGTCCTTTTAAAATTTTTTTATGAGTTGAATGTATGCCTCTCACCTTAGCTTTATTTTAATAGACATATCCTTAAAATCAGTAGATTTGCTTATATATATCTTTTATTTATTTATTTATTTATTTATTTATTTATTTATTTATTTTTTGTCACCCAGGCTGGAGTGCAGTGGCACAATCTCAGCTCACTGCAACCTCTGCCTCCTGGGTTCAAGCATTCTTCTGCCTCAGCCTCCCGAGTTGCTGGGATTACAGGTACCTGCCATCATGCCAGGCTACTTTTTGTATTTTTGGTAGAGACAGAGTTTCACCATGTTGGCCAGACTGGTCTTGAACTCCTCACCTCAGTTGATCTGTCCGCCTCAGCCTCCCAAAGTCCTGGGATTACAGGCATGAGCCACCACACCCGGCCAATCTTTTTAGAAAGAGTTTTCATTTCATTCCTATCCTAATTTTCTCATTTGCAGCCAAGAATAAATAATCTATGTGTACACATATTGCAGTTCTGCCATCTTATTTATATTTTGTACCCACCTACTTCAGAAAAGGGTTTGAAGTGGCTCTAAAGTTAAAACTACTATAAAATGGAACAAGGAGTTGGTTAAGAGGAAAGAGTTACTACAACTGGAGTGAATTTAGTTTTGGTGACCTTAAAGGCAGCCAAAGCAAATAAAGGGAAGGACCAGGTTTTGTGCTGTCAAAAGGTATGTGTCTTTTTTGGTGGTGATTATATTTTGTACCCATCTACTTCAGAAAAGGATTTGAAGTGGCTCTAAACTTATTTATACTTATATTGTATTGTTTCTTAAGCATGTTGGTAAACTAGCAGTTTCTACAGTTTGAGCACATGGTTGCACTGAGCATGCTTGGTGTATGCACTGAGGGCAGAGAACCCAGCAGGAGTTTGTTCTCCTGCACTAGTTACCTTCCCCCACTGCAGGTAAGGCTTTGCTGATTCATTTCTGAACTTGGAAACATTATTAATAAACATTCTATAATACCTGGCCCCAAACTACCTCTGGGCATCATCGTTGGCCATAACCTTTTCATAGCTACCACCCTACTAGCAGCTACTTCTCTTTTCTTGCCCCAACCACTTGCATTAGTTTTCTGTTGCTGCCAAAACAAATTACCACAAAGTTAGCGATTCAAAGCAATGCAAATTAATTTTCTTACAGTTCTGTACACCTGAAGTCTAGTATGGGTCTCATCACACTAAAATCATGTTGTCAGCTGTTTTCAGGAGGTTCTAGGAAAGATCCATTTTATTTTTATTTGGATGGTTGTCAGGGACTTCATCGTTCTTGTGGTAAGACTGAGATCCAGATTTCTTGCTGGTTTTCAGCTGAGAGTTGTTTCCAGGTTCTAGAGACTGTCACATTCCTTTAGTTCGTGGTCCTGTTCTTCATCTTCATCTTCAAATCCAGCAGCAGCAGATTGAGTCCTCCTCACATCTCATCTTTCTGACATAGCCAGGAAAGATCCTCTGCTTTTAAGAATTCATGTGATTAAATTGAGCTACCTGAGAAATGCAGAATAATCTCCCCATCTCAAGGTGTGTCCACTTAATTATATTGCAGTGTCCCTTTCACCACGTAAGGTAATACAGTCACAGGTTCTGGGGATTATTTGTGAACATTTTGGGGGGTCATAATTTTTTGACCACACCACTGAAGTAGCTTCCTAATTTCCCTTTGTATTTCCTGCAGTCGGTTCTCTATGTAACAGCCAGAGTAATCTGACCGAAGTCAAAATTGTCATTTCTCTACTGTCCTATCAATAAGTCTTTTTTATACCCCTCTTCCTATTTGAATATCTTCATAACTCATGTTCCTATTTGAATGTCTGCATCACCTGTGTTAAACTGCTATTGAGAACACTGTTATGAATGGGAGATTTTATGAGAAAGTATTATACTTAAGTAGAAACTAAGATACTCATTATTTATTCTTCTGATTTATTACCACAATTACTTTTGCACCAACCCAGTAGAAAACAAAATACTAAGGATATAGAGAAAATTTTTTATTTTCTATTATGTCAGTTTTGCTTGAGAATTTGTACCATACTGACCTTCCTCTTTTCTTACCCCACACTCCCCTACCAAGTTCTCTAGCACAAATTCTTAAAATGGCAGTGATTACTCATAATTTATGCCACAGCAGTGACTTACTGTGGAATAGAAGAATGGCTTGAAGCTGGCATGACATGGTGTATTAGTGATGTAGACATAATAGATAATGTTTTGAATGCAACTTACAAGGCATGGTATGCTTAGAACATAACAAAGGTGGTGAAGATCCCCTGGATAGAGAGAAGATCCCTTGTGAGGAGACTGATTAAGAGTTTAACTCTGTAGTTTATTATGCTTGAACACAGTCATGTTATATTGTGTGTGAAATTATGTATCCTTCATAGCAGCTTCATGAGAAGGTAACAAAGGAAACAAAAGCAGCCTTGGCATATGTGATATTTTCTCAAGAGTTTAATTTATAAAATACCTCTTGGAGTCAATATCTATTTTCCTCCTTTGTTGCCTACCACATATGTATAAGTCTGCTTTTGTATTACCAGTAACTTATTGTGCCATTGACTGGGTTATCAGAATTATCTGTTAAATTACAGGCATACCTCATTTAATTGCACTTCACTTTTTTTGTGCTTTGCAGAAAGTTTTGTTTTTGTGTTTTTTGACAATCCTGCATTGAGCAAGTCTGTCAGTGCTGTTTTTCCAACAGCATATGCTCAGTGTGTCTCTGTGTCACATTTTGGTAATTCTCACAATATTTCAGATCTTTTCACTACTGTTGTATCTGTTATGGTGATTTGTGATCAGTAATCTTCAGTGTTACTATTGTAATTGCTTTGGGGCACCACAAACCCTGCCCATGTAACATGGCAAACTTAATTGATAAACGTTGTCTCTTCTGACTATTCCACGTACTGATAATTCTTCCATCTCTCTCTCTTTGAATCCCTGTTTCCTGGGACACAAGAATATTGAATTTAGGTCAGCTAACAACACTAAAATGGCCTTTAAGTTTTCAAGTAGAAGGAAGAGTCGCTTATCTCTTACTTTACATAAGAAGCTAGAAATGATGAGTGAGGAAGGCACGTTGAAAGTTGAGATAGGCCAAAAGCTAGGCCTCTTGCCAAACAGCCAATTTGTGAATGCGAATAAAAAGTTCTTTAAGGAAATTAAAAGTGCTACCCTGTTGAATACACAAATGAGAAGAAAGCATAACCGCCTTATTGCCGATATGAGGAGACTTGGAATGGTCTAGATAGATGATCAAACCAACCACATTTCCTAAGCCAAACCCTACTCCAGAGGAAGATCGTAAATCTCTTCACTTCTGTGAAGGCTGAGAGAGGTAAGGAAGCTGCAGAAGAAAAGTTGGAAGCTAGCAGAGGTTGGTTCATGAAGTTGAGGGAAAGAAGCTATCTCCATAACATAACAATGCATGTTGAAACAACAGGTGCTGATGGAGACACTGCAGCAGGTTATCCAGAAGATCTAGCCAAGATAATTATGAGAGTGGCGCACTAAACAACAGATTTCAGTTAAGTTGAAACAGCCTTCTGTTGGAAGAATATGCCATCTGGGTTTTTCATAGCTAGGAAAGAGAAGTCAGTGCCTGGCTTCAAAGCTTCAAAGGACAGGCTTTCTTGTTAGGAGCTAATGCAGTCAGTGACTTGAAGTGAAAGCCAATGCTCATTTACCATTTGGAACAACAAAGCCTGGATGAGAGCACATCTTGACAGCATGGTTTACTAAATTTTTTAAGCTCGCTGTTGAGACCTACTGCTCAGGAAAGATACTCAAAATATTACTAATTGACAGTGCCACCTAGTTACCCAGCTGTTCTGATGAGGATGTTATAAGGAGATTAATGCTGTTTTCATGCCTCCCAACAAAACATCAATTCTGTGGCCCATGAATCAAGGAGTAACTTTTACTTTCAAGTCTTACTACTTAAAAAAATACATGTTGTGGCTGGGCGGGGTGGTTCACGCCTATAATCCCAGCACTTTGGGAGGCCAAGGTGGGCAGATCACAAGGTCAGGAGATTGAGCCATCCTGACTAACACGGTGAAACCCCATCTCTACTAAAAATATAAAAAAATTAGCTGGGTGTGGTGGCGGGTGCCTGTAGTCCCAGCTACTCGGGAGGCTGAGGCAGGAGAATGGCGGGAACCTAGGAGGCAGAGCTTGCAGTGAGCTGAGATTGCGCCACTGCACTCCAGCATAGGCAGCAGTGAGACTCCGTCTCAAAAAACAAACAAACAAAAAAACAGAAAACATTTTGTAAGGCTATACCTGCTATAGATGGGATTACACTGATGGTTCTGGAAATGACTCACTATTCTAGATGCCATTAATATCATTGGTGATTCAAGGGAGGATGTCCAAATGTTAACATTAACAGTGGTTTGGAAAACACTTGATTACAATTTTCATGGATGACTTTGAGGGGTTCAGGACTTCAGTGGAGAAAGTAACTATAGGTACAGTAGAAATAGCAAGATAACTAGAATTGGAAGTGGGGCCTGAAGGTGCAACTGATTGCTACAGTCTCATGATCAGACTTTAATGGATGAGGCATTGTTTGTTATGGATGAGAAAGAAAGTGGTTTCTTCAGATGGAATCTACTTCTGGTAAAGGTGCTGTGAACATCGTTGAAATAACACCAAAGGATTTAGGAAATTACATCATCTTAGTTGATAAAACAGCATCAGGGTTTGAGAGGATTGGCTCCAATCTTGAGAGAAGTTCTGCATGGATAAAATGCTACCAAACAGCATCACATGCTACAGAGAAATCTTTCATGAAATGAAGCCAGTTGATGTGGCATACTTTATTGTTGTCTTAAGAAACTGTCATAACCACCCAAACCTTCAGCAACTACCTGCTTGTCAGTCAGCAGCCACAGCATCAAGGCAAGACCATCTAGTAGCAAAAAGATTGTCACCATTTTTTAGCAATAAAGTTATTTTCAATTAAGGTCTGTTCATTTTTTAAAAAACATAATGCTATTGCACACTTAGTAGATTACAGTATAGTGTACATATAACTTTTATACACACTGGGAAACCAGAAGATTCGTGTAACCTGCTTTATTGCAGTATTTGCTTTAATCACAGTGATCTGGAACTGAACCGACAGTATCTCCGAGGTATGCCTGTATTTTATTCAGTAAATTCTAACTAAGAAGCCAGAGAAATATTTAACATATTTTAGAGCTTCATTCCAGATGGTTAATTTTTGTTTGTTTGTTTTAATGGCATCTAATTGCCAAGAAGGGAATTTTTTGGTTCCTGGTCAGTTCATTTACATGGAAAAGGAAAAGCTTAACCATGCTAGGCAAGTCATTTGTCTTATACTTAATTGTAATGTTCTGTATTGTTTTTATGAATATGTTTATTATTAATGGTATTTTAGAAAAACTAAGCTTTATAATAAGGAAAAGTTTTGTTTGTGTGTGTATGTTTTTGGAAAGTTTATATTGCTGGATTATGTGTGGATCTGCAATATGTACAGATGTGTGAAGGATCTTTCCTTTGATTGAAAGATTAGCAATAAAAGATTCACTGGGATACACACACACTCTTATTTTCAGCCTTCAGTATATTACTTGAAAATACCAAATTCATTGAAAATTTTTAATAAGCCTTGGCAAATACTTTCCTTAGATAAATTATTTTTGCTATGGTTTAAGAAAAGTTCAATTATTCTTTCAAGTTGTGAGAAGCTCAAAAGTGAGTATTTGAAAGTAATTTAAAGAAGCCAGAATCAAAACTTAATTTATTTCCTGGCTACTTCATATCAGTTCAAGCTTATCCAGTTACTGTAGACTCTATCTAATTATCATAATTTTATTTATGCGCGTGACATTACATTTACATGAAGTAGAAAGATGAAAATATGACAAACTTTCAAGTACTAGGGAGGAGAAAGCAGATTGGTTATAAAAAGCAAGCTGTTTGCTAATCAGCTGTACAGTTCAGGGGTGGGGAGAATGTTAACAGAAGACACTTTGATAATATGAAGAGGTGACATGAAAGAAAAATAGCAACTGTCTAGCAACCTTAAGAGAGAGTCTACCTTTATTCTTTAAATTGTCACTCTGTTTCTGTTTGACTATTCCCATGAGACTCTTCCATTTCACAATTGTGTTTATATTATTTTTTAAGCTTCTTTAAGTTAATATTTTTTTTGCATTACCATGGAGAATTAGAATGGGGAAATTTTTGGGAAGGTTTTCTTGTGTGCGTACTTTCATGTTGAAGACAGGGAATGTGTGTGGTTCTGGCAGTTTATCTGCTCACTTATTACAGGATTGTTTTGGGAAAAAAAATCAAATTTGTATCTTGGCAGATATTCCTGCATTCATTTGTAACTGATATGAATATAAAGCAAAAGTTGCAAGGGCTCACACCTGTAATCCCAGTCATTTTGGAAGCTAAGGCAGGAGATTGCTTGAGTCCATTAGTTTGGGCAACATAGTGAGACCCCCATCTCTACAAAAAAATTTAAAAAAAAATTAGCCAGGCCTGGTGATGTATGTCTGTAGTCCTAGCTACTACTCAGGAGGCTGGGGCAGAAGAATTGCTTGGGCCCAGGACCTTAAAGTTACAGTGAGCTATGATCGTGCCATTGCACTCCAGTTGCTAAATACATGATAACTTGCTCTAGAAATAGCACTTGCACTGTTAAGAAATCTGGGGAAATGCCCTTTTCTTTCTTTCTTTTCTTTCTTTCTTTTCTTTCTTTTCTTTTCTTTCTTTTCTTTCTTTCTTTCTTTCTTTCTTTCTTTCTTTCTTTCTTTCTTTCTTTCTTTCTTTCTTTCTTTCTTTCTTTTTCTTTCTTTTTCTTTCTTTTTCTTTCTTTCTTGAAACTGGGGTAATTAATTTGAAACCTATAACCCTTTTAGGCCCATTGAGCATTTAAGGTCATTTTGTTAATTTAGGAATATAAAATATGTGTTGCAAGCGGATTTACTGTTTTAGAAAATGGAAGATTTGAGCAACAGCCCAGAGCACAGAAACAGAGACAATTAAAAATAAAAAGCTTTTTTTTTTTTTTTTTTTCTGAGATGGAGTCACGCTCTGTTGCCCAGGCTGCAGTGCAGTGGCGTGATCTCAGCTCACTGCAACCTCCACCTCCTGGGTTCAAGAAATTCTCCTGTCTCAGCCTCCTGAGTAGCTAGGATTAAAGGCGTGCGCCACCACGCCTGGCTACTTTTTGTGTTTTTAGTAGAGACGGGATTTCACCATCTTGGTTAGGCTGATGTCAAACTCCTGACTTTGTGATTTGCCCACCTCAGCCTCCCAAAGTGCTGGGATTACAGGTGTGAGCCACTGGATCCGGCCAGCAAAATTTTTTAAAAAGCAAAAAAAAAAAAAAAAATCAAATATTGTATTTAGGAGCATTAGTGATTTCTACATTATCAAACCAACAGAGGAAAAAAAAATTCATTTCAGGAAAGAATATTGGGAGAGGGGGTGGGTGGGGAGAGATTTATTCACTAAAGAAGCACAAAACTCATTGAACACAATATTATGAATGTAACTTCTGTCTATAGCTTTTTATTCAGTGTTTTTTGAGAGTACACTCTGCTGGTTATTTTTGCTTTGAACTTAGGTACTGCACCCTGCCCTGTTATCCTAAAAGAACTGATTTAGTTATATTTGCAGTGACTGGTGATAATAGTGTAATTTCAAGAAAATTTTTACCTTC
Organism: Chlorocebus sabaeus; assembly: GCF_047675955.1. NCBI lineage: Eukaryota > Metazoa > Chordata > Mammalia > Primates > Cercopithecidae > Chlorocebus > Chlorocebus sabaeus. The sequence goes on along the minus strand of NC_132913.1, from coordinate 102,230,434 downwards.
ATCCCACTGCATAAATGCCTCCTTCTTCCTAAAGCCTGACATTGTTTTACAAAGGGACAGTATCTTTTATATTACAGCTAGAGATTTTTAAAAAGGCTTTAAGAGTTAACACGTACTTAAAATGTAATATGTAATTAAATATAAATGATAGATGTCAGATCTTTATACATTACATTAAGGGACAAATTTAAGAGACCCTGGTATTAGATAGCTTGAGGATTATTATCTCTCATTTCTAGGAAAATGAACTAAAAAGAAGAGTGGGGGGCGGGGGGCAGACTACCTGAGACCAGTTCCCCTGACTTAATTCCTTTGCCATGGTCTACTTGTGCTGGAGGCTGGCAGCAGAGGGAAGCTTTTTTTTTTTTTTTTTTTTTCCCCCTCCTTATTTAAAAAGCTTTAAAGTGACCTTAAAAGTCCACTCACTTATAGTAAGATTTAGTTGGATCATGACACACAAGACACAGAGGGTTCAAAACTGGAAGGGGGTCTTCAATTTTAACGCCATTTAATAATTGACACTGCCTTAATATGAAAGCCGAATTAATATTGTCTGCCTTTAGAGTATTTTCCTTGCCTTGTGCCTCATTTTAATTCACTTATTCCCCAGATCTTGTTCATCTTATTTAAAAAGAGGCTGTGAATTCTAAAGTAAAGTTACTGTATTTCTTACTTTTCCTCATCTGCCTCCTCTCCACTGCATCAGTGTGCTACTGTTGCTACTGTTCCAACATTGTTGCGTAGCTCTCCAGAGTACTGGAATAGAGAAATAGAGTGAGAAATTGAAAACCGTTTGTTAGAAAAGACTTGTAAGGCTAGCAGGGCGCGGTGGCTCAAGCCTGTAATCCCAGCACTTTGGGAGGCCGAGACGGGCGGATCACAAGGTCAAGAGATCTAGACCATCCTGGCTAACACGGTGAAACCCCGTCTCTACTAAAAAAAATACAAAAACAACAACAAAAAAAAAACTAGCCGGGCAAGGTGGCGGGCGCCTGTAGTCCCAGCTACTCGGGAGGCTGAGGCAGGAGAATGGGGTAAACCCGGGAGGCGGAGCTTGGAGTGAGCCGAGATGCGGCCACGGCACTCCAGCCCGGGCGACAGAGCGAAACTCCGTCTCAAAAAAAAAAAAAAAAAGAAGAAGAAAGAAAAGAAAATAAAAGACTTGTAAGGCTACATCACAGAAGCTCTATTTCCTATAGTTGAGTTAGTTGATAATGGGTGGTGATTTTAGTCTTGAACTGGACGGGGAGCAGGGGAATAAAAATGTAATGTTGATTCTGTGGGCTGATTTGAATAGGTTTGTACTGATCTGTTTTGCCATTTTAAACAGAGCAGTTGTTGCTTCCTAGAAAATGTTGAACAAATAAGGTGAATATAAACTAGATTGATGTATTAGGATGGAGTAACTGCCAATAAAATGGCAGTTTTTTAACTTTGGTTTCACTGAGTAGTCTTCTGGGCTAAACAGTTTTGTTTGTTTTAAACAATACTAAGAAGCCATTTACATATATGCTTAAAAATTGGTTTTTTTCCTATTTCAAACACAAAAAATTATATTTTTCTTAAAACAGATGAAATTATGGCTTTTACAACTTCATTATGAGCAGATGATCTTTGACCCTTATTTATCCTTTATTTGGTACCTTGAAATGAATTTTGAATATGACTTTCTAATAGGTTTTGTAGTCTGTATTCAAGCATGGCTGTATTTCTTGATATCTCAGAATAATTTATACATAGATAATTTCTTTTTTGTTTCATTTTTTTTGAGACGAAGTCTCACTCTGTGGCCCAGGCTGGAGTGCAGTGACATGATCTTGGCTCACTGCAACCTCTGCCTCCCGGGCTCAAGTGATTCTCCTGCCTCAGCCTCCCAAGTAGCTGGGATTACAGGCTGACACCACCATGCCCAAGTAGTTTTCTATTTTTAGTAGAGACGGGGTTTCACCATGTTGATCAGGCTGGTCTCAAACTCCTGACCTCAGGTGATCCACCCACCTTGGCCTCTCAAAGTGCTGGGATTACAGGCGTGAGCCACCACACCTAGCCTAATAATTTATTAACTCATGAATAGTAGCCTTAAGAGAAAACGATTTAAGTTTTACTTTATATTGAAGAAGACAGCATTTTAAAAAATCTCAATATTTTCCTTTCTTTCCTTAATGCTTTTTAATTTCCATTTTGTTCATTTTTCTAGGGTGACATACCTTCTGTTGAATACCTTTTACAAAATGGAAGTGATCCAAATGTTAAAGACCATGCTGGATGGACACCATTGGTAGTTATCTGGTTTTTATTCTCATTCTTTTTATGTTTTACAGTTATTATAGTTTATAGTTATGTAGTTGTCTATATATCATCCTCTGCCACATACCCTCTTTTTAGTGTGAAGAATTTATGTTTTCATCAAGTATGAGGACATGATTATTTTCCTTCTAGCTTTTCATTTGTGACAGGCAAGAAATTGGTTACCTTTTGACATACTACCTTTAGATTTAGGAATCCACTTGTACTATATTGCAGAATTTAGCTAATGTCTGGAGGTAACAGCTACAGATGGCATCAGGCTCCATTCTGTAGCACTGCATGTTACTGGAACCAAATTTCTTGGAACAAAAAGGTCAGAGGAACTGAGTATAGGAAAGTGATCACAAGGAAGTGATTCTCACTGAGGGTCCTTCTTAGCCTCAGTTATACCCTATCCAATTGTAGATATATAAGGCAGTAGAAATCTTTGCTTACACTAAACATTTTTTAAAAGTCTTTGCTTATTATTACTAAAAATAAAAATGTGAAGCATAATCTGGAAACAGAATGACACAAATACTTGGAAACAATTGCTATGTAGGCCAATTACATTAGGGCAATAAACATGAGCTTTGAATGCAGCCACAGAAGTGTCAGCAAATGAAGTAGATGCCTTCATCCTGTAAATTAGAGATTCAGCCCAGAAATTAGGAGACTCAATAAGCTAGGTGCAAAAAAGCTGGGAGGGTTTAGTCTGGATCAGTCACTTTGCTGGCTGGACTCTACTGGCTGGCTAACCTTTTCAAAGAAAGGCTAATTTTATTTTTTTCTTCAAAGCCACTAAGGCAAGTTGTAGTCAAGATTGGTTAGTGATTTAGAGGGTTTAGTGCCTAATTTGGATTCCTTTCTCCTAAAAATAGACCTATAGATATTGAGTGTGTTATCGCTTATTATGAATTGAAATAGATGTACTTAAAAAGTATAGAATGCCAGAGATTTGTTAGAATACAGCATTGTTTGTAGTTCATTAGACATAAGGAAAGATTTAGATCTAAGGCATCTTTGAACACTCCATTGTTGCCACTTCTGTCATTCAGCAAGCTCTTTTTGTATTCCTACTCGTGTTATTTCTCTTATCAATAACAGCAGCCATACAGCAATCTGTAGGTTCAGCAAATAGCTTGTCTTAAAACCCTCCTTCACGGATACTTACTTTGTTGCACGATATGTGTATGTACTGGTACACATTTTATATATCATCTTGTTATTAAATATGTAGTCTTTTTTTCTTAATGTTTTACATTTATTGTAGAACATTTAAGGAGCTACCATTGGTTTAAAACTACATTTTCTTCTTAAAAAAAAAAAAAAGTGCTTGACCTAAGGCTCAAATGAGAATAGCCTTTTCTTTTTTCATGAATTACACAGATCTTGATCGAAAGATTATTAATAGTAACTTTCACTCTGTCAACAACTTATAGTCTTTTTGAGTATTTAGGTAACAATAAATTTGCTGCCTGACGTTTACATTTATTTTTCTAAAGTGTGGTATTATAATATCATCCATTGCTCTTTCTTATCACTTCTTTCACTTCTTTTTCAAAAAATTTAATTAGCATGAAGCTTGCAGTCATGGGCACCTGAAGGTAGTGGAATTATTGCTCCAGCATAAGGCATTGGTAAACACCACTGGGTATCAAAATGACTCACCACTTCACGATGCAGCCAAGAATGGGCACATGGATATAGTCAAGCTGTTACTTTCCTATGGAGCCTCCAGAAATGCTGTGTAAGTAGTTTGACTTAAAAATTATTTTTAAAATCGATCTATATTCTTGAATCAAGGTATGTGATAAAGCAGAGACTTTAATACTCAAGTTGATGGCTTTCTTCACTTTCACAACTAAAGTTAGATGTGATCATCAAATTCTGCATTTGTCATCAGCATTCATGCCCTTCTTCTTTATGATACAGTTGGTCCTTCATATTCTTGGGTTCCACACTTGAGGATTCAGCCAACTGCAGATCAAAAATAATTGGGAAATATCAATGACAGGTCAGATAAAGAAAATGTGGTACCTGTATACCATGGAATACTATGCAGGCACAAAAAAGAATGAGATCATGTCTTTTGTGGGCACATGGATGGAGCTGGAGGCCATTATCCTTAGTAAACTAACGCATGAACAGAAAACCAAGTACTGCGTGTTCTCACTTATAAGTGAGAGCTAAATGATGAGAATTCATGAACACAAAGAAGGGAGCAACAGACACCAGGGTCTACTTGAGTGTGGAGGGTGGGAGGAGGGAGAGGAGCAGAAAAAATAACTATTAGGTACTAGGCTCAATACGTAGGTGGTGAAATAATCTGTACAACACACACCTGTTACACAAGTTTACCTATATAACAAATCTTCACAACTTAAATAGAGACCTAAAATAAAATAAAAGTTAAAAAGGGGGGAAGAAAGACAATAAAGAATAACAATACAATGATAAGTAATATAGGTAAAACAATATAGTATAAATATTTATACAGCATTTCATACTATTAGGTATTACAAGTAATCTGGAGATGATTTAAAGTATACAGGAGGATGTGTGTAGTTTACAAGTAAATACTGTGCCATTTTTTACAAGAGACTTGAGCAGCTGCACATTCTGACATCACCGGGATCGAGGAACCAATTCCCCATAGATACCAACGAGGATAACTGACATATTTAGGGGAGATTTACTTTCTTAATTCAGAAACAATTGTCCATTTTGGAAGCCTTCACTTAATGGAAAAATTTACTTAGTGTTTATATTCTGTAGATTGATTTACACTTTCATAAGCAATTGTTGTAGAAATAATTATTTTGTATGCTTCCTAATAGTTTGGAATTATTTTAAATATTTCATTCCCATTTTATTTTTTCTGCATATTTACTATAACAACAGGTAAAGCATGTAAGAATTTAAATATTGGGCCAGTGCAGTTGAATTATTTCTTAGATTTTTCACATCATTCACATGAGGTTCTAGGTAAACTTTTTGCTATATCAGGACACAGAGAGGCATTAGTGAATGCCAGCAGCTGGATTTTAAAATTGGTCTTGTCAAGAGTGTCACAAGTAAATGCTGTATGTAGATTTTGTATCTTTAATCTGTAACTTGGTTCATGTCTCCCTATGTATTATTTTGTTCTTTTCAGTTAATTAAGTAGTCGAAATGAAAATGCAGGTATTGCCTCTCTGCCCTTGTTGCTTCTATAGGTTTGAAAAGAGCACACAAAAATTAAGTTTCCAATGGTAACAGATGCAAATAAGAATTATAAAATGCAGAGCCTCTAGGTTGTAATTTTTTATTGGTAACTATTGAACATAATTGAAAACCAAATTAATAATGCAATAATGCAAACCATACCTTGGTGCTGTTAGTTTCAGTAAATGTGTCTAATCTCTTTTATCTCTCATAACAGGTTATAAGATAATTGGGGCAAATTCAGGGGATGTATGTGTGTGTGTATATATATACACATATGTATATACATATATACACACACACACACACACATCCCCTGAATTTGAATTCATATTTGAGCATACATATATATATATATTTTTTCTTCTGGTTGGTGTGTGTGTGTGTGTGTGTGTGTGTGTCTGTGTCTGTGTGTCTGTGTCTCCATATACATGGACCTAACAGAGATAACTATTTCTTTGTAAGGACCCAACCGATATGACTCTCCCGTATGTGTTGCAAGCTATTTGGTAAAGCAAATTATTGCTTGGGTCAGGTGAAACTGACTAGTTTTCATTCTAGGGTTCTTAAATCAGCCATGACTACTTTAATGAATAGAGCACTGGTCAGGGCGTTAGGGAATCTAGCTTTTATTTGTGACTCCATTATTGACTTTATAGCTTCAGGCAGGTTAATTTCTGTGCCTTGGTGTCCTCACCTATAAAACATGGGTGATGCCTGCTGCGTTTCTATTTCTTCAGAGCATAGTGAGGATTAATGAGCCGAAACACAGAGCCTCTCTTGTGGTTTGTACACCATGATTCGTCACTGCACTGTGAGGGCTTATTAATATACAAGGAGTGGCATGAGACAGTGAGTCTGCCTTTACAGGTGGCTTCAGTGTTGTTTTAAGTGGGACTACCTAGTAAAGTGGCAACTTTAGGTATATCTATACCTCAGCACTGTCCAATAGACCTTTCTGTGGTGATGGAAATGTTTATGCTAGACATTCAATAGCCACTAGCCACCTCTACTGTTGAACACTTGAAAATTAGCTGTTGCTACTGAGGAATAAATTTTAAAATGGATTTTATTTTAACCACATGTGCCAGTGACTACTGTGTTGGACAGCTGGTTGATACAGCTGGATAGTTGGGAAGTAGGGTTTATTTCACACAAGATGTTGGGATTGATATTGGATAAAGGATAGTAGGGCAGATGAAAGCATAGATTTAGTCCTAGGGTACAAGAGTGTGGTAGCTGTTTCTAAAAATTTCCTTTCCAGACTATTGGTCTTCATACTTAAGTATTTTCCTGTGTTTTTTGCCTTTTAAAAAAGGTTGTAGTCATTGTTCATCTGATTGGCTTTACAAATTTCTTAACTGTTCTCCTCCTTTTCATATTACTTTTCTTTAATTCTCTTTCCATACTGCAGCCAGAGTGCCTTCAGAAAAACATGAGTCTGGCCAGATCATTTATTTGCTTAAAACCCTTCCATGACTTCCTCTTAATGTTTTTTAAAATAAAGGTTAAACCCCAAAATATGGTTTATAAGACCCTGGATGGTCTGGTGCTACTTTCCTCTCTGTTCTCATCATTCTTTCCACAGCTTCTCCTTTCCCCCTTTCCTTCAAGCATTTTTTGCACTGGCTTTTCTGAATTTTTGTTTCCTTAAAATGTTTAGGATCTTTTATCTCCTAGCCTTTGTACATGCCTTTGCATTGTCTAGAATATTTGTTTTTGGTAGCCAGTTTCTCATTTGAGTTTCACTTGGGTTATCCTGTCCTTTTGGCTGCCTTTTCCTGATGTGGTGCTTCTCCCCAGTCGCAGGACTTACTGTTTCCTACCTTCTCATGAGGCTGTACACTGTATGGGCCAGGGATCATGTCTGCCCTCCCTAGCTCTGCCAAGTGCCTAATGTAGTCTATATCCACATTTGTTTGTAGAGTGAATTCGTGTTTGAATGAATGAAAATTATGGTATACTTTTTCCCCTTTTTTGATAAAAGGTCAGATGACGTGAAAATGGGAATTGCGTCCTTCTGCCACTACCTTTACTGTATGACAAGATGTCTAAAACCAAGTTTCCCTTATCTGTGCCTTTTCTAAGGTGGTTGAACTGGTTCCTGGTAGCTTTTGCCCAATTGGCATCCATGGCATGTTACTTTGTGTGGGATTGTGGCTACCCAAAGTAATTCCTATAGCCTTGACTTTTAAGTGCACGCTCTCTCAGTGTTCTAGATACTGTCTTCTAGAATTAGGTAGTAACAGGTGAGAATAGATGAAATTTATTCCTGCACTTTCCTCCGTTTCTTAAGAAGATCATGGGAAGGGGATCTGGAGCATGGAGACTATAGGATTCTTACTACTATTTTTCTTCCTGAAGCTCTTATTCTTTATAAGCCATTAACAGCTCAGATTCTGGAATCTGAGTTGGCAAACAAACTTTTTCTTTCTCTGCTTACTATATCTCTTTTACTCTTGGTGGAACTCCTTTCTCAAGAAGTAGGCCTAAACTCTTCCCACGGAAGAAGGGTGAGAACCAGCAAGGGCAAACACCATTCTGTCTGACCCTCTTTAGGGTTTGCTACTTTGACTGATTGAAGAAGTAAAATCGTTTTTGCTTATTGTAAATTTCTAAATGGCCTCCATGTTGGCTGTCTTCTTCATGACCTCAAGGTTGAAGTTTTCTCTTAGATGCCTTCCTTTCCTCTTAAGTCTTCTCATAGTCCCTCCGTTGCTCCTTTGCCTCATCACCTCCTCAGTGGTCTGGCTGCTTCTGTTCTAGTAGGAGTGAACAGGCTGTTAAAGCACTGATTATAGAATGGTGTGAGGCATGCCTGCATAACACGGTGCTCACAGTAGTATGAAAGTCTCGACTAGGGCTGCAAGTAAGACCAGAGGAAGTCACAGAAGGCTTTCTGGAAGAAGAAGAACTCCGAGTTTTGAAAACATAGAACAGGAGGATGGGCTTTTCAGAAAGATAAGATATGGGTGCTAAGGTACTCGAGGCCAGACTGCTTCTTCATTTGTTCTAGGAACTTCTGTTAGTGATGTAAGTGGAATAAAAGGATGGAGGAGGATGAGAGGCCAGAGAAGGTGGGCAGGGACTTTGAAAGGCTGTGTGTGCTAAACATAGTGCTGATTTTAAGTTGAAAACCTCCTCCTCCACTCTGGGGAGGGAACTCAGTTAAGAGGTTTGTCCAGTAATCCAGGAAAGGAGTGATGAGAGTCAAATCAAAGTAGTGACAGTAGTGGTGGGAGGGGGGTGGGATGGGGAATAGCCATATCTATTAATTTATTCCTTCAGATGATGTTTGATTTACTTTGTACTGTTTCAAAAATACCATATTAGGATGTTTTGAAGTTGGGTAAGTACATAGATTCTAGTGGAGTACCGATTAGGATGTTGATTGAAATTGGGTAAGTGTATAGATTACAGTGGATTAGTAAAGTTGGTTTTTATCAAGTGGAATGATAAACTTGATGTCGTGTGTTATTCTTTAAATGAATACATCAGTTTGCTAGGTTTTTATTTAGGAATTTTGCATTTTAAAAGTTAGAGTGATTTGTGATTTTATCTTTCATTTTTTTACCCTTAGATTTTGATATCAAAATTACACTCATAACTTCTAAAAAGTAATCAGGACCAAGATACATGTCTCCATTTGTTTAAGCATTCTGGTATATCTATCTTAGTAAAGTTTTTAGTCTGTTTCATATGTATGTATGTATACACATGCATATAACTATTAATTTAGGTTATTCTAGGTATAGGCTGAGTATTCCTTGCCCAAAATGCTTGGGATCAGAAGTATTTTGGATTTCTTTCCCATTTTGGAATATTTGCATATACATAGTGCGATGTCTTAGGGATGGTTACCAAGACTAAATGTGAAATTTATCTGTGTTTCATAAATGTTTTATACACATAGCCTGAAGGTAATTTTATACAATATTTTAAACAATTTTATGCATTAAAAAGGTTTTGTAAGTACTATGTTTGGAATTTTCCACTTGCGTCATGTTGGTGCTCAAAAAATTTCCAATTTTGGAGCATTTCAAATTTCAGATTTTTGAGTTAGCGATGCTCAACCTGTATAGTATTTGATTATTTGTTGCTAGTAAACTGGATATTGTGTTAATAAACATAATTTGTTATTCTTGATATATAGGAGAGCTGTTAATTTTGTACATTTCTATCCAGTCAGCACCTAATTCTAAAGATCTAATTATCATTTATTAACTTCTGTTTCTTATTGCATTTGTCAGTGCTTCCAGAATGATACAATAATGATAGTTGGCTTGCTTGTTTCGTTCTTCCTTTTTTAAAAAAGTACTGACCCGTAGAGTTATACTCAATTTTAATATCCATATTAAATACAAAGGTTAATGTTCTTTATTGCACTCTGGAAGCTTTCTTCCCTTTATTATTTTCTGATAAGACTGTATTTTATTTTATTGAATGATTTTCAGCTTCTGCGGAGATGATCTTAAACTTGTTTGTTTGTTTTTGTTTTGGAGATAGGGTCTCAACTGTGTTGCCCAAGCTGGTCTTGAACTCCTGAGCTCAAGCGATCCTCCCACCTCAGCCTCCCAAAGCTTATGTTTTTTTGACTATTGATGTTACTAATACATGTTTAAATATTAAATCGTGCTTGTATTTCTGGGATAAACTTGGCGTGGTGTAGTATGTTTAAACACAAATTTTACAGAAATTTGCTAGGGTTTTAGGAATTTTGCATTTATGATTATAAGTTAGAGTGATTTGTGATTTTATCTTTCTTTTTTTAACCTCAGATTTTGATACCAAAATTATACTCATAGTTTCTAAAAAGTAACCAGGATGCTTTTTTTTTATTATTATTTTTACCTTTTCTGTTCTCTGGAACATGAATAGAAAATCTTCTGGAAATATCCTGCCCCCTGCTAAGTTGGCATAACATTATCTATTTTGATAACTCACATATTCTATAATTTTTGGAGATCTCTCCAGTTTTGTTATTAGTAGTAATCTCATATACTAATGTATTAATAATAAAATACAGACACTAAAGAGAAAATGGACTTTTCTTTTTATCCTGTTAAGTTCATCCTTAAAAAGTCCCTGTGGACTGTAAAAATTTTACCTATTTTGCCATTTTGTCTGAGGCTGCAATTTTGATTAACTGTATAACTTTCCTGTTACTGTAAGAATATTAGTTTGAATTAGAAGAGTAAATATTTTTGTAATGCAGCCCTAGGAGAGAGAAGAAAAACTAAGACAAAGTCCAGCCTTAGAGTTAGTCTCGGATGTCACTGGGAGCGAGGAAAGCTTGTATAAGAGGGTTAAGTAATCCAGGTTTTATCCTGATACATGTTCTGGTAATATTAATAAGTTATGGGTCGGGTGTGGTGGCTCATGCCTGTAATCCCAACACTTTGGGAGACCGAGGAGGGTGGATCACTTGAGGTCAGGAGTTCGATACCAGCCTGGCCAACATGGTGAAACCCCATCTCGACTAAAAATACAAAAATTAGCCAGGTGTGGCAGTGTGTGCCTGTAGTCCAACTACTCGGGAGGCTGAGGCACAAGAATTGCTTGAACCTAGGAGGTGGAGGTTGCAGTAAGCCAAGATGGTGCCACAGAACTCCAACCTGGGCGACAGAGCGAGACTCAGTCTCAAAAATTAATAATAAGTTATCATGAATGGTGCTAAGTAAGATGTGACTTTAAATATTGGAGACCAGGCTTAAGCACTGTCTTTTCAGTAGTGACTTATAAAATACAAAGATAACTGAGAGCTTTTTTTGTAGCCCGGGAAGTGGGTACAGTTAACACCTCAGTCATATAAGTTAGGCATTGAATGTGTGTGGAAAACTAGACATAGGAAAAAGAATGGAGTATTTTCTGCTGCAAAGCCAAGTGAATTTAAAAGCATCCTATTGAATATTGGTGGAAGGCAATCTTGAAACCTTATAAGGCAAGGCACAATAGCTAAGAATTAACCATATTGAGGTATGAATTTAAAGTCAGTGATACTCTTTATTTGCCATCTTCACTGTTTAATTTTAAAATAAACGAGCTTTTATAGTTCACCATTGAAGTCTCCCAACCCTACTTTTTTCCCATAGAGGCTATGTTCTTTCTTAATTTTCCTACTGCAATGTTTTTGGGCCCTAAATCTTTATAATTATGGAGGATTCGAATATACAGGGCAAAGTCATATATCTATTTCAGACTTTCTCTTTTGTTTTGATTTAACTTTACTATTCTGGCAACTTACTTTTTTATGTGTTTTGCATTTAAATAACAGTATTAATTCATTTAACCCCCCCCCCTTTTTTTGCATAAAAATGTACCTTTTGTGAGCTAAAACAATAAGAAGGAAAATCAGTTCTGCTTTAACCTTAGATCATGAGAAAAAGGTTTATATACTCTTTGTTGTCTGGGAATATTTGTAACTGTTCAAAACATCATTGGTAATCTGTCTTCCCCACTGCCTTCTGTACATCCCAGTGTGAAGCTAGAACCACAGCTCTTACGGTCACATCAGAACCATTTTGAGTGTGTGGAGAGTAACATATGCTTTTTTTTTTTTTTAATGGATATGTAGGATTTTAGAATGTGGTACTTGATCTGCCGTTAACAGAGTTTTCCTTGGAAGGATGTTGAATTCTGAAGTAGAAAATATTATATGGACCGTTGGACCTATTAATTGTCCTACTGCCCTAGGTTAATTTTAAAAAATTAATTGCCTACAACAGAGATAATTTATGTTTTATAGCTTTAAAAACCCATGTCACTATTTTGAATTACTCTGCTTTATCCTGCTCCATAGCAGGCAAAGTGACTTGAAAAATTAAATCTATGTGTTTGCAATTTTGTGGTTGTTCATGAAGGATTTCATTCATGAACTCTCTTGGTATCCTGTCATGGTGATAGGTTTAGCATTAGTAAAAATGCATTTTTCATATGTTTTTGCAGTTTGGATGATCTGTACATGGAAGGACAAGTTTAAATTTGTCCATCTCTCCTTTCTTTTATTAGTGGTGTAATGAATTCAGATCACCATTGTCTACCGTATTATTACTGAGGGGAAAAGGATATTAAAAGGTTTTACTGCATCCTGAATATGGCCTTTGGGACAAAACTGAAATATTAAACACCACAGTTTAACCCTTTCACAAGTACTTCCTTTTCCTCATCTTCAGGATCAGAAAGATTCCTAGTTAGGAAAAGAATTTTCAAAGTTTTACTCTTATTTTTTTATGCACCCGCTTTTCTTCCTTACCCTTTCAGGTCTGGGGAGCTTTACCAGACTGCAAAACCTTTTCTGTGTGCTTCTCTGCTTTCCTCCTCTGAGTTCTGTGAGGCCAGAAACTACCTTTTAGCTCATTGTTTCTTTAGTGCCAAAAGTTGTTGGTACGTTTTCTTCAAAGTACTTGTTTAATGATGAGTATTTTCCAAACTAATTACAAAACAGTGTTTGTGACTTTTCCCCTACATGGTTATACAAATATACTCATTCCATGTGTGTTAAATAAATAAATGATTAATGCTACTTCTGATATATGCAGTATGTATATCACGCATTATATATATTAATACATATATCCATTTTCACATCGAATCTATCAATATCAGTAACAAATCATCCAGTATGTCGTACTACATTTTAGATAGCAAAAAGCAATGACACATGAACACCTGGATTGTCTGTTTAAGATTTTAAAACTTACAATCTCCAGTCATATCTTTAAAGATTTTATATGAAGCCTGTTTTCCACGTTATGATTTAAAATCATAGGTAAAGGAATAGTGCTAGAGTACATTAGAGAGAAAAAACTGGTGAAATCTGCCAGTGTACTGTGTTGTCAAGGAACAGAAAAAAAATTAGAACCTTCGAATTTTTAGGATTCGTTATATGTATTAGTCCGTTCTCATACTGCTATGAAACACCTGAGACTGGTAATTTATAAGGAAAAGAGATTTAATTGACTCATGGCTCCCCAGGCTGTACAGGAAGGGCCTCACGAAACTTAAACAGTCATGGTGGAAGATGAAAGGGAAGCAGGCACGTCTTCCATGGCCGGAGCAGGAGGAAGAGGCAGGGAGGTGCTACACCCTTTTTATTTATTTATTTATAATTTTTATAGATTTTTGGGGAACAAGTGGTATTTGGTTACACAAGTAAGTTTTTTAGTGGTGATTTGTGAGATTTCGGTGTACCTATCACCTGAGCAGTACACGCTGAACCCAATTTGTAGTCTTTTATCCTTTACCACCTTCACACCTTTTCCCCCTGAGTCCCTCAAGTCTGTTGTGTCGTTCTTATGCCTTTGCATCCTCATAGCATAGCTCCCACTTAGGAGTGAGAACATACAATGTTCGGTTTTCCCTCCTGAGTTACTTCACTTACAGTAATATTCTCCAGTCCCATCCAGGTTGCTGCAAATGCCATTAGTTCATTCCTTTTTATGCCTGAGTGGTATTCTATTGTATAATACACCACAGTTTCTCTATCCACTTGTTGATTGATGGGCATTTGGGTTGGTTCCATATTTTTGCAGTTGCAAATTGTGCTGCTGTAAACATGCGTGTGCAACTATCTTTTTCATATCATGACTTCTTTTCCTCTGGGTAGATACCCAGTAGTGGGATTGCTAGATCAAATGATAGTTCTACTTCTAGTTCTCTAAGGAATCTCCACAGTTTTCCATAGTGGTTGTACTAGTTTACATTTCCACCAACAGTGTAGAAGTGTTCCCTGTTTACCACATCTATGCCAATATCTGTTATTTTTAAAGTTTTTAATTATGCCCATTCTTGCAGGAGTAAGGTGGTATCAGTGTGGTTTTGATTTGCATTTCCCTGGTCATTAGTGCTACACCCTTTTAAACAACCAGATCTGGTGAGAACTCAAACACTATCATAAGAACAGCAAGGGGGAAATTCGCACCCATGATCCAGTCACTTCCTACCAGGCCCCTCCTCCAGCGTTGGGAATTATAATTTGACATGAGATTTGGGTGGGGACACAAATCGAAACCATATCAGTATAAGTAAAGTATATTATCTACATGTACTCATTTGCAATTCACTGAATTCGAGAGTGTCTTTGATAAAGCATTGAAAGAACTGACTGTCGAAAGTGGTACATGTAAAAGATATTAATATACTGTCATGTACTAGATGTAAATTCAGCAGTTAAGATCTTGACATTTGCATATATTCCAAAATAGTTTTAAATACTTTGGTGTTGCGTTGACCCATATCATTTAACTAGTAGATACATGTGCCTTTCCATTTTCACAGCGACGTACACTTTTTGTCTCTAATGTTTGTTGCTTTATACCTGATTTTTTCATTGGTTTTTCATACTGTGTTTGGTTTCTACACATGAGCACACAGTGCCTAGAAGGTTTGATAGAAGGCTTTCTTCCATCAGTTCCATACATTTCAGTAATCATGTTGCTTATTCCCTACACGGGCCCTTAATGGCTAACCACCATATTCCAGTTTCTAGTCCTGGGCTCAAGGCCATTTAAATCCATCTTTTATTTCACCTTATTACTTGTTTTGATTTATACTTTATCAGTTTGATACCTGTTTGTTGAAGGAATGTTTATCCTCAGTAGGATTATAGGCAAGGACGGTGTTTCCTAAGTCTTATGTATCCCTCCAAAACACCTAGTTTGAGTGGTAAAGCTTTAGGTTAAATCATGCTAGAAAAGAGAGAATTTACTATATTTAAGTGTATTTAGAAAAAGCCATTTTATAAGCTTCCCTGGTCACCCATTCTAATAAACAGCACATCAAGTTATTGATGTCTATTTTGAGTCCATGATGTAGTAAATCTTAAAAAATCTTCTTCCCTTGTATAATGATGAAGAATAATGTATTTATCACGGACTTCTCTCTTTAGTAATAAGTCATATTAACAGTGCCTGAGATATGTTGCAACATAACTTTTCCTCTATGTAGTACCTATTTGTTTTATAATGGGAATAAAATCCACCTCTGTGCATTTTAAATTGATTTTTCACACTAATTCTTTAACTAAAGTGTTAGTCTCTTCAAATATATCAATGGGAAGAAAGCACGCATTATTGTGCCCAAATAATAAAAAATCTTACCCACGCCCCATCTTTCCTTGCTGTGGTCGTTGAAGGTTTCACATGTAAACTCACGTCTACTTCCAAATGTTAATGGTTCATGACAAAGCAGAAGCAACATGACTGGATTTAATAGGCTCCATTTCCCATTATGCAGGACTGAGGTTAACCGATTATCTTTCCATCTGTAGCACTTGTAATGTGCCATTCAGTTCATTAGCGTTACAGGAGGGCTAAGAGTTTAGTGAATTGTGTGTGAGCAGAAGCCATCCATAATCCAAGCAGAGAAACATGTTTTGAGACCATATGAGATAGTAAGCTTTGTATAGTAAGGATCCTAAATGTGAATTGGAACTCTGGTAGTCACTTTGTAAAATCATCTTACTGGCTTAGACCATGTTTTACTGGTTGATTTTTGGTTTAAATTCCTCCATAGCTGATGGTGGTACTTTGAGAAGCACTTAACAGTTTTTCGTGTTGTCATCATGGACTTTTTTTCATATATGTGTAAAATAACTACGCTAATGTGATTAAGTTGCAGTGTATTAAAATGCACTTGATTGGGCTCTTATATTTTATTTTTTTGAGGTGTGAGATCTACGTTTGTCTCTGTCAAAAAGTCCTAGTGTATGCATGGATTTTTTTTTTCTCATTTTTTCTTTTTTCACTGAAACAGTGTCTCTTGCTCAGGCTGGAGTACTGTGGCACAATCATGGCTACACAGTTATTTATTTATTTTTTTTGGATGGCATATAATGTGACGTATTTTTGTTGTTGTTTTGTTTATTCATATTTGCACTTGGTGGTTTAAGACCTAGAACATTGGTTCTTCAATTCAGATTTCTATTTTTTTATTGTCATATGTGTAGCATATGTGTGTGAGGAGATTGTGTATTTGGTATATGAACATAATAATGTAGAGAATGAATTAGGAAGTATCAAAAATAGTGGATGAGTTTCTTTTAAAATACCCTGAGATTGTCTGCTCTAAATGTAAGCTGTGATGTGTGTCGCTTTGTTTTAAATTATAAAGCTGAAATGCAATCCACTGTGTTATATATTGGCTGGAGAAAGACTGTTGCCAGAGGAAGGTTGTTGGACTTGAACATAAAGAAGAATCAGAATACAAACTTGTCAGTGTTTACCCAGGACTGTCCAAAGAAGAAAGCAACTGGATCTGATAGTCACGAATTGCAGTCATTAGAGAAACATTTGCTGTGGTTCATTTCTTACGCTAGTACACTAGCTTTCTTTTCCCACTCTGCCATCAAAACAATTTTCACCAAGGTCATTAATGACCTTGTCTGTGAACTCAATAGATGCATATATCCTTCATCTACATGACCTCTATGCAGCATCAAACAGAATTGGCATTTTCTACCTTCCACTTCCCTTGATGTTTCTCTCTGTTTCCTTCCAGATCTTTTTCTATATGTTTGATACAATTTACAGAGTTAGTATTATACCATGTTTATAACTTTATATCCCATTTACCACATTGCATTTTCACATGAACTTCAGTGGCCATTATATGAATATAGCATAATCTTTAATAAAAACCATAAAAGACTATAAAAGAATTGCTCATTTTGAAAACTTTTTGCCATAGTATAGTGTATTTAAATCATATTCTGAAACCGTATGTAAGGAAACAGAATAGTAGACAGAAGTCCTTTAGTTTTAATAAGTTACTTATAATTGAAAGACTTTAGGCTGGGCAATATTTAATTTCAGTGAAATTGAACAAGGAGAATATGACCTTAGTTAAGCCATTGGAACTTGTTCTTCTCTCTTTGTTTTCTTGTCTTGAACAGGATTAAACTGGGATATCTAAAATCTCTTCCAGCATAACATTCTGTGACTCGTGAATTAGTACATGCTGAGACGTTTGTATCTCTCTGAGCCATAATAGTTTGTTCTGCGATGGTTGTGATTATTATAAGTTATTGTATGCATACATGTTTAAATTAATGTTGAAAGTACTCTTTTCACTACATTATTAAACTGTTTGTTATGTGGCATAATTTTCCTTCTAATAGAACAAAATCCCTGTCCTATGAATTTGTCTAATTTTGTATTGGTTTATAAAGACTATAGGGCCTATAATAGCTGTAGTAAATGATTTTTGTTGGCATTTGAAAGTCTGTCACTCATAGTGATTGGTGATTATGAAGCCATATTTTAATATGAATAGGAATGCAGAATACAGTTGTGAAAAAATTCATAATACTGTATTCAATAAAAACAATCCCTATAATCTGATGTCAGAATGAAATTTTACATCATTTCTCCTTTGAGTTCAGCAGCTTTTGATTCTAGATTCTTCTACCTCATGTGAGTTCTGAGTAATTTATTTTAGTTAAAATTGTATACTATTAAGGATGTTGAAAAATTGTTCTACTGGTGCATTCATGTAGTTAAGAGACTCATTTGACTCACTTAAACACATCTGCATTTACTTTACCAGTAACATATTTGGTCTGCGGCCTGTGGATTATACGGATGATGAAAATATGAAATCACTATTGCTGCTACCAGAGAAGAATGAATCATCCACAACTAGCCATTGCTCGGTAGTAAGTATGGATTCAGCTTTGGGACATTTATATATCTTATTGAAATTAGTTATGAAAGGAACATAATAGAAAAATTTCCATTTGCAAATTGCTTACATTCACCAAACAATTACTGAGCACTTCCTGAGTGTTAACTACTGTGGATTCAAATACATAATCAGAGTATGACCATCTAGAAATACTTATTGAGCCTGCTGTGTATTTTAGGCAGCATTCACGAAACAATGACTATGACTGATAGAACGCTTATTCTCAGGGAGGCGCTTACCATCTGGTGAGAGGTAGGAAAGAGACAAACTGGAAATATGTGAACTAATAGAAATAAAATAATTTCAGAAACTTAGACATGAGTGCTTTGAAGATGTTGTAGAGTGTCGTTGGATGGAGGTAGTGGGCTTCCGCAAGGCCACTGCTTTAGCTAGGGTCACAGAGGGGAGCCTTAAAGCACTGATTTGAATTGAAACCTGAATGTTGAAGTGAGGAGGCTGCCAGGTGACTGTCTGGAGGACACAGTGTATAGGCCCTTCAGTGAATGAGACTGATATGTTAGAAGGTTAGAAAGAAGTTTGTTATTGCTGGAGACTAGCAAGCATCTAAGCAGGACTTTCGGATGGATTACATATGAAGTGTGGGGAAAGAATGGAATAAGTATGCCCTTAACAGTGAAGTAGATGGTAATGCCATTTGTTGCGATGCAGAAGGAAATCAATTGTTCTATTTGCCAATTTGATGTCTGTAAAACATCAAATGGAGATATCGAATACATCATTGGATATGAAACTATGGAGCTTAGGAGAGAGGTACAAGCTAGAGATAAAGTGGAAAGAGTGCCTGTTTCTTAGGAACCCATAGCTTAGCAGGGATTTCAGATGTAAAAACTTTTACTGTACATTGTAATAAATTTGTAAAATAAGCTATAAAAATATACAATAGAATCAAAGTAAGTAGAAACTACAGGAGACGTCAGGAAAAATTTCACAGAAAGGCCAGACGCAGTGGATCGCACCTGTAATCCCAGCACTCTGGGAGGCTGGGGTGGACGGATCACTTGAGGTCAGGAGTTCGAGACCTGCCTGGTCAACATGGTGAAACCCCGTCTCTATGAAAAATACAAAAAGTAGCCAAGTGTAGTGGCGCATGCCTATAGTCCCAGCTACTAGGGAGACTGAGGTATGATAATTAATTGAACCCAGGAAGTAAAGGTTGCAGTGAGCTGAGATCACACCACTGCACTCCATCCTGGGTAACAGAGGAAGACTGTCTCAAAAAATATATATATGCATATATATATATATATATATAGAGAGAGAGAGAGAGAGAGAGAGAGAGAGACAGAATTTCACAGAGAAGGTGTCCTAAGTCTTTCAGGGTAAACATTTTAGCAAAGTATCTAATAGAATGCTGTTGGCTGCCAGTAACAGAAAACCTTTACTCAAATGCTTGAAGACAATTTATTACTTTATATAGAATTAATCCCAATGCAGGTTAGCTCTGCATTTGCTTAATTTAGCACTTAGTGGTTACATCAAGGAACCCAATTCTTTGTATCTCTTTACCTTGCCATCCTCAGTTTGGGGTATTTGCCCTCACTAAGAAGTTTCCTTTAGTGGTTGTAGAATGATTGCCACAATTCTAGATACGACAGTGGCCAACTGAAAAGACACACTTTCCGTGGGCTTTCCCTGTATCTTATTGTCAGAAATTGATTTGACAGCCCCTCCTGGGGCTGGAGGATAGGTTCAGTCTTTGAAAGGGAGGCTACCTGAATAAAACTGGGCTTCTGTTAGTGTGGAGGAAGTGAGCAATAGATTTTGAGCGGACAGCCAACATTCCCCACTGCAATCAGGTGTACAAGGTGCGAATGGCAGCCCACATCTAAGGAACAGCTGCTCAGAGACAAGAAGGCATAAAGGACCTTAGGAATTTGAGAAACTAGCATTTACTGTGAGAGGAGTATGACGTGTGTTTAAGAGGGATTCAGGGTAAAGGGCTAGGTTGGAACCAGGTTGTGAAAAGCCTTAAATTCCCCGATACGAGTTTAGACTTAATAGGGCACCTTCAGTGTGTTTGTAACTGAAATAGGACTGTCTGCAGAGTAGCTGAGAGTGGGAGGAGACTGAAGGCTGATTGGGAAGCTGTAGTACTGGAGTCCAGGTTTGAAATGCTGAGGACTGGAATTATAGATGGTAGTTATGTGGGGATGGAGAGAAGAAGAGGAGTTTTAGAGAGAGTTGGTAGACTCACCATATCTAGTACTGCTCAGATAGGGGAAAATAACAGAAAGGGAGGAGCTGAGGTCAAGGATCATTCACAAGAGTAGTAATAGATACCATTGTTTAAGCTAAGAGGTAGCCTAAGGTAGCTACAGTTTGAAAAGCATCTACTCTCATAGATGCTTTCATGAGCTAGTCACTTTCGTATCTTGAATACCCTATGTCTTTTGCTTTAGACTTCAGCCTTATAAATGTGTTCCAAACTATAGTTTTGGTGATGAATTGGAAGAGAAGCTAGAAATCAGCAGTTTAATTTTCCCCGTTTACAAATGAGAAAAGTGAGACCTAAAGAGGCTATGATTTGCCCCAGGGTTAACCAGCCATTTAAAAAAAAGGTTGTTTTTTTCTTTCTTAATGAACCAGTTAGAACTCACATTTCTGAAACCTTAGTTCAGTACTTCATTCAGTCCCACCATACTCAGCAACTATAAATTGACTTGTTTTCTTCATTTGTACTTGCAGTCTGACAGCGTAGAATAACAAAGTTGTCCTTTGCTGGTGTTCCTTTTATGTAAAAGCTGGAAAATGATTATTTTAAAGGTGTCAAGAATAAAGATATCTTGATGATATTCTTGGAGTCTGAGGGTGGCAGTGCCTTTCAGAAAAGGAGGGTTTTTATTATGTAGAAGAGACCTATACTTCGCGCATGTCATGTAGACGTGGCCTTTTGAGTATTATTATTTACTGTCTTAATGGTTGGTACTTGGCCAAGGAAAAGATAATATCAAGTCCTTCAAGTTTAAAGGGTAGTTTCTTAATGTGCAGTCCTTAAGATGGAACCTCTGGAGTCTACCTTCTTCTTTACTCACTCTTTTTCAGTCACATGGGCTGCCTTGCTGTGTCTTGAGTCCACCAAACATACTCTCATTTCAGGTGTGCAGCACCACCTGTTTTTTTTGTTTTTTTTTTTTTTCTTCCGGGAACTAGATGTTCCCATGGCCAGCTTCCTCACACCCTTCAGACACAGCTCTAGCATAGTCTTAGCAGAGAGGACTCTGTGCCGCTGCATATTAAATAGCAACCTCCCAATGCTGCCTAGCCCCCTTCCCCTGCTGTGTTGTACCATACTATTTCTCATTTGATGTAATGTATTTTTATTTTATTGTGTTGTTTTCCCCTCTCAACTAGAATATAAACTGTGTGAGGGCAGGGGCTGGCTCTTTTGTTTACTGTAATAGCCCTAGCATTGAGAACAGTGTTTGGCACATACTGAGTGTTCAGTAAGTGTCTGCCGAATGCATGAATGAGCATTAGAGTATTCTTTATGAGACATACTTGCCTCTGAAACAAGCACAAGTGCTTGGTAGCTTAGTCTGGAACCCTTTAAATAGTGATGTCCAGTGAGCTGCTTTAGGGAACGTCATGCAGATGGGAAGGGGTTTGAATTTCCCTACTTCCCCTTTAGGATTTTTGTGTTTCAAGTAAAATTTAGTGGCTGTTGGAAAATGGCTTTAAGTTTGAGAAGCAACCTCTAATCTTTTAAAAATTTAAAAAGCTCCTTATCATTCGCTTTGAGACTTCTGTGTTCGTGATTCATTTTGAGCAGCATATTTATCTAAGAAGATTTTTTTCTAGATTTTTTAAGCCCATTTTTGATGAACTTAAGAAAAACTAATGATTTTATCTAAGAAAAAGTACCCTATTTAATTATTCCTTTGAGTTTAATGCTAATAAACATAGTATCTAATCTCTATAAAATCAGGGTATTCAACCTTCGGGGTGTTTTTTTGCACCTCTTTTGAGCCTCATGGGTCAGAGACCTATGCTTATTCAAGTCACATCCCCAGCACCCATGCCACCTCACCCCAAATCAGACATGTGGCTTTGGCAGCTGTTTGCTTTATGTTTTATTATAGCATTCTTTAACTGTGAGAAATGAGTGCCAGTTTCTATTTTTTATGCAAATTTTTAAAAGTACGATAGGAAAATACTTGACCCACTTTGGTGCTTTCCTTAGGTTGCTAGAAATAGTTTCATATGCTACATTTAGAAATGATATCTTTTTCACTCTTGTATTTTGTGCAGAGAACTAATGTAGCTGAAGTAGTGTTATATATTGAGAAGTAATGTGTTTTATTTAGATGTATTTAGTAATGTGTTCTATTTTTATGGTATTTGTGTAACTTAAGAATTTTTGAAATACTGTTGTATTTTTAAATATTATCAAAGAGTAATCGAATAATCCATAAAGTACACTGAATTATTTATTTTCATGTGAGGAGTATTTATAACGTTTAGGTTAGACGTGGTTACATCATCTTATAATTTAGTGACTAGGAAAGATGAGCTGAACTTTTAAGTGCTGAATTCTGTCATTTTTACATCATCTTACAATTTAGTGACTAGGAAAGATGAGCTGAATTCTGTCATTTACAAACAGTTTTATGTAAAAATATATATATATATGAGATATATATGGACATATATTATTTCCTGAGTCTTTCACTTCTCAGCCTTAATGCTATCCACTGTTACCTTCTCTTTATTTTTGTCTTTTTTAACTTCTGTGAATTCTAAGTCTACATTTTAAAGTGAAACTATTAGTCTTTGTTAGTTCTTTCTTAGTCATGAGCTGCATGGACTTCTTACTATTTATGGATCTGATCTCCTAAGTTTTGAATTAACTTGTCTGTTTTTCTCTTTTCTTAGTTTCGAGGGGTTACTATTTTGATAATTTGTTTTCTATTTTTTAGGTCAGCACTGTTCTAGAAGCCTTGGCATTCTTTGATTTTTCAGATAATCTCAGTTTAATAACAGACCAAATTTGAGTTACTCTATTGGGACAAGGTAGAGGAGGTGGAATAGGGAACTGCTGATTTTAAGTGGATATTTTGGGTTACTTGGGGAAAGAAAAAGACTTACTGGTGACAGAATGAAGTAAAACCCTGGAGAGACCCAATTTAAAATTGAAGAAACAAGATGCCCTGGGTATGGAGAGCTATCTCAATTGACATTTTCTTGAGGGAAAAATAAAGAGAAAAATAATTAAAAGGTTCTGGGTGTAGATTCAATGGAAATTACTGAAAATTATTAGACAGAGTAAACTAAGTAATGAAATTCAAGCTTATATCAAGTAACGGTCTGTTTAATGTCTTCGTCTAGTCTTCTAATATTTTTAACACTGTGGCATCTCCTTTTATATTAACAGATGAACACTGGGCAGCGTAGGGATGGACCTCTTGTACTTATAGGCAGTGGGCTATCTTCAGAACAACAGAAAATGCTCAGTGAACTTGCAGCAATTCTTAAGGCTAAAAAATGTACTGAGTTTGACAGTACAGGTGAGGATTTTGAATTTTGGTGGGGGTAGAAAAAAATGTTAGATAATCCTTTTGGAGAACTACCTTTGACAATTTACATATGTTTTAACCATTGGGTGATGGCTGTATACTTTGCATCTTGTAATATATCTAAGTTTTTTTCAGTAATAAACTACTTATAGACAATATAGTTAGGAAATGTAAAGTTTAAAGGTTTGCGTATATTTTAGGACAAGACAGTATTTCAGGAGAGCAAATTTGTGACTTTGCTAATGACAAATACATTGTACTGCAGTGTAATTCCTAATCCCTTAGGTGTAATTTGAAAATAAAATAAAAAAATTTGTGTTTGCCAATATGACTTTAAGATACATGGTTTATGATCTGATTTTTCATATTGATGGCCAGGTTAGAGAATGAGGTACTAAATAGAAGTAGTCTTACACTTAAGTGTAAAAATTGTTGCCTTTGAAGATTGAGATACAAGTTTATAAAATATAGATTAGTTATACAAAGCAGGCTAAAGAAATACTTCGGCTTATATCTTTCTTTCTCTTACTACCTTTTTTGTATTTTAGTAACTCATGTTGTTGTTCCTGGTGATGCAGTTCAAAGTACTTTGAAGTGTATGCTTGGGATTCTCAATGGATGCTGGATTCTAAAATTTGAATGTAAGTGTTGGATTTGAGAGAATTAAGAAATGAATTAGACTAGTTTCACTTTTCATGGTTATTAATGCCCGTGATTAAGGAACTTGATGTTAATGTTCTTACCTCTGGTTAGTCACTGCATTTTGAAAAAGCTTCTCATATTTATGGTGTCATTTAGATGTCCTTAGTAAATGTATACACATATGTTCTGGTTTTAAAGTCTTTTTTTCCTACAATACCAACTATTTCAATGAAAAGTAAATGGAGTACATAGTGCACTTTTAAGCCTAAGCAATTCATGTTACTGTTAAATGATATATTGAATTTAATAATACATGTTTTAAATATATGGCGTGACATGTCTGTGAAATGAAAGCAGTTTATTGCTTTTCCTTTATGATTACCTGCATAACACCCTTTTGGTCTTGGTTAATTTAATCCAGTATTTTTAGGAAGCTGTTGGGAAATGACTGCCTTGTACTGCTTTAGTTGGAGTCACTACACGAGCTTTCTCGACCTCCACTGAAAATGTGTTCCTGTTCCCCTCTTCTTGCTGATAGTCAACCCACCACCACCTTCAGAGCTGCCTCTCACCTTCCCCACTGTCACTCGCTTACATTTCTACTCAGATTCCCTTGGGACTTGAAAAGAAAGCTCATACACAATTATTTTCTACTCCTTAATAGTCAACACATCTCCTTTTGATACTATGGCTAACGTAGAACAGTGGATTCACTTTTTTGTGTTTATTAATTGTTTACAAAAGATTAGTGGTTACAAAAGATTAGTGGTTACAAAGGGGGAACATGGGGAACAATACAGTTGAGTATTTTGATGTTAGTGGTGGTCATGTAACACAAGACTACCTGAGATAAAATTAAATGAGTGCATTTATAGCTAGTGAAATCAGGCTGGGCACAGTAGCTCATGCCTGTAATCCTAGCACTTTGAGAGGCCAAGACAGGCAGATCACCTGAGATCAGGAGTTTGAGACCAGCCAGGCCAACATGGTGAACCCCCTTCTCTACTAAAAATAGAAAAATCAGCCAGGCATGGTGGCACATGCCTGTAATCCCAGCCACTCGGGAGGCTGAGGCAGGAGAATTGCTTGAACCTGGGAGGTAGAGGTGAGCTGAGATGGTGCCACTGCACTACAGCCTGGGCAATAGAATGAAACTCCATCTCAAAAAAATAAATGACTATTGAAATCTGAGTAAGCTCTATGGATCATATTGAAGTCAATTAGTTGGTATTATGTTATAGCGGTGTGAGATGTTAACACTGGACACTGAAGGAAAGGTACGTGGGACGTCTGTACATTCCTTTGAAACTTCCTGTAACTATAATTATTTTTAAATAAGATGTTAAAAAAGAACAGTGGGTATATTTAATGAAACCCTTTATGAAGCAACTGATGGATTAAAATTAGTTTATAAAAATGGTTTTATGGCTTTGTGCTTTGAAGGTTTTATGGTAGAATGCTTGATTTATCAAGATCTTAATTATATTATTAATTTAATCTGTAGTTTGAAGTTGATTTGGTTTGTAAAACAGTTTCCTTTCATTAATTGGTATTCATGTCATTTTCAAATACAGCTACCACTTCTTTCCTTGTGATGCTTGTCTCAACCGATGCAGTCTCATCCAGCTAAGAGGCTGTGACTAGCAATGCCACTCCATCTGTTCTCATCAATCCCTATTAATTAGTCCCTTCTAGTTATGACGAGTTTGAGAAGTATAAGTAATTGGACTAATGTGTCTCACTTATTTTTGAACTTTCTTTTTCCTTTTAAATCTGTGAAAGTCTTATTGAGCCTCAGTGTTTTAAAAATTCATTTAAAATGGTTTCATGATCAGGGATGCTTTTGTATCAAACCTGTGCCAGAGACTTTTCCAGTGACTATAGGAAGAAATAGATTTTCTTCATAATAAGGTTACAGTAATAAAGAAGCCATATGTAATTTTGAATGTTAAGACATTTACCACTTAACTTTTGAGTCCAGTTCTTGTGAATATGCTGAACTGGCATTTGGTTACATATACAGGCTACATGATTCATTTCCATAAAATCTGCCTTTTTTGGGAAATGTAGGTTTTATCACTTTAATATCTTGGCCGTGTCATTTTTATAGAATCACTGATGGACTCAGACTGACTTAATAGTGTGCTATTTGGTGATTCTCACAGTAGTGAATAACATCCTCTAATATCAGTGGTTCTTTTAGGATAAAGGATAGATGGAATCCCTCATTGAAGTTCATATCCTCATATTTTCTAATATAGAGTCCAAAGAGAGACAGGTTCAAAGTTTGAGACAATTCCTTTAAATAGTCACTGGGTTTACAAAAAGAAGACAAGAACCTTCAAATACTTCTTTCCTAATATATATTTCTCATAGTTTCTATACCGTGTTTCTATACATAGTTTCTATACTATAAAGTTTCTATACTTTCTATTTCTATCAAGCATCTCAGTTTGATTCTTTGTTTTTTAAGAGACGAGGTGTCACTCAAGCAATCCTCCAGCCTCAGCCTTCTGAGTAGCTGGTACATCACTGCACCTGGCTCAGTTTGATTTTTTAAAATGTTTCAGAACTATTTAAAACTATTTGAAACCATTCTTATTAAAAGATAATAGGTAGACCAAAGCTTTCAAAATTAATTTTAAAGATTTATGACTTTTTAAAACTAGGTCTCATGTTTGAGACTGTCCATTAACTTGCTGGTAGATAAAACTTCAGGATTAACTATTAAGAAACTTTCATATTAACTTTTCATGGGATTTTTCATAAACCAAATAGATTCAAGAGGAATTTTATTTGTAATTTTTTCTGTAGATAATCGACTCATTTTACAAACTAAACAATTTAACAAACAGAATTATACAAAAGATTTGGATCCATTGGGTCCAAATTTAACTATGAGAAGTTTTCTGTTGAAGTATTCTGTCTTAATTGGTTAATATCTTATTTTCCTACATTGTTTATGCAGAATATCTTACAGTGCCACAATTAATGAACTTAGCATGAAGATTCTGAGACTAAGCCATAATTTTACAGACCATCCAGTCTATCTTATATTTCTTTTACAGATATTTTACAGAATGATGTTTATTTTATATTTTACAGAAATAGGAGCTATAGATAAGAAAAGTCCCTTCTTCAACATCAAATTGGTGAGGGAGACTCTACTTTAGCCCTAGTTTGGGTGCTAATTTCTCACAGGCCATTAGTAACCACCCTTATACAAGGGTGATTTTCGTATTAAAGAGGTGATAAGAATAAAAGAATGTAAGGTATATAAATAAATCATCTTACTAATCTCTTAGAGTATAAGTAAGATGAAACTGTATCCTAAAGATGCAAACTAGGCCAAGATAAAATGTTTTCTACTGACCTGTTCTTTTGGTATACTTCTTTCAAATTTTTTTTCTGTCTTAGCCTTTTTTCTAAAAGAAATTGAATTCTGCATCTTCTTTTCTTATCTCATTATGAAGGGGAGAACAGATTGCTGTCATCTTTTCTTTAATAATCTTTCTCTCTTCTCCACTCTCATCTAAGTTTAAATAAAATTGCAGCTATAGACATTGTAAAATTCCCCAGTACCTAAGGGAATTACTGAAGGAATGTGCCAGACATTTTACGCTGGATTTATGTCTGTGAGATGGCGAAGGGCTAAATTGAGTGTTTTTTCATTTTTGTTTTAGCTGAGGCGAGATGGACCCTAGAAGATAATCATTACATCATCATTTAAGTAATAACCTCATAATCAGGCTAACACATTAATTCTTTTCAAACAAATTCTAACAAGTTTTCTTCTTTAAATGGATACCGAGAGTACTGTGGAATTTTAAAATTAAATACAATTTTTATTCTATACGAACTTTGCTAATTATAAAAAAAAGTACCAAAACATTCCTATAAATTAAGATTGATTAGGCAACTTTATGCTACAGAAGGCCTCCACCACCAAAGATTGTCTAAGAATAAAAAAAAATTAACATCCTTTGATCTAATAGTCCCAGTTCTGACAATTTACCCTATGCAAGAAATACAGAAGAAAGAAAGAGTATTTGCAGTTTACTTCTAATAGCAAGAAGTAGGGAATATAACCTACATATGAAAGATTAGGAAAATTCTGAAATGCTTGAAGATATTCTCTGGAAAAAATTCATATTTTATATGATAAATATTAAGACTAAAATATTATGAAAAATGGAATTGTTTAGATTTTAAACACATCAAATAATTATATCTTCACTTTCAAGAATATATAAATGTGTGCATGCATGTGGGTAAAAAAAAAAATCAAAGAGAAACAACAGTAAATTGGTGGGTTACTGAAGAGGACTATTTGTTTATAACAGTTTTAAAAATAATGTGTGCCAGTTAGATCAAATTTAAGGTCTCTAGGAATAAATTAATGCCTTCAAATTTTCAAGTTGTAATAATTGGAAGTATTTTCACTTTTCTAAAGATTCATTGAATAGGGAAGAGCTTTGGTCTTAATTAGGGAAATTCAAACCTACATGTATTTATTCCTCCTGTCTGATACACCAGGTCTTATACCTGTTTAATGCATACCCAGCAAATACATTTGAATATGGTGATTGCCCTAATCAGAACAGACATCTTTACATAAAAATTTGAACTTTTAATATATGACTTCAAAAGAACACTGAGCATGAGTTTACTAATAGGACAATTTTGGGACATTAGACGGGTTTTTAACCATACCTATATAGAGACAGATAATTTTGATATTATTCATCATAAAAGAGACAGACTATTTTGGTATTTTGATATTGTTCATAATATAAGGTCTTAGGATTGATACCAAGTTTTGCCTAAGAAAAATTTATGAAATAATAATATATTTTTGCAATAGAATTTGACCTGCTTCTCAATGCATTAAGTAAAATAGCGAATTACACATATTGTCATGTGCAGAAATATATTTCTACATATAAATATGCTGATAGCTAGAATTTTTACTAAAATGTCAAAAAATAAATAATTGCTAAATGATATTTATATGGAGCCAGGATTTAATGACCCGCAACAGTATTTAATGAGATATCTCACATCTTAAATGGGAACATTTAGCCTTTATTTTATATTTTCAGCCTTTATTTCATTGTCCTTTCACTTTTGGCCATGGAAGTTTCAAATTTCAAACTCATTTCTCTGTTCTTTTACTTCAGTTTTTCCGAAATTGTAGTGATAGTATGCTACTGTTTTTTCATTTCTGTCATTGTTGTAGGCTGCCTATTGTGATTTCCCTTTTTGCTAAAGTTTAGTGCTGTTATAGTCTGCTTGACTAAAAAGTCTAAAATAGAGTCATTTGCAAAACAGTTGTTTTGCTTCTACAGTCTGGGTGTCGATTTTTAATAGAATCAGAAGGAAATTCTGTAATGTTTATTTTACTTATATACTGTTATCTTGAGTGACACACATCCCTTGTTTAAACATCCCTAGTTTAGATCTAATGACATATTTTATTAGAACATTTGTTTTCATATGGAGTAGTGATGTTTGATTCTGTATTTTAATTTTTTTTTTTTTTTAGGATATTTTGTATTGACTAAGAGTGGTTAATTCTGATTCCCATAGCTATTTCAGTTACAAATAGCCATTAATTCCAGAAGAATAACAACCGTTTTTTCCCTTCCTCACTCTGTCACACAGGCTGGAGTACAGTGGTGCAGTCGTAGCTCTCTGCAGCCATGAACTCCTGGGTTCAAGTGATCCTCCTGCTTCAGCCCCCTGAGTAGCTGGAACTACAGGCACTCACCACCATACCTGGCTAATTTCCTTTTTTCTTTTTAGTTGAGGCAGAGATCTCACTTTCTTGCCCAGGCTGTTCTTGAACTCCTGGTTTCAAACAATCTTCCTGCCTTGCCCTCCTAAAGTGCTAGGATTACAAGTGCGAGCCACCAGGTCTGGCCTAAAAATTCTTTAAAATGTAGATCTGTTTACTACTCTGGGATTTGAAGAGTGAGAAAATTCTACGTAGGGCTTTCCATGCAGAGTTAATAATCGTCTCCTCCTTTGGGCATTTAGCAGATCTCCATTTTGAAGTTTTCTTCCACCTTCATTATATTCTCTCATCATTTTTGTTTAACTGTGGATTCAGGAACACCCTTCCTTTTTTAAATTTCCTTTTATTTGTATTATCTTTTCTTATTATAGGAAAAGTAAGCTTAATATAAATCCATGACCATCATCAGTGGTCCATGCAGCTAAAATAGAAACATACATCCATTGATGTATATGCTTTTATGAGGTAGGAGGAGAGAGTGGTTATTAGCAATTTAGAATAAAAGAATACCTTCTGTACAGTAGAAGTTTCTTTATAGAAAAGTGTTGTAGCCCTGGAATTCATAAGCTTCATTATTATGCAAAAATTCCAGGCTTTGCTAAGGTAGACAGAGCTACCTTAATGACTTTGAGTTAATTACTTTGGGTTAATCAGTACTTTAGGAATGGGGCTGCTTACCTCTGTTAAAAAAGTATTAAGATCTCAGGGAAAAGGAAAGCTTACATGAAATGGAGAACATGATCAGGAATACATCTGGGCTAAAAGGATCTCTTAGTTTTAATAGATAAGTAGTTCATCCTTTGTTTCTGCAAAGTGATAGCTTCAGTCCAAACCTTCAACTATAAAGGAACATATGAAAAGTAACAAAGATGAAATAAAGCATACATTTTATAAGGATAGTGGCTTGACACATTTTCAAGTATGTATCATTCTGGCCTATGCAAAAGTTATGTTTACATAAATAACAACTGATCCATGCAAGGTAATTTTAGTAAGGAAATTATTAGCCAAGAAAACTAACTAAAATGTGGTCTTGTATTTGTATTTTTTGCTTTTTTTTTTCTTCAAAAGGAAGTATAAGAGTTTATTTTCTACTAAACTGATGGAATAATTATGGACTTTATTAACTGTTTATTACAAATATAAAATAGTTTAAATCTTAAGATGTGTGTTTTAAATGGAAAATAGGTTAAAAATTATTGCTGCAGATTGCTTAACTTTTATTCTATAAATAAAATCTTAAAATGTTAGTCATTATTTAGGCTTGGGTTAATTAAGTAATGTTTGGCTGGTAGATTCTTCCATTGCATTGAATCTCTTGGGACTTAAGTTTCCTTATCTATAAAAGAGGTTGATTAGACAAAGCATCACCATTTGAATTGCTGAAAGTTTATTTTAAAGCATTTCATTCTTATTTTACTTTTTAGTAAATCAACTCAATTGATTTGTCTTAAAAAAGGTTCAGTAGGAAGTTGATATGAACTTGTAACTATGGTAATGTCTATGGAGTATGTCATCATTCTGAAACTCACAAGGTACAAGTTAGAGAGTAGCAACCTTAGCATGTCAGATTGAGTAAACACATTGATCCAACTAAGAATAAAGATTAAGGAAAAAAACTTGATCTGTGACATGTAGGATATTTCAGTTCTCATCTCAGTTATGTCACTGAGAAAGCCACTTAAATCTCTTGGGACTTAAGTTTCCTTATCTATAAAAGGTTGATTAGACAAAGCATCAGAAGTTTCAAATCGGTAGACTGAGGACTCTGAGGGCTGAAGGAAATACAATGTCTGTGTTTTTTTTCTAACATAATTAAATTTTATATATTTAGGTATGATGTTTGTTACAGTCTCCATAGCTTCCTACCCCTTCACACCAGGTTCTTCACACATTTATGTAATCTACTTGGCTTTTGTAGGCATTTGAGTCACAATCCTTGGAGTAGATGTCGCTCCCAGCTTTGAAAAAATTCTTGAGATTTTCTATGCTATGACAGCAACTCTTAACAAAGCACTTTGCCACCATTCAAATGTAGTTATAGACCTGGAAACTTCCTTTGTTTTCAGGAAAAGAAAAAGACCTACTTTCATTCTTCCTTAGTTGGTCTTAGATGACATAAGAATTTTGCAAACTGTTGCTTGGAGTAAAAGCATATTAGAGGAGTGTATTTGTTTAACTCAATCATTATAATTAGAGCACTGGATTTGCCTTACTTGACAGAAACTTACCACACAACTCTCATGAAACTGAATACTTAATGAATTAAGACTTACACTGGCTCCTTCCCATTGAAGTACCATGCTGCCCTGTTGGTATCTGCCATGTCATTTTTCTTGATGCCATGCTTATTGAATTCTAGTATCTATTAAGGTTAAATTCTGTTGATTGACTAATGCCAGCACGTTGTCAGGAGCAACAGATGTCATTTTAATGTATTTCTTGTAAATAGTCAAATAAACCCATAAAATGGAGAAGCAGCTGACGTAAGCACAGCCTACTTAATTCTGCAATTAGACATTAGCCATTCATTTGATACAGGAGATATCATAGAAGTGTTCAGTCCTTGGCTTTCTGTGCCACCATATTCAGTTAAAGATACAATTATGAACGCTCCGCAGGTATCATTGGGAAGGAGATTTGGGAAGGGGAGTAGATTTGGGAAGCGGAATACCTGCTTATGTAATTAGGAAAATTTAAAAATTTACATATAGTGAATTTGAGTTAACCATTTCACTGGATTCCTGATGGTTTTTGGTTTGATCTTTAATATAGAAACAATATATGACATAATTCCAGCACACTGGCAGGACTTCTAGTTTGGTATTTTGACCCAGTCAAGAATTTTGAGTCTCATTTTCAATATATAATAAATTTAATATTTTATATTAGCTTTATTAGAAGGGTAGTTTTTAATTCAGTGAGTGCTTATTAAAATTTATGCCCTTTTTAGAGTATAATTTTTATTATATGTAAAACACAATTTTCAAAGCACATTTATGATAATTTAAAATTAAAAGATTCAGAAACTCAGCTGAGCAAACTTGGGTGAATATGATTTTTATATTAAAAACAATGGGGGAGAGAGAGATGAGTGCCAAATAAAGCACAGATAAAACTAACAAATTAAGATTGACATGATGGGTAATTATAGATGTCCTGAGTGTGAATGTTGAAGTTGAATATGCATTAACGACCCAATTCAGGAAAGACTCGGTCTCTTGACAAACCTCTGCTTTTGGAGAGATGGAGTACTCAGTTGTTAGTCTTCTGCTTCTGACCTTTTTTATAATAAACAACATCTTGGAACTCTCAATTCAAGCAGCTTTTAAGCATTTGACATATTCACATCAAGCTAAGATAATACCCAAAGTTTATCTTGTGTACCACTAAGTTATATTCCAGTGTGAAATACACAGCCTTTAGAAAACTAAGCAGATTTAGGTTCAGATTCACATTCTGCCACTTAATGGCTGAATAGCTTTAAGCAAGTTAACTTCTTAGCGTTTCAGTTCCCTCCCCTGAATTGGAAGTAATATACAGTAAATCCTCATTGTTCGTGGATTCTGTGTTTGTGAGTTTTCTTACTTGCTAAAATTTTTCTTGTAATCCCCAAATCAATACTCACAGTGCTTTTGTAGACATGTACAGAGTAGTGAAGAACTTTAGTTGCCAAACAAGTGTGTCCCCAGCTGAGGTCAAACAAGGTGATACTTGCCTCCTTTTTCCAGCTCTCACACTGTAAACAAGTGGCCCTTTCACAGTCTATTGATGCCATGTTTTTTGCATTTTTGTATTTTTGTTGATTATTTTATTATTTAAAATGGCCTCATAATGTAGTGCTGAAGTGCTGTTTTATGTGTCTAAGCTCAAGAAGATTGTGATGTGCCTTTCAGGGAAAATATTAAATACTGTGTTAGATAAGCTTTGTTAAGGTGTTAATTGTAGTACTGCTGGTGCTAAGTTTAATGTTAATGAGTCAACAGTATACAATAAATAATGTGTATAAACAGAAACACACATAAAACAAAGTATTGATCAGTTGATGAAAATGCTGGAACCACAGGCTCACAGAAACATAAACCTGTATTTCCTTTAACAGCAGTGGTTCATTATTCACTAATTCGGTGTTCATAGCATCTTTATAGAACATAACTACTGCAGATAATGAGCATTGGCTATACTACTCATGCTGTATTTGGGGAAGGGTACAAGTACTTTTAGTAGCTGTTACCATCACAGTAATTTTGATCAGGATCTTTTCTTAGAACAAACAGTTGTGTCCTTGGTCATTTAAAGTTAGAAAAGTAAAAAGAAAACAGAATAGAATAAATTATTATTTTAAGAATTTTTTTTTTTTCTCCTTTGACCAGAAAATATTGGTGTGTGATTTTTAGCATTGGATTGGTTAGGCCTTATGATTTATGAGTGTTTTATTCTACATTATGGAAAAATTAAAGTTTTCAGAGCACTGCACAATGTACACATTCAATCTATAGTAAAGTATTTTGCTCATTGGATGAATATTAGGTAACATAGCATTCATAGTTTTTATAAAATGATGCTGCTCTCATGGTTCTCTATTAATAACAATTTATAAGAAGAGAGTTCTGTCTGTCAGTATTTACAGGTGTAAAATAAACTTATATACAATCAAATAAATTCTCAGGTTCTACAGTTCAAACCCAGGGAAGTAACAATGGAACAACTTATTCCATATTTTGTTAATGATATTCTACTTTTTCTTTTCATATTTAATATTGCCGTTTCATTTTTGTTTAACAAGAGCTATAAATGACTAAAACTCTGGCTGTGTATTATTTCCTGCTTTATTAGTATTTTTGAATACCACTTCACTAATACATGTAAATCATTAATACTTCCAGAATATTTTATTTTTTTAATATTTAAGATATATTGGTCCTCCATTTTCAGAAACAACTGTGCATTCAAACATTTTTTCAAAAAGCCTATTATCTTTGCTTTTAACATTTGAAATAAATGCAAAATATAAAAGAATATTTTATTATTTTTCTGACAATCAAATCTGCTCCCAAATTTGTTACTCTTTGAAAGGTTAGCCATTTTAAATAGAAAAAGAGGGAAAAGCTGAATCTGAAGAATGAATCTTCTCATGTTTGTCTATGTATGAACTATTGACCTTTGTTCTTTAATTGACTTTGTAACAGAAAGTTACATAATATGAAGTTCTTAGAATTTCTGGACAAGAGTAGGAAGTTTTCTTTGTTATTATATATACCATGATTTGAGATTATCTCAGTGGCATCCTTAATATCTTTAAAACATGGACGTAATTTTAAATGTGCTTGAAAAATTAAATTTGATAATGGATTGCTTGTTGATAGAGGAAAATAAAGCAATAAAATTTCATTTAAAATTAGGCAGTCTGAGATAGAGCATTCTAATATTAATGAAAGTTCAGGATTAGATTATTGAAATAAAGTGACAGGAAACAGCAGGATTTTCTTCTTAGGCAAGAGATTATGACTTCTCTTGTACATAATAGGTGTTTAACACAGTTTGAGCATTCCTAATCTGAAAATCCAAAATGCTGTAAAATACTAAACTATTTGAGTGCCAGCATGACACACTTGACCTCATATGATGGCTCACAGTCTAAACGCAGACACAACTTTGTTTTATGCACAAAATTATTAAAGATAGTATATAAAATTATCTTCATATATGTTTTATCTGTATAAAGTGTATATGAAACATAGATGAATTTCTTTTTTAGACTTGGGTCTTGTTGCCAAGATATACCTAATTATGTATGTGCAAATATTCCAATATCCAAAACAAAACTGAATTTTAAAACACTTCTGGTTTCCAGCATTTCAGATAAGGGATACTTGGCCTGTAAATATGATATAGGAAGAGCACCGATGTGGAAGTCTGTTGCTTTAGGAAGTGGTTCACTTTATCTTTGCTATTAGTGATCTTAGCAAGTCACTCTTTCTGCACTTGACTGTGCGAATCCATAAAACAAGAAAGTAGGACTAGCTCTTCAGGGTCTTTTCTACCTCGTAAGTAATTTGATTCTGGGTATTTTCAAAATTCAAATTACAAGATTAGAATAAATAAAACATTTTATAAACAGGACTCAAACACATTTTTTCCCCCAGAAAGTACCAGTTTTTTTCAGTTCTGTCACGTACTCCAAATTCTGCTGATTGACTCCTGTAATCCGATGAAGTTTTGTTACTGTGTCAGTGTGGGGTAATAAAGAAGCAAGTTTAAAACTGATTATACCATCAAGTTTGAGTCAGTCTAAAGTGAACCATTACTTACTCTTGGAAAACACTGCATTTCTTTATCTTCTCCAGTATAAGTTTTTGCTCTCAAGATAATCATTATAGGTGTGGTGGCTCACGCCTGTAATCCCAGCACTTAGGGAGGCCGAGGCAGGCGGGCGGATCACGAGGTCAGGAGATTAAGACCATCCCGGCTAACACGATGAAAGCCTGTCTCTACTAAAAGTACAAAAAAATTAGCTGGGCGTGGTGAGCGCCTGTAGTCCCAGCTACTCCCGAGGCTGAGGCAGGAGAATGGTGTGAACCCAGGAGGCGGAGCTTGCAGTGAGCCGAGATGATGCCACTGCACTCCAGCCTCGGTGACAGTACAACTCTGTCTCAAAAAAAAAAAAAAAATCATTGTAGGTCAAGAGACGTTTCACTCATACACAAGTGAATCTAAATTTGTAGTAGATGCAATCCCAGGACAGTTCTGGGTAGCAGATTAACTGTTGGTTCTTGGCCACCCTTCAGTCAAGAAAGGAGCCCTTTTACAGGCAAATGCAGAGTTCACATGCCGAGTAGTGGTTCCGCTCCTGTGTTGGAATCAATTTACGGTTGAAGTAAGTAGGGATCAGCTGGACAGAACTTTATCACTAGCATTTTTCAAGAGGTTTCCAAAACACTGTAGTATATCCAACATACATGTCTAATCCTCGATCTAAAGTATATGTTTATGCAGCCATAGATTTTTTTCTGGTCGTTTTAAGCCATTAAATATCAAATGATAACAGGATATAATAGTTTGATATTCAAAACTATGTGTAACTCTGAACTCTTACAGGTGCTATACAGTTACTTATTTTTATTGGTGTGGATATAATCTATCAATACTGTGTCCATAGTGAATTTTAAAAAACTTTTGTTCCTTTGTGTTAACAACACTAGACAGTGAACGGGATACCTGAGTTATTGTTCCAACTTTCCCGATACCCTCTGCTGTTAAACTCCTGTTCTATGGGAGAGTGTATGAAATTCTGAAGAATGCATAAGTGAATAATATATGGTTTCTGCCCTCAGTGATAACATGAGATATTGAGCAAAACAACCTCAAAGACAAACAGGAAATTGTATGGAAGGTTTGTTTTTATAATGAAGATAATTCATTATAGTATCTAGTTTATAGAATGCTTCTTGCATTGTATCCACAGAAGCCCGGTGAAAAACACTGTTTTCATTTTTTATTTCCATAGGCAAGGAAGCTTCCAGAACAAGTAATTGGGATAGCCAAGTCCTTCAACTCCAAACCTCAAATTTAGTAGTTATATGCTATCAGAACAGAAGCATAATAAATATATATATACATGCCATCAGTTCCCTCGCCTGTTGGTGAACAGGCATTATCCAAGATGTTGTCTCTAGCTGAAGCTGACCATGTCCTTCATGATTGATCCTGGGTATCCCAAGGGTTCCTTTCATTTCTAGAGCCTAGCGAGACAATTGGTACTGGCTGCCAGCCAGCGGCCCTACTTAGGGTTTCCCCACCCAGGTGCCAGGCAGTGGAATGACTCTAAACAGTGCCAGGCTGAGCTGTCTCTATTGCATCTTGCTTTTTAACCTGAAGCTGTGAACAGACTTACTCAAGCCATCAAAAGAATGCTTTTTTTTTTCCTGCAAAGCCCAACCAAATCATCTCTAGACTGGCGACCTCAGTTGTGTTCCTGTCACATTCCAAACCTGTCCCAAGCTCTGCTTGTTTATTTTAGCAAGCACTGTTGAGCCCCTGTTGTGTGGCTAGCTGAGCTAGGTGCTGTAGACTAAAGCACATTCCATCATGTCAGATCACTTACAGTTTAACAGACGATTAGACATATAGCTGCCAAAATGAGCAGCATAGATGGTAAGTGCTCAGTTTAGGTTATTGTGGGCAGGACTGCATCATGGACTTTTTATTCACCTTAAATTTGGGTAATTGCTATGAGTGAAAATGTAGACTTGTGTGTGTGTTTGAAATAGTATCCTGGCTTAGGTTTTTCAGAAAGGAGATTAAAATTACAGTTAGTGTTCAGTACTAACTTATGGCTTAATCCTCCAAAGAAAGAATATTTTAAGTCTTTTCTTTATATGGAAAACCAATTGTGTTATGTTTTGTTTTGGCATAAGTAAGATTTCTGTTTGCATTTTAGAATAATACTTAAAAACTGCCATGAAGAAGAAAAACCACTTAGGTAAATTGCTTAATTTTAATGAAAGAGAAGTAATGCTAACTTGATATTTATTTTGCTTTAATTCTTGTGTTTTTGTCAGGGGTAAAAGCATGTCTACGAAGAAAAGTATGTGAACAGGAAGAAAAGTATGAAATTCCTGAAGGTCCACACAGAAGCAGGCTCAACAGAGAACAGCTGGTATTTTTCTTTTACTACAACTTTCATTGTTCTTATTATGACATACTATTATTATCACCATCAGGGAAAACTTCTGCCCTTTCAACAACTACAGGTGACTGATTAAAATTTTAATTGTGCTTATTTCAAGCACTTGATTCTGAAAGATGATCACGATGAGCAGTAAAATCCAGAAGGTAATAATTTCATACTGTTAATGGATTTTTGGCATCTTGAACATTCCCATAAACCTTTCAGAATCGGAGGTAAATCTCAGATACAGGAAGTAGCTTGGAAGAAGACTTACAGCTGCTGCTCGGATTTAGTTACCATATGTCTTTATGGCCACATATTGTAGTTTTAATGGATAATATTGCATTATCCTGTTGATATATATATGTATATTAGAAATGACAAAGAAAATTTCCGTAGAAGGGAATTATGAAACTTTTTAAAATTTCCAGTGAGCATACAGAAGTGTGTTTCATAGCTAATTGGATCCCTAGCCTCAGCACAATAATCTGTTGTGCCCGTGAATACATTTCTGGAACCGTGGAGGGCACACCCCCCATGGTGGCTGCCCTGGAGACCTTAGGTTGGTAATGTGTAGGGATCTGAATGTGGATGGGCAGAACTGGATAAAAGTCCATGGAAAAGATGTTACTCTTGTAATTACATTTGCCTTGTGTCTCTGGAGCCTATTTCATAAAAGCTAGGAATTGTGGGGTGATGAAAAAAGTTTGATGAACATTTTTTTGTTTTCTTTATACCAAACACATCTAAAATTTTAGAAGAGTGAAAAGAAACCAAAATGGTGACTGAATCTTAGGGAAAAAAATTGTAAATAGGAAGCCCCTATTTGCCTAAGTATTTTTCTTGATCCAGTTAGTATGCTTGAAATTTAACTTGTCCCAGCACCTCATTAAGTAGCTTCTTAGCTGCTCATAATTATTACAGATTGAGCATCCCTAATCCAATATCCAAAATGCTCCAAAATCCAAAACTTTTTGAACTTTGACATGATGCCACAAGTGGAAAATTCCACACCTGACCTCATGTGACAGGTCACAGAACACGGTCAAAATTTTGTTACATGCACAAAATTACTAAAAATATTGTGTAAAATTACCTCAGGCTGTGTGCATGAAGTGTACAAGAAACAAATGAGTTTTGTGTTTAGGCTTGAGTCTCATCCTTAAGATATCTCATATATATGCAAATTTTCCAAAACCCAAAATATTTCTGAATCTGAAATGCTTCTGGTCCAAATGTTTCAGGTAAGGGATACTCAACGTGTATTTTTATTTTCCTCATTCATATGCAGTGTTTTTGAATACAGTATTTTGATCTGCCTTTAACAAATGTTTTCTCATTATTTCAGTTGCCAAAGCTATTTGATGGATGCTACTTCTATTTGGGGGGATCTTTCAAACACCATCCAAAGGACAACCTTATTAAGCTCGTCACTGCAGGTGGGGGCCAGATCCTCAGTAGAAAGCCCAAGCCAGACAGTGACGTGACTCAGACCATCAATACAGTCGCATACCATGCAAGACCCGATTCTGATCAGCGCTTCTGCACGCAGTATATCATCTATGAGGATTTGTCTAATTATCACCCAGAGAGGGTTCGGCAGGGCAAAGTCTGGAAGGCTCCTTCAAGCTGGTTTATAGACTGTGTGATGTCCTTTGAGTTGCTTCCTCTTGACAGCTGAATATTGTACCAGATGAACATTTCAAATTGAACTTGCACGGTTTGTGAGAGCCCAGTCATTGTACTGTTTTTAATTTTTCACATTTTTACAAATAGGTAGAGTCATTCATATTTGTCTTTGAATTAAAAAAAAAAAAAGGGTCTAATGCCAGATTAGGAATTCATGTTGTGTTTACCGTTTAGATGCTGGGATTGCTTTTAAAGGTTTTTCTTTTTAAAATTGGCATGTTTTTTGATTCATCATGTCTTTCTATTCAGATTATTGAGTATCAAAGATTAATGAGAGGACACCAGAATCCTGGTTAAATAGACAAGTGGTATCATTACTGTTTGAGTCTTTGAATATTCTTTAATAAAATCCATACCTGCCACCAGTGAAAAAACTTGCCATTTTTTTTAAGTAAACAGAGAATATTATCAAATATGTTGGCTTTATTGCAAAGAGAGTATTTGGTCTAAATATACCAACCACCTTAGGTGTTTAATTCTCCTATCTGCAATTGTCTTTATCCTATATTGTGTTTATTTTTTTTCTTGTAATTTACTTTGTTGTCTGTTTCTACACTTTTATCTCTGTTTTTTATGTTGTATATTCATCAGGAAATCGTGATTTAATCTTTAACATTTTTTTTTGTGGTAAAAATCAACACTAGGCTAATGGTATATATTTTTATTCTGTACATTTGCTTATAACTATCAATATATAACTCTGTTTGTCTACTACATATGTATATATACTTAGAGCATTTTCTCTAACACATTTTAATATCAGTATTTTTTTTAAGAAGTCTGACCAATCTAGCACATTGTCAGTCCAACGTCATTACTTTAAATTAAAAAGCAGTCTTCTGGTAAACCTTGTTGGTATTTGCAAAATAATTTTGAAGGTCTTAGTTTCTTCCTTTGTAAAGTTTTTAAAAGTGTTTAGGTTGGCATGGAGGCAGAAGTTGGTGATTACTTGATTTACAACAGATTTTTTCCAGATCATACAAAAGGCCATACAGTAAGTGTAGAAGTAGGCATGGGGAGGGCTTGCTAGTATCAAACAGGCAAGGCCTCAGTGAGTGGGCGGGATACCACGTGAGAGTGGCCAGACCTGGGGAGGTCACTCTGCTCTGTGTGCTCTCATTCCCGAATCGACAAGGATACATTCGATTATTTTGAAACATTTTTTTAAGAAGCAGAATTCTTTAATAATTCCTTCCTAGACATTGAATATACTTATAAAATTAAAGACTTGGCGAAGGAGACACTGAGAGACCTGCCAGTTTGGTTCCTTATGAACAAAAGAGGACAGTTTGATAACAACTGGAATAGACTATCCCTAGTTTTAAAATACTGAGAATATCTGAAGTTCATCAACATCTTAAGATGCACTTACTTGGAAGTTTGAGATTCTGTTTATCATTTGAAAATACATTTTGCTTTAATTCTTTCTTGGACATGTTGTTTTTTTCATATCAAGAAATATATTGTATGAACAAAATAACCTTTTGACCCTGACCTTGCTGGGTGAATTAGCTCTGAAACACTCTCTGCAACCAGTAATGCATTTGTCCCACATTTCATTCTGATGGAAAATGACGAACACCATAGCACCAAACAAAAATCCGAGGGGTTAGATAATGTCTGGATTAAATAATTTAAGACTCTCTGGGATTTTGGTTGTCAGTTTTTATTTATAACTGACTTCAAGTCACTTTGTATTGCCTCATACGTCACATTTTAGACAGGTTTGTGTCTGTTCCTTGCATCTGAATTCCTGTTTGTAAAGATACCTTTGAGGTCTCTTGCTCAGTTTTTGTCATTCATTTTCTTGGTTTATCACCCCTCCCTTCTTTTTGTTGTTTTTCCCTGACTGTTAAGCAGTTTCATCTTTGTTTTGTTAAATATTTATTTTGACAGCAGTTAGTTTGTGTTAAGCTCTTGAAACTTGTGATTGTACACTCTGTGTAGATATATATGTAATTTTTATTTTTCAATCATAGATTCAAGCTTCCTTCTTATTTACCATAAATCATTAAAATTATTTGTGTTTCCATATATCTGTGTCTTGTATAAAATTGGCTTATTCTGTGCTGTTGAATGAGGCCCAACATGACTTGGTGAGGAAATCTATTAACTAACAAAATCTTATCATTTTGAACATAACACTTTTTAATTAATTTTGAATAAAAGCATTTCTAAAATGTACTAGATACTTTATTACCTTAGATTATTCTGAATATAGTATAACTTTGATAGTTGGGAATCATCATTAAGAAACAATTACACACTGATTCCTTTGTGTCTCTATAAAAGTGAGAGGCTGGTAGCTTTTCTACATTCTCATGGCTGTTTTCTAGTTCTACTTGAATTTGTAGCTGTTCCTCTTTTTCCTTGACAGCCGCCACTTTGTAGCTATTTTTCTGTCTCTGCTAATACTTCACCATATCTAACTTAATTTTTTTTTTCTTTTGACCTGCTGAAAAATAGAAACCAGATGGGAAGTATATTAGAATTATGATTGAAATAAGGGCAAATGAGCAATGTGTGAGGGTTTTCACTGACTTCACCTAAGAGGTAGTTTAGCTACTTGAATTTCAGTAAATAGAATTTTTCCTTTATTTCATTGGTCCTTTTTTTTTTTGCACCTGCTTTGTGAATTTAATAGTTAAGTTACCTCTGCCTAGAGGATGATATTTGGGGAGGTTTGATGTTTTCTGTGGGAATAAGATGATTCACGGGTGGGAATGGGGCTGCATTAGCTGTTATTGTTTCCCTGAGTCAGTGTGGAAAAAACATTAATTGTATTCTAAACGTTCATGGACCTCATTGCAGTCACAATTGTCTATTCTGTTTCCTACCCTGAACACATTAAAATGGCAGGAACTAATGAATAGCTACTGAGAAGTTGTCTTCGGTTAAGAGCTGTAATTTTTTTTTAGTCAACTAATGCGGCTTATGCCTGGCTAATTAAGCTGCAGACATTCTTATGAATTAGGGATTGTTGATTATTTGTGTAGCTTTCTAAGGCACAAGGTGCACTTTCTGATACCTGTAAGTTTCTATTAGAATGGTGATGTGAGAGAAGTGGGAAAAGCGTGTTCTTTGACTAGGCTTAAAGGGTTAATGACTAATACTCCAGCCCTAGGGAGGATTCTGCTTCGGCTTGAAGTTAGACATGGGTTTGTTAACAATCTAACCTGTATCATCAGTGATAAAGGGGGGGAAATACTGTTGATTTCACCCAGGTGTAAAGATATGTGAAAGTGCTCAGCACACTGTAGGCATTCACAACTCGCCTTCCAGGAACCCTGTGAGCAAGCTCACGAAAAAGTGGCTATTGATAGCACAGCTTGTGTCAGTCCTGAGTATCCTGGCTTTTGTGTCCCATGCACATCTACTACTGGGCGTCTTCCTGTCTTCACTTTACTGGTTGTAGCCGGAACAACAACCACAGCCAGGCCCTTGTTTCCTGTTTCTGACTTCTCGCCATCCCATCTGCACTGGTAAAGTTTGCCCATCTATATAGCCACCCCTGCTCATTTAACTAAAATGTTTAGCTTTCATCCCCTCTGTGTATTTACCGTGGATACCAAGATTGCTTAGGCCTCCACAAAGAAGTGGTGTACCTTGGACAGTACTGGCAAAGCTTCTACTGTTACCAGAATATCATAAACCCTTCCGCCACCTCCACTTGAGGCCTAAGACAAGAATGTTTATCTTTCCTGCCTTAGTTTATAGTTTGTGAGACTCATATTTTCATTAAGACCACTAGTTTGGCAAAACCACACCCCATTTGCCTGCTGTGTAAGATAATGTTACCTAAAAATACAGGTCTTTTTCTGAATCTTTCTCATGTAAATGTCTGAGTTTTTAAACAAATCTGTTTACAAAAGTATTACATAGTTGAGAAATACAAAAAGAATTTCTGTAGAATACAAAAGCACAAGGAAGAAAACAGGCACAAAATCCAGGGGCCATTAAACCAAAACTATTTTGTGTGGCCTTCATAGTGTTAAAAGTACATCAAATGCTGATAACAGGGGACATGAGCTTCCGTTCACCACATCCTCACCACTTCTCTCTCACCCCTTAACGTTTATTCTTTTAGTTGGGCCTTGGAAACATTGACTTAATCCACAACTATTAACATTCTTGTCTCTTTTTCTTTCCCCATAAGTTATTTGGGTACAGGTGGTATTTGGTGACATACATTCTTTAGTTGTGATTTGTGAGATTTTGGTGCACCCATCACCTGAGCAGTGTACGCTGCACCATATTTGTAGTCTTTATCCCTCGCCCCCACTCCCAGTCTTCCTCCCAAGTCCCCAAAGTCCATTGTATTATTATTATTATGCCTTCACATTATCATAGTTTAGCTTCCACATATCAGTGAGAACATACGATGTTTGG
Source organism: Chlorocebus sabaeus (assembly GCF_047675955.1). Lineage (NCBI taxonomy): Eukaryota > Metazoa > Chordata > Mammalia > Primates > Cercopithecidae > Chlorocebus > Chlorocebus sabaeus. The sequence goes on along the minus strand of NC_132913.1, from coordinate 102,185,538 downwards.
TTTTCCATTCCTGGGTTACTTAGAATAATAGTCTCCAATCTCATCCAGGTCATTGCAAATGCTCTTAATTCATCCCTTTTTATGGCTGCATAGTATTCCATCGTGTGTGTGTGTGTGTATACACATATATATACATATATATATATACACACACACACACCACAGTTTATCCACTTGTTGATTGATGAGCATTTGGGTTGGTTCCACGATTTTGCAATTGTGAATTGTGCTGCTATAAACATGCATGTGCAAGTATCTTTTTTGAATAATGACTTCTTTTCCTCTGGGTAGATACCCAGTAGTGGGATTTCTGGATCAAATGGTAGTTCTACTTTTAGTTCTTTAAGGAAGCTTCACTGTTTTCCATAGCGGCTGTACTAGTTTGCATTCCCACCAGCAGTGTAGAAGTGTTCCCTGTTCACTGCATCAATGCCAACATCTACTGTTTTTTGATTGATTGTTTGATTATGGCCATTCTTGCAGGAGTAAGGTGATATCACATTGTAGTTTTGATTTGCTGATCATTTCTGATGTTGAGCATTTTTTCATATATTGGCCATTTGCGTATCTTCTTTTGAGAACTGTCTATTCATGTCCTTAGTTCACTTTTTGATAGGATTGTTTGTTTTTTTCTTACTGATGTGAGTTTGTTGTAAATTCTGGATATTAGTCCTTGTCAAATGTACAGATTATGACAATTTTCTCCCACTCTGGGTTGTCCATTTACTCTGCTGACTGTTCTTTTTGCCATGTAAAAGCTCTTTAGGTCCCAGCTATTTATCTTTGTTTTTATTGCATTTGCTTTTGGGTTCTTGATAATGAAATCCTTGCCTAAGCCAATGTCTAGAAGGGTTTTTCCAATGTTATCTTCTAGAATTTGTACAGTTTCAGGTCTTAGGTTTAAGTCCTTAATCCATCTTGAGTTGATTTTTGTATAAAGTGAGAGATGAGGATCCAGTTTCAGTCTCCTACTTGTGGCTAGCCAATTATCCCAGCACCGTGTGTTGAAAAGGGTGCCCTTTCCCCACTTTATGTTTTTGTTTGCTTTGTCTAAGATCAATTGACTGTAAGTATTTGGGTTTATTTCTGGGTTCTCTATTCTGTTCCATTGGTCTATGTGTCTCTTTTTATACCAGTACCATGCATTTTTGGTGACTATGGCTTTATAGTATAGTTTGATAGTGTGATGCCTCCAGATTTGTTCCTTTTGCTTAGTCTTGCTTTGGCTATGCGGGCTCTTTTTTGGTTCCATATGAATTTTAGGATTGTTTTTTCTAATTCTGTGAAGAATGATGGTGATATTTTGATGGGGATTGCATTGAATTTGTAGATTGCTTTTGGCAGTATGGTCATTTTCACAATGATTCTACGCATCCATGAGCATGGGCTGCATTTCCGTTTGTTCATGCTGTCTGATTTCTTTCCGTGGTGTTTTGTAGTTTTCTTTGTAGAAGTCTTTTGACTCCTTGAATAGGTATATTCTTAAGTATTTTTTTTTCAGCTATTGTAAAAGGGGTTGAGTTCTTGATGTGCTTCTCCGTTTGGTCGCAGTTGGTATATAGAAGAGCTACTTATTTGTGTGCATTAATCTTGTATCCAGAAACTTTGCTAAATTATTTTATCAGTTCTGGGAGCTTTCTGGAGGAGTCTTTAGGGTTTTCAAAATAAATGATCATATCGTCAGCAAACAGTGACAGTTTAACTTTCTCTTTACTGATTTGGATGCACTTTATTTCTTTCTTTTGTCTGATTGCTCAGGCTAGGACTTCCAGGACTCTGTTGAAGAGGAGTGGTGACAGTAGGCACCCTTGTCTTGTTCCAGTTCTCAGAGGGAATGCTTTCAACTTTTCCTCATTCAGTATTATGTTGGCTGTTACATTAAGCTATGTCCCTTGTAGGCCAATTTTGCTGAGAGTTTTAATCATAAAGAGATGTTGAATTTTCTTTAATGCTTTTTCTGCATCCATTGAGATGATCATGTGTTTTTTGTTTTTAATTCTGTTTATGTGGTGTATCACATTTATCATGACTTGCATATGTTAAACCATCCCTGCATCCCTGGTATGAAACCCACTTGATCATGGTGGATTATCTTTTTGATAAGTTGTTGGATTTGGTTGGCTAGTATTTTGTTAAGGATTTTAGCATCTGTATTCATCAAGGATACCCGTCTCTAGTTTTCTTTTTTGGTTATGTCCTTTCCTGGTTTTGGTATTAGGGTGATGTTGGCTTCATGGAATGAATTAGGGAGGGTTCCTTCTTTCTCTATCTTGTGGAATAGTTTCAAAAGGATTGGTACCAATTCTTTGAATGTCTGGTAGAATTCTGCTGAAAATCCGTCTTATCCTGGACTTTTTTGTTGTTGTTGGTAATTTTTAAATTACCATTTCAATCTCACTGCTTGTTGTGGGTCTGTTCAGGGTATCTAATTGTTCCTGATTTAAGCTAGGAGGGTTGTATTTTTCCAGGAACTTCTCCATCTCTTCTAGGTTTTCTGGTTTATGTGTGTAAAGGTGTTGACAGTAGCCTTGTATGATCTTTTGTGTTTCAGTGGTGTCAGTTGTAATATCTCCTGTTTCATTTCTAGTGAGGTTATTTGGATTTTCTCTCTTCTTTTCTTGGTTAATCTTGCTAATGGTCTATCAATTTTATTTATCTTTTCAGAGAACCAGCTTTTTGTTTCATCTGTCTTTTGTATTTTTTGTTTTATTTTGTTTCAATTTCATTTAGTTCTTTTCTGATCTTGCTCATTTCCTTTCTTCTGCTGGGTTTGGGTTTGATTTGTTCCTATTTCTCTAATTCCTTGAGCTATGACCTTAGAATGTCAGTTTGTGCTCTTTCAGTCTTTTTGATGTAGGCATTTAGAGCTATGAACTTTCCTCTTAGCACTGTCTTTGCTGTATTCCAGAGGTTTCGGTATGTTGTGTCATTACTGTAATTCAGTTTCAAGAATTTTTAAATTTCCATCTTGATTTTGTTTTTGACCCAGTACTCTTTCAGAAGCAGGTTATTTGCCTGATTTTAAAGGTTTCTTTTGGAATTCATTTCCAGTTTTATTCCACTGTGGTCTGAGAAAGTGCTTGATACAATTTCAATTTTCTTAAATTTATTGAGGCTCGTTTTATGACCTGTCATATGATCTAACTTGGAGAAAGTTCCATGCACTGTTTAATGGAATATGTATTCTGCAGTTGTCAGATGAAATGTTCTGTATATATCTGTTAAGTCCATTTGTTCCAAGGTATAGTTTAAATCCGTTGTTTCTTTGTTGACTTTCTGTCTTGATGACCTGTCTAGTGCTGTCAGTGGAGTATTGAAGTCCCCCACTATTATCATATTGCTGTCTATCTAATTTCTTAGGTCTGTTAATAATTGTTTTATAAATTTGGGAGCTCCAATGTTAGGTGCTTATATGTTTAGGACTGTGATATTTTCCTGTTGGGCAAGGCCTTTTACCATTATATAATATCCCTCTTTGTCTCTTTTAGCTGCTGTTGCTTTAATGTTTGTTTTGTCTGATATAAGAATAACTACCCCTGCTCACTTTTGGTGTCCATTTGCACGAAGTGCCTTTTTCCACCCCTTTACTTTAAGTTTCTGTGAATCGTTGTGTGTTAGGTGAGTCTCAGCAGCAGATAGTTGGTTGGTGAGTTCTTATCCATTCTGTGGTTCTGTATCTTTTAAGTGGAGCATTTAGGTCTTTTACAGTCAATGTTAGTACTGAAATGTGAGGTACCGTTGCATCCATCATGCTCTTTGTTGCCAGTACACATTAGTTTTTTGTTGTTGTTGTTTCTTGTATTTGCTTTTTAATTTGTGTTTTATTTTATAGGTCCTGTGTGATTTTTGCTTTAAAGAGGTTCTGTTTTGCTGTGTTTCCAGGATTTGTTTCAAGATTTAGAGCTCCTTTTAGCAGTTCTTGTAGTGGTAGCTTGGTAATGGCGAATTCTCTCAGTATTTGTCTGTCTAAAAAGACTGTATCTTTCCTCCATAAGTGATGCTTAGTTCCGCTGAATAGAAAATCCTTGGCTGATAATTGTTTTGTTTGAGGAGGCTGAAGATAGCACCGCAATCCCTTCTAGCTTGTAGTGTTTCTGCTGAGAAATCTGCTGTTAATCTGATAGGTTTTCCTTTATAGGTTACCTAGTGCTTCTGTCTCACAGCTCTTAAGATTCTTTCTTTGTGTTACCTTTGGATAACCTGATGACAGTGTGCCTAGGCGAAGATCTTTTTGCAATGATTTTCCCAGGTGTTCTTTGTGCTTCTTGTATTTGCATCTCTAGGTCTCTCACAAGGCCAGGGAAGTTTTCCTCGTTTATTCCCCCACATATGTTTTCCAAGCTTTTAGAATTCTCTTCTTCTTCAGAAACACTGAGTATTCTTAGGTTTGGTCATTTGACATAATCCCAGACTTCTTGGAGACTTTGTTCATATTTTTTTATTCTTTTTCCTTCGTCTTTGTTGGATTGGGTTAATTAGAAGAGCTTGTCTTTGAGCTCTGAATTTCTTTCTTCTACTTGTTCAGTCTTATTGCTGACACTTTCCAGAGCATTTCGCATTTCTAAAAGTGTCCAATGTTTCCTGGATTTTTTATTTTCTCTTAAGCTATTTCCTTGAATATTTCTCCCTCCACTTACTGTATAATTTTTTTTATTTCCTTGCATTGGGCTTCGCCTTTCTCTTGTCCCTCCCTGATTAGCGTAATAACTAACCTCCTAAATTCTTTTTCAGGTAAATCAGAGATTGCTTCTTGGTTTGGATCCCTTCCTGGTGAACTAGTGTGATTTTTTGGGGGTGTGTTGAAGAGCTTGTTTTGTCATATTGCCAGGGTTGCTTTCCTGTTTCCTTCTCATTTGGGTAGGCTCTGTCAGAGGGAAAGTCTAGGGCTGAAGGCTGCTGTTCAGATTTTTTTGTCCCACAGAGTGTTCCCTTGCTGTAGAACTCTCCACCTTTTCCTGTGAATATGGCTTCCTGCTGAGAGGTGAAGCCACCTGGACTTCCTGGGTCAAGTGGGGACTTGGATAACTTTTCTGTCTAGCTAGAAGATTGTAAACACACCAATCTGCGCTCTGTGTCTAGCTAAAGGATTGTAAATGCACCAATCAGCAGTCTGTAAAAAACGCACCAATCAGCACTCTGTGTCTAGCTAAAGGATTATAAATGCACCAATCAGCACTCTGTGTCTAGCTAAAGGATTGTAAATGCACCAGTCAGCTCTCTGTAGAAACGCACCAATCAGCGCTCTGTGTCAGCTAAAGGGTTGTAAACGCATGAATCAGCACTCTGTAAAATGGACCAATCAGTAGGATGTGGGCAGGGACAAATAAGGGAATAAAAGCTGGCCACTCCAGCTAGCAGCAGCAACCCACTGGGGTCCCCTTCCACGCTGTGGAAGCTTTGTTCTTTCGCTCTTCACAATAAATCTTGCTGCTGCTCTCTGGGTCCGTACCAACTTTAAGAGCTGTAACACTCACCGTGAAGGTCTGCGGCTTCATTCTTGAAGTCAGTGAGACCAAGAACCCACCGGAAGGAACCAACTCTGGATACACTGAGCCAAACTGCGGTGATTGTTGTCTCTCTTCTGGGTCTAGCCACCCAGGGAGTCTACCTGGCTCCAGGTTGGTACTGGGGGCTGTGTGCACAGAGACCTGTGATATAAACCATCTATGGGTTTCTCTACCTTGGATACCAGTGCCTGTTCCTGTGGAGGTGGCGGGTGGGAGGAGAGCGGTGTGTGCAATGGACTCCGTCAGCGTTCTTAGCATTGGTGGTTTAATGCTCTATTTTTGAGCTGGTTGGCCTCCTGCCGGGAGGTGGCACTTTCCAGAGAGCATCAGCTGTGGTAGTATGTGGGTGAAACAGCAGTGGGCGGAGCCCTAAAACTCCCAAGATTATATGCCCTTTGTCTTCTGCTACCAGGGTGGGTAGGACCATCCGGTGGGGGTGGGGCTAGTCATGTTTGAGCTCAGACTCTCCTTGGACGAGTCTTGCTGCGGCTGGGGATGGGAGTGAGATTCCCAGGTCACTGGCAATGGTATACCCAGGGGTTGTGTACCTAGGAGGATTATGGCTGCCTCTCCTGAGTCATGCAGGTTGTCAGGGAAGTGGGGGAAAGCTGGCAGTCACAGGCCTCACCCAGCTCCCACGCAAATCGAAGGGCCGGTCTCACTCCCACTGTGTTCCCCCGACCACCAGCCCTGAGTCTGTTTCCAGGTGGAGGGCTAGACAGGCTTGAAACTGCCCCAGGCTACCCGCCTCCCAGCTGGGAATGAAAAGGGCTTGGTTCTATCCCCATCTGTGGCATCTGCACACCAGATTTGTGCCCGCCCCCAATTTCTGGCCAGGAGGTTTCTCACCCTGTTCAAATTGTTACAACGTTCCGCTAGAGATTTCCCTCTCCCTGTGGAGTTTTAGCCCCTGCTTCTCTGGCTGCCCTCCATATGGATCCCTGTTTTAAACCAGGCAGGAATGGGCTGCTTGGGGACCCAGTGAGCTCCCAGGGTCTTTCTGCTGCTTCCTCTACCCCTGTGTTTCACCTGGCTCTCCAAACTGACTCAGCTCCAAGTAAAGTCAGTAACTTCTCCCACACACAGACTTTCAGCCTCTCCAGTGGGGCTGTGTGTTCAGGAAACGAGGGTCTCCCTTTCCCACTTGTGCAATTGGGGCACTCACAGTATTTGGGGTGTCTTCTGGGTCCTGCAAGAGCAGTTTGCTTCCTTCTGAGGGTCTGTGGGTCTTCTCGGGATTGCTGGTTTGTTCTTGAAGTCAATCTGGAGTTAAAACTCATGATGTGAGCCTCTGCAGGCTGCTCTGTCCAAAACCGCAGTCTAGTCCTGCCTCCCACCCGCCATGATGATCCGAGAATTTGTTTTCCTTTTTAGGGAAATAGGATTCTGAATCTGTTTTTCCCCCCGTTTAAGCACACCTATATAGCTTTTATAACTAAGGCATTAAACCTTGTGTATGCTTTTACTTTCCTTGTTTTTCCATGTAATTAAGTATCTTATACATAATTTCAAAAAGTGTGGTATCCAACAAGATATATCATGATTTATGAAACGGAATCCCTGGTGTTGAGTATTTGGATTGTTCTATTATAGAAACAATGACTATATTATTATTATTACTTTTTTTTTTTTTTTTGAGAAGGAGTCTCACTCTCGCCCAGGCTGGAGTGCAGTTTTTCGATGGCTCACTGCATGCAGCCTCCACCTTCTGGGTTCAAGCAATTCTCCTGCCTCAGCCTCCCAAGTAGTTGGGACTACAGGCACGTGCCACCATGCCCAGCTAATTTTTGTATTTTTAGTAGAGACAGGGTTTCACCATGTTGGCCGGGATGGGTCTTGAATATTATTATCTTTATAATAAATTTGGAGTGGGAGGGGCCTAAGTTTCTTTAAAAGGTCACGCTAAGTCAGTATCCATGGCTACCATCTCTGTAGAATGCACTGCATAGACTACACATTTAAATTATAGCCTGTAGTTGCATCTAAAATACAAAAATTAGAAAAGGAGCCTTAACTGTTTCCTGTGATTTTCATGAGTTGGTGAAACTTAACCTGTGTACTGAAAACACATTATGCATTAAAAACTAACCATAAAAAGAAAAAGGAGAAACAATCTGCCTTTTGGTAGAGACCTTAGAGATTATATTGCTTGTGAGAAGTTCTTTTGTTAAGATGAGGAAACTGGTCCAGAGAACTCTAGTGACTCGCCCAAGATCATTCTACTCACTAATGGCAGGACCTACATCAAATGCCTGTGTTCTTTCTCTATCCCATACTACCCCCTGGGGCACCTGTGTCCTTAAGGCTATTAAAGCATTTACTATTATGCTTTAATAGAGCCTTTGATCTGATATCTACTTGAATGAACTTACTGGACTGTTCTAGGACAACTAGAAGGAAAGCCTGTCAATCCCACAGTTGGGGCAACCTCAGCTCTACCTCAGCAGACTTACTAATCACTATACTTTGGTTTGGAGACTGCAAAGGATCTGGAGATCTTTCTCAATTTTTGTTTCAGACAACCACATCTAGTTGGTCAAGTTGGTTTATCAGCTGGAATACATTTACCATTTCTAAACTAAACCATGCTTAAAAACACAAGTAATTTTTAAGTGTGTGTGTGTGTTGCTTTCCCCTGCAGCAGACTAGAAGTACATAATATTCCAGTTAATGATATTCCAGTCCATAACTGTGACTCAGTACAAGTGATTTTCAACTGAGGGCCATGCCCTCCTAGTCGAGGGTAGAAGGGGTAAAAACAAACGAAAAAAACACCATCAAAGGGTAAGAGAAAGAGAGTGGAAAGAAGGAATGTGGTTCAGAAAAATTCTCTAGGTGATTTTTATGCCTGCATTTTCCCACAGTTTCAAGTCACTACTACTTTAGCACCATTTATTGCTGGAATTTACTTGTGACATCATCACACCATTCAGAAATTATATTTTTGATTTAAGTACCTATTGTGAGAAGTATGTATGTATGTGTATGTGTTTTACTATAACTATATATTATGTATGCAGTGTGTCTGATTACCCATCACACACATTTCTTTTCTTTTCTTTTCTTTTCTTTTTTTTCTTTTTTTTGAGACGGAGTCTCGCTCTGTCGCCCAGGCTGGAGTGCAGTGGCCGGATCTCAGCTCACTGCAAGCTCCGCCCCCCGGGTTTACGCCATTCTCCTGCCTCAGCCTCCCGAGTAGCCGGGACTACAGGCGCCCGCCACTTCACCCGGCTAGTTTTTTGTATTTTTTAGTAGAGACGGGGTTTCACCATGTTAGCCAGGATGTTCTTGATCTCCTGACCTCGTGACCCGCCCGTCTTGGCCTCCCAAAGTGCTGGGATTACAGGCTTGAGCCACCGCGCCTGGCCCATCACACACATTTCTAAAGCTAAGGTATGTGGAATTTACTGTAGAATATGATGATGTGCCTTAAAGTCATTACCATCCTCTTTGTAATAATTCTTTCCTTTTTTCTGTAAGTGCTGAAATTTTGGCATCTGGTGGTAAATACAGATTAATTTTCTGGGCTGTAGAACTAAGGATTAACACTTATGGCATTTATATTAAAAGAAAATTAGTACATTCTGAAAAATAAATGAAGTCAGTTGAGGTTTTTTTTTTGTTTTGTTTTTCGTTTTTTTGTTTTTTGTTTTAGACAGGGTCTTGCTGTCACCCAGGCTAGGGTGCAGTGGCACGATCGCAGCTCACTAAAGCCTCGAACTCCTAGTCTCAAGCAATCCTCCTACCTCAGCTTCCCAAGTACCTGGGACTACAGGTACATGCCACCATGCCCAGCTTGTTTTTGTATTTTTTGTAGAGATGGGATCTCATGTGTTGCTCAGACTAGTCTCAAACTCTTGACCTCAAGCAATCCTTCCATCTCAGCCTCACAGTGTTGGGATTACAGGTGTGAGCCACTGGGCCTGGCCGAGATATTATTTTTCTATTGACCTTTCTTTTGCAGATATGTGCCAGAAAGTATAAAGATTAGGCATTTAACTTTTTCAGTAAGTATCCTGTTACTTAAAGTGCCATGCAGAGATTCACTTGCAGTGATACATATGCATTTTATCCTTTTCCTTCCTAAAGATTTGGCTTTACATTTTAAGAGGGTGAGGAAGAATCTGTTACTAATTACCCCAGTAGTTTGTACTATGTTGATTCATTGACTGTGAGGACCTACTGGGTATCAGACAGTGTTGCTCACCTGGAAGAACAAAGGTGAGTAAGATATAGCCCCAGTCCTCAATGGGCTTACTACACTCTAGTAGAAGAGCGAAACGAATAAACAGATGGTTGCACAGGTATTGTTTTTGGCAAGGCAGACCCCTATTTTCCTGTCCAAGAGAAACATCATGTTGGAGACCTGCTTGCTAGTGGGTATTGCTGTGTTTCAACAAAGTCTACCTTGCTACACATGACTCACTTGTTAAAAGAACCAAATCAGTGTTTGCTCTGGACACAGTCAGGTATTTTTTGGCAAGGTATCTAGGATTTACCTTACTATCAGATGAGTTAATATTCACCGTATGTACTCAACATTGTTTGATTACTCTTTGAGTGGTACTTCCAGTCTTTTGCAGAAGAGAAAGGCATTTTATCAATATTTTATTAGCGGTTTTTGGGTTTTTTTTCAAATTATGAATTCAAGTCAGAAATAGGAAATGCAGTTTGCTGAAACCATGAATGGGAAATGAGTTTTTTGCCATCCATATTTAATTTGCTAAGTTAGCAAATTTAATCTGAAGATAATTTAAACAGTAGTTAAATCTATCCAGATTTATTTCATCTACCTTTCTAAAAAAATGCGTCTTTTTAATATTCATGCTGGTTTTCTATGAAGTCAGATGTAGTCGTTAGAAAGGGTTTTTTTTGTTTTTTTGGTTTTTTTTTTGTCTGGGCAGTGGCTCACGCCTATAATCCCAGCACTTTGGGAGGCTGAGGTGGGCAGATCATGAGGTCGGGAGATCAGGACCATCCTGGCTAACACGATTAAATCTTGTCTCTACTGAAAATACAAAAAATTAGCCAGATGTGGTGGCACGTGCCTGTAGTCCCAGCTACTCAGGAGGCTGAGGCAGGACAATCCCTTGAACCTGGGAGGCGGAGGTTGCAGGGAGCCGAGATCACACCACTGCACTCCAGCCTGGGTGACAGAGGGAGACTCCGTCTCAAAGAAAAAGAAAAAAAAGAAAAAAAGAAAAAAAGGGGGAGGGTGGTTGTTTATGTCAGAGAGGTTTTTAAAACAGATTATTGGCATTTAAAGTCTTTTTATGTTGTAGCAATTTGTGCATGTAGTTTAAAAATGCAAATATTGCTAAAAGATTTAGACTAAAATATATGCCTTTTCTACCTCTCTCAACTTCTGCCTAGAAACACTTAGTACTCCTGTAGTAGTTTATTGTGGTATTTCACCTTCTACTTAGTAAGTATGTCTGTACTGCATTTTCTTGACTCCTTCATTTTAGGCATCTATTGATTCCCTGTTGGATTGGATGATGATTTTGGCACTCAGATTCCTTCTGTCTCCCTCTCCCCATCTTCCTAGTGGGTAATTTAAGTCTCTTTCAGGGGTTTTCACCACAATGCCTATGGAAATATTCATTGCTCTTCCAAGTCATTTGCAATAATTGCATTTTTGTAAACCTTGTTTTTCTTCATTTTATTAGTTTTTAAAATTTGTCTAAATTTTTGAACTCATATCTAAATCTTCCATGACTGATATTTCTAAAAGGTCTCACAGTCTTACAATACAATTTTTTCTCCAAGGTAAACCTATGCAGGCAGTAGATGAATAGTTTCATTTTTTTTTTTTTTCCTGGAAATACTTCCCCTGGCACCCCCAATGCCTTCCCACTCCCATCTGGACTGGCTGCCAGTGAGACCTGCCACCTGACCTTCATCCTGGGACGCCCCTTCTTTCCCAGTTGCTGGGGACCCTGTTGCTTTTCTTCTCTATTGAGTTCCCTGTTTTCTGCTTTATATTTATATTTCAATGGAGTGTATCAGTTGGTTTGTAAGAAAGAATACAATCAATAAATATTTTGTCTGGAAAAGATTTTCATTTGGCCATCATACCTGACTGTTTGGCTTGGCAATTATAAGGTGGCAGTTGTTTTCTCTTAGTGGGGTTTTGAGGGTGAATCAGCTTCTTCCTTATTGTCTATGTTCCCACTGCCGGCACTTGGATTTGAAAGTACCTCCACTTAAGTCATTTTCACTCATCATATGTTGTATTGAGAGGTACATCAGGTTGTTCATTGTGTTATTTTACTGTGGTTTTCAGGCAGATAAAGGGACAGTCAATGGGAACAACACCTTTAGCATTCACACGCATTCTTCTGAAAACCAGAAACTCAATATATGTAAAATGGTGCATTGGATTACATTTGCCATTTGGAAATAATTGGCATAGACTTGTTTAAAATGATGTAACCTGGCCCTTTGAAAGGAGTATTTGATAAAATAAGGCAACTTGGTCATTTGAGGCTTGGGACAACTTGCAGACAAAACTTAGTAAGCATTTTCCTTTCCAAATGAGACATGAGCTCTTGAATGATCACTGTAAATGACCAGTCATTCCCTGCCCAAATGGCTACTGATTTATCCATAGTATTCTATACCAAAAAAAACTGTATATTCATAGTTAATCTTTTTAGCAGCAAGTCTTTGTAATGTTTCCTGGCCAGACACTCTCCTTTTGGTAATGCTGTAGAGATGTATAAAAATCTTGTTGTTATAACCCAAAAGTAAAGGCAGTATTCATAGGAGATCTGCTAAAATGCAAATGTAAGCCATGTAGGTGTAGAGAGGGTGATGGGGATTTTTAAAAGGGCATAAGAAGAATATACTCTTAAAAGCCATGTTAATTATGATACAAAAATATAAGGCTATCAATTGATGATTATCAATTAGACATTTGGGGCGAGCGGATATCAAGTAGAAACCCAACCAATTTTCTATGACCACAGTTGAAAGAGGAAGAAAGAACAAACTAATGGAAGTATATATAATAATTGCTTTATGTCTTTTTATGTTATTCTATAATTTCTTTAGAATTGACAGGTAAGCTATTTTGCTTCACTGAAAGATAAGCTTGTGGTTTTGTGGTTGTTTTCATCTGTAAGAAAATGCAGCTATTCAATTTTCATTATATCTGTACATTGTGGGAATTAGGGTAAATAAACCATTTATCCTTCTTTGAGTAGTAAATAATCTATAGAAATACTATACTCAGGTGGTTACCTCTGGGGAATATTTTAAATATTATAATATTTGAAGGAAAATAATTCATGTAACAAAAAAGAGGAGTTTAAGAGCTTGCCGTCCTCAATGGGATCATGCCTACTGAAATCTTCAGCATGTGCTTAGTGTCAGGAAACAGTGAATTAAAATATTGATCGTGAGCCATTTCCTCCTCTTGTTTTGAAGCTTTTCAAAAATTTTGTTTCTTTACAAATCTTTTGCATTTCTAGGTGGTCATCAGGATTACTAAAGATAACAGCCTGCTTCAGTTGTCTTCTTATTTTAAATATTATGTCACATGTATGCTAAAAGGCTACAGAATTGGAGCTCAAAGTATTGTTCTCCCTTAATTATTCGATTTTCTTTTTTTCTCCATCTTAAATTTGGGTGTTTTCTTCTTGCTTTTCGTAGGATCTTCCCTCGTAGAAGCGTTTCTGCCTTCATCCCTGTCTTAACGTCTCGAACAGAAGGCTAATCGCATTGTCTTTGGCTTACCGTTATTATTTTTCTGCTGCTGCTGGACTTCCATTCACCCCATACCACCACTCTCCTGCCTTACTATGTATTTTTACCCCTTATTGACCTTTCAATGGCATTCAGTCTTAAAAACCCTGAGCTTAGATGCTCTCTGGTTATTTTCTACCTTTGTCATCTCAGAGGGAAAAAAAATGTTCTGCAGAATTCTTGGAATTGCCTATTTTATAAGCCATCAGAAGTTCACCCACTTCAATGAATGGAACACGAGTTTTTATTTTTCATTTGCCCTTTACATTATTAGCTTTCTTTCTTTCTTTCTCCTCCCCTCCTTGCCCCCAGAATTTGGCTTTTACCCCAACATTCACTCACTGTAACTATCAAAAAGTTAGGGAAATTGTTGTTTCCAGTTTCTGTCGAAAGTCAACAGCCCTTTGGCTTTTATTAGTAAAGCAAAAGTGCTCTAATTTGTGTAAACTCCTTAAAGCTAGTACCATATAGTAATCATAGATAGCAACGAATGCTTTCTTGTTGCCTGCCTAGTATGATCAGACACTGTTTTCATTCTTTTACGTGTATTAAATAATTCTCACAACAGCCTTCATTTTCTCAGTAGTGTTGTCGTCCCATTTTAAAGATGAGAGTTTAAGTAACTAAGCTCTCAGGGTTATGCAGGTAGTCCTCATCTCGCTGAGAGTTGAGCCCAGATTGTCTGACTCAAGAGCCCAAACTATCGACTACCACTTTATCCTTCCACAACAATTTTGAACCTAGATGTGGTTAGGAAAGAGTCTGGCACAAAGAATCAGCCCCTGATTTCCCTGAAGCAATATCTAACAAGAACTAACTGTGAAAGGCAGTGTCAGAGGCCACACACTATAGTGTTTAATACTGGGCTAACTTTGTTAGAAAAATTAACTTGCATGATTGTGACAAGCACCTTCACATCTGATACTCAGTCTCCTCATCTGTAAAATGGGGAAAGTGATATTTTGAAGGGCTATGAAGATGAAATGGGAACCTATAAAGTGCGTGGCGTAAGGAGGGCAGTAAATACTTGGTCTATCTCAGACCAGTCACAGGCGTCTGAAAGTCAGCAGCCTAAAGCAGGTAGGGGTTTGTTTTTCTCTTCTGTAACATGAAGTCTGGAGGCTAGGGCAGTGGCTCCCATTTTCTACCTTGTATCATTGTTACATGGTGTCCACTAAAACTCTGACCACCATGTCATTTGAGACTGAGAGGCAGACAAAAGAGCCCACTAGTTCTGTCAGCCACACCCAAAAACTACTTCCTATATCTTATTGGCTAGAAAGGCACATGATCACTGACAACGAAGTGTTGATTCTAACAACAAGAAATGTAACTGTTAGTAAGGAAGAAGGGGTGTGTGTGTGTGTGTGTGTGTTTACATGGTGATTATATGTGTGTATTTTATACCAAAGAAGGAGCAGAAACAAACACAAAATGGGGGGAAAAGAGAACGGCCTACCACCAGTAGCAATCCTAAGCAGCTAATAAAGGCTGGAGGGAGAATGAGATGTTCCTGCTACATACATTAGAATATGTTTAAGACAGGAAAATATGAGCTAGGCCCTTTCAAAATAATGGCATGCAAATATATAAAAGGAGGTCACATTCAGGTCTTAAGAAGTTGCCTTAATTGGTTAGACAGAGTGATAACAAAGCCTCTATATTGGGCTTGGACTTTGCAGGGAATAATTACCTGCCCCCTTACCCTGTGAGGGTAAGTCCAGACAATAATTTGAATTTTTAAAAATTTTTTCTCAACCTCAACAGTGCTTTTCCACTCCCAGGGGAAAAAGCAAACCAAAACTACAGAACACTCATTTAATAGAAAATGACTGATCGCATCATTTCTGCTTAAAAGACAAGAGTTAGTATATGGTGATGGGCTGACATAGTTGGCTTGTAGTGTGGGAGCCATCATAGGGGGCCCATTTGTCATCAGCCCGCTGCACACTGGAGTGACCCTTTCACTTCACAGGTCTCCTTAACCCTGAGTTGATCCGATGCATTACCTGGCATTTGACCTGCAAATGGTTGATTTCATTAGCTTTATTGATCTGCAGTGGAAAATAAAGACGTTCAATGCTCAGACTCCATTGTTCAGACCAAGTATATAATCAAAGGTTAATTTAAACTTGAATGCATGATCGGAGCACATTTAGATAGATAGCATTTTGGTATCATTTTGTTTGATAAAGTTCAATTCATGTGAAGACAAATGCAGATACAGTTATTCCAAGCACATTTCTAAGGTTGAGATAAACAAGAAAATGGCAACTCTAAGAACAAGGTAATTTTTTAATGATACTGAGTTTCATTTGAAAAATCCAGTTGTCAATATTCGATATGTAAGATGATAACATATAAATGGAGTTTTTAATAACTGTAATTGTAAAATTAATGGATTAAAAAAAGAATCTTCAAGAGTTCTGATGAAAGACAAATGAAAGAGAAATATAGCCATGAAGGATAGTGTCCAGGTTCACTGCTAAGAGTAGATATCTTATAATGTTGGTGAATGGACTGAATGAAAAATATAACTATGATTTTCCCCCATCTGCTTTAAAATATGAAGGTAATGTGATTTTAATGTGCCCGAATTTAAGAGGGGAGAGTGACCTGGATTCAACGGGGTTTTTTGTGAGGTTTTTTTTTTTTTTTTTTTTTTTTGCCTCTGTGCCTCTGGTCTGATAAAGTTCATTTCTGCCGTTTCACAAGATAGGCCATTTCAGAGAAGATTCTTGCTTTTTAAGTTAAATGTACTAGTGACAAAAGAATGTAGAAAGGAGGCAAAAATTTCTATCTGGTGCAAAAGGAACATTCAAAAATTTCGAGAACTATTTAAATGCTGGATTGCCTTTCAATTGTACCCAAAGTTGTCTACATCTGTACCACCCTGAATGTGCCTGATCTTGTCTGAATTGTACCAAAAGTTCCTAACTAAGCCTTTAATGTTGCAGGTTGAAGAGTCATTATTGCCCTTGGAGGAAGATAGTCATTTGTGTCCTGCAGTTAACAGTGGAACAAGTTTCACTGTGGCATTGATTGAGTTTGCTGGCTTCAGCTGCTGGATCTTTGCCATTATAAAGATAAGAGCTGATGCAATCATACAGACACTCCTGATATTTATGTAGATGTACTTTCTGTGGCTGAAGAATTCTACTTTAGCTAATTTCAAATCACTGTTAGGCATGATTGGACCAGTACAATGTTTCTCAATTTCTTGGAGACTTGCTGCTATTACTATCACATAAAAATCAAGGATTTATTAAATTAAATCTCTATCTCCTGATAATGAGATCTGTGACTGCCACTCATATCAGAGCACACTCCCACATTCATGACTTGAGATATCAAGCATTTTTGTCTCTATCAGGATAAATTCAAGTATTTCTAAAACAAGGTTCAAATATAACATTTTGCCAAATATTTATGTGTATTCTATACATTAAGAATATAGCATTGGAAACATTAAAAAAAAAAAAAAAAAAGAAGCGTTTCTCTTGCCATGTATTTCATTGCCAACAATGGTGACTCTGCAATCAGAATTTAGTCAGCGATATTTTTGATTCATGAAGCAGAATGGCATGTATTTTGCTCTTCTGTAGTAATATTGGTTCTGCAGGGCAGACGGTAGTATAATATTTATTTTTCTGAGTAAACTAAGCAGACATGAATCAGAAGACACATGGGAAGGAAATAAATGTTCTTCTGAGACACTGTTTTGCAAAGCCTCTTTTTGACAATAACCACACTTTATATCTCTGTCCTTTACAATATTCTGTAATTTCTAATATACCATAAAATAAATTTATGCTTTCCTTTTAAAGACAGCAGTTGTAGGTTCTGCTATCAATCCCTCAAGTTAAAGTATATTGTGTGATCGGAAGCAGAGTGATATAGTAGCAAGGGCATTAGCTGCAGGTTTTGGAAGTTCTGGATTGAGTCCCCACTGGGTCATTTACTGTCAACTTGAACAAGGCTTTTGAGAGTCTCATTTTCTTGACTTGTATTGCAAAAATAATAATCTTTAACCATCTTGTGGGGTTACTTTGAGCATCAAATAAGATAATGCCGGTATAAATTGTTAGGTTCTCCATGGATGTGCAGGACTATAATTTAAGACATTTTTGACACCAAACTATGCATTATTCAGAGCTTTTCTACCTAAGGACAAAAAGGCTGATGAATGTACTTGACCAAAGCAAACAGTTTTTGGCTGTCATGAGAAACAGGAAGAATTTTTGACATAAAATAAATCTGACGTCTTGGAGGTGAGTAGCATCTTCAGGAACTCCCTAGTTCTGAGATGTAGACTTGCAATAATTATAATATTACTGTCAGAATATTTACAACCTATCTAAATTTTAAAATATTTTAACACATTTTAATGGATACATAATAAATATACATAATTATGGGGTTCATGTGATATTTTGATAAATGCACACAATGTATGATTAAATCAGAGCATTGGGATATTCAGTCCTCAAATATTTATCATTTCTTTGTGTTGGAAATATTTAAAATCTTATTTTCTAGCTATTTTGAAATATATAATACATTATTGTTAACTATATATCACCCTATCATGCTATCAAACACTAGAATTTATTTCTTCTATTTAATTGTGTGTTTGTACCCATTAACCAACCTCTCTTTACACCCTTATCCCACTTCCCAGCCTCTGGTAATCATCATTCTAATCTCTGCATCTGTGATTTTCACTTTTTTAGCTCTCACATGTAAGAGCATGTGATATTTGTGTCTCTGTGCCTGGATTATTTCACTTAACGTAATGACCTCCAGTTTCATCTGTGCTGCTGAAAATGACAGTATTTCATTCTTGTTTATGGCTGAATAGTATTCCATTTTCTATACATACCACATGTTCTTTATCCATTCATCCACTGATAGACACTTTGGTTGATTCTGTATCTTGGCTATTATATGAATAGTGCTGCAATATACATGGAGGTTCAGGTATCCTTTGATATCCTGATTTCCTTTCGTTCAGATAAATATACAGTAGTGGGATTGCTGGATCATATGATAGTACCATTTTTAGTTTATAGAAAAAAATCCATACTGTTTTCCATAATGGCAATAATAATTTACATCCCCACCAACAGTATATAAGAGTTCCTTTTTCTCCACAACTTTGCCAGAATTTACTTTTTGTCTTTTTGATAATAGGCATTTTAACTGGGGTGAGATGATATCTCACTGTGGTTTTGATTTGTATTTCCCTGATAAGTGATGTTGAGCATTTTTCCACCTATCTATTGGCCATTACTATGCCTTCTTTTGGAAAATGTCTATTTAGATCCTTTGCCTAGTTTTTAATGGGATTAGTTGAGTTTTTGCTGTTGAGTTGTTTGAGTTCCTGGTATATTCTGGATACTAGCTCCTTGTCAGATGAATAGTTTGCAGTTTTTTCTCCCATTCTACAGGTTCACTTTCTTGATTGCTTCCTTTGCTGTGCAGAAGCTTTTTAGTTTAATATAGTCTCATTTGTCTATTTCTGTTTTTGTTGTCTGTGCTTTTGAAGTCCTAGCCATAAAATCTTTGATGAGACAAATGTCCTGGAGTGTTTTCTTCTACTAATTTTGTGGTTTCAGATCATACTCTTAAGGCTGTAATACTTCCTGATATGGTGGGAGATAGGGGTCTAGTTTTGTTGTCCTGCAGATTGATACCCAGTTTTCTCATCACCATTTTCTGAAGAGGAGGTGTTTTCCACATTGTATGTTCTTGGTGCCTTTGTTGAAAATCAGTGGGCTGTACATATGTTGAGTTTCTTCTAGGTTCTCTATTCCATTCCGTTGGTCTATATGTCTGTTTTTATACCAATACGATGCTACTTTGATTACTATAGTTTTGTGATATATTTTGAAGTCAGGTAGTGTGATGCCTCCAGCTTTTTAATTTTTGCTCAGTATTTCTTTGGCCAGTTAGGGTTCTCTGTGGTTGCATAAAAAATTTTAGTTTTTTTTTTCTATTTTTTTTTTTTTTTGAAGAATGCCATTGGTATTTTGCTAGGGTTTGCACTGAATCTGTAGATTGCTTTGGGTAGTACTGTCATTTCAATAATATTAATTATTCTAATCTAGGAGCATAGGGTGTCATTGTGTTCTCTTCAATTTCTTTCATCAATGGTTTATAGTTTTCATTGTAGAGGTCTTTCACATCCTTAGTAAAATTTATTCCTAGGTATTTTGTGGTGGGTTTTTGTAGCTATTATCATTGGGATTACTTCCTTGATTTCTTTTTTATGCTAGTTTGTTATTGGGGTATAGGGATGCTACTGATTTGTGTATGTTGATTTTGTATCCTACAACTGTACTGAATTCATTTATCAGTTCTAAAAGTTTTCTGGCAGAGTCTTTAGTTTTTTTGATATATAAAATCATGTTGTCTGCAAAGAGGAACAGTTACTCTTCCTATTTTCCAATTTCGATGTCTCTTTTTTGATTTGTTTGTCTTGATGTCTATTTCTTTTTCTTGCCTGATTTTTCTGGCTAAGACTTCCAGTAGTATTTTGAATAAGTGTTGTGAAGGTGGGCATCCTTGTCTCATTCCAGTTCTTAGAAGAAAGGCTTTTCAACTTGTCCCCATTCAGTATAATGTTAACTATGAGTTTTTCATATATGGCCTTTATTATGTTGAGGTATGTTTCTTCTATGCCTAATCTGTTGAGTGTTTTTATCATAAAGGGATGCTGAATTTTACCAAATGCTTTTTCTACATCTATTGAGATGATCATATGGTTTTTCTCCTTCAATCTGTTGATATGATGTATCACATTTATTGATTTGTGTATGTTGAACCATCCTTGTGTCCTTGGGATAAATTCCATTTGATCATCATGTATTATCTTTCTGATGTATTGTTGAATTTAGTTTGCTTTAGTATTATTTTGTTGAGGATTTTTGTGTCTATGTTTATCAGGGATATTAGCCTGTAGTTTTCTTTTTTTATTGTGTTCTTATCTGGTTTTGGTATCAGAGTAATGCTGACCTCAAAAAATACATTAGGATTTCCTCCTCCTTAATTTTTAAAGAAATAGTTTGAGAAGAATTGGTGATAGGTCTTCTTTATAGGTTTGGTAGAATTCAGTAGTAAAACCATCCTGTCCTGAGCTTTTCTTTGATGATAGACTTCATCACTGATTCAATCTCTTATTGGTCTGTTCAGATGTTCTTTCTTCCTGATTTCATCTTGGTATATTGTATGTCTCTAGGAATTTATTCATTTTTTAAGGTTCTCCAATTCGTTAGCAGATAGTTGTTCATAATAATCTCTAATGATCCTTTGTATTTTTGTGTTATAAGTTGTAATATCTCCTTCTTTGTTTCTGAATTTATTTGGATCTTTTCTTGGTTAGTCTAGCTAGCAGTTTGTCAGTTTTATCTTTTCAAAAACAAACTTTTTGTTTCACTGATCCTTTGTATCTTTTTTAGACTCTATTTTGCTTATTTCTGTTTTAATCGTCATTATTTCTTTCCCACTACTAACTCGGGGTTTGGTTTGTTCTTACTTTCTCAGCTCTTTGAGACGTATTGTTACATTGTTAATTTGAAATTTTTCTACTTCTTTGATGTAGGTGTTTATTGCTATAAACTCTCTTAGTACTGCTTTTGCTGTATCCTATTAATTTTGGTATGTTGTGTTTCTGTTGTCAATGTTTCCTTAATTTCTTCATTGACCTAGGGGTCATTCAGGAGCTTTTTGTTTAAATTCCATGTATTCGTATAGTTTCCAAAGTTTTCTTGTTACTGATTTCTAGTTTTATTCCACTGAGGTCTGAGAAGATACTTGATATGATTTAGATTTTAAAAATTTTTTGATACTTGTTTTGTGGGCTAACATGTAGTTTATCCTGGAGAATGTTCCATGTGCTGATAAGATGGATGAAATGTCCTATAAATGTCTGTTAGGTCCATTTGGTCTATAGTGCAGATTAAATTTGATTTTTTTTAATGTATTTTCTGCTAGGTGATCTGTTCAGTGCTGAAAGTGGGGTGTTAAAGTCCTCACCTATTATTATGTTATGCTTTATCTCTCTAACTCTAATAATATTTGCTTTATATATCTGAGTACTTCAGTGTTGAGTGCACATATATTTACATTTGTAATATCCTGTTGCTAAATTGATCCTTTGTCATTATATAATGACCTTCTTTGTCTTTTTTTATGTTTTTTGACTTAAAGTCTATTTTGTCTGATATAAGTATAGCCATTTCTACACAATTTTGGTTTCCATTTGTGTGTAATATCTTTTTCCATCCCTTTACTTTTAGTTTATGTCTTAAGAGGCAAAATGAGTTTCCTGTAGGCAGCATATAGTTGGGACTTGTTTTTAATCCATTCAGCCAATCTATATCTTTTAGTTGGGGAATTTAAACCATTTACATTGAAGGTTGTTAGTGACATGTGAGGACTTACTCCTGTTATTTTGTTGAATTTTTTTCTGATTTTTAAAATATCCTTTGTTTCTTTCTTCCTCTTTTACTTCCAGTTTTTGTTGTTGTTGTTGTTGTTGTCGTAGTTGTTTCCTGCCATTGGAGGAAGCAGCCTGAGTCCCTTACCTGATACAGATGCCAGTGTCATGTTTCTTGAACAGCTTGCTGAACCAAGAGCCAAATAAACCTCTTTTCTTTATAAATTATTCAGCCTCAAGTATTTCTTTATAGCTGCACAAATGGACTAAGACAGGCTCTCTTAAGCATTTATTTTAACACTGGTCTAATGATGATGAATTCCCTCAGTTTTTGCTTGTCTGGGAAAGACTTTATTTCTTCTTCAGTTTTGAAGGATAGGTTTGTTGCATGTAGTATTCTTGGCTGACAGGTTTTTTTTTTTTTTTTCCTGCACTTTGAATATATCATTCCAGTTTCTACTGGATTTATGTAAGGTTTTTGTTGAGAAATCTGTTGTTAGTCTGATAAGGATACTTTTATGTGAGACTTGACACTTTTCTCTTGTTTTTAGAAATCTTTGTCTTTTTCTGACAGTTTGATGATAACGTGCCTTGGGAAGAGATTTTTGAGTTGAATCTATTTAAGAATTTTTTAGCTTCCTGTATCCAGACGTCTATATCTATTACAGATATTTTCAGATATTATTTCATTTTATAGGTTCTCTGTATTTTGCTCATCTTTTCTCCTCCAAATCATGCCACATTTGAATAGTCACTTTACAGTGTCCCATATCTTATATAGACTTTCTTCTTCTTTTTTTAAAAGTTCTTTTTCTTTGTCTGGTCTATAAACCTGTTTTCAACGTCAAAAATTCTTTCTTCTGCTTGACTTCATCTATTGTTGAGCTCTCAGGTGCATTTTAAAAATTTCATTGATTAAATTATTCAGTTCCAGGATTTCTGTTTAGCTTTTTTATAACTTTTTTTGAATTTCTCATCTAGATCATGACTTTTTAAAGTTTACATATGTAATAATATGACATATCTATGTGTAACATTGCTAGGACCATTGAAGAAACTATACAATGATGTTCAACATTTTCCCCCTCCCATATGGACTTTAAATTAAGGGTAAGGGCTGGGCGCGGTGGCTCAAGCCTGTAATCCCAGCACTTTGGGAGGCCGAGTCGGGTGGATCACAAGGTCAGGAGATCGAGACCATCCTGGCTAACCCGGTGAAACCCCGTCTCTACTAAAAAATACAAAAAACTAGCTGGGCGAGGTGGCAGGCACCTGTAGTCCCAGCTACTCGGGAGGCTGAGGCAGGAGAATGGCATAAACCTGGGAGGCAGAGCTTGCAGTGAGCTGAGATCTTGCCACTGCACTCCAGCCTGGGCGACAGAGCGAGACTCCGTCTCAAAAAAATAAATAAAAATAAATAAATAAATTAATTAATTAATTAAGGGTGATAGCATGAGGAAATGGAGCCAGAAACACAGAAATTATATACAAGTAACAGCCAAGGAGTCTAGGGGCCAGAGACTCCAGGGATACTGCTCTCTTCATTCCTTCCTCACCAACTTTCTCCTGTCCAATCTGAATGACAGCCTGACAATTGAATGGCCAGTCAGAAGAGAAGTACATACATAACTTATCCCCCTATATGCATATCAGCAAGTTCATCAGTCATTCTCATTGGGCCAAATGTTAAGCATATTGGAATTTGTGATATAAGAGGGCAAGGGAGGATTACACAATCTTGCTCTCTTGAATAGTTAGTTCTCACCCTGGCCTTCTCTGTTATAACTAGCAGGTTGTATTCAGTAAGATTCAGTCCAAGCTGGTGAACTAGACTGTAGATACTGGTCACTTTCAAGTCCTTTCCTCCTCCTGTTCATGAATCACCAGCATTGCTGCTTCTCCACATCACACAAGAGCTGGGTTGCCGAGTTCTGGGAAGGCAGAGATTTCTCAGTCTTCCTCATCTCCCTAAACACTTTCCCCAGCTTCCTCCAAGGTGAATCATCTTCTAAGTACCTCCTCATCCAGCTCTGCTGTAGTACTAAGCCCCAAAGTCTAGTTCAGTTTATCCCTTTTCTTCCTCTTTCCCCAAAATACACCTGGTGTCATATTATATCTGACTGCATATGCATACGTGATTGAGCATATCTTCCCAGGTGCACAGTTCTGCTGCCAGAGCAGCTTTTAAGAACCTAAGGCCCCAATGTAGACTGGAAAAGTGGGCTGCGTCAGAGGCAAGAAGCTTCCATGGCTAGCTGCTGCTGCTGCTGCTTTTTTTTTTTTTTTTGACCCTCAAGACCATGCCCTACATGAGGTTCAGGTTCACTTGCCTGAATTTGTAATTCCCAAATCTCAACTTTCTCTCTCGTCATATAGCCCTCAAATGGTTCCCCTGTGTAATACTTTGCAGTATTTCATAGCACCACAGTATTACTTCATCACCTGTTGCCTTTCTCACTTTTAATTTTACAATGAGCAATACAGAGTTTTTCTGCTGGAAGTTATAGGGCTTTAGAATCAGAATCAATCTTGTATATATTTAACTATATTTTAGCGATGAGGAAATCAAAATCCAGAGAGGCTAAATGACTTAAAGGTTATACATGAGCTCTGCTAAGACAAAGTAGAACTAGAACCCAGATGCCTTGACTCCTAAACCAGTGCTTTTCCCGTTATCCCACAATACTTTCAAAAGCAACATGCTGGAAGAGAGTGAGAGAAAAAGTGCCCATTTTCTGTGAGTAATGTTCATCAATCTTTAAATTATTTAAAAGCCAGGGCAAACTGCAAGAGATACTAAGTAAAGGGGACTAAGTGGGCATTGTAGTTTTAGGCAAGCAAGTCTGTCTTTCTTTTTAAGGATTTTCTAAACCTGCCATAATGGAAACATGAAGCAATAGCAGCATAAGGGACAAAACACTTAGAAGCACAAAAACATGTCTCATTTAATCTACCTTTCCCAGCTATGTCAGGTTAGCTTTTGGATGTAAAACCTGACATATTATTCCCAAGGCTCAGCTTAATCAATTTTGGGATATTCTCCTCCAAAAGGAGAAATCACATTTCTCCAGTTTCTCACAAGAGAGAAAGCATTTGCAGCATTATCCAATCTTAGTCTTTCCTATTTCTGGGCCCTACCTGTACTATAGGGAGGATGTAGGAATCTCAATTTAACCAAAGAAATGGACTCAGAGCCCCCCCCTTAACTTACATTACCTTCTCAGCAGCCACTAGGAGAATCAATCATTTCTGCCTAGAAACTGAGATCTGACTAGGTGCCCATTTCATCCCTGCCTATAATACATAAACATCCAGTGGGGTGAGGAGTGGGAGAAGAGGGCAGCCCGGGTTCCCCTGCAAGCTTGCTGGTGATAACCAAGGACTTTCTCTGGGGCAGAATGTGGTCACTAGTCACCAGGTTCTTTTTTGGTTCTGCACTTGGCAGCTGCTTATTCTTCATCTTGGCTTTGGCCATGTTGTAGTCTCCTGAGACAAAGTACCTTTTCCCTTTCTGTGATCTCTTCATGAGGAAGTCGGAGCCTCTGGGCTCTTGTCCTAGGCTTGGGTATTTGGACTTTAGCTTTGGCTCCTCAACTCTCTCAGAGAGAATATCTTCTTTATCCTGCATCTTCATTTCTCCTTGCTGGTCTTCTCCACAGGGTTCTGTCTTTCTTGTTACTGGGATGTGGTGAGACTGAGTCTGTGGAGTGTAGGAGGGCCCAGAAAGTCAACCTGACAAGGGAAAGGGGAAGGGAAATGGGGACAACCTATGCTGCTGCTTTGGCTCCTGTCACTAGGGTTGCTCAGTCAAAATAGCCATAAATTGTTTTTCTGATTTATTTGTATTGTTTATCTGTATTCCCTTGCATCTCACTTAGTTTCTTTAATAATATTATTTTGAATAATTTTCCAGGCATTTCATAGATTTTCTTTTCTTTGAGATCTTTTACTGGAGAAGTGTTGTTTTTCCTTTGAGGCATCATGTTTCCTCGCTTTTATATATTTCTTGTGTCCTTATGTTGATATCTGTGCAATTGGTATGACTTACTCCTTTGAATTTTATGGATTGGCTTTTGTACAGAAAGACTTTTTTCTATAGATGTATCTATAGCATTGGTTGGGTAGGATGACTTGGCTTTGATTCTGAGTGGCTGCAGTAGTATAGTGTCTGTGTAATTTTTTCTGCTATTATCAGTGTATGTGAGTTCCTCAGTGGCTTAGGTTGCAGTTGTTAGCAGAGTCTATGGTGAGGTTTTGCACAGGACAGGGATGCCAGGAGGGCCAGTCCTTGGATATCAGTGGTGGCAGCAGCGAGCTGGGTTTGCAGGTCTTCAGGCCCCTGAGTAGTGTGTGTGCCAGCAATGGTGGGCCTAGGCAGACCAGTCCTTGGGCCTCCAAGTAGCTTGCTTGGGTGCTGGCAGTGGTGGGCCAGGTGGGCCTTTTGTTCCTGGATGGCACACATGGCATTGGTGGTGGTAATTGTGGCAGCAGGCCAACCTGAGTGGCATGCACAGGTGCCAGCAGTGGTGGTTGTAGGCTGGCTGAGCTGGTCACCAGGCCCCAGGGAGGTTCATGTGGGTGCTGGTAGTGTGGGCAGAGTGGCCTCATTTCTTATGTCCCTAGACAGTGCATGTGTGCACTAGTGGCAGCAGGCAGGGCAGGCCCACTCCCAGGCCCCAAGGCAGCATGCACAGAAAGCAGTGGTGATGGAGTGGGACTGTCCTCAGGACCCCCAGTAGTGTGTGGAGGTACTGAAGGCCACAAGTGGGGCAGATTGATCCCTGGGCACCTGGATGACATGCTTATTCATGCAATACCCAGGCCCACTGAATATGTGAGCAGTGGCCTTGCTGCTAGAGGAAGGGAGGTTGCTTACAGTGGTAGCAGCAGCCCTGGGCATGCAGCTCTTAGGCTCTGGGAAGTGTATGCTTTAGCTCCCCTTGTTCCAGTGACAGCCTCCTTGTTGCATTTCACTTCCTCTTCTTTGGGGTCTAGGATATTGTGTGGCTAGAGTGCTAGGCAACGTGCTGTACTGCTGGGTCCAGTTGACATCATAACACTACAACCCTCCGAGGGTTGGCAGTGGGGCTCCAGGGTTGTGAAGATGCAGGTAGAGCAAGATGTAGTTAGATGGAAGGTGGGGTCTCAAAATGGTGCTGTGCTGCAGTTGCTTGGGTCTCGATAGTGTGTGGGATCCAGTGCAAAGTCCATCTCTGGAACCAAGCCCTTGCATGGACTCCAGGCAACTCCCTATACTAGTCTTCGGGCCCATGTGGGCTGAGAAGCTCTCCCTTGGCTGGATTGCGGGAGTTTGCATGGGAATGTGGCTCACTGGGGATATTTTGCTTACATTTTCCCCTCAATGAGGAGTTCCTCCTGGCTCCAAGCCAATACTGACTAGGCTGACTGCTTTGATTCTCTATCCTTTGGTGCTTCAGAAGTTTCCTTGCTGAATTCCTGTGTTCTGTCTTAGAAACTCCATTCAACATGGGGCTATCTATTTGCTCTTTTGTCCTTCTTTGTGGAGGAGGTGAGTGCTGGGTACCTTTAGTCAGCCATTTTGAAGCTATCTAAATTGAAATGTTTCATAGATGCCATGCAATCAGTGATATCTTTAATAAATGCCTGAAATTCCATTAAAATCATGGAATATGTTTGTTGTATACAAAGGTACAATGATTATGTAGTTCTCATAATAGTTCATATTGTTTATTATATTTTCTTTATATGGTTTTAAGGTATGAGTAATTTCTTGATTACTCATACTGTTTCTAGATTACTCTTTCTAGATTACTCAAGAAATTAATTTCTTGAAATAAATTATTTACATTCTTAAATGAGATATTCTTAGATGAAATATCTTTCTTTCTAAGCCACATAATTTTTGTAACTTTAAGAATATGAAGAATATTTTCTTGAGCTATTTTTCATAATTACTTACTCTCAGTGGTATAGAAAAATTATAAATTATGATTAAAATTTATCTTTACGTTGAATTCTTAGTCATGCATAGACTCTGTATCACCTTTTAGAATTAGAAAGGAGAGATTTAAATAGTATAGACTATTAAATTCACAAAGTAATCACAGGAGGGGGATCTAAAAAATGTCTGTAGTCTAAAGTCTTGTTCTTTACAATGTAGTAAAAATATATGAAATACAAATTTGGCTCTGAACTTTAAACTTGAAGAACTCTACAAACAGTACAGGAAATATGTTTTGAAAAATAGCCAGAAATCAAAGGTCAATTTAATATGCCTAACAAAATGAGAGATTACCAAAAGTGGTTTTCTTTTTTATTCCTTCCTTTTTTTATTGAAGGAAAGCATTCTATCTGTAAATGTCATTCTCCTTAAAATGCTCAAAATAATTTCCAAAAGAATAAATCTTTTATTGAGATTTCTACACTGCTTATCAAAAAGTTTTCATTCTCTATACCTCACTTACTTTTGACATTATAAATGTGTATCTCTTGAAAAGCATCTTTTATTAAATAAATATTTACATGTGACTCAGTCTACTACTAGTCCAGGCAGTATGGATTTAAAGGTGAGAAGACATAGTCTTGATTCATAAGGAGCAATGGGCATTTCCTAATGATTTAACAAGTTTAAGAATCATTATTTTAGAAAGACAACAAATATTTTCAATCTAATGCCATGTGAAAACAAATTGTATTTTATCGCTGATTTAACATGGGAGGGTGTGTGTGTCAGTTATGTGTGTGTGTCAGTTACATATTATTATATAACAAATTTTAGTGGCCCAAAAAATGTACCGTATTTCATAAGGCTTGACAGATTCATCTGGATTGTTTTAGTCTATTTACTCTTTGTCTCAGCTGAGGCTGCAGACATCTGCAGATCTGACTGGGTTCCATCATCCAATATAATTCATACACATGACTGGCAGTTAGCATTGGCTTGTATTTTGTTTCTTCTTCTCATGACTTCTCAACATGGCTTAGATTTCTAAGAATGTGGCAACTGGGTTCCAAAATAAAGTATTTCAAGCAATGAAGGCAAACACTGTAAATCCCTTGAGACTTAGTGCCATAAGTTACATAGTATTTCTTGTACTGCATTCTATTAATGGAAACATATTACAGGGATAGCCAGGTTACTGAGAGGAGAAGTAGAATCCAGCCTTAATAGAAGGAGGAATCAAATAATTTACAGCCATCTTCAAATAACTACAGGGGGAAAAGTCTCCATGTTTGGTGAGAAATTGACACGGTACCCTATAAACTGTTTCAGACTCTGCCATTACTTAAATGATTATTTGCTTTTTCTAAATATTGTTCCTTTTTGCACAGTGATTGAAAACAGAGTTCATTGTATTGAACATTATAACTTTTTGATCTGGCACACAGCTTTTGAAAAATATATATAAGTAACATGGCTGCAGGATAATTACCACTGGCACGTAAAAGTAGAAGAAAAACTTAAAAGTTTACATTTAATTTATGGAAGCTCACTGAAAATTTCTAAGTGCAGTTTATAAATACAACTTGTTTATTCTCATTGCTTGATTAGACTCGAAATGACAGAAATTTTGATGATTGTTACACCACTCTTATGGCAGAGATTTCTAGGTATTGCCTCCTTTTCACTTTCTCCTCCTTCCTTAGTGTAGATCTGTATACTTTTAGCTTAACTAAAGGATTACACTTCCAAGGGTCTGTTGCAGTTAGTTGTATGACTAAGTGTCAGTGATCAGCCATAAGAAGTGTTGGGTGAGCCCTTCTTGTCTTCTTTCATTTTACTGTTCAAAGTAGATGATACTGCTGAACAAGGATCACATCCAGATATGGAGTGGAAAGCCGAAAAGAGTCTGGTTTCCTGATGACATTGTGGAACACTTATGCCAGCCCTTGACTGACAACCTCAGGATTGCTTTTATGTGAGAAAAATAAACTTCTGCTTTTATTTGGGATTTTTGTTGTCGCTGTTGTTATAAGGAGCCAAACCTAATCCAAACTGATTCACCTGCTAAGCAAGTTCTCTATGCTGAACTTAAACTTAATGAAAAATAGTCAATTTTGAGAGTTATCTTTTCTATGGGTGTTTTAAACATGATTTTGCCTTTTTTTCTTTTCTTTTTGACCTGCCACTTACTTGGTGACTTCAATGAAAGAAATATTGTATGTGTGCACATGTGCTCATTTACATGCAAGGAAAATTAAAGAATTGTTAAAGCTGACCTCAGATAATATTCTGGTTGTTGTTTGCCAAGTACTAATTGGCCAAAAGCTACACCAAAATAAGTGAATTCTTTTATGTCTATTGTTTCCATTATCAGAGCTCTATTGAGAATCTCAAGCAAGAAATGAGTAAGTCTAATTAAAATCAAGTACAAAGTTAAATACTTCAACATTACTATGACCAACATGTAATCAATGGTTGATACAAGTAAAACTTTACAACATTTTATATAAATAGAAATATTTAACAATGGCTCTGAAAAGTTGTATACAAATCTTCGTGTGGACATATGTTTGTATTTCTCTTGGGTATATTCCTAGGAGTAAAATTCTGGGTCATATAGTAACTCTATGTTTAATAATTTTAGAAACTACTAGACTGGTTTCCAAAGTGGTTGTACCATTTTACATTGCCAGCAGAAGAGTATGAGGATTCTGATTCCTCTACATCCTTGACAACAATTACTGCTGGACTTTTTGATTCAAGACATCCTAATAGATGTGAAGTAGAATCTCAAATGTGGGTTTTTGTTTTGTTTTGTTTTGTTTGAGGCACAATCTCCACTTACTGCAACCTCTGCCTCCAAGGCTCAAGCAATTCTCATGCCTCAGCCTCTCAAGTAGTTGGGATTACAGGCATGTGCCACCACAGCAAGCTAATTTTTGTATTTTTAGTAGAGACAGCGTTTCACCATGTTGACCAGACTGGTCTTAAACTCCTGGCCTCAAGTGATCCACCCAACTCGGCTTCCCAAAGTGCTGGGATTACAGGCATAAGCCATGGTACCCAGCCTCTCATTGTGGTTTTGATTTACATTTCCCTGATAACTAATGATGTCAAATATCTTTTCATGTGCCTATTGGCCATTTGTTTATCTTCATTGGAGAGATAGGTCTATTCACCTCTTTGCCCATGATTTGATTGAGTAGTTTGCCTTTTTATTATTGAGTTGTAAGTGTTCTTTGTATATGCTAGATACAAGTGCCTTGTCAGATATACAATTTGCAAATATTTTCTCTCATGCTGTGAGCTATATTTCTACTTTCTTGATGGTATTCTTTGAAATAATACCTGTTAAATTTTGATGATGTCTTCTTTATCTTTTTTTTTTTTTCCCTGCTTTTGCCACTTGTGCTTTTGGTGTCATATCTGAGAAACTGTTGCCTAATCTGAGGACATGAAGATTTACTCCTATATTACCTTCTAAAAGTTTCATAGTTTTAACCCTTATGGTTAGATCTATTATCTACTTCGAGTTAGTTTTTGTATTTGGTTTCAGATAGGAATTCTGCTGAATTATTTTGCATATGGTTATCTGGTTGTCCCAGCACTATTTGTTGAAAAGATGATTCCTTCCCCACTGGAGAACCTTAGCATCCTTGTCAAAAATCAATTGACCTTCAATGTAAAGGTTTATTCTTGGACTCTCAAATTCTATTCCTTAATTTATATGACTAATTTTATGCCAGTATCACACTATCTCGATTACTGAAGTTTGTAGTAAGTTTTGAAATTGAGAGATGGTAATTTCCCAACTTAGTTCTTCTTTTATTAGATTGTTTTAGCAATTCTGTCTCTTGAATTTCTATATTAATTTTAGAACCAGCTTGTACATTTTTGCCAAAAAAAAAAAAGGCATGTGGAATTTTTTTGGGAATCACATTGAATCTGTAAATCAATTTGGGGAGTATTGCTATCTTAACAATATTAAGTGTTCCAATATATGAACATAGAATAGGTTTTTTATTTAGTTTTTATTTTTTAATTTATTATTTATTATTTATTATTTTTATTTTTATTTATTTAGTTATTTTTGAGATGGAGTCTCACTGTGTTGTCTAGGCTGGAGTGCAATGGCATGATCATGGCTCACTGCAACTCCGCCTCCCAGGTTCAAACAATTCTCCGGCCTTAGCTTCTCAAGTAGCTGGGATTACAGGATCCTGCCATCAGGCCTGGCTAATTTTTGTATTTTTGTAGCAATGGGGTTTCACCATGTTGGCCAGGCTTGTCTTGAACACCTGAGCTCAAGTGATCTGCCCACCTCAGCCTCCCAAAGTGCTGGGATTATAGGGGTGAGCCACGGCGCCTGGCCTAGTTACTTTTTAAATACTTATTTCAATGATGTTTTATAGCTTTTTCAGTGTATAAGTCTTACACATCTTTTGTTAAATTTATTCCTCAATATTTTTGATGCTACTGTAAATAGAATTATTTTATTAACCTCATTTTCTAATTTTTTATTATTAGCATATAGAAATACAGTTGACTTTTGTGTATTGATCTTATATCCTGCATCCTTGATGAATTCATTTATTAGTTTTAACAGTTTTTCTGTGGGTTTCTTATTATTTTCTATATACAAGATAATGTTGGGTATGAATAGAGTCAGTTTTATTTCTTATACTCAGATGCCTTTTATTTATTTTTATTTCATAGTTGACCATAATAGAACCTCCAGTACAATGTTGAATTAAGTGGCAAGAGTGGACATTCTTGTCCTGTTCCTTATCTTAGGGTGAAAGCATTCAATCTTTCAGCACTAAGTCTGATGTTAGCTGTGGGTTTTCAAAAATACATGCTCTTTATCAAGTTGAAGAAGTTCTGTTCTAATCTGTACCTCGTTTGCTGAGTATTTTTATAATGGAAAGGTTTTGGGTTTTGTTTTGTTAAATGCTTTTTCTCCATCTATTGAAATGATTATGAGGGTTTTGTCCTTCATTCTATTAACATAATGTGTTACAGTGACAGATTTTTATATATTAGAACAACTTGTCATTCCTGGGACAAATGCCACTTGGTCATGATATATAATCCTTTTTGTACGTTGCTGGATTCAGTTTACTAGTATTGTGTTAATGATTTTTCTTACTATATTCACAGGAGATGTTGGTCTGTTGTTTTCTTCTGATGTCTTTGTCTGGTTTTTGTATCTAGACTCATAAAATAAGTTGGAAAGTTTTTCCTCCTCTTCTATTTTTTATGGAAGAGTTGGCGAACAATTGGTGTTAGTCTATTAAATGTTTGGTAGAATTTACCAGGAAAGCCATCTGGATCCAGGCTTTTTCTTTGTGGGAAGTTTTTTTGATTACTAGTTCAAATTCTTTTCTCTTAAAAGTCTACTAAGATTTTAAAATTTCATCCTGAGTTAGTTTCAGAGATGTGTTTTTTTTTTTTTTTTCAGAAATTTGTCCATTTCATTTAGGTTAATCTAACTCTTTATTATACAATTGTTCCTAGTATTTCCTTAAAATCATTTTTAATTTTATAAACTCATTAGCAATGTCCCCTCTTTTATTCCTGATTTTAATATATTTTTCTTTCTTTTTTTCTTGGTCAAGCTAAGCAAAATTTTGCCAATTTTCTTAGTCCTTTCAAAGAACTAATTTTGGTTACATTGATTTTCTCTCTTGTTTTTCTAGTCTCTCTTTCAGTTATATACACTCTCAATCTTTATTATTTCCTTCCTTCTGCTTGCTTGTGAGTTAGTTTGCTCATCATTTTTTAGTTTCTTAAGGTATGAGGTTAACTTATTGATTTGAGATCTTTCTTTTCTTCATATAGGAATTTACAGGTATAAATTTCCCCCTAAGTATTGATTTAGTTGCATCCTATAAGTTTTGGTACATTGTGTTTTTAGTTTCATTAGTATCAAATTATTTTCTAATTTCCCTTGCAATTTCTTCTTTGATCCATTGTTTAGTTAGGAGGGTGCCTACCACTGATGTCAAATTATAGTATACAGGGGAAAATACTGAAAGGAAATATTTTAATAATTTATAGTGTGAAGTACGTCCTACTCTGAAAACAAATTACTTGCATTTAATAGAACATACCATTGCTCATTTTCACCGCATGACTGTGTTTATTATCACATATTCCAAGATGGTGTGAGTAGATCTCAAGGTTTTCATTATGTTTTCACCACCTACAATATCCTTTATTTTGTCTGATTCAGTTTCAGTTTCTCTGATTGTTCAGCAATCAGTGTAGCACGGTGGTTTTTCTCCTTCATCTTCAGGAGGCCGTGTAGTTAGCAAAGAAAGTCAAACATTTATTATATTTTCAATTTTCAGCATAACAAGAGTTCCAGCAGAAGAGGACTGACATTTAGTGGACCTGTAATGTATTTCATGTGTTATTTTAATTAATTATTTCAAAAGAATATGGTAAGGAAAATTGTTCCCATTTTCCAGTTGAGACTCAGGAAATGTCAGTAGTTTTTCAAAAAGTCAAAATGATAAATAATAGACATGGGATTTAAACCCAGTTTTGTGCTATGTTAGTGCTTATACTCTTTCCACTGCATCTGCTTCCTGAGGAGCAAAGAAGGAGGCCCATCACTACTAGATTTGGGGAGTTTTATAATTAGCACTAGAAACATGGTAGCTATGTCAGGTTCCACAATCTTTCTTTACTTTCTCAAAGCTTTTACTTTTTAATTATCTGTTAATTCTCAACTAAATGTTCTCTACCAGATGATCCACTTTAGAATGTGTTGGTTTCCAGAGTGTTTGATACTATAATTCTTCTTCTTTCTATTAGATCTGTTTATTGTATTATCCACATTCTAGCCATGATTTACATGCCACCAAATCTTGGGGGTACCTAAGATAGCATCTGTAATTTTGCTGCAAAATCCTTTGCCTGTTATTTTTCATGTTATATCCAAGTAGATTTGAAGTTAATAGTACTATTCCTATCATTTTACTCTCTCCTTCGCCTGTTCCTATTCTTTTTGTCCTAGCTGTTGACCTTCCCCATCTTGTCATACTTTTATGGTGTTTTCTTCATTTCCATGGTCAGCTTAAAGCTTATAAGTTTAGTGGTTAAGATGGATTCTGGTGTGCATAGAAGTAATTAAGGTACACTATTATTGTAGTTTAAAGGTTGTATATGATAAGACATTTTGTTTTTACTGTATGTTTTTACTGAATGGCCTATTCCCCATCCCAAGGCAAGCATGAATAAAAATAGGTTAAACGTGAAAAAAGAAAAAGATGTATTCTGAAACCAGACTGTTAAATTCAAATTCTTTCTCTGACAACTGACCCGAAATGTAAGAACTTGGGTATGTTACTTTACTACTTAAACCTACCTTACAGGGTTATTGTGAACTTAAATAAGCAGACACATGTAAAATGCTTCATCAGAGTTCAGCATACAGTGTTCAACAGCTTTAACTCTTATTTCTCTTATTAGTATTATTCATTAAGTCAGTCACTATGATTCACATATAATTTTCTTTCAGTAAGAGCATAAGCTGGAACCTAGAATTGTAATATTTTTTGAAGAATTTCTACATGATTAGCCATTAGCATCCTACAATCCTCTCACTTTTTTACTATCACCTTCATAGCTTTTCTTGAATAAGTTTTTATAAATTCTGGGCATCTGGCAGCATGCCATAGTAGAAGAATTTAGAATATTGGGCTAGAAAAGAGATTCATAAACTTAATAGGGTCTGATTTCTCCTTGTTTGATCAAGCACAGGACAATCAACATCCTTCCAAAGGTTTGGGCTGCCTTTAATGAATGGGATGCATCCTTATATGATTCCAGGAGGGCACACTTCCTCCTCTCTTCCACTAACTAACCTCTCCACCATATTTTGATTTTCCTGGAACTCTGCATCTTCTATAACAAAACGCATTTCTCAAGGCTTGTCCTTTTGCAGAGAGATCTTTCTTAGAAAAACAAAGCATAAACTCTGCACGATATTGGATCACCTCTCTTTAGCCTTGAGGTGAAATATAAGCTTTTTTGTTTCCCTGTGGATACAACTTTTACAGGATATATGGGTAGAGGATTAGAAGAGAAATGCTTTTGAGATGAGGACTCAGCTTTTCTGGTTCACCAATTTCCTTCTGTTCTCTATGCCTTCTCCTACCCAACCTTCTAATTGAAGGTAATTTCAAGTAACAACAGCTTTCTTCAGCAACTGCCATGGAATGAAAATCATATGAGACATTTGTAAAATTATAGTTTTCAGGGTCTGACCTTGAACTCTTAAATCAGAATCTCTGAGTTTGAGGTTATACAAAACTGTATTTTTAAAAATTCCATCCAGAATATACACATTTTCTCTATTTTTTTCCTTTATATACCTGATAGTAAATACATATGTGTACATATATATTTAAATAAATATTTTATATATATATATGTGTGTGTGTATATATATGTTTAATGTTCATACAAGATGAGCATCTTACTATATTGCCCAGGCTGGTCTCAAACTCCTGGCCTCAAAAACCTCAGCCTCCAAAGTAGCTTGGATTACAGGTTCAAGCCACTGCACAAGACATGATAGTAAAATTCGAACTACTGGGTTTATTTTTTTACTTTTTAAAAACAATTTTTCTTAAATTATTCAAACTTCTCTCTGTTAGTTTACCTTCTGGGAGATTTCTGGGAGATTTCGTTGTTGTATTTCTATCTTTTTTATTTAAAAGCTTATTTCAAAAACTGATTTCTAGGTACACTTCTTGTTTTCTAAATGTTATAAATTTCTTGTTTTATGCAGGCAGGCAATATCCTCTCCCTATCTTCAAAGATACAAAGTAGCTTCAGTTTCATCTGGGGTCAGTTTTCCTATTTGTTTATTTTGGTTTTCATCTTTAATGTTATATATTATTCTCATCTTCTGGTGACTATCGGGGGAACCTGCCCCCGATAGTTAATGTGGGTTCTTTTCTATTTCCCTAAGTGTCTCGGCTGGTCTGAGAAATAAAGGGAAAGAGTACAAAAGTGAGAAATTTTAAAGCTGGGTGTCCACGGGAGACGTCACATGTCGGCAGGTTCCGTGATGCTTCCTGAGCTGTAAACCCAGCAAGTTTTTATTAGCAATTTTGAAAAGGGAAGGGAGTGCACGAATAGGGTGTGGTTCACAGAGATCACATGCTTCACAAGGTAATCGAATATCACAAAGCAAGCAGAGGCAGGGAGAGATCACAGGACCACAGGATGGGGCGAAATTAAAATTGCTAATGAAGTTTTGGGCACGCATTGTCATTGATAACATCTTATCAGGAGACAGGGTTTGAGAGCAGACAACCTGTCTGACCAAAATTTATTAGGCGGGAATTTCCTCATCCTAATAAGCCTGGGAGCGCTACAGGAGACCAGGGCTTATTTCATCCCTTTGACTTCAACCTTAAAAGACGGCCGCCTCCAAGGGGGCGGTTCATAGACCTACCCTCAGGGGTGCATTCTCTTTCTCAGGGATGTTCCTCGCTGAGAAAAAGAATTCAGCGATATTTCTCCTATTTGATTTTGAAAGAAGAGAAATATGGCTCTGTTCCGTCCAACTCACTGGCAGTCAGAGTTTAAAGTCTTATCTCCCTTGTTCCCTGAACATTGCTGTTATCCTGTTCTTTTTTCAAGGTGCCCAGATTTCATATTGTTAAAACACACATGCTCTACAAACAATTTGTGCAGTTAACGGAATCATCACAGGGTCCTGAGGCGACATACATCCTCCTCAGCTTACGAAGATGATGGGATTAAGAGATTAAAGTAAAGACAGGCATAGGAAATCACAAGGGTGTTGATTGGGGAAGTGATAAGTATCCATGAAATCTTCACAATTTATGTTCAGAGATTGCAGCAAAGACAGGCGTAAGAAATTATAAAAGTATTAATTTGGGGAACTAATAAATATCCATGACATCTTCACAATTTATGTTCTTCTGCCATGACTTCAGCCTGTCCCTCTGTTTGGGGTCCCTGACTTCCCGCAACAGGTGACCTTGGATATTGAGTCAAATTTAATATCTAAGAGGGATTATTGGGTAGGAACTCTGTTTATGGATAGAGTTAGTAATACCAGGCTTCTTTCAGAGTGAGTATTAAGGGAGCTACCTATTATTGTCAAGTGTCAGAAATAGGGGGACTGTACCGAAAGACACTAATACACTCAGTAGCTATCCTAGTTATCTCTAGATTTTTTTTAAACCATCTAACAATTATATCTTCATTTTTCCTTTTTCATCTTGGAAGGAGATACAAGCTATATAAAATATTCTGTATAAAAGGGTGGGGAAATGGGGTAAGGTAAGTTGGAATCAACTTTTTTTGTGGTACACACAAACCTCTAATCAATTCCCCTATTTTCTGCCTCCATTTTCACTCCTGTCCTTTGTCTTACCTGCTTGTTGTCTCAGGTCTAGAGCCTTGATTGATTTTCTACTGCACTGAATCCCGTTTTGTTTCAACTCTGGGCTATGGCTTCCACAAATTTGTCTCATTTATCAATACTATTTTCACGTGCTTTTCTCTTGCAGAAATATGTAGAAATAATTCATTTGCTGAAGCCTCTATCTCGTGTTAATAGGCCTTAGTTATCTGTTACTGTCATTTGAATGGGGATCAGTAGAGAGGAGAGACAAAGCATATGCACAGCTGAACCACCATCTTGGACAGCTGATATAAGGTTGCTCGGCAGTAACAGTTATTCCAAGTGGATGTTCCCATCTTTTGCAAGGCTCAACCTTGAATTCAGCTCTGATTTTGCCAAATTAGCTTGATCATGTGATTCTCCAAGATTCTTTCTACTGAGATGCTCTCCCACTGATAAGAAGCGTCTTCTTATCAAGGAGCATTTTGGTGTCTTCTTTTGTTCTGGCCCATGTGTACTGTATCTGCCAAAGATTTCCTAATTTCTAACGTAGCTACATTTTTTCCCCCCATTTAGACCATTTAAATAGAAATCTGTCCAGACTGGAGATAAATGCCCATCTCAGTTGCCATTTGACTAGAAATCCTCTCCAAGCTGTTGTGGGGTGAATTGTCTTCCACTCACACCCAATTTTATATATTAAAATCCTAATACCTAGTACCTCAGCATGTAACTGTCTGGGAGATAGGATTTTAAAGAGGTAATTAAGTAAAACTGAGGTCATGAGGGTAAGTCCTAATCCAATATGACTATTGTCCTTCTAAGAAGTGATCAGAACACAGATGGGCATGCAGAGGGAAGATCATGTAAATACATAGAAGGTGGCCATCTGCAAGTCAACAGGAGCTGCCTCAGAAGAAACCAACCTTGCTGATACCTTTTTCTCAGACTTCCAGCCTCCAGAACTGTGAAGCAATTAATTTCTGTTGTGTAAGCCTCCCAGCCTGTGGTACTTGGTTATGGAAGTCCTGGCAAATGAATAGACAAGCTATTAATTGAGACAAGCTCTTGTCTTAAGACAAGGACATTAAGATACAGCAAAGAAGATGCCTAATGAGTGGGGATGGTAGACTTACACTCAGGGCTTCTGACTCCCTCCTAATTCTCTTTTGTATTACACTACCCCTGTCTTTCTACTAGCTGGTTCCTAGAACATATATTATCCAAGGGTCACTAATAGCATAGACCACAGGTCCTGTATCAATTGTTCATTCCATATATCTTTCAGTTTTACATTCTGACTGTTGAATTTCTCTTATTTATGTTGAGCTGAAATTTGTAGCCCAGTAGCTAACACTGCTTGGTGCTGGATTTTCCTTGAAGAAACAAGAATAAAGATAATTATTTTCCATGTAGTAAGTCTTCATTAGCATGCTTTCCCCTTTATCTTCCACCCCATAATTGCTTCTCTTTTCTGACTGAACAGGTTCCTTCAGCATCTTCTTTTTAAAATCTTTTAAATTACAGTAAAATACATATAACATAAAATTTAGCATTTTAGCCATTTTTAAGTGCACAGTTCAGTCGTACTACATACATTCACATTGCTGTGCAACCATCACTAATATCCAATTTCAGAAATCATTTTATCTTGCAAAACTGAAACTCTATACCTATTAAACAACTCCTCATTCCCCCTACCTCCTGCTCCTGCCAACTACCATTGTATTTTCTGTCTCTATGTTTTGATTTCTCTAAATACCTCGTATAAATTGAATCATGAAGAATTTCTCTTTTTTTGTGTGTGACTGGCTCATTTTACTTCACATAATGTCCTCAACCAGTTTCTTCTATAACAGGATTTGTAGCTCCCTCCCAATTTCAGTCATTCTTCTCCGAAAACTCTTTGTTCATATCCCATTCAAGAAAGTGGAGTTCAGACAGCACATATTAATCCAAGCATAGTCTGAGAGGCAGAGAAGAGAATTCATTCTGGATATTATGTTTCTAATAAAGAACATGTGAGATCTTTTTGATTGCCTCCTGCCACTGTTGACTCATTGAGCT
The DNA here is from genome assembly GCF_047675955.1 of Chlorocebus sabaeus. Lineage (NCBI taxonomy): Eukaryota > Metazoa > Chordata > Mammalia > Primates > Cercopithecidae > Chlorocebus > Chlorocebus sabaeus. Next base: position 102,145,453 of record NC_132913.1, on the reverse strand, counting down.
TTACTATCAACTCAGAGCCCTAAGTCCATTAAGGCACTTCTTCCCACTGTCCAACCCCCTACCATTGTGTGTCACTAGGCACAAGGAACATTAGCAATTGCATATCAAGGTCATAATGAGACTGAAAAAAGGATCTGCATAAAAAATGAATTTTCTTATGCAGTTTCTTCTACAATAGCATTTCACATTTCCATTAAATTCTAGTCCATAGGTAGAATCAATGCAGTGACTTTGGGAGATAGAAAGTAATAAAAATTATTAATATACACTGACCCTGCTTTCCAAACGCACATTCTATAATGACCCAGAATTACTATGCTGAGCACATTTTTTTTTCACCAAAAGCACAAACATCTCAAATTGAACATTTTTTCTTTTACAAATACACACTTGTTTGCATTTAATAGGCAGTTCTCAAAAATGATGCCAAGCCACAATTATATGTATGTAATAAAATAGGTTGTGAACCCAGGTATGGTCATTTGTTATTAATGAGAATACTAAAGTTTTATAAATGAGGTACCTTTTGTTAAACTTAATGTGGATTGAAGGATAGCTCTCTCATTTGTTTTCTAGTATGAAAGGAAAACAGTTGAGTTATAATTAGTTAGCTAGGCGGAAATTGTTCATAATTCAGTCTTCTTGGAATGCAACTATTATTAATGTACTGATAATACCTGAGGGATTATGAATCACTTAAATAATTTTAAGTTGCAATTTTAATTATTTTTTATTTTACCAAGTGGATAAATTTATTATAAGGAAGAAAATTATAAAGAAAGTGTAAATAGGAATGTGAATCTTATGTCTACATTACATCCATAGGACTATTTAGAAATGCTTTAGTTCCCAGCTGTTTCTTTGTTTCATCAAAATCTGTGTAACCATGGGAATGTGAACATGTGAATATCACCCATCCCATATATTAAAACCATGTGTGTGTGTGTGTGTGTGTGTGTGTGTGTGTGTGTATATAGAAAGAGAGAGAGAATCACTAATGAAGGCAATTTGGATAATATATATAGCTGGGAATACAAATATAATATTTTACATTGTAAAAACCTTATAATGTATAAGATTATATTTTACAAGACACTTGAAGTATTCATATTTAGGCAAGTGACTATCTCATGCTAGTCAAATTCCCTAAGTATGTAATTCACTGACTCCTGCTATGACAGCATTTTGGTAAAGTAGTCATCAAGATAGATGGCATTTTGACCTGTGAAATGGACAGACTATATAGTATTAAGTTTAACTTTGAAGTTGGAAAATTGTTTAGTGATGTCATAGTTTGCTAACAGTTTCCCCCTAAATACCTATAGCTTCTTAAAGCTATAGGAGACTTTCAGACAATATCAGCACCTTCAGAAAATACATATTACTCAGGAAATGATACATTTGCTAATAAAAATAATTTATATATTCATTTATCAATAAATAGGTTCAGAGAATCATCCTATACTTTTTGTTGAGAATCATGTACAAAAAATGTAGTCAAGGTACTCAAATTGTCTTTCTAATAGACCGTTTCTTATCAGCTTTGCTTGATCCATAATTTTCAGTGTGACTAGCTTTCTTTCTGATCTGTAGGTCATACTTTCATTAAGTAGTATTTTATTGATAAAAGATTTTTCTAATTAAATTGCAGTCATGTGCTGCACAGCGGGTTTCAGTCAACAACAGACTGCATATATGATGGAGTCACCTAGTAAGCTAAGGTTAATTTATTATTGAAGAAGTAAAAATATTTTAAAATAAATTTAGTGTAGCCTAGGTATGCAGTGTTTAGAAAGACTAGAATAGTGTATGATAAAGTTTTAGACTTTCACATTCACTCACTACTCGCTCACTAACTCACTCAGAGCAACTTCTAGTTCTGCAAGTTCCATTTATAGTCCATTTATAGTAAGTGCCCTATACAAGTGTACCATTTCTTATCATATAGTATTTTACAGTCCCTTCCCTATGTTTAGGTATCTTTAGATATGCGTACTTTCCACTGTGTTACCACTGCCTGCAGTGTTCAGTACAGTAACATGCTGTGCAGGTGTGTAATCTGGGAGCAACAGGTTACACTGTATAGCCCAGGTGTGTAGTAGGCTATACCATTTAGGTTTGTGTAAATACACTCTGATGTTTGCACAATGACAAAATCACCTAAAGATGCATTTCTCAGAATGTATGTCATTGTTAAGTGACATGACTGTATTCTACTTAAATTGCATAAAAATCTCAACTTTCTCTTTTAGGATGAATATAGATTTTACTGCTTCTTGTCTTTGTTCTTTATCTTTGTGCATCCGCTTGTGTATTGTTTTACCCTACTGTATTTTATCATTTATTGTTTATTATTATTATTTTTTGAGACAAGCTCTCCCTGTGTTATTTAGGCTGGAGTGCAGTGGTGTGATCTTGGCTCACTCCAGCCTCAACCTCCTGAACTCAAGCAATCCTCCCACATCAGCCTCCTGAGTAGCAGGTAGCTGGGACTATAGGCACATGCCACCACTCCTGGCTAATTTTGTTTATTTTTTTGTAGAGACAAGGTCTCACTATATTGTTCAGGCTGGCTTCAAACTCCTGGGCTCAAGCAATCCTCCCGCCTTGGCCTCCCGAAGTGTTGGGATTATGGGCGTGATCCACTGTGTCCAGCCCCCACTATGTTTTAATTTATCACTGCCTGTACCCTCTTCAGCAGCTATAATCTTAATTATTTCCAAGTTTGAATTGACAGAATTTAGCTTCCTACTAAATGACTGGAAATTAACTTTCTCATATACCAAATGTCCCCAGGTTTTGCAAATAGGTAGCAAGGTTTCAGTGTGACACTATTTGAGGTTCTGTAGGCAGTTAATGAAGTTTTTCTTTTAAAGAAATCTTTTCCTTTTCACTAAATGGCCTCCAGATTGCTGGGCTGGCTGGACTGGTGTGCTCTTAGCAATACCCTCAGGGCCTGACATAGGTGGAGCTTGCCCCTTTCCTGTGCTGCTGTGGTTGGTATCCTTCTGCTGTTGCTGGAACTGCTCCCATTATTACTGCCTCAAGCCTCTGCAGTCAGTTTTCTTAGTTGCTCCCTTGACACTTTGCTGTACTCATCTTTCCCAGTCTTCCAACTAATCTGCCTTTGGTGTTGATAGGCCTTTTTTTTTTTTTTTTTTTTTTGGTAAAGATTTTATTTTCTTTATCCGGATAGGAAATTAGACATTTTACCAAGGTCTAACAATGACAGATTCTTCAAAGTGGGCACAGTCTTTTAAACTCAGGCAATGTATGCAATAACCTTGTGGAACTGGTTCAGCCAGATCTTCACTTGCACGAAGGCACAGGGTCTGTCCTTTTCTTTCCAGAGGCCCCCTGTCATATTCCACTGCCAGTTTCTGTTAGGCCTGACTTTTATAACAATGGTATTTCCTTCCTTATGGTTATGAAACCAATCAACTGCACACCAGGTGTGTAGCATTTTCATACTAACTTTCAGCAGCTGGCATCAACGCTGATGCAGGTTCATGCCGTCTTTGGGCTATGCCACCTTTAGCATGTTGATTCTTCTCATATTGGCCCCAGCACGGACACAAGATGACTGTAACAGCTCCAGACATCACACAGTAAGTTTCAGTGTCTGAAAGAGTGTCTATCCTTTTATAAGAGCCTAGAACACTCCTCTATAAGTCACCCAGCAGATTTGCCTTCACATTTCAATGGTCAAAACAGCATTGTTGGACCCACTCTGAAACTGGGAAGGGAAATAGAGTGGCCTTGATTGGCTTATGCTACACAAGATTTATCCCCAGAGTTGAGGAGGGGCCTAGGTTCTCCTGAAACACATGGATTCTTATACAGAATCCAAGTTCTATTACTAAGAAAAGTCCAGGGATAGGATTGGCTATAGAATAGGCCCCAGTCATGTCTACTGCTGGAATGAAAAACTTTGTTTGAGCAGATAAGAACTGTGCCCAAAAAAACTGAGACGAGCCTTTGGGAAATAAACTGTCCAAAAGGCCTTCTGCCAGACTGCTCTGGCAAAGTGTTCTTTTGATTCCTGTTGCATTTGTTAATGTAACACTTACTGACGCTTAGCACACCTGACCTTTTGGGGTCAATTTTCCTATGTTCTGTTTCCCCAACTAGACGGCAGATGAATATTTTAGCAGGTTGAGATTCATGAAAGGGCAGTGCAGCAATTAGGTATCTCACCATGTTTCTAATCTCAGTTGCCTTCCATGTGCAGAGCAGGGACTGGCCCTGAGCACTGGATGAAGTCAGCTGACTGGTCTTGCCTTCCTCAGTGCAGAGCCTGCAAACTGCCAGTTGTGGGCTGTGTCAGGCTAACACACATGCTGTTTTAACATTACAATGTTTTTTAATTTTTTAAAAGAAAACTGAATAGTTTTTAACATTTAAAAATTGGAAGATGTTCTATAAAATCTTGATTTCTCTCTCTTTTTTTTTTTTTTTTTTTTTTTTTTAAATCTGATACTATGACACCACTGAGTCCATATCCTTTTAGAGCAGCAGCTGGCTTGGGCTGCCCAGTGCTGGCCTTTTTAGAGTGGAGCCTGGGCTCTCCTGTCTTCCAAGGTGCTGCCCGGATCTTGTTCTCCTCACAATAAGAGCATTTAAGGTACCTGTTGGGCTTCTGTAATATTTATGTTTGAGATTGCTATTGTACATCATCCTGTATATTGACGCCATGTTAATTTTTAAAAATCTGCTGCTGCACACTTTTGATTACTTTCGGTTGTCTTTTTTTTTTTTTGAGACAGAATTTCACTCTTGCCCAGGCTGGAGTGCAGTGGCGGTGATCTCTGCTCACTGCAACTTCCACCCCCCGGGTTCAAGCGATTCTCCTGCCTCAGCCTCCTGAGTAGCTGGGATTACAAAGGCTACCACCGCTTCTGGCTAATTTTTGTGTTTTTAGTGGAGACGGGGTTTCACCATGTTGGCTGGGCTGGTCTCAAACTCCTGACCTCAAGTGATCCACCCGCATCGGTCTCCCAAAGTGCTGCAATTACAGGTGTGAGCCACTGCACCCAGCCTCAGTTGTCTTTAAATAAAGTTTTCAGCCTCCTTAGTAGTGTTTTGCCCATCACATACATGGAGATTCCCTATCTCCACTGCACATTGCCATTGCTCAAACAATGGTATCCCTACTTGCTTCCATGACTTTGTTAGAAAACGCCTTGGGTCTGGAACACCTCTGTGGTAAGCTAAATAATGCAGCTCCTGTTCACCAAAGATGTCCATCTCCTAATCCCTGGAACCTGTGAACATGTTACCTTTCATGGCGAAAGGAGATTTTTGCAGATGTGATTTAGTTAAGCATCTTAGGATGGGGAGATTATTTTGTAACACCTTGGTGAGCCTGATATGATCACAAGGGTCTCGTTATAAGAGGAGACCAGATTGGAAGAAGGTAATGTGAAGTCAGAAGGGGAGTTTTTAGAGTGATGCAATTACAAATTACGAAATGCCGGCCGGGTGCAGTGTCTCATGCCTGTAATCCCATCACTTTGGGAGGCCAACGTGGGTGGATCACGAGGTCAGGAGTTCAAGACCAGCCTGGCCAAGATGGTGAAACCCCGTCTCTACTAAAAATACAAAAATTAGCCAGGCATGGTGGCAGGCACCTGTAATCCTAGCTACTCAGGAGGCTGAGGCAGACAATTACTTGAACCCAGGAGGTGGAGATTGCAGTGAGCCAAGATTCTGCCGCTGCACTCCAGCCTGGGTAATAGAACGAGACCCCATCTCAAAACAAAAGCAAAATAAACAAACAAAAAATAAATGCCAGAGCAGCCATTAGATGGTGTAGGAAGCATGGGTTGGCCTCCAGAAGTAAGCAGACCTGCTGACATTTTTAACTCCCTAAGACGAAGTTTAGACTTCTGCCCTCCAGGACTACAAGAGTAAATTTGTGTTGTTTTTAAGCCACCAAGTTTGTGGTAATTTGTTATGGTTACAACAAGAAAATCACTATAACTTCCTTCCTCTATCTTTCTTTATAAATGTTACCTTCTCATTGAGATCCTTGGGAATCATCAAAACACGCACAGTCTCACTGATTTTATGTGCATACATATCTTAATTCCCCTACTAGTTTGCAAGCCCATTGAGAATAGGCCCTTTGTGATTCAATATGGTGCTTTTCCCAGAACTTATTGTTATTATTTTTGAGATGGAGTTTCGCTCTTTTTGCTCAGGCTGGGGTGCCATGGCACGATCTCTGCTCACTGCAACCTCCGCCTCCTGGTTTCAAGCGATTCTCCTGCCTCAGCCTCCTGAGTAGTTGGGATTACAGGTGACTGCCACCATGCCCGGCTAATTTTTTTTTTTTTTGTATTTTTAGTAGAAACAGGATTTCACCGTGTTGGCCAGGTTGGTCTCCAACTCCTGATCTCAGGTGATTCCTCAGCCTCGGTCTCCCAAGGTGCTGGGATTACAGGTGTGAGCCAATGTGCCCAGCCTCCCCAGAACATATTTAAGTGCTTGATCATGGCTAATAGTTAATAAATATTTGTTGAGCAAAAGAAAGGGAAGTCTAGGAATATTAGTGGCCAAAATTGCCATGAGGTGCAATTATAGGTAAGTTTAATAGTATGCTTAAATAACAATAGTTTATATGGCTTCGTATCTTGGAATTTTAGTACTTCTAGATTAGTTGAATTCGCCTAATGAACTTTCAGGAAAGGATAAAAGAAGAGAGGAAAAGAGAGGAGAGGAAAACTTGACAAAAACCCAAAGAATAGACTTTCTCTGCTTCATCTTTATTTTGGGTGTGGTGTGAATCACAGAAAGACATTTCCTGTTGGATCCCTAGGATAAGCAACTTTTCTCATTAAGCTTTCAATTCCACTTCTATTGATGGCTCATCCTAGATAGTATAGATTATAGAATTCTAAAGGCATGTTTGTCTTATGGTCAAGAATGGCATTCTTTGACCTATGGTCAAGAATGGCATTCTACTCTAGACGTTGTAGATTCCCGTAGCAAATGAGGTCAAGAAAATTTTTCTTTGTTTTTGTGACACGTATTAGGTCACAGCTGTCTAAGTGAACAATGTACTATTTCAGTGCTACTTACACATTGGCATCCAAGCAGTTCATCTCCAGGGAAAGTTACACGTTTGCATAATGTCACTGAAGGTTTGTGTTCCTGTATTAACTGACAGAGATGGGCAATGACAGGCTACCAGGCAGCTGGGTTGATGGCAGAGCCTCTGAAAATAGAGAGTGCACATTCTTTCAAGATGACATTGGCCTTCAATTAAGGGAAGGTAGGAAGATACCCAAAGGAAGGAGAATGGGGAAAGGAGAAAGAGCGAGCTACTAAAGAGCTGGAATGATAGATGGTAGCTTTGATTACTGAAGGAAGGAGGGAAGCAAATGTTTTCGTTATGTTGGACTTTGGATGACAGAATGTGATACTTGGTACACATGGATTAAACATTTTATTTAACTCAAGGATTAATGAAAGAGGAGAACAAATAGACTAAGATTAGGCTAATGTTATAACTGTTGTTTTTCCTTGTGGATTACAACTTAAAATCTTGTCTTTCCTATGCCGAACCGCAGTGAAATGTGACCTTACCATCTGTCCCTGTGTAGGTTCATGAGAGCAAACTTTGTTTATACATCTTGCCCATTCTGATGGAGAACCCAGCACTTGATCTAATTCTTCAAAAAATCCACTTTACATGTGAACAGCTTAAAAATGAGACATGAACATTACTTATTTTATAGAAAATATGATTTTTATGTGTGTATGGGGCATTGGTAGTGGTGGTGGTGGTCATATCACACAAACCACCAGCTCTGTCTCAGCAACTGCTATGAAATGTATGTTCTGAAACTCACTGAAAAAAAAGGCCTCCAATTAATAGGGCCCACCAATTTTAAAAGGCAGATAGCAATTACGTTTTGTTACTTATGCATTCCTTTGGGGTTGCAGCCAACACCTCATTGGCTCAGTGTCTTAGGTTGTGTTCCCTAGAAGCAAATGCTGAAATGAGGATTTGAGCACAAGTGGTTTATTGAAGGCGTTTCCAAGAGAAACTGGAAAAAGAGTGAGGGACGCAGAATGCAGAAGAGGAAGAAGCCAAGCAAAGGTACAGCCTTAGGTGAAGTCCTAAACTTGCCCCTATCCAGTGGCATAGAAATTACACCTCACAGTTGGTGATTGGAGGCAAGAAAGCTGGGCTTCCATGCTCTGGTACCATTAATCATTGGCCAAGAGCCAACTCAATGGGCTATAAACCCTCATGTATTTGAGGCTTTCCCTGTGTACAGTTTCCTGAGGGCCATCCCTCAAAGAAGAAGCACTGCTGTGGGCCCTGACAGGCAATCACACATTGAAGCTGGGGAAAAGCGGGGGACAAAGAAACAGGAAGACGGATCCAAGAGAATCTTAGCTAAATGCTGACACTGACTGCTACACTTATCAAAGTACTCTTTTCAAATACTAAGTGCCTCTTCAAGGGGAATTCTTGATAACAACATTTCTCTCTCTCACTTTATTTTTATTGCCCTTCACTAAAAGATTTTCCTGCCCCTGATTACTATAACAGTATTAATTAAGGCAAATTGCCCTGTAAAAATGGTATAGAAAATGAAATGGGCTATACAAGTCAAAATTTGCTATCAACATGAGCTCTTTATTCCCTTGACTCCATTTGAATACTTTGCCCAAACTGACTTCTTGGATTCTGGTCCTGTGCCCTAAGGACTTAGTTATGGTATTTATGGATTTTTTTCTGGTAACCCTGTAGCCTTACTGGTTTTGAAGTGAATATGTCAACAAACTGCTTTCCTTTCCTTCCGTGACCTCCCTAGGTTTTAACTCTATTGTGCATTACTGAGATTTATTCCTAGCTTGTTAATGATAATGGCCATAATAGTAAAAGTGACAGCTATCATTTATTGAGTTCCTTTGTGTATCAGGCAATTTAGAAATAAATTCTCACATTGTCCTTGATAATTGGGTATTATTATTTTCTTTTTATGAATGAGAAACTGAAGCAAAGTGGGAGAAAAATAAAACTTTCCCAAGGACCTCTCCTTTTATTCAACATGCTACATTGGGGTTAGCCTGTCTAAAAACCCATACCTCTTCTCCCCTCACATCTCCACTCACTGCTATCTCTGAGCAACTTGAATTTTACAAAATTGGGGCAAATTAAAGGCAAATACATATTTGCTTTTTAAAGGTCAGTAGCAGGTTGTCTTCTTCAGTGAGGCCTGCTGGTAAATGGCAATTCATTCTTCAACTCCTATGTGTAGACTGTCAACTAACAGCAAAAGAGATAGTAGTTCTTTTGTAGCTTAATATCTTTTGAATTAATTTTTTCTGTCCTCATTTAAGGCTCTTAGCATATCAAAAAGGTGTTTTAAAAGTCACCCTGAGAATCCAAAGAGCAAACCCAAGCACATTTTGATATATTCATAATGAGGCCAGCTACCTCAGTTAATAAACAGGCCACAGCACTATGAACAGAAGTGTCCCCCAAATAGTCCACAGGGATGAGACTAGTGATGTCAAAGGCCTCTGGCAGTTTGGCAATTCTCCAATGTTCTGAATCCTGTGATGCCATTGAGAGGTAAGAGGGAGGAGATTATCTGCACTGGGACCTGTCTAGGCTGCTTTTAAGTCTAGGTTAAATGTTTTAGGTGATTTTTATTTTCTTTTTAAAATCCAGATTGGACTTATTTTATCTGTATCTTAATGTAGGAACTTCATTTTCTACTATCTTGGGAAGATCTGGTTGGTTATCTATTGCTGTGTAACAAAGCATGTCAAATTTAGTGGCATTTTTAAGAAAAATATTTATTAAGTAGGGAATCCTTTCCGCATTGCTTGTGTCTGTCAGGTTTGCCAAAGATCAGATGATTGTAAATGTGTGGCATTATTTCTGAGGCCTCTGTTCTGTTCCATTGGTTTATATATCTGTTTTGGTACCAGTACCATGCTGTTTTGATTACTGTAGCCTTGTAGTATAGTTTGAAGCCTGGTAGTGTGATGCTTCCAGCTTTGTTCTTTTTGTTTAGGATTGTCTTAGCTATCTGGGCTCTTTTTTGATTCCGTATGGAATTTAAAGTAATTTTTTCTGATTCTGTGAAGAAAGTCAGTGGTAGCTTGATGGGAATAGCATTGAATCTATAAATTACTTTGGGGAGTATGGCCATTTTCATGATATTGATTCTTCCTGTCCATGAGCATGAAAGATTTTTCCATTTGTTTGTGTCCTCTTTGATTTCCTTGAGCAGTGGTTTGTAGTTGTCCTTGAGGAGGTCCTTCACATCCCTTGTCAGTTGTATTCCAGGAACAGAAAACCAAACACCTCATATTCTCACTCATAAGTGGGAGTTGAACAATGAGAACACATGGACACAGGGAGGGGAACATCACACACCAGGGCCTGTTAGGGAGTCTGGGGGAAGGGGAGGGATAGCATTGGGAGAAATACCTAATGTAGATGACAGGTTGATGGGTGCAGCAAACCACCATGGCACATGTATACCTATTCAACAAACCTGCACGTTCTGCACATGTATCCCAGAACTTAAAGTATAATAAAAAAAATAAAACAATTTATTATATCAAATTTTGTGTGTGTGTGTGAGGGATACTGTTTTATACCATGTGATGTCTATTAGGATAACTCTGTGATCTTCAGTTAGTGTCTGAACTATTAGAATAACTCCTCAATGGATGAGTTGAAGTGTAGAATGAATGCAATTGAGGTAAGAATTAGTGAATCAGAGGATCAAGTTGGAGGAACTCCCTCTGAAAACATTAAAAAAGGTAAAAAAAAAAAATAGAAGGAACGAAAGAAAAGTTAAGAGATATGACGGGTAGAGGTAAGAAATGCCAATGCCCCTTTAATATGAATTCCAGAAAGATAAAAGAATTAATGGAAGAAAGAAAAAATTAAATAAACAATGATGATTACGAGTTCAATGTACAAAAATCAACAGCATTCTTCTACAAAAGATGATATAGCTAAGTAAGAAATATAGTAAAATAAGATACTTTTGGCAACAGAAACTATGAGATATTCAGGAATAAACCTAACAGAATGCACAAGATCTTAAGCAGAAGAATTTTTTTAAATTACTGAAGTTAATAAAAAGAAGAATTAAATAATTCAAGAGATACGGTATCTCCAAGGATGAGATTACATAACATAGGAAAGACCTAATTTTCTCCTCCAAATTAATCTTAAATATAATGCCATTCCAGTTAGAATTCCTGGAGAATTCTTTCATGAAATTTGAGAAACTGGCTTTCTAAAACTAATATGGGAAAATAAAAGCTCATAAATAAATGTAAACTTTTTTAAATAAAAAAAGGAGAAACGTGTCATATCAACACTTGGGATCTAGTACAAAGAAGTAAAAACAGCATGACACTGGTGCAGGAAAAGAGAACTGACTAAAGGAACAGTACGAAAGTTCCAGAAGTATCATGTATTAGGTTGGCGGAAAAGTAATTGCGATTTCGTACCATGAATTTTAAATCATTATAACTAGGTTAAAACACATTTTTATTAATCAAAATAGGAACCATTACTATCAACACATTTTTGCCATTGAGAAGAATGTTACTTAAAAATTTGTACTTCGGGATTCCATGAACTCTTGGAAAGCATTTTCTGCATCCTGCTGGTTATGGGAGCATTTTCTCTGCAAAAAGCGTCCAGATGCTTAAAGAAGTAGTAGTTGGTTGGCAAGAGGTCAGGTGAATGTGGCGGATGAGACAAAACTTCAAAGCCCAATCCGTCCAACTTTTGAAGCGTTGGTTGTGCCACGTAGAGTTGGGCATCGTTGTGGAGGAGAATTGGGCCCCCTCTGTTGACCAATGCTGGCTACAGGCATTGCAGTTTTCCGTGCATCGCATCGATTTGCTGAGCATACTTCTTGGATGTAACGGTTTTGCTGAAATTCAGAAAGCTGTAGTATATCAGACTGGCCGGTGGCAGACCACCAAACAGTGACCATGACCTTTTTTTGGTGCAAGTTTTTTTTGGGAAGTGCTTTGAAGCTTCCTCTGAGTCCAACCAGTGAGCTCGTCATTGCCAGTTGTTGTATAAAATCCACTTTTCGTTGCATGTCACAATCCGATCGAGAAATGGTTTGTTGTTGTGTAGAATAAGAGAAGATGAAACCTCAAAACGACAATTTAAAAAAAATTTTTGCTCAATTCATGAGGCACCCTTTTATCGAGTTTTTTCACCTTTCCTATTGGCTTCAAATGCCAAACGGCCATAGAATGGTCAACGTTGACTTCTTCAGCAACTTCTCGTGCAGTTGTAAGAGTATCAGCTTCGATGACTGCTCTCAATTGGTTGTTGTCAATTTCCAATGGCCAGCCACTATGCTCTTCATCTTCATGACTCTGGTCTCTTTTGCAAAACTTCTTGAACAACCACTGCCCTGTAAGTTTGTTAGTGGTTCCTGGGCCAAATGCATTGTTGATGTTGTGAGCTGTCTCTGCTGCTTTATGACCCATTTTCAACTCAAATAAGAAAATCACTTAAATTTGCTTTCTGTCTAACATCACTTCCATAGTCAAAAGTAAATGTAAAATACACAGCAAGTAATAAGTCATTAGCAAAAATCATAAAGCAAGAAATGTGCATTAAAATGATGTATAGCATAACCACATTTATTTAAGAATGGATCTTAGTATCAAACGGCAAATTTTAAACAGTGCAAAAACTGCAATTACATTTGCACCAATTGAATACATATAGAGTTCAGTGTATGATGGCCATTACAAATCAGTAGGTATACGGCAGATGATTAATGGATAATGTTAAAGGAATTAGCCCGCTATGAAGAGAAAACATAAAATAGACTTGCTACTTAACACCATATGGCCTTCAGATGGGTTAAAGACTTAAATAATAAAGTTACAAAATTAAGTAACATAAAACATATGAGAATATCTTTATTATCTTGAACTGTGGAAGAATTTTAAAAATTAGATTCTCTAAAGTAAAAACCTTTAGGTAAAGCTTCATGCTTTTTACTTTTACCACAAATTTTTTCTGTTTAATGAAGTTTACCATCACCAAGTTAAGATATGCTGCTAGACTGGAAGAAGATATTTGCAATATCTAAAATATAAAAAGGGATTAAATGTCTAGAACATAGAGTAAATGTCCAAATTAGCAAGAAAAACGACAGCCAATAGATATTTGGGCAAAGATGATGAGGTAATTCAGAGAAGGGAAAACCAAATGACTAATAAGTGTAAAATAAAAAGATGTTCAAGTGAAATGCAAGTTAAATTTATGACTAATTACTAATTTGCCAAATCTCAAACTTGAGAAAGTCATGTTGAGGTTAAGGAGATCAAAGAGGAGGGAATCCTCATATTCAGTCATTTGGGGGAATATCTTGGCAGTGCTTAGTGATATTAGATATGGATGTACCATTAAACCCCACAAGTCCGTTCCAGTGTGTATACCTGACAGAAACTCAAGCCCAGACCCGTGTTTGAGGACACTCGCAGCAGCATTTCTACCAGGCAAAATTTTGTCTAAGATAGATGACTGCCCTTAGGGAAACTGGCATTTAAGCTGTGTTATAGGCCCGGTGTGGTGGCTCATGCCTGGAACCCCAGCACTTTTGGAGGTCAAGGCAGGTGGATCACTTAAGGTCAGGGGTTCAAGACCAGCCTGGCCAACATAGCAAGACCCCATCTCTACTAAAAATACAAAAAAGCTAGAAAGCAAGAAAGCAAGAAGACAAGAAGGAAGGAAGGAAGGAAGGAAATAAATAAATAAATAAATAAATTAGCTGGACCTGGTGGTGCACATACCTGTAATCCCGGCCACTTGGGAGGCTGAGGCAGTGAGCCGAGATTGTGCCACTGCACTCCAGCCTGGGCAATAGAGCAAGACTCTGTCTCAAAATAATAATAATAATAAACTTTGTTATCATTCCATGGTATAATACTATACTGTTATCAAAATGAATCTACTGCATTAACAGATAACAGTATGGCTAGAACTTAAGAATAGTATAAATTATAAAAGAAAATATTTAAATCCAATATTATTTATAAAACTTTATAAAATTCTTAAAATTTATTTCGAGAATATGTATTTATTGGAATACAAATAAGAATGATATATGAGGGCACATATTTTAAATATAATAAAGTAGAAGGCTAGAGATAGGGGAGGGGGGACAGAGAGACAAAAATAAGGAACTAAAACACAACCAAGTCTATTAACCAGTGCTGACGGTGTGCCATGAGCAGAGTAGCATTAGCTTCTTTAGCTTCTTTCTGTGCACCAGAGGGAAAGTAAATCAAGATGGAGAAACAAGAAGAAAGAAAGAAAAGAAAGGGAAGGAAGGAAGGAAGGAGGGTAAGAAGGAAGGGAAAGAGAACAAAGAGAGAATGAAATAGCATAAAGAGACTTTTTTTCTTTTTTTTTTTGAGACAGAGTTTCACTCTGTCACCTAGGCTGGAGTGCAGTGGCGTGATCTCGGCACACTGCTGCCTCCGCCTCCCAGGTTCAAGCAATTCTCCTGCCTCAGCCTCCTGAGTAGCTGGTGCAGACCAACACGCCTGGCTAATTTTTTGTATTTTTAGTCGAGACGGGGTTTCACTGTGTTAGCCAGGATGGTCTCGATCTCCTGACCTCATGATCCACTGCCACGGCATCCCAAGAAGGGACCTTCTTGAGGGGGAAACTTGAGGCACAGTCCAGGTACTGTGCTGTCCCGCAGAGCAAATCACCAATTTAGAATTCCCTAAACTTTGATAGTTCTTTTCATTCATTTATTCGACCTATAGATAATTTGCCTTCAGAGTAGTTGTTGGTGATAATGATAATGGTGATGTGACAATGACTATACTTGCTAGAAATAGCATTGACAAAACATGAAATAAATGCAATACTCTTTTAACTAAAGCCTCCAAAAAACAAAACAAAAAAAACCCCACAGAATTCCGTTGACTGAATTTCAACTCCTATTAAAAGTGAACTGTTTTTGAATAATTATTTTCTCATTACAGTCATAGGCAGAAGAATCTATTTAAAAATTGTTTGTAACATAAATGTTCATTTAATCATGGACACTAAAAGATTGAACACTGTCAGACAAGAAACCAAAAAGTCATTTGAGTGTGAAGTCACATCTATTGTATATTTTCCAGTAAAGACTCTGCTGTCACCATGAATTTGGAAACTGGGATCTTGATTGACATTGGTGCCTAGAACCTCTTCTGATGAAAACGCATTGGCAACCGTTTTGGGAAAGGTAAGAGACTAGATTTCTTTCCAAATAGGAAACAGACTCAGAGAATTGATTAGTAATATTTGAGATTTTTCAAAAACTTACGAACTACATGCCAAAATTCTGATGATTTTTACAGCAATTCTTGGCTTCAAATTCTAGAGTAAATATGACTGTAATGCTCGCTCCCTTCTATTTTGGTATAATCGCTTGGTGAGTGTTACAGTCATATTCACCCATTTCATGGGATTATAATGAAGGCTATTGCATATTGTTACTGAAACATACTCCTTTTGGGGATTGCTCCATATAAAGAGGGAGGCTTGGGGATTGGATATGTAGAGAGCAGAGAGCCGGATACATTTACTGTGACTCCAGCTTTCAGGGCACTCTTATTGCCTACTCTCACCTCTGACCTGACAGAGTTTTGAGAATACCTTGAGGTTTGCAGTTTTCATCCTGTATCAGATAATGAACTGGATTCCATAAGGAAGACAAATAATACAGGTGATAGAATTATTCTGCCTTTAGGAAGTCCCTCATTTTGTTCTTCAGTCCTTGTGTTTTTTGAGTATGAAGTGACACTAGAAACGCATCTTCAGCCATTCCCAGTGAAGACTACATATCTGAAGTGATTATCAAATTGTTTTTTTACAAACCCTCAGCAGCAGATTTTATTTTGATTTTTTTAAAAAAATAGGATATGTACACACAACACACGTATGTATACTTACATACATTAAAAAGTTTGCAAGAGTTTGCATTTATATACATATTGAGGGAGTTAGAATATGCTATCATAGCATATCGACTATTTAAATAGACTCTTGAAAAGCAGCAGGTGCAAAAAGATCACTTTGACCTTCATGCTGTTTCATAAAAGCAAAAGATGAAATTCCCATGTGAAAGACACTCTCTCTGTTCTAGAAGAAAAGGCAACATCCTTATCTCCAAGGACAAGAAGTTGAGATTGAGAGAACACTGTACAGACCTTGTTATAATAACTCTTATCTTTTAAGCCTCCCCACATAATTTAGTCACATTTTCACAGTTTACTATTCGTTGTCCAATTCAGTATAAAGCAACTGACGCTAGATGCTTTTTTGGTCTTCATTTCTTTATGAGGGACCTGTGCTATGTAAAATGTGTATTAAATACATGTGTATGCTTTTCTCTTATGAATCTATTTTATCTCAATTTAATTCTTGCACCTAGCCAGGACCCTAAGAGGATGGAAGTAGAATTTTTCTGCACCTATAGTTTATACATACAAACATATATACACACACAGACATATACAGAGTTTGTAACAGAATTTGCATATATATGCAAATATATGTATACATGCATGTATACACATACACACACGTATATGCATATACACACATGTGTATACGTGTATACACATATACATAGGCACATACACGTGTATACGTATGTATGTACATAAACATATAAATTCCAACTGTTGCAAACTGATGTAAGCCCATTTGGTCTGTCAGAAATTATTTCCTGGATGCTATCTGCAGTATCCAGTATTTGGAAGTAGGTGAGGGGCTATTGGTTCAGTTTGCTTGAACCAGACTTTGTGCCTATTATGCTGGTGTGCCCTTCAGTTTAGTAGTTTCGCACTCTTAAAAGTGTCCTCGTTTGGCTGATAAATTATATGGCTACCTTTCTTTGGTTCCTCCTCTACAAGCTGTTTACCAGGTAGTGTATCACATTGAAAACAAATCTTAGACCCAATTTGTCATATATACAAATTTTTGTTAGCAAGCACGTTCAAAGGCAGTCATACAACCCATTTGAAAAGTTTGATGAGGGGCCATCTCTGTGTTTTCACAGGTCCTCGAGCAGCACCTTGTCTAAAGGTCTTATGTGGCATCAAGCTTAAATAATTCTGAGGGAGCCGGGCGTGGTGGCTCACGCCTGTAATCCCAGCACTTTGGGAGGCCGAGGTGGGTGGATCACCTGAGGTCGGGGGTTCAAGACCACCCTGACTAACATGGAGAAACCCTGTCTTTACTAAAAATACAAAATTAGCCAGGCATGGTGGCGCATGCCTGTAATCCCAGCTACTTGGGAGGCTGAGGCAGGAGAATCGCTTGAACCCAGGAGGCAGAGGTTGCGGTGAGCCGAGATCGTGCCATTGCACTCCAGCCTGGGCAAAAAGAGCGAAACTCTGTCTCAAAAAATAAAATAAAATAAATAAATAAATAAATAAATAACTCTGAGGGCTCTCTTTAAGAAAAAAGCGATACAAAATTTCAAATACAAAACTGAAGACAAAAATGAATATTTACTTAGAGAAAAGAAAACACAACAAATCACACATTTTGTGGAGCTGACAGATACCATAAACATCAAACAATTCAGACAAATACCCTAACATCCTGCTGGGCTCATCACTATAATAGTTTTTTTCTACTTTTGTTGTTGTTTGTACAATGACTTTGGTTATTTCCTCCTATATTGGCAAATTAAAAATGATTTGTTCTTGTTTCATTTACTCACCAATATTTAACTTATTATATTTACCTCTTTAAAAATTTTTATTGGCTATTCTAGAATTTATAATACATATTTTTGCTTTATCAGAATCTACTTACAAATATTGTACCACTTTGGCCGGGCACAGTGGCTCATGCCTGTAATCCCGCATTTTGGGAGGCCGAGGTGGGCGTATCACCTGAGGTCAGGAGTTTGAGACGAGCCTGGCCTACATGGCGAAACCCCATTTCTACTAAAAATACAAAAATTAGCTGGGCGTGGTGGTGCACACCTGTAATTGCAGCTACTCAGGAGCCTGAGGCAGGAGAACCACTTGAACCTGGGAGACTGAGGTTGCAGTGAGCCGAGATCATGCCACAGCACTCTAGCCTGGGCGACAGGGTGAGACTCTGTCTCAAAATAAATAAATAAATAAATAATATTATACCACTTTAAGTAGTGTACTTTAAAAGTACCAGTGACACTATAAAACAACCACACAAACAAGTCTGCATAATAACCAGCTAACATCATGAGGACAGGATCAAATCAACACATATCAATACTAACCTTGAATGTAAACCAGCTAAATGCCTCAATTAAAAGGCACAGAGTGGCAAGCTGGAAAAAGAGCCAAGACCCAGTGGTACGCTCTCTTCAAGAGACCCATCTCATAGGCAGTGACACACATAGGCTCAAAATAAAGGGATAGAGAAAAATCTGCCAAGCAAATGGAAAACAGAAAAAAGCAGGGGTGTGAGTCCTAATTTAGGACAAAACAGACTGTAAACCAACATAGATCAACAAAGGCAAAGAAGGACATTACATGATGATAAAGGGTACAACTTAGTAAGAAGACTAACTATCCTAAATATATATACGCTCAAATAGGAGCATCCAGATTCATAAAGCAAGTTCTTAGAGACCTTCAAAGAGACATAGACTCCCACACAATAATGGTGGGAGACTTCAACACCTCACTGACAATATTAGACAGATTACTCAGACAGAAAATTAACAAAGATATTCAGGACCTGAACTTAGCACTGGAACAAATGTATCTGATAGATATATACAGAACTCTCCACACAAAAACAACAGATATACATTTTTCTCATTGCCACATGGCACATACTCTAAAATTGACCACACAATCAGACATAAAACACTCCTCAGCAAATGCAAAAGAACTAAAATCATAACAACCACTCTCTCAGATCACAGTGCAATAAAATTAGCAATCAAGACTAAGAAATTTGCTCAAAACCATACCATTACATAGACATTAAATAACCTGCTCCTGAATGACTTTTGGGTAAATAATGAAATTAAGACAGAAAACAAGAAGTTCTTTGGAACAACCAGAACAAAAATACAACATACAAGAATCTCTGGGACACAGCTAGAGCAGTGTTAAAAGAAAAACTTATAATACTAAATATTGACATCAAAAAGAAAGCTCTTAATTTAGCAACCTAACACTGCAACTAAAAGAACTAGAGAACCAAGAGCAAACCAACCCCAAAGCTAGCAGAAGACAAGAAATAACCAAAATCAGAGCTGAACCAAAAGAGATTGAGATACAAAAAACCATTCAAAAGATCAAAGAATCCAGGAGCTGATTCTCTGAAAAACAACAAGAACAACAACAAGAAAACTAATAAAATACACTGCTAGCTGAACTTATAAAGAAGAAAAGAGAGAGGATCCAAATAAACACAATTAGAAATGACAAAGGGAGTGCTACCACTGACCCCACAGGAATACAGATAACCACCAGAGACTATTATAAGTACCTTTATGCACACAAACTAGATAATCTAGAAAAAATGGATAAATTTCTGGACACATTTACCATCCCAAAACTGAACCAGGAAGAAAATGAATCCCTGAATAGACCAATAAGGAGTTTCAAAATTGATTTAGTAATAAATAGCCTACCAACCAAATAAAGCCCAGGACCAGACAGATTCACAGCTGAGTTCTACCAGATGCACAAATAAGAACTAGTACCATTCCTACTGAAACTATTCCATAAAATCGAGGAGGAGGTACTCCTCCTTAACTCATTCTATAAAGCAAACATCATCCTGATACCAAAACCTGGCAGAGATATGACACAAAAAGAAACTTCAGGCCAATATCCTTGATGAACATTGGTGCAAAAGTCCTCAACAAAATACCGGCAAACCAAATCCAGTAACACAGGAAGAAGCTTATCCACCACCATCAAGTGGGCTTTACCCCTGGGTTGCAAGGTTGGTTTAACATAACAAATCAATAGATGTGATTCATCACATAAACAGAACTAAACACAAAAACCACATGATCATCTCAATAAAGAAAAGGCTTTCAACAAAATTCAATACTCCTCCATGTTAAAAACTCTCAATAAACTAGGTATTGAAAGAACATACCTCAAAATAACAAGAGCCATTTATGACAAACCCACAACCAACATCATACTAAATGCACAAAAGCTGGAAGTATTCCCCTTGAAAACTGGCACAAAAAAAAGGATACCCTCTCTCATCACTACTATACAACATAGTATTGGAAGTCCTGGCCAGAGCAATCTGGCAAGAGAAAGAAATAAAGGGTATCCAAAAGTCAAACTATTCCTGTTTGCAGATGATATTATTCCATATCTAGAAAACCCCACAGTCTTGGCCCAAAAGCTCCTTAAGCTGGTAAACAACTTCAGCAAAGTCTCAGGACACAATATCAATGTATACAAATCACCAGCATTCCTATACACCAACAATCATCAAGCCAAGAGCCAAATCAGAAATGCAATCCCATTCACAACTGAAACAAAAAGAATAAAACACTTAGGAATACAGATAACCAGGGATGTGAAAGATCTCTAGAGTGAGAACTACAAAACACTACTCAAAGAAATCAGAGATGAGACAAACAAATGGAAAAACATTCAATGGTCATGGGTGGGAAGAATCAATATCATTAAAATGGCCATACTGCCCCAAGCAATTTATAGATTCAGTGCTATTCCTACCAGACTACCAATGAAATTCTTCAAAGGACTAGAAAAAACTATTTTATAATTCATATGGAACAATAACAACAAAAAAGCACAAATAGCTAAGGCAATCCTAAGCAAAAAGAACAAAACTGGAGGCATCACATTTCTCGACTTCAAACTATACTACAGAGCTACAATAACTCAAACAGGATGGTACTGGTACAAGAACAGACATGTAGACCAGTGGAACAGAATGGAGACCCAAAAATAAGTCTGCAGACCTAAAACTATCTTATCTTCAACAAAACTGACAAAAACAAGCAATGAGGAAATGACTACCGATTCAATAAATGGTACTGGGAAAACTGGCTAGCCATATGCAAAAGATTGAAACTGGACCCCTTCCTTAAACTGTATACAAAAATAAACTCAAGATAGGTCAAAGGCTTAAACATAAAATCCAAAACTATAAAAACTCTGGAAGACAATCTAGGCAATACCATTCTGAAAATAGGAACAGGCAAGGACTTCATGACCAATATGCCAAAAACAATTGCAACAAAAGCAAAAATTGACACATGGGATCAAATTAAACTAAAGAGCTTCTACACAGAAAAAACACTATCAACGGAGGGAACAGACCACCTACAAAATGGGAGAAAATATTTTCAAGCTATGCATCTGACAAAAACCTAATATCTAGTATCTATAAGGAACTTAAACGAAGCTACAAGAAAAAAACAAACAACCCCATTAAAAAGTGTGCAATGGACATGAACAGACACTTTTCAATAGAATACATACCTGCAGCCAACAATCATATGAGAAAAAGCTCAACATCACTGATCATTAGAGAAATGCAGATTAAAACCACAATGAGTTACCATCTCACACCACCTCACAGTTTGAATGACTACTATTAAAAGTCAAAAAATAACAGGTGCTGGCAAGGTTGCAGAAAAAAAATGCTTATATACTGTTGGTGGGAGTGTAAATTAGTTTGATCATTGTGGAAAACAGTGTGGCAATTCCTCAAAGACCTAAAACAAGAAATACCATTTGACCCAGCAACCCCATTACTGGGTATTTACCCAAAAGAATATAAATTGTTCCATCATAAAGACACGTGCACGCATATACTCACTGCAGTGCTACTCACAATAGCAAAGACATGAATCAACCTAAATGCCAATCAGTGGCAGATTGGATAAAGGAAATGTGGTACATATATACCATGGAATACTATGGAGTCATAAAAAGAATGATATCATGTCCTTCTCTGGAACTTAGATGGAGCTGGAGGGCATCATTCTTAGCTAACTAATGCAGGAACAGAAACCCAAATACTGCATGTTCTCACGTAAAAGTGGGAGCTAAATGATGAGAGCAAATGGACACATAGAGAGGAACAACAGACCCTGGGGTCTACCAGAAGATGGAGGGTAGGAGGAGAAACAGCATCAGGAAAAATAACTACTAAGTTCTAGGCTGAATACCTGGGTGATGAAATAATCTGTACGAGAAACCCCCATGACATGAGTTTACATATATAACAAACTGCACATGTAACCCTGAACTTAAAAGTTAAAAAAATTGTACCTTCATTTCTCCCTCCTGCCCTTTTTGCTATTGTTTTTATGATTATATTTCTTCATGTCTTATGAATCCCACAGTGTATTATCTTATAATTATTTTTAACAAATTAGAAAATTCAAAAATATAAGTAATATATTATCCACATATTAGCCTTATCCACCTGTCTTTATTCCTTTGTGGAGTTGTAAGTATTCATGGGGTACCCTTTTACTTGAATCAGAAAAAACCTTATGTAACATTTTTTGTGTACAAGTCTGCTAATGACAAGTCTGTCTGTTTTTGTTTATCTGAAAAAGCCTTTATTTTCACTTCTTTTTAAAGTATGTTTTCACTGGATAGCAAATTGATAGTTTTTCTTCGTCACTTTATATATGTCATCCTATTTTTTGTTTGTCCGTTTTTGCTTGAATTAGTTCTAACTAGAAATCAGTGTAATTCTCTTTTTGCTTTTCTTTAAGTAATGTCTTTTTACTCTGGTTGCTTTTAAGGTTATCTTCTTATCACTGGTTTTCAGCAATTTTACTATGATGTTTGTGCTTGGGATTGGTTGAGCATATTGAGCCTCTGTGGGCTTACAGTTCTCATTAAATTTAAAAATATTAGGTTATTCAATTCCTCTTCCTCCACCCTTTTTGATTGTTGAATTTAAGTATTTTTATCTCATAGATCTCGGAATTCTTGAAATTGTCCCATAAGTAAATGCTTGCCCATTTTGTTCAGGATTTTTTTTTCCTTTCTGTGATTCAGTTTGCAAGGTTTATTTCACCGTATCTTTAAGTTATTATAGTGTGTAATTTGATGTTAAGTACATATAGTAAGTTTGTCATTTCTGACATATAATATTCATTTCAATAAGTTTCATGTCTTTTTCTAAATAGTTTTCATGTCTTTCTTCATTTTGTTCATGTTTTCCTTGGTATAGTTGACCCTTGAACAACATGGGATTTAGGGGTATTGACGTTTCTGTGCAGTTGAAAATATGTGTATAACTTTTGACTCGGTAAACACTTAACTACTAATAGCCCACTGCTGACTGGAAGCCTTACCAATAACACAGTTGATTAACACATATTTTGTATGTTATATGTATTATACTGTATTCTTACAATTAAGTAAGGTAGAGAAAAAAATTTACTAAGAAAATCATAAGGAAAATAAAAATATTTATTCCTCATTACGTGGAAGTGGATCATCATAAAAGTTTTCATCTTCATTATCTTCACATCAAGTAGGCTGAGAAGGAGGAAGAAGAGGAGGCATTGGTCTTGCTGTCTCAGGGCTGGCAAAGGCAAAAGAAAATCCATTTATAAGTGGACTTGTGTAGTTTGGATTCATGTTATTCAAGGGTCAACTGTATTCTACCATGACTTTTTCCTTTTATTTAGTTTTTGTTGGTTACTAACCACATTTTGCTACTTCTTTACACATCTATGATTTTCGATTGGATGCTAGACATTTTCAAGAATCAATATTTTGCTGTCTTTTTTTTTAAATGTGGAATTTTATTTTATCAGTCAGTTGAGATAAGGCTGTAGTTTTGAGGCTTGTTCTGAATCTTTTTTAGTGTGGATCTTGAGTAGTCCTTACTGTAGCTCTAGTTAGTCCTATTGCTAGGGCAAGACCCTTTTGGGGTCTCTATTCAATGGCCTAGTGCTTCAATAAAGTCTTCGCTTTGGTTAATTGGAACTTGGATATCTCCCAGCCCCATGTGAGCATTGAAAATTACTCAGCTGGGTGGTGGGTGAGGGGAGGGAGAGCATTAGAACAAATAGCTGATGATGCATAAGGGGCTTAAAACCTAGATTACAGGTTAATTGGTGCAGCAAACCACCATGGCACACATATATCTGTGTAACAAACCTACACGTTCTGCACTTGTATCCTGGAATTTAAAGTACAATTTTAAAAAATTTACTCAGCTTACAGTTGCCCTATAGTTTTCCTACTCAAGAGAATACCTTTGTTTAGCATGTCCTCTCCAGTATTCTACTCTTTCAGCTTCCTCCATGTATTCTGAACATCCTCTCTTCCTGTCAGCAAGCCCACTGTGGTTTGCTTAGGTTTTCTCCATTTCTGTGCTACAGCCCAGAAATTACTTCTATGAAGCAGACCAGGGCAATGGTAGGACTCACCTTGTTTGTTTACTTTTTCATAGGGTTTACTGTCCTGGACTTCCTGTGTTTTAGTCTCTGTAAACTCTTATTTAATATTATGTTAAATTTTCCAATTGGTTTTGTTTGGGTGGAAGTCACTAATTCATCATGGCTAGAAATAAAACTCATACCTTCTAATTTCATCCATAAAGAAAACCTTTAAAAATTATATTAGATCACTACAAGAGTAAGAATTTTTATTCTGTTCGCCAATATAGGCCAAGTGCTAAAATGCCTGTGCTAAACTACTAATTATATAGTTTCTCAATAAATATTTGTTAAATACTTGAATAGATTAATAAAATCTATTTTTAACCAATTTGACCTCTGTTAGAGCTCTGAAAGCAAGATTGATGATGTGATTATGTTAGCCCATTTCTGGAATGTATACTTTTTATCACGACTTTTAAATGCTAATTATTATTAATAGTTATTTAGTGGCATATTCCTAATTACAGCACTTCAAACATTAACTAATATTTGAAGAGTACAGGAATAAGTTAAAAATATTGAATGTGTACATATATACCACCCTACCAATGTTGAAGTATTATTTTATTTTATTTTATTATTATTTTTTGAGACAGAGTCTCCCTCTGCTGTCTAGGCTAGAGTGCAGTGGTGTGATCTCACTCACTGCAATCTCTGCCTCCCAGGCTCAAGCGATCCTCCCACCTCAGTCTCCCAAGTAGCTGGGACTACAGGTGCACACCACCATGCCCAGTTATTATTATTATTATTTTTTATATTTTTGTTAGATATGAGTTTTCGCTATGTTGCCCAAGCTATGTTGAAGTATTTTAGACAAAACTACAGATGACATATAACATAACACAAAAAGGCAATAAGTAAAAATTCTCCTTCCCACGCCCGATTCTTACTCTCTCAATTCCCTTTTCACAGTTGCTCCTTTTTAAAATCAGTCTACGCATATACAACTTACAAATACTTGTGCTTTTGTCTGACAAATGATCACATATTAAATATACTAAACTGCATCCTTCTACTTTAATATAACTATATCTGTGAAGAAGAGTTTCATAAACCACCTCACTGTTTTAATAGTTGCCTAATATTTCATTGAATAGTTATAATTTATTTAAAACATGTTTTTTGATGAACATCTAGTGTTTCTGCAGTTAATTACAGTTATAAGCATTGCTGCAATGAACAGCTTTGCATATGTCATGGTGCTTTTACGTGCCACAGTTCTATACAATTGTATAAAGTAGCAATAAAAATTACCCCAAACCAGGTAATGAACAAATATTCCTTCTATAAAACAGTTCTTTATTAGTGGACAATAATTGCATAGCCCCAGTTAAAATTATTATAATAAGAAACCTCAAGCACACAAAACGACCCAAAGATATTAACAGTGCTTTGTAATACACCGTTGCCTCTTCTCAACTGGCTCTGTGTAACAATATGTGGTATTACTATGGTAAAAGTTGTTTTTATTAAAGAAAGAAATTACATCCTTGCACTTCTTTGATCTTGGGATTAGAGAAAAGAAATTGCAAACCTTGAGCCTTTTTGTATGTGTGTGCAAAAACAAACAAACAACAAACAAACAAAAAACCAAAAACCAAAACAAAAAACGCTTACGTAAATGAAGAACCAGAATCTTGTTTGCATTTTCTGCATTTTAAAAAAATCTACGGTGTAATTTGTTAAATTAGCTGTTTGCATTCAGAGGAGAATTGCATTTGTCTTGCCTTTATTTTCTCATTAAGTTGTCTTGGGACACCCCCTCCAACAGAGAGAACTATTGTTCACAGTTCTAAAATGCACGATAGTCTTGTGCTGATAAAATTGTGGCTACAATGAGTTATCTCTGAGAAGATGAGGCACAAATATTCTTTCATATGTTAGAAAAATTCAACTTTCCCAAAGAATAATTGTGGGTCAGGAAGTCCTTCAAATACTTTTCTTGTTCTCCTATTAACATCTTTGAGTATTGAAGAAATTCCCCATGGAAGCCTAAAGACATTATTAAAACAAAGCAGGAGCTTGGATTTTGTAATGTAAAGATTCTTGATAGACACATGAGAGCCTGGACGTGGAATAATTCTTAACTCCTCACAATTAAAGGTCATTTTCTATGACATTGAAAATGTAATTTTCTTAAGGCTTTGATTCTTAATTGTTTTTTTCCTTATCAATACCTGGAGGATTTCCCAGATCTTCCATACCTCACAGTGTTCCTTTTATAACAGCTACCCAAAACATTCAGAACAGGCGATCTTCAAAATGTCTTGTTAAGAGCGAGAAAAGTCAGAGGACCAGTTCTCTGGGAGACAGTCGGCTAGATTTGGGGTTCAGGCCACAGCATATCTCAGCAATAGGATAGGTGCAAGATGAGGGAAGAGAGACAACCAGGTTTTTTGGAAATCTAGTGGATTCTCATAGCTATGAGAAGAATAATAGAGTGGGTAGCCCTCCAGGAACTGCTTCTGATGACACCCCATTTATTCTATCACTGTCTTAGAGTCTGGGGTAAATTCTGATTTGACCAGCAACTGTGACATGCAAATAATTGGAACTTACAGAACAAAACCTCTCCCCTGATAGCTAGCTCTACAGTAATGACAGCTATAAGGAAGTAACTGACAGCACACCATTGTTATTATTTAACATTTATAGTCAACAGCAGGCTGGGTGGTGTGAAAAATGAGGAATACAATACTGAGATAGTTTGATGAGCTTATGTTGTCAAGTAAACAGTGGCAGCTAGAACAGTACACTATCCTCATGAAAGGGACAGGACAAATTTGCCGAATTCAATGGTTTGTTTCTTTTCTCCTCCCCCTCTTAGTGTTCTTCTTCGATGACTCATATCTCACAGCTCAGGGGTTTGACAACTTGGTTATGCATTGGAACCATCCAGAGAATTTTTAAAAACACTGCTGCCTGCTTCTCACCCTAAAGATGTTGTTCACCAATATAGGCCAAGTGCTAAAATATCTGTGCTAAACTACTAATTGTGTAGTAGTTTAAAACCTGAGGCTCTATCATTCTTCTTTCATCTCGTAGCCATTTTACTGCTGAGATATGCTATGGCCTGAACCCCAGCTCCAGCAGGCTGTGTCCCAGAGAACTGGTCCCCTGGCTTTTCTCCTTCTGAAGAAGACATTTCGAAGCTCACCTGTTCTGAATGTTTGGGTAGCTATTATAAAATGTCAAGCTATATAATAAATCAAGGGCATTTTCTAGGCATCAGGATTTTGAAAACCTCTCTATATAATACCCACTGGTCTCCTGCTCCTCTCCTAAGTGGATTTCAAGGGGGGTCTTTTGGAGACAATGCCTTATCCCTTATCTACAGCAAAGGATCTAATGGTATAGATTTTTGGCAAATTGTTTGATAACAAGTGTCTAATTAATGTGTGAATCACATTTTAGCCATTAGTCTGTTCGTTTGGGATAGATATGTAAGAAAGACCCCTGTTAAGGTTTCCGTGTCATGCTTCCAACCAGCTTCAGCTAATTTATTCTGGATCAAAGGTATATTCTTCCATTACCTAGTTCCTTTATAGAGACCTAGAGAGCCTAGATTGAGTTATAACTGCTCCTGTGGTCACCCCACATCCTTCCTGCTTTTCTCCCATCATCTAAAAAGCATATTGGATATTTTGCAGTCTCTGAGATGCCACCCTAGAAGTAGCCATTAGGTCAAGGTGAGGCTCCCCCAAGGCCACAGAAATACTAGATGTAGGCTATGTCTAACTCTCAATGTTCTGCAGTAAGTTGATGTATTACTTATTTATTGCTTTATAACAAATTACCCTACAACTTAGCATGATTAAAACAACAAACATTTATTATCTCAGTCAGTCTTTGAGGCTTGGGAATCCAGGAATGGCTTTGCTGGGTGGTTCTGGCTCATGGTCTCTCAACAGGTTCTAGTCAAACTGTCTTCTGAAGTTTTAACTGGGGTGAGAGGATCTACTCCCAAGCTCACTCACGTGGTTGTTGAGAGGTCTCAGTTTCTTGCTAGCTGTTGGTCAGCAACCTCAGTTCCTTACTAGTTGGTTTCCCCATAAGGCTGGTTATGAAATGACACTGGTTTACTCCAGAATGAGTGTTAGAGAAAGAAAAACAGAGAAAGAGAGAGACAGGAAGATATAAACTGCAGTGCCTTTTATAACTTATCTTGGAGGTGACAAACCATCATTTATGCTGTATTTTCTTGGTCACTCAGACGAACGTTGATACAACGTGGAAGGAGATATCACCCCTGTAACACTCCACTAGAATGTCAGTACCAGGATTTTGGATCACTGGGGGCTAGCTTGGAGACTGCTTACCACAATTGGGCCAGACCAAGCACAGCAAACTCATTAGCAAGATTAAATATGCTCTTCTTAGTTGGCTTCTGTTTGTTGCTCTTCTTCCATCGCTTGGATCTCTCATTTCATGCTTTCGCAATACTAAGCTACTTGTAGTTCCCCAAATACACCATGCTATTTTATTACTGTGCTTGGTCTGGCCCAGCTGTGGTAGCCAGCCTCCAAGATGGTTAGGGATGGGGGGCTCAGGAGGGATGGGAGAAAAGGATTTCAAAAGACCACTAGGAAACTTTCAGGAGTGATGGATATATTCATTATCTTGATTTCAGTGATGATTTTATGTGTGTATACACACACCAAACTAATCAATTTATACAGTTAAATATGTGCAGTTTATTATTTGTCCATCATGCCTCAATAAAGCTGCTTTACTAAAAGTAAAAAAATTAAAGTCCTAGAACAACAACCACAAAAAAGAAATCCCTAGGGTATGAGTCAGAGGTCTGAACAATCCTCTCTTACTCAAAATACCACATGTATTAGAGGGGTTACAACATAGCTTCAGAAGATCATCATGATGATTTGGATAATCAACAAGTTTCCTTTCCCAGCATAATTCATGGCAAGGAATGATCTCTTGCCACTTCTGATGGTGGATTACCGTTGAACATAATATAGTATAATTATAAGAAAGATTCAGAAGCCAAAATGTGGGTGATGGTTAGATACAAAGCACAACATATTTATGTTTCAAATAAGCCAAAGCAGAACAGGGATGATGAACATTTAACATTGTTCATCTGTCAATCACTGGGAGAAAAAGTCTGCTATTCAAACTAAGTGCCTTGTAGTTGTCCAGTAGAGTAGATGGGTTTTGTGGATTCTATAGAGCCACCTCTAAGAAATGCCCAATTGTGAGAATATTGACTTTTACATGCCCCCTTTAGTTGGCCAGGATGATGACAATTAGACACTGAGCAGAGTATTAAATGGGAGGAGGCGGTAAATATCACTAAAAGTCACTAGTGAAGTGTTTTAAGCAAGAAATACAAACTGGTTAGTGTTTTGGAAAGATTACTTTGGTGCCAGAGTAGAGAATTGATTTAAATGCCTGTTCTCATTACTGAAGTCAAGGGATTTTTATTTCATCAATATTTTATTGTTTAATTGTCATAAATTAGCATTGATTTGTACAATTATATTTCATTACTAAAGGACGAAAAATGACTCTTAAAACAGAGAAGTAATTCCTTAACATAATTTCAATTTAAACAGCCAGATAAATATACAGAAAGTTTTTTTTCCTTTAATATGGCCTTAATTCAGTAATGACAGTTTGAAACTACTCCCTGCTCACATTAAAACATGAAAAGTCTCTTGTGGCTGAAGAATGTGTGAGTGGGAGGGTGAGCCATGATAAACAGCTCCAAATGTAGTGAGCAGAAGAAGCCGTCTCCTCTAGAGAGAGGTGAAGGGACAAGTTGCCCTTTAGAAATGAGACTCATAGCCTATTCTCTACTAAAGAAGGAAGCAGGTTTCACAGGCCACAAAATGTCATGCCACATTTTCAGAAAAATAACAATCCCAACTAACAGAGATCTTTAATATTTTATTCTCCTGGACAGACATTGAGATCTCTTTACAGATCTGGAATATCTTCTTGTCCTAAACAAACACTGCAACCCTTTATAGATCCTAAATGTCTTCTTGCATCAATCATGAGATCTCTCTTCAATGTATGTTATCTTTATCATTTTCATGTAGCCTTTGTGTAGTTAGCTAAATTGTAAAAACACATTCTATCTCTTCCTTCCCTCTTGAATGTCTTGAGATCTCATTTTCCTTAAATTAGTGTCATGTCATTGCCCTTCCCAGTTGACCACGTGGCAAATCATGAAGAGTTTTGAATTATACTCATGTATCAACCAAAGCTTGCCATACTGATGTTACAGAGGTAGAGTAGTGTGGTCCCTTCCTTCAGTGCTCCTTTCTGACTATACGGTAGCTCTTATACATCGCGAAGTCTTCTTTTCATATTTTGAATCTGGATTGATTTTTCCTCAACAGTGCTTGACTTAGCCTATGGTGTTTTAGGCCCTTCATTACCCTGGAATGGAAAATTGGGTACTGGAAAAATGAAGCGAGACCAGAAGAAATAAATTAGCATGACAGAAAAATTGCAAAAAATATCTGAGTATGTAGAAATGAAAGAGCCTAGCCTGAATTCTAGGCTTGCTGTGGTTTACACCTGGAAACTCAACTTTTTCTTTAGTCAGTTTCACATAAATACTTAGGGCCATGTAGTGTACTTTCTTTAGAACTGTTGAGTACATAATCAGAGACTTTAGGCAGGTAGGAGAGGAGGCCATGAGGATATAAAAGTTGCCCCAAGACAATCCAAAAGCAAACTTACGTGCCTGGTTGAACCTCTAGGGAGAGGGGTAGGTGGTATTTCATCTGTTATTCTCATGGCAAACTTTGAAGACCTGGGAAGCACCCATGAGGGTGCCCATAGTTTCATCTTTAGGACTTTCTCTCTCTGTGCTGTTAAAGGACTTCTCCAGCCTCTATTCATGACCATAGTTACATTCTATTAATCAAATCATCATCCTGTTGAAACACACATGTACCTGTCATATGAAATGAATAGAAATAGTCAGTGTGCTAGGAAAATCGTACTCCCAAAATGGGGACAAGAAAACATGATAAATGCCTTCAAATGTTTGATGGACTGCCAGGAGCTAGAAGGATTAGGTCATTTTATGTGGTTTCCAGTAGTAGAATCAGGAACAGAAAGAAGAAATAGGTCAAGATAGGGAAGACTTTTTGTACAGTAAACAATTTAAGTTGGTCATAAGCAGTTTTTCACCACTGAATGTGTTTGCATGGAAGCCTACTGCTGTCCTGTTAGATCACAAAGGATGCTTTCAAAATTCGGTCAAGCTAGATATTTTCTATGTCTCTTTAAACTGTAATATTCTAGAATCCAAACAGTAGGATAAGCTCAGTATCTATAATGTGAACTACAATTTTCATAAAACTTTTGTTTTCTATCATTGGAGATAATTAAGACTGTACTCATTTTTGTTCTGCATTGTGAGATGTTCTTGCTCCTCTCATTGTTGCCATTTTGTGTCTGGCATCATTTTAATTTGTTATTTCGTGTGTTTATTTGTTTATTCAATCAACCGTTTATACAACAAATATTGTTGAACTATTCCATACTAAATATTATGCTAAGGACCCCAAAATGGAAATGGCTTAGTATCTCCCTTGTCCTCATAAAAACGTGAGTCTCTGCTCAGCTGCTACCAAAGTTGGAGCCTTACCCTTAAATGTATGTGATACTTCTAGTTTTTAACGGATTGTTTAGGCCCTTAAAAGGTACTATTATTCATTCAACCTGCTGTTTCCAAGTATGGATGAACTTAAATATCCCAAGAGTCAGGTGAGAAGACATTTGAGATATATCATTTGGCGCCATATTTGAATACTGTTTTTTGACCACGACTGAGTGATTGAACTTGTTTATGATCAGTGCTTACAGGCATGGGATACAGGTTCAAAGAGCAAGTTTCAAATCCTGCTTCCTCTGGTTACCAGCTATGAAACCAAGTTACTTCACCTTTCTGTGTCTTGATCTTCTCATCTGGAAAAGGGAACTGTGGCAGAACCTACCTGTGAGGATTCTTATGCACAATAGAAATACTGTTTGTACAACTGCTTGCCACAGGACTTCATGTGTAGTAATTACTGAACAACGAGAAACAATTATTATGGTGCTTTCGATGAGGCTCTCCTCTGTGCCTACTTATATTTTAGCACTTATTGGATTGAATTGTGGTAACTGTAGTTCTTTGCTTACATCTCTGTCACCCTCACTAAACTGTGAGGTTTCTAATTCCCTGACCTTACCTTAGTCTTCACTAGATCAGTGTTACAGGGCTTTCCAATCTTGTTCATGCCAGGAAAATACTGAAAATCTTAATGTTTAAGTGACACATCAGGGAAATGAAAAGGACTGATCCGAGTGAAGGTGAACAACCTGTGGGCTCTAATAACCCTGAACTGCCCAGCCTCCCTGAGGGCTGAGAGCATCTATCTGTCGGGACACCAGGAACTATGGCGCTGTGGCTGGAAAGCTCTGACCTCATCCGGTGGCTGATGGAGTGATAATCAGGGAATAGTTGGTAACTGTTCTATTGACTTTTTTTCTTGGATTAGAAAGACTTCCACTTCCCGACTCCATTCTGGTCTTTTAGAAATGAAACATTCTATTTATGTTTTTCTGCTTTTTGAGTGCAAATCCTATATCCTGAAATACTGAGCTTTTTCACCAAAATTTCCTTCACAGGGATCTATGGGCCCTTACTGAAAGGTATGTGGTTCATCTGGTAAGCTGTCCAGAAGACTTGGAGTTTCCAAGGTGGTTTAGGCCTCAGTGTGTTGTTTTATTATGAATTACTTGCATGTACATAGGAATTTTATAATGGATCTCCAGGAATAAGCTATAGGGATATACACAATATCTAGGTACAAACTTCTATCTATTTTAGTTTAAATATTCATAATTGTTATAGGGAAATACTTCTTTCCCTAACTCTCTGTAGTCCATGAAGAGGGATTTTTTTCTTAAATGTTTTAAGCCTCTTGCCTCAACTGTTCTTGTCATGGAGGTTGAATAAGCTTGTTGGTTGGTGGGTGAAAATTATTTATTCACAACTCTCTATTGGGTAAAGCCAGATACTGATAGTTCTTAGGCATGGAGAATCCTGTCTCTTGTTGCTATCCTCCATTCTCTTGAACCATGTGCAGCACTTATCCTCAGGAGGTGTGTGTGTGTTCAGACTCAAGCTTTTTTGGGGGGTCGACTGTTCCAAGGTATAAACCAGAAGGGGACAAGATTACGGTGTTTTAACAATTTCATTTGGCTCTTCACTCAGCCATTTCCTTCAGTATGACTTTATCAGAAACGGTTTCTACCTCTCTGATACCAGCATCTGATCTCAGTTGGTTCTGAGTTCAGGCAGAAAAAAGTGTTATCATTTATCAGACCCCCTAGAATGCCAACAGCAGTCAGCTACTATTTATTGGTACTCAATCCAGATTTAAAAACAAATCCTTAAAAGAGAAGTGAGACATGTATATGGTAAAATAATTCAAACCATATACAAGAACAAAGTGAAAAGTAAAATTCTCTTTCTTTTCCCTTTGTCTCTCCTCACAAAGTTACCAACTATTAACATTTCTGTGAGCGTTTAGAGAAAAAAGCACTTATGTTTACATATGTATTTATGTGCGTTAGAAAATGTGCACAAAAATGTTGGGTTAGGCAACAGTTTCTTAGACACAACACCAAAAGTACAAGTTATAAAAAAAGATTGATACGTTGTATTTCAAAATTAAAAACTTCCGTGCTTCAAAGGACATCATCAAGATAGTGAAAAGACAACCTATAGAATGGGAGAGAATATTTGCAAATTATATACCTGATTAGGGATTTGTATCAAAATATATGAATAACTCTTAAAACTCAATAATAAAAGACAAACAACTCAATTGAAAAATGGGCAAAGGATCTGAATAATTTCTCCAAAAAAGATATAAAAATGACTAATATGCACATGAAAAGATACTCAACATAATTAGTCATTAGGAAACTGCAAATGAAAACCAAAATGAGATGCCACATCACATCACTAAGAAGGCTATAATAAAGAAGATGGAAAAATAACAAGCACTGTCAAGGATGTGGAGAAAGTGGAATCTTCATGCATTGCTGGTAGTCATGTAAAAGGCAGCCACTTTGGAAAAGAGTCTGATGATTTCTCTAAACAGTAAACACAGAGTTATCATTTGATTCACAAATCCTAGATAAATATTCAATAAAAATAAAAATATATGTTTAGGCTGGGTGCAGTGGCTCATGCCTGTAACCCTAGCACTTTGGGAGGTTGAAGTGAGAAGATCATTTGAGGTCAGGAGTTCAAGGCCAGCCTGGGCAATATAGTGATATCCCATCTCTACAAAACATAAAAATTTAGCCAGGCATGGTGGTGTGCACCTGTAGCCTTAGCTACTCAGAAGGCTGAAGAGGGAGTATCACTTGAGCCCAGGAGTTTGAGGCTGCTCTGAGTTGTAATTGCGCCACTGCACTCTAGCCTGGGTGACAGAGTGAGACTCAGTTTCTAAAATAATTTTTAAAAGTGACTACACAAAAGTTGTACATAGACTACAACATGGTTAAACCTTGAAAACATGCTAAGTGAAAGAAGTCAATCACAAAAGACCACATATTGTATGATTTCGTTAAGATCAGATATTCAGAATGGGCAAATCTAGAAATAGAAAGTAGTTTAGTGGTTACCAGGAGCTGGTGGTAGCGAGAATGGTGCATAACTGCTAATGGGTACAGGACTTCTTTTTGGGAAAATGAAACATTCTATAATGAGATTATAGTGATGTGTGTACAACTTTATAAATATACTTAAAATTAGGGAATTATACACTTTAAATGGGTAAACTTATGACATATGTAAATTATATTTCAATAAAGTCAGAAAGATAAAAATGTACATATATATGACCCTTTTACACTAAACACATTTTAGGGTGTTCCCCCCATATAAGCACATATAAAGCTGGTATGTTTTTACGTGGTTATGAAATATCCTAAATTATGGGACAATTGATTGTTTTCTGTTATTTGACTTTCTATCAGATAATTTCCTGAAGTGGAAAAGAGGCTTGTTCTTGGCCTGTTCATATCCTACAAATGACCACAGTTAGGGCCTGAGAAGCATTTAGAATGGATACAGCAGAAGATCGGGGAAAGAGGTGAATAGGCTTTGATTCTGTAGATGAGGCTTGGAGTTCTGGAGAAGAAGCAGAACAGCTGTAGCCCAGTCGTTGGTGCCTGAGAGCCTTTCCTTGTCTGAACCAGTAGTTTTCCGGATATTAAAATTGGACCACTAGGCCTACCCCAAATATGATGAACTTATTCAGAGTTAACTCAATGCACCTCTGTGGCTGATGATTTTGCTTTTTGATTAGGCCTGCTTTGTATTTCTTTGTGGGAGTCAGTAGGTCATTTAATATTTCATACCTTACTTTAATATTTTTGCCTTCTCTCCTATCTCAGGCTTGTGAGTTTATTTTTATTCATAACTGAGACCTTGGAAGCTGTACCTTTTATGAATATTTATAAATATTAATATTTGTAAATGGATAGAAAAAGAAAAAATCATTCTTTTACGAATATTTGCAAATATATTTTGCTGTTGGTTTCTGATAAGTTCTTTTTATCAGGTTAATGTTATTTCTTCTATTTCTTGATGAATAGATTTTCTTAAAAATCAGAAATAGATGTGGAGTTTTACCTGATTTGTGGGGACATTCATCACGATGGTTGTATATGTATTTATTGTTTCTTCTTTGATCCATTCACGTGGTTAATTGCATTAATGCATCTCCTAGTCTGTTTTTGATCATTCATTTGGAATTCAGTTCACACATATTTATTTAGTGCCTTATACATAGCAGATGATGTTTTGAGGACTGATGAAACAGTAATAAGCAAAACCGACATTATTCTTTAAAAACTGTTAAATATGATCGGCTAGCATTTAGGGTTTTTTTGTATTAGATGTTAGAATCTATCTCAAGAAATATTTAAAGCTATGAACAAGGATATATTGATAAAGAATGACTATTGCAACGTTGTTTATAAACATTAACGTGCTCATCCATGGGAGAATGTTGAAGCAAATTTTAGTTCTTCCACCTATTGAATAATATGTAGTAGTTTGTTTATAAACATTAACATGCTCATCAATGGGGGAATGTTGAAATATATTTTAGTTCTTGACCCTATTGAATAATATATAGTAGTTAAAAAGAACCAGGTAGCTCAGCATATACAAATATGGAAAAAAATCAGTTAGCAAGATTTATGTTTCCATAACATCAAGTCATTTTTGTAAAAATGAAGAAAATCTCTGTGTGTTTGTACTTTCTATAGGCATAAAAATATCTGGAAAGATATGAAACAACAAACTATTAACCGTGGATTCCTCTGGGGTCTAGGATGAGGGGTAGGGAGCATGAGGACGTATTTTTACTTATTAATGTGCCACTATTGTACTGCTTGTTTTTTTTAAAAACTACAGGCAGGTATTGTTGGGATTACAAAAGGAGA
Organism: Chlorocebus sabaeus; assembly: GCF_047675955.1. Lineage (NCBI taxonomy): Eukaryota > Metazoa > Chordata > Mammalia > Primates > Cercopithecidae > Chlorocebus > Chlorocebus sabaeus. The sequence goes on along the minus strand of NC_132913.1, from coordinate 102,108,491 downwards.
AAAATTAAATGTAGAGCTTGAGCACTAGAAGGAGAGCATAGAAAAACATTTTGAACACAACTCCGTGAGTTAGTGCTCAATTGCAAGCAACGGAACTGTCATAGCTAGTTTTAAGCAGAATGCTACTTATTACTATGTATTAGATGATTTGTAGTATCATTGGAAAAGCCAGAGAAGCAGGTGGTAGATGGAATTTCCAGAAACAACTTCCAGCCACAGAATCATATGGTCTCTGCTGTGATCAAGGTAGTTGTCACCACTGCCACAAGCAGCTGCAGACTCAGGAGGCTGATGACTCCAGAACCACCCCATTTCGGCTGTGATCTGCCACCATCTGTGACACATACCCTGCCTCCCTCCCCATTCAACTCACTTCCAAATTCTATAGCCTCACAGGAATGTGTCTAAGCGGCAAAACCGAAGTCTCATCTTGAACCATAGCTGCAAAGGAGTCTAAAACTGTAATTTTGTGTTTTCCAAACACCACAGTAAAGGAAGATGTGCTAGAAGAAGTCTTGAATAAATATTAAATATGCAAGCCAAACACAGCATCTACCTCAATAAGCAAATAGCACATTGCTTTTCAAATACAATAAATAGTTATTTTCCCACAAAGACAGAAAATCATCAATTCATTGGCAAAATATTTTTGATATGTAAGAAATATATGCTTATTGTTAAAAAGTGGCCAAGTAAGAAGCACATAACAAAAAGGTAGATAAAAATAATCTGAAAGCCCATCCTCCAATGTTAATATTTTGATTATTAACATTGTTAGTATTTTTACCTTTCAAACACTTACACACACAATTCCTGGCCCCATACACTTAAAAAAAAGAATCATATTAAACATCGACAGAATCTGTTTTAAATGTGTAGCAAAGCTGGATGCAATGTTTAAAAAGTAAAGTTAATTAAAAACCATAAAACATGTATTGACTTAATAACTTAGTTTAAAGACTTATTGAATTAATAGACCCCGAGTTTATAAAATGAAATTCAGTTTTAAATCACTTTCATCAGGTCAAAAATAGGCTATCTTTTCTTCATTTTTAATGAACTCTAATTTTTTATTCCAAAGGTTTTGTTTTTAATTAACTTTTTAAACAAATTTTGAAAATATCTCCCTTAATACTGCCACTGGCCCTCAGTATTCAGAAAATTCTGTATACTGTTTAGTTTTAAAACAATGGAAAGATCAGTCATTAACCATCCCTATGACCCATAAAAGTCATGAAACCTGTCAGTACCTTTGTTTCCATGTTTGCAAAGCCAAGATGTTGAACTAAATTATCTCTAAGGGTTCAGAACTATGAGACTGAACATTCCGTGAAGAGGTTTCCATCCTTAGGGAAAAATTTCAGGTTGCAAAATCCTGGCTTTGATTTTCAGGACTGCTTTTCATGTACCGGGTGACCTTGGGCTCATTATGAACTGCTGGATGCCTCCACGTATGAATTTGAGCACTGAGATGAAAAGTAGCTCCTATTTACTTCCTGGAGTTTGATGAGGACTGCCAGCTCCCTTGCAGCAAATGTCCTATATACATATGATACCTAATTAAAGTAAGGACAGTAATGTGGTCCAAGAGATAGCTAAACAGAGTTCTTTAATTTCAGTGTAGATTTTAATCTTGAGATGACTTTGAGAGATGTGAAAACAACAGTGACAGCATTTTAAGACAACAAAAGAGCACAGGAATTTATTTCAGGTAATGAATGGATTGTATGATCACTTCAAATAAAAAGTTTACCTAGCAATATAGATTACTCAGTCAATAAATCTACCAGTATAGAAACATATATTTCATATATCCTACTATATCTGAAAAAGCTTATACAAATTAAATGTGATTATCTCTGGGGATAGAATTACAAATGATATTCAGAGTTTTCCAAGTTATTAATTGAATTACTTTTAGTAAGCCCATAACATTTTCTATGTCTAGAAAAAAACACGATTCAGTGCCTTAAAAATTGTAAATGAAAGTTGTGCTTTGTTGCATATATTCTGAGGCTGGAGCAGGTAGGTGGGATAACAGGGAAAGAAAGAGTACCTGTCAAATTATTCTGCCTGTTTTGAGAGAGAGAGAGAGAGGGATTGAAAACGCTAGTGAGTAGAAAGTTCCAAGACCCTTTCAATCATTCATGACCCTAACTTCTCACCTGTCAGATGACCTTAACTTTTGCTTCCAGTTTAAGAGTTACCTTTAGGAATCAATGTTGTCCTTTCTGGACAATCACTTAACCTCATCTTGTTTAGCACTTGCAGTGGTGGATGCCAGGAACATTAAAGGCAAAGGGTGACATATTCCCAGGCCAGACTGTCTGCAGATGTCACTAGGACTATTTCAGTAGGCTTGTTTCTCACTGTCGCCATTTCCTCCCCTAATCCATTTTACAGTCTTCTTGCCATTGTTTTCTAAAGCACAGCTCTGATATTTGCATTCCTTTGCTCAATAATCACGAGCACTCCCCTAGTACAGAAAAGTAAGAAAAACAGAGACAAAATATCCTCCAAATAACTTCAGTGGATTTTCAAGACCCTCTCTGTGCCCCAGCTTACCTTTCCAACCTTATTTTTCCTTCAGGCCGCAATCCCTTCCTTTACTGCTCTTTGCCTTTGCTTATGCCAGTCCCTTGGATCAGCCTTCTTTACTTCTATGCCTCCATATCCCTGTCATTTAGGTTTTAGCTCAAACCCCTAGAAGGCCATCCCAAATTCCCTTCCCTGAAACACTCTATACCTGCCTCTCAGCTCCCATAGCACTCCATATTTTCTTCTCTTGGGCACTTACTACCGTCCACCCTGTGGCTATTTATGCTCTCTGGGAGCTCAGCCATCAACACACTCAGTCTCGGCTCTGAGTTGGTATTTTCTATTGTAGGATTGTAATAAATATGTGCTATTGAAGAATTGGGTCCAACATTGTTCTGGGCCAGATCCCATCAGAGTAGCTATACAACGAATACCTATTAAGCTTTTGGAAAAAAAAAAAAAAAAAAAAAAACTTCTGCAGGCCACAGAAGCACCATTTAGTGCACAGGGCTATGATTTATTAAATAATCCTCTACCAGACCCAGGTTTTTCTTAAGATGAGTTGCTCATAGCTAACACTACACTGTCTTTTTGGGGGATTGTGAGCTCTTTCTTGGTACTAGCCCCTAAATCCACATCGATGTCTCTGAGGCTGTAAAATGGCAAAGTAGTTAATCAATGGCATTTGAAATTGTAGGCAATGGAACAAATTTTCAACTTTTTGTCACACTTAGCCTGCTTTTTCTTCTCTGCCTTCTTGCCCTTCGATTTATTTGTTTATATTTTTCTTTCTTAAATAGGTTGGATGTAGGCTGTTTTTCAGAGTGATTCAGTTGGAGTAGCTGCCAATCTCTATTAATGACAATGTGTGAGTGTTTGGGGAGGTGAGTGGGAGTTTGGGGAGGAAGAGGTAAGAAAGGCTTCCCCCTCCCCAGGGAGTGGGGGGAGTGGGTGTTTCATCAAGGAGAGCAGAAGACCAGATTGTCTTTCCCCAGAATTATGTAAACTATCTCACCTTCACCTGTGACTCGATTAAGAAAACCTAAAATCAACAGGTTACCATGAAATGAACAATATTAAATTTATCCACTTAGTAGCGTGAAGTCATAAAATCAAAGCTAAATTCAAATAGGAAGCATAACAAGTAATATTTCTTGAACAACTAGGTTTGTGATCTAAGATTTGTATCCACTACATATATATCTTATATATCACTCTTAGGTAATTTTGTTTGGCTATCCTGAGTCTGACACATTCTGGCTGCCCTCGTCAAGTTGAATTTCTAGAGTGAAGAGCTGTGGTTAAGCTTGTAGATAATGGTGATTTCCCCAACGATGTGCTATTCTTGAAAACCTTTTCTGGGCAGCCTTGTAGCCTTCCCTTAGTTAAGTCTGTGATCTTATCACCACGACTCTTTAAATTATTAATACAAGAGATATAAGAGAGAGAGGAGAGAAGTGGCATGATGTGGGCATAAAGACATGTGAATAGAGTTGCTTTGTTCTGTTTATACATGTGGCAAAATTCCAAGAAAGGCTTGTACATATTTTTATAACTACAAATTTCAAGGAACTTTTCCTGTGATTGACTTAGTTAAGAAATAATGTTTAAACATTTTGTTGAACTAATCTACATACAACTGTTGCCAATTTCTTTCCACAATATTAGCACTGAATACTCATAGAAAAAAAACACTCATTTTTCCTTTAATAATCAAATAATTCATGTGAATGTAGAAAAATGAGAAAAAAGAGAAAAACCTACAGGAGTGAATAATGCAGGAGCATGTTAAAACGGTACTCTTTTTATTATATCTTTGAGTTTCAGCAGAAATGCCAAAGGCTACAAATAATACAGTAGGTTTCATGTACCTCATATTCTAAAGTACCATGTGGACCCTGTATGCAGGATGCACTAAGAAATGAAGGAGTTATTTGACACATATAACCTTGGGTGGTCTTCCATGTTGAAAGTATACAAGAATTGCTTCTTTCTCACCTCAGCCAAATGAGATAAGGGGTTTGAGAACATCTACTTGGAGGGATTCACATTTGTTCCCTGGTGTTTGGTGAACTCAGAACTGGTGTCTGTTTTTTTTCCAGGAGAAATCCTAAGATGAGAAACGGACTTGAGTTTCTGAGAGCGAGCTGTGCTTTCTCTGAAGGTGGAACAAACGTGTATGTTTCTTGTGGAACAGATGTAGGTCCCATTGAAAGGAATGGTCTGGAATTATATTAAAATAGAACCTGTCCAGAATACTATGTGAAAAAGCAATGTGACCCCAACGCGGATGTGGAATGCTGCAAGTTCAGGTGTCGAGAGGATATCCGATGTGTGTCAGAGGAGATGCTGCGAAGATGTGAAAGGAAATTATCATTAGAGGTGCGCAGAGATGATTCTCAAAGGATTTTGCAAAAGATCTCTATAAAGCCAACAGTCAGTTCTGGACTGTCATTTCTAAAGAAAGTAAACACCAGATCACAGATGACTCATTCAAAGAAAACTGTCCTGACTGGGCACAGTGGGTCACGCCTGTAACCCTAACACTTTGGGAGGCCAAGGCGGGCAGATCACTTGAGGTCAGGAGTTCGAAACCATCTTGGCCAACATGATGAAACCCCGCCACTACTAAAAATACAAAAACAAAACAAAACAAAACAAAAAAAACAAACAAACAAAAAAATGGCCGGGTGCAGTGGCTCACACCTGTAATCCCACCACTTTGGGAGGCCGAGACAGGCAGTTCATGAGGTCAGGAGTTTGAAACCAGCCTGGCCAACATGGTGAAACCCCATCTCTACTAAAAATACAAAAATTAGCTGGGCGTGGTGGTGGGTGCCTGAAATCCCAGTTACTCAGGAGGCTGAGGTAGGAGAATCGCTTGAACCCGGGAGGCAGAGCTTGCAATGAGCTGAGAACATGCCATTGCACTCCAGCCTGGGCAATAGAGTGACTCCATGTCAAAAACCAAACAAAACAAGAAACCCCAAAACCAACCAACCAACCAACAAACAAACAAAAACAATGAACATTGTCCCTACACCTTTACATCTGTCCACCTTTTTACCCTCATCCAACTCTGGAGAGGCCATACCTTTCAGCTAGCAAATGGTGGAGGATGCAAAGTGAGAAAGAGAGAAGCCAAGATGTTATCTTTTTTCCACCGTAGCATCTTTAGTCTAAAGTGGGCTCAAGCATTATTCCTCATTACAGGAAAAGTGACACAAATTGGATAAGAATTTGGAGTTTTAATATTACATCTGACGGTAGTGTGTGATCCTTAGATTAGATTGCACTTTTTATTATTTGGAAAAAGAGACCATTTCTTTGTTATTTAAGATAAACCAGAAAAAATTACAGGAACTCTTTGAAATTTGAACTAAAGGGCAGGGCACAATAAAGTCACAGAGGGATTTGTGGGAGCATTACTGAGAAAATATGGTTAGTTTCTGCTTGCTGTTATAATAACAACCACCTGAGATGCTGTTATAATAACAATCACCTGAGATTACCCAGAGCTAGCCAGTGCGTGTTGGTTTATTTCTTCCCAGTCTTTTTTTCTTTGCCTCCATACATTTTGTAAAATCAAAAATTGGGATCATACGATATCATTTATGGTACATATTTCCCATCGATTTTCCCTAGCCCTTTATAAAGTCTTTAAAAAGTCAGACAACAATAGCAAAATTATTTAGAAAATAAATTTGGGTGTACCTGGAAGACATAAGGCAATTTAATGCTATTAATTTTCTGTAAAGGTCAAGGCAACTATGTAATTGTCCAAGGACTAACATTAAGGACTATTACAGTGCTTTGCAAATCAGTTAGTTTTACTTGCTGCATTTTGTTGACAGAAGTGAGACACTGCAGCATATGAGAGCTTTACACTCCATTTCCATCCTATGCAGAATGCAGGGGGTGTGAGTCCCTGGTCTATCCCCTTCATCACAAGTCATCAGTCTCTTTTGAAGTATCAGAAACACATGGTAATTGCAGCGAGACAATAATCTTGGCGCTATTTCATTAATTATGCCTCCTTCCCAGCTGGTGTTTTTATTTCAGGAATGTTTTGTCTTCCTTGTGTAGGCTTCACGCCCCTTGGGCAGGGACTGAATTTTCCATTTTGTCTTGTCTTGTGCTGTTGCCTAACAAACACTGAAATATAATTTAGAAAATGGATTTGGTTCACTTGCAATTCATCTACAAAGATTGGCAATGCCACAGGTATTTTTCAGCCTTGTGTCTTGCAAAAATAATATATTTCAGTTTTAGTTTCTCCAGTGTCTCCTCCTGGCAGGGGCATGTGGGCAAAGGTGGTTCCTTTGGAAATGAGAACGTCAGACATTAAAGATATTCATGGCAGAAGGGACCACTTCTTTCAGCTAAGATGTGACTGAGAAATATTGGCAAACTTGCTTTTTTTTCCTATCACTATTGCACATTGACAGCCTATGATAGACTTTTTTTATTTGGTTTACACATTCTTTAAAAGTTGACTTAATTAATAACATGTACAAATCAGAAGACTCACATACAATTGAAGATAAAGCGAAAACAGCTGACAACTTAAGTCGCCTATTCCTTTATGGTAATAATCAGCTGAGCAGCTATTTTGCTTTCGGATAGGATGTGCCTACTCACATGTGCCTACTCACATGTGCCTACTCACATGTGCCTAATACTACAGTCTCTGTGACTGCCTAATGTGTTACCAACTATGAGCCAGTGTGTTATTCACCATTTAACATTGTGCTTGTATTGCTTCTCCCCTCTATATTTAGCCTACTTTAGTCATCATATAGCTTGCCTTACCCTGTAAGCATTTTAATTTTGCAAACTCTGCCTTTTCCACATGGTCTTCCTGATCTGCCTGTTCAGTAGTTATAAGGTTCCAATCTAAGTATCCAATCAATCATCGGAGAACCCTTCAGACAATGATATCATAAAATATTCTATTTAGAAAGAATTTGATATGGTTACACTTTGTGACCCCATCCAAATCTTGTCTTGAATTGTAATCCCCATAATCCCTATAATCCCCAGGTGTCAAGGGAGAGACCAGGTGGAGGTAATTGAGTCATGGGGGCGGTTTCCCCCATGCTGGTCTATGATAGTGAGTTCTCACGAGATCTGATGGTTTTATAAGGGACTCTTGGCCCTTTGCTTAGTACTTCTCTTTCTGGCCACCTTGTGCGGAAGATGCCTTGCTTCCTCTTCACTTTAAGCCGTGATTGTAAGTTTCCTGAGGCCTCCCCAGCCATGCTGAACTGTGAGTCAATTAAATCTCTTTCCTTTGTAAACTACCCAGTCTTGGGGAGTTCTTTATAGCAGTGTGAAAATAGGCTAATACAGTAAATATTATAAAAATATTTGAAAACAAAAAATATATTTAAAACTCCTTACTAACAAGAAAAAAACTAACTCCAGCTTGGAGAATAACACTGTTGGCAAGTTCTGAAAAGCAAGTGGCTTACTGTCCTACCATAACTGAGCTAAAGTGTGTAGCTCTGGATTCTAGTTAGAACTGATGCAGAAAGAGGCAGCTGCTATATGTCTGGACAACACTCTAGTTGGTAACATGATGGTAAGCTTTGCTTATCTCATTGTTTATTTAAATGGTTGGAATTATGTATTTCTTTTCAAATTCCAGCTGTCAAGAGATCATTTATCTTATAAGGAATTCTGAAAGCCACTCACTCGCTCTCAGGACTTATTCTGCCAATTCTGCCAGCTTAACTTTGCATTAGGAAGCATAGACATCAGAATTTTGTCAAACTAGTTTAGACTTCGGGGTGAAGGTTCTGTTTCAGTCTTTGCTAGTCTCTTCCACCCCCAGCACCTTCTAGTTGAGTAAATTGCAACCATTCTATCCAGTGGAAGTCAGATGTTAGGGAATCATCTTTGGCAGTTTTCTGACAACCACATCCAATTAAGTCCTGTTCTAATTCTTAAACACTCCTGACACATCTGCTTCTCTCCTATTGCCACTCTCCTTCTCCAAGTCACCATCCTTTCAAGAAAAGCCTTCTAACTCATCCCTCTTGCTCTACTCCAGACCTCCCCAGTACAACAGCAGTTTTCCATTACCTTCAAGATGAAGTCCGCAGTAATGAACATCTCTCCAAAACCCTCCATCTTCCACACTGCCTTCATCTCCAATGTCTCCCTAGAATCGTTATGTCTTTTTGTCCCACCTCCAGACTCCCTAAGGACGGCATGCATGCTCTTTGTCTTTCTGGAATATTCTTATCTCACACTTTATTTCATGTCTACTTTTCACCTTGAACTTCTTTCCTCAGCCAGTCCTTCTCTGTACTCTTAGTACTCTCATAGCATCCTTTAATTTTCTTTTTGAAATAACTATTACATTTTAATTTATTCTCCACTGGGTAGTAAGGTTCAGATTCTATTTGTCTTATTCACAGTTAAAAATCTGATGCTTAGCACAGGGTCTGGAACCTGCTTGGTGCTCAAATATATTAAACTAAACATGAAGCCACGAAGCTCTGAATACATAAGACATATATATGAGAAGTAAAAACCTGAGCAAATTGGTTATTTAGCATTTGCAAATTATGCAGTTTTATTGCAGAAGTTAAGCAGAAAAATCATATAGGCAGAAAAATAAAGATAATAAAAATCTCTTTAAATTCTTCAAGATAGGAACAACTGTAAATATTTTTGTATAAATTATTGCTGTTTATCCTCTATACATGTAGGTATAGTTTATCTAATTTTTTCACTTAACACATTATGAAACTATTCCTGTGCTGCCATTCTATGAAACACCATTTTTAATGTCCCTGGAATGGATGTTTCAAAATTAATGTCTGCATTCTTGCTTATAGGATTTTTAGATTGTTCACATTTTAATTTTTACTGTCTGTCTTAAGTTTTTAAAAATTAAATGTCATGTCATTACTATATACCTTTAGCTTTTGGAATGGCTTGCAAGAAGAGTTATATTACTGAAAAGTCTTAATACTGAGACACCATATAGCAGAGTGGTTAAGAGCATGGACTCTGGAGCTGCATATCCCAGGACTTGGGTCATGGCTCTGTTGCTAACCAGTCATGTGACTTTTAACATGTTATTTTCTTCTCCATTTTTTCCTTTTTCTTTATTTTCTTTTATGATAACACAGCATGAGATTTGCCTTCTTAACAATGTTTTCAGTGTAAAATGCAGAATATGTTAACTATAGGCACAAGATTGTACAGAAGATAACTAGAACTTATCTTGCATAATGGAAACTTTGTCAGTTGATGAGCAGTTTCCCATTCCCCCCACCGACCCCAGTTTCTGGTAACCACCATTTTACTCTGATTCTATGAGTGTTAACTATTTTAGATAACTCATAAAAATGGAATCTTACAGTATTCTTTCCTGGCCCATTTTGCTTAGCATAACATCCTTCAGGTTTAACCATGTTATCAGTATGGCAAGACTTCCTCCTTTTTTTTTTAAGTCAAGGCTGAACAATATCCTATTTGTATTTTACACGTTTTTGTTACTTATCCATTGATAGACATTTAGATTGTTGATGTGGTATGGCTGTGTCCCCACCCAAATCTCCACTTGAATTTTATCTTCCAGAATTCCCACGTGTTGTGGGAGGGACCCAGGTGGAGGTAATTGAACCGTGGGGGCCAGTCTTCCCATGCTTTTCTTAGGATAGTGAATAAGTCTCATGAGATCTGATGAGTTTATCAGGGGTTTCTGCTTTTGCTTCTTCCTCATTTTTCTCTTGCTGCTGCCATGTAAGAAGTGCCTTTCACCTGTTGCCATGATTCTGAGGCTTCCCCAGCCATGTGGAACTGTAAGTCCAAATAAACCTCTCTTTCTTCCCAGTCTCAGGTATGTATCAGCAGCATGAAAATGAACTAATACAGTTGTTATCGCATCTTGACTGTTGTGAGTAGGGCTACAGTGAACTTTGAGGTGTTACCTAACTTCTGTGTGTTTTAGTTCCTCATCTGTAAAATGTAACATGATCACAAATCAGGCTTTCCTTGATGAATTGGGCTACTTCAATAAACTTTTTCCCTGCTTTCATTCATCCCCCTTCCAATCCAATTTACAGTCTGCTTTTAATTGACCCTGAATGCCCAGCTTTGATATTTTCAGTCTATTGTTCAAGAATCATCAGTGCCTTTCTAAGTGGAAAAAATATCTCCGGACTCCTTCATTGAGTATTCAAGGCCTTCTATGTCTGTGCACCAACCTTCCCTCCACAATCATATTCTCTGTTCCTTTTCTGCTCTTTATCTTGGCTCTTGTCAATGCTTTAGCTCTTCTTCTTCACCTCCACTTATTCCTAGCCTTGTAATTAAGGACTCGGCTCAAACTCCTAGGAAGCTGTTTTCAATTCTCTTCCCTTGAAGTGCCCTCTTCCTTTCTGTGAATGCTTGTGACACTTTCTCTCTACTTCTCTCTGGTCACTTAAATTGTTTTAAATGGCAGTTTGGTTATTTGTGATTTTAGGGGAGGTCGTCAGCATGTAGTGACATGCACACTGTCAGTCTCTGATCTGGCTTGGTATTTGCTACAGGACCATGCCTTCATAGGCATGCAATAAATAAGGGCTAAATGATTGAATGATTGAATAAGGGCTAAAAGCATTTGGGGGCTAGATCCCCTCTACACTTTATTCGTTTTATTTTTTTGAGGCAGAGTCTTGCTCTGTCGCCCAGGCTGGAATGCAGTGGTGCGATTTCAGCTCATTGCAACCTCCATTTCCTGGGTTCAAGTGATTCTTATGCCTCAGCCTCCTCAATAGCTGGGACTATGGGTGTGCACCACCATGTCCGGGTAATTTTTGTATTTTTAGTGGAGATGGGGTTTGCTCCATGTTGGCCAGGCTGGTCTTGAACTCTCAAACTCCTGACCTCAAGCAATCAGCCTGCCTCGGCCTCCCAAAGTGCTGAGAGTACAGGTGTGAGACACCATGCCTGGCCCCCACTATACTTGTGAAGATAAATTAACTTTCCCAGCCCACAGTGCTTAAGCCATATGGTTGTGATGCAAATTAATGAATAACATGTGCAATTCACTTTTATCTAATTTGATTCTGCTTTATGAAATGCCATCTTTTCTTACACCCACTGTTTTCTTGCTGAAATAATCTACATCATGGATTAATTCCAGGATTTCTAGCGGGCTTTTTTCTTTCTCCACCTCCATGTAGAGCTCTTTTCTTGTAAACAGGTGCAGTTTGTTGTGTCCATTTCCATGTCTCTTTCTACTGCTCTTGCACGGTGACATGTGCTGCCACCTGTTGCATTCTAGAATATGCTAGCTGTCAATGTACAGCAAAAAGATGAGGGTAGGGTCAGGGTCATGAGCGTGGTGCTTCATCTGTCTCACAGAACAGTAGTCTCATGCAGTTGAAGGATGATTGCCTGGGTTTTGATTGTCATCAACTTTAGAATGCTTGAGTCAGGGAGCAGGCAGCAAGGAAAATCGACATGTCTTTTTACCTTAATTCATGCCGCCTGTGTTTCATAAAGTGCCTCAATTCAGCATGAGAGTCAGCATCTCGTTCCACCTGCCTTAGAGTTAGGGCAGAGACCACGTGGATTTTGGTATCGGGCTATCCAATAGACTTAATAGTAAATGTTAATTATCAACCCTGAGTTTAAGTGGGAAGTGAGAAAATCGTGTTTCAGGTGCTGTTAGGCAGATGTCTTTGTCAGTTGGAAGCCATCAGGGACAACATTTAAAAAGTTTTCAATCAAAGAAGTTTTTATAACTGCAAGTTTGTATATCTAGCTGGTATAGCCCAATATGCCACAATAGCAGCTTGTGGCACTGTTTATAACGTCAGAGCAACAGGCTGTGAAACCCCCTGTGCAGATGGCATCCCACTTACTTCATGGCACTTGGATAAATATCCAAATAATTTCCACATGGTGTAGTTTTGATTGGGATAACAATAAGCCTCATTAGTTGCATTTGGGAAGGGGAGTACTCCTTTAGACTGGCATCAGAAATCAAAAGCCAGAAGGAGATGGAGGGAAAGAGAAAGGTTTAGGCTCAGAAGGCAGAAACTTAGATCAAGTTCAGCATGTTTTCAGTGGCTGTGTTGTCAGAAGACAAGATATTGATTCAGAAACAAGGATTTTTCTGAACATAAAGAACTCCAGGTATTTGTGCTTCATTTTATTAGGATCCCATTTTCCCACAGAGAGAATGAAAAGAGAATGTACATTCGTTTTAGAATACAGGAATCTGGATTTATTTTCTCTTAATCATCACAAGCCCTGAAGCTTGCTTCCTGCTGTGCTTAGTGGAATCATAAAACATACATAAATTTCTCATGGCATAAATATTTCTCAAATATTAGCATATGGACTAACTAATGGTACTGAGTTTAAAAATTTAAAATCAAGTAATCAAGAGAAACAAGGATGTTGACATTGCTTTATAATGAGGGTTTGAAACTAGTAATTATTAACTGATTCTTGATTGCAAAACAATTGGAAAATAAAAAGCACAAGGAAAAGGCTTTAGAAGAAATGCAGTGAGGTCAGATAGTGTCTTTTAAGCACATCCGTAAAGGAAGACAATGTATGAATGTGATTAGGAATTTTCCTTTTTATAAAGGACTTTGGAAATTCTTTTCATTTGCCCCTTCAGTATAGATCTTCATCTTCTGACTTTCATCACCTACCCATCTAGCCTTGACTTCACTGAAACTAATGAATAGCTGTGGGTGTCAGCTGGTACAATAACAGCAGTGCTGGTCCTCCTGAGATGTGATAGGCATCCACCCAGTGCGATGTAATGATGATCAGGAGGTCTTTTCTACCACACAGATCCAGGGCAAAAGCATCCAGCTTCTCCTGTTGCCTGTTCCTTTGGCTTCAGATTGCGATTTGCAAATCCAGTTTGGCATGACTTAGGATTCTCTGCAGTACCTCTGGTTTGCATCTGGGCTTCCCTGGACTTGCTCAACGTTCACCCAAGTTTGGTTTTGTACCATCTTCCCCACAATCCTCTGGGGCAGTCAGTGAAAATGGAAATTCCTAGTCTCCACCCAAGACCCACCGAACCAGCACCTCTGGCAGTAGAGCCCAGGAGTCATCATTATCAACAACCCAGGTGATTCCTTTGGAAAGATTTTTGTGAAGCTCAAGAAAAATGATCAAGCATACATCTAAACTTAACCAGAGAAGACAAAATTTTTGAGTTTTTCATAAAAGATAGCAAATTGCAGATACAATTTAAGCTTCTTTTATACTCATCCTTCTACCCCTTCTTAGTAGTAATCACAGGAGTATGGTTTCTCTTTAGTCCATATTTCATACTGTGGGAATTTCCATGTGGGAATTCCCTTCCAGTGTTGTTTTTTTTTAAAATCATTTTTGCAAATCCCAAATCTCAAGAAAAATTTGAGAAATTGGGAAAATGGGAAGAAGTATTATAAGTTCTCCTACAGGAATTAAAACTTGATTCACATAGAGGTATTGCTGGTTGGAAAGAATTCACTAAGGTCAAGTAGAAGGCAGAAAACACTGACAAGCAGAGCTGCTGATCCCTTCAGGAACCAGGATAAGAGTGTGTATGAAAGAAGTGATCACAGGCCAAATACAGTGTCTTATGCTTTTAGGAGCCCAAGGTGGGAGGATAGCTTGAGAGCAGGAGTTCGAGACCAGCCTGGGCAAAAGAGCTAGACTCCATCCCCCCCCACACACAAAAATAAATAAATAAAAATAAATAGCTGGGAATGGTGGCATATCCTGTAATCCTTCCTTGCTACTTAGGAAGCTGATAAGGGAAAATTCCTTGAACCCAGAAGCTCAAAACTGCAGTGAGTTATGATTGTTCTACTGCACTTCAGCCTGGGCAACAGAGCAAGACCCTGTCTCAAAACCAAAACAAAGAAAAAACAACAAAACACCCATAGTCCCAAGCTCATAAGACAGTCTTGCTTGCAACTGTGGCCATATTAAAGGTGTGTGTTCATGGTTCTATCTGCTATAGCAATGAGTTAGTCTTGTGAATAAAATAAATATCTAGAAATTTATATGCATAGTGTACTTTAGATAAATCTTATGAGATTTATACTTCAGATAAATCTTTAGATTAATCTTATAAATCTTGCATTCTAAGGAATAGCAAATTTTGGAAGCAAAAGTCCTTAAATTGTCAATTTTGGTATATAATTCTGTGTAATGCTGTTTACTTTGCTAGGAGATTTAAATGCAATTTGAATACTGTCCAACATTGTTTGGTGATGTTTTCTACTATATGAATCCTGGACAAATATTTATGAAATATTCTCCTTGTTAACAAAGGAAATTAGTTCACATTTAGCAATTTGTACCCTAAAGTCCAATTTGAAGGTGCTGTATCTTCTACAAACACGCTCTTAAAATTTAACCAGTGTCAACACAAAATGAAAGCATTTTATTTTGCATGTGGAATCTTTATCTTTTATTTGAAAATGACTTTCATTGGCATTTTTTGTGTCAATGTCCTTTTCAAAAACATTTTCTTCTATCAAACACGTGTAACAGGGCCAAGCATGGTGGCTCACGCCTGTAATCCCAGCACTTTGGGAGGCCAAGGTGGATGAATCACCTGAGGTCAGGAGTTTGAGACCAGCCTGGCCAACATGGCAAAACCCCATTTCTACTAAAAATACAAAAATTAGCCAGGCATGATGGCACGTGCCTGTAATCCCAGCTACTAGGGAGGCTGAGGCAGGAGAATTGCTTGAACTTGGGAGGTGGAGGTTGCAATGAGCCAAGATTGTGCCACTGCACTCAAGCCTAGGCAATAGTGACTCCATCTCAAAAAAAAAAAAAAAAAAAAAAAAAAAGTATAACATAGAGATGATTTTTATGGCACTGAAATATATTTGTGTCACAAAAATGGGTTAACAGTAAACTCTGTTTTTTTTTTTTACGAGACACTTCTGAAATGTTTACTATAACCCTATTACATAAAAACAATTCAGTCTCTTCTTGTGGCTACTTATTACTTTTAAAATGTGTAAAAAAAAATTAATGAAACACAGAATAGATCATGATTTTAGGAATTCCTGAGAATTTCTTGTTCCAAAACTCTGAAAATTAATACATGTCCAGAATATAGAAAGACTAGATAATACTTGGGGTGCCTCTGCTACTTTCTTTTTATCTTTTATTTTTTGAGAGGGAGTCTTATTCGGTCTCCCAGGGTGGAGTGCAGTGGCACAATCTCAGCTCACTGCAACCTCCGTCTCTGGAGTAGCTGGAATTACAGGCACCTGCCACTGCACCCAGATCATTTTTTTATTTTTTAGTAGAGATGGGGTTTTGCCATGTTGGCCAGGCTGGTCTCGAACTCCTGACCTCAGGTGATCCACCCGCTTCGGCCTCCCAACGTGCTGGGATTACAGGCGTGAACCACCACGCCTGGCCACTACTTTCATTTTTAACGTAACATTTTTCAAGTGTCTAGTATCAAGAACAAACACGTTAAAAGAGCTTTATGTAAGTGCTCTGTGTATTCCTTTAATCTCCATAACAACTCTAGGAGATAATTTACCATTATTACCACCATTTTCTAATGAAGAACCAAAAGGATTAAATGACTTGCATATCATGGTCACTCTGCTATATATTGATAAAAATAGCTCTAGTTCATTTATTTTAGCTACTATATAATATTTTATCATATGAATACACCTTGAGTTTTCTATTGCCCTGTGAGTAGGCATTTTGAATTTTCTACTTTAAGACATAATGAACATCCTCCTATATGTATTTATAGGATATGTAGGTACGTATAACTATCTGTATCTCTGGCTTATGAGACACATACGTTTTCAATTCTGCCAGTTTTTACCAAACTGTTTTACAAAGGTTAGATCAAGTTTCCCTTCCATGAGCTGTGCTGGGGTGTTCTTATCTTCCTGTCTTCTCAGCAACACCTGACACGGTCAGTTTTCAGACTTGATGTGGTCTGATGAAATGATATTTTATTGTCTTAATTTGTTCATATCACATTATTGTCATTTAAAAAATGAAGACATTAAAGCTTAATAATTTACTCAAGGTCATAGACCTAGCCAAGATCCCTGGAGCACAGAAAAGGGTAGTTGGATCATTGAAATAAAATTTTTCCCTGCTGGTAATTCCCTCCAAGCTTGACTTTGCGGTTGCATCTAGCAATTTATAAAAGAAAAGTTGTCCCCAAATAATCTGACTTCTGAAAATTTCCAATCCCAACTAGGCTCCTGAAAGTGTGTAACTGGTTTTAAAAATGGGTTAGGTTAGGTAAGAGTTGAGCACTACATCTGATCATAGCAACAGAATTGTAGAGGTGGATAAACAATCTGTCTGGTACTTAATTTTCTCATCTGAAAAAGGAAGATGTTGGATGAGATAATTTTCTTTTTCAAATACAATTTTAATTTTTTTCTCAATTTATAAGACAAGTAAAAGCTGAGCAACTTTGTTTGCAAGGTAGTGAAGGCCTGCCTGATCTTTTCTTCCCCCATGTCATCCACAACACTTCATGAAAGTTCCCCAGGGCTCCAGGAAATACATTCAAAAACCACTGAACATAATGATCTCTGAGGCCTATACCTAGTACTAATAGCAAAAGTACGTGTACCTGATCAAAAACTGGACCTATGTTGTCAAATACAAATGTTCCCTCAGCTTGCGATTGCTTTCATACGTGATCTTGATATGCCACGAACCAAATTGCATCCTTTAAACACTAGACAGCATTTAACAGGACTGATAATCTTACTGTTTGTCCCCATTGCAAGTTTCGTACATACAGTGGTAGAAGTCTTGGGGTAAATGTTCTGAATTAACTGACCCATGAGTGATAGGTTTTCATACGTGAGGAGTCATACTCAATGTTTATTGGTTACTACTGGTTTACCCAAATAGTTATAACAACAATGGCTAGCTCCAAAATGTAGTCTGAGGAATTCCGGAAGCATTTTCAGTATCATGTGATTGTTTGTTTCTGGTCTTTCTGCACATGCTACTTTAAATGTATTTTCCTCCAACTCTTTATTGAGAAGGAAAACCAAAGCAGATTCAAGGAAGCCAATTAGAATATATTTCCTTTCTTTGGCCAATTTTCTTTCAGCTTATACTCTTTTCTTATGAGAATAAATCAGTTTACATTTTGCATAGAGAGATCTTTTGCATTTTTAATATTCAATTCCCAGCAAAATACTCCTCAATGCACTAGAAAGCTTATAGTAATTAGTCCCTTGAATTTGATAAACATATTCATGCATTTAAACCCAGCAATCAACGTGCCAGCACACACATTTATTAACTGGTATCTGAAGTATTATGGAGCAGGAAAAAGTATACATGGAAATTATAGGAAAAATTAACCAGGGATTTAAGATTAAGCAACATGATGAATAATTTATTGCCTTTGGATACTTTCATTATTTATTTTTGAATCCATGAAAGCATGAAAAATTAAGCCGCTGAATTATTTTCCTCTGCTAAGGGAAAGAAAACAACCAAAGCCATTAGGATCACATCAGTTTAAAAGAAATAGACCTCAACTGGAAGTGCTTGAATTTTCTAAACTAAAGCTTGAAAATTTATTCAGCAATGATGGTTAAACTCTCAGACTGGACAATTGGATATAGACGGTTGCTGTATGAATCTTCCTGTATTGATTGGATAACAACCAAGGCATAGAATAATGGAAAAGGGCCAGGGGGGTGGCTCATGCCTGTAATCCCAGCATTTTGGGAGGCCGAGGTGGACGGATCACCTGAGGTCAGGAGTTTGAGACCAGCCTGGCCAACGAAAAAATACAAAAATTAGCCAGGCATAATGGCGGTTGCCTGTAGTCCCAGCTACTAGGGAGGCTGAGACAGGAGAATCACTTGAACCTGGGAGGCGGAGGTTACAGTGAGCCAAGATCGTGCCTCTGCACTCTAGCCTGGGCAATAGAGTGAGACTCCGTCTCAAAAAAATAAAAACTTTTTTTTCCCCTAGAAATTTAGAAAATCTCTAATTGGCTATTTACAATGTCAAAGCAAAGGTGACTTTCACATAAGATAAACAAGCAAACACGCTAACAGAAAAAGTTAAAATATATTGAATAGGAGAGATTTTAAAGAAGCAAATGAAATTTTCACTTCATACAAGTATGAACGTGGAGAGGACACTAGCTAAGCTTGAAAGTCATATTTTGGAGATGAGTTTGGGATTCTAAGTATCAGCCTCTTTGCTTGAATATATTTTCCTCCTCTTTTCTCGAATAATTGAAAAAGTTGAATTATTTCTGCCCTAGGACTTTCCTACAATTTATTAAAGATATTGTTTTATAATAGAAAAAAGGTAAAGTATAAACATTAAACAATTGGGAGTAATAAAAATATTTTGTGGCTCAACTGTATGCTAGAATGTACCCATTAAAATTACCTCCAAAGAGCTAAGAATTATTTTTTAAGATTATGTTTAATGACATGGGAAATGCAAATCTGTAATGTTATATGAAAAAGAAGCAGACTACAGAATGGAATAGAAACTCCGTTCTCAGTTTTATTAAAAAAAAAAATGCATATTTACCTATGTGTAGGAAAAAAGGACAGGCAAGAAATAAACCACATTTTCTAATCAGTAAATACAAACATTGCAGAAATATACGAGCAGCTTTCTATGGTTATTACTTTGTTCTTTCATAAGATCCCTTCCACAAACATTTCTTTGCTTTTCCTTTTTAAAAAATTTGTCAGTGCCTCATAGCTACTAGATTCTTAGTAATTATTTACTGAATTTGCCAGGATATTGTGAATTTAAGACCCTTTAAATAAGAAAAAAATATTAATTGCTTGGTCCTGTAAGTGGGTTATTTTAATGAGAGGATTATGAATTTTGTAGTGCTTAAGACTCCAAATGGCCTGGGTGTAGATCCAGTCTGAACTGTGTGGTCTGTAACACATGGCTTAACCTTTCTGTTAGGACTAAAGTTTTATGGTTGTATTGGAAACACTGAATGAGATGATCATTTTAAAAGTGGTGAATGTGATGCCTGACATATTGTAAATGCTTAATATGTTATGGCTTTATTATAAAAATTTACACAAATAATTCAGATTGTTTAAAATTAAACTGGAAGAAGCTCACAGGTCATAAGCACAATGGTTTTAATGAGAAATGAAGTGACTAGATGATTGTCACAAATATTTTACAAATTTGATATATAATCATTACTCTGTTGTAAAAATAAGTGATTCTGTAAAGCAGTACGTGAACGTAATTCCACTTATTTATTTTTCTATTATCTCTTTCTCGCTCATTCTCTCTCTCCATCCACCTATGCATCCATACAGAGAGATAATCTAGAGTGATGTTAACACCAGTTACTTCTGAGTGGTTCTCTTTGATGTGATTGATTGTCTTATTCTTTATACTTTCCTGTAATTGTTGAAAATTTTATGAATGTGTATTTTTATAAAACTACAAAGGTGTTCTAAAAATTATAGAATAAAAATGAATGTCAACTCATCTATTATAATTATAAATCCAATTTAGTAGAAACAGAATTAATAGAATCATACTGTATTTATAACCTATAGCAAAAAGTTGTGGAATTAAATATAACTTACTATTTTATGATAGAGTAGAAGTAGAATAAATTTAACAGAATTTGTAATTAGGAGAGATGACTCACACATTTCAAAAGGTTCATTTTGCATAAGAAGAGAAATATGCCTTATGTTTTGGGAGAGTTTGAGCAGATATGTCCTAATTGCTTATGGTTTTACAGTCTATTGCAAAATGATATTAATGCTAGAAAGAATGATTTGAAAACATTCTGTTCTATTTCTAACAGCAATATTTTAAAATGAGAAACACCTCATAGCTACCAAATAACATAGAAAATCTACGTACAACAAACCTCAATGATTGAATTCCCTTTCTATGAAGTCGGAGGTATTACCAATCCAGCCACTCCTTGTAGTGGAGCCTGGGGTCCATCACACAGAGCCCCACCCTGGGACTGCAGTGTTCTATCCTCCAGCTGCTCAGCCAGAAGGGCTTGCCTCCCATTCAAGAGAGCTGCCTCAAAAGACCTCATCCCCCTTCCTGGGAGCAATTGGCATCTCTTGGGCTCCCTTCTCACTCCCACCTCCTCAAAAAAGTTGGTTACCTCAATAATGCTACATTTGTACCCCTATTTCTTGATCTAATGACTGTAAGTAACATTTACATACTAACCACTGAAAAAAAGAGGAATTTAGTGTATATAGGTTACGTTCCATTCCTTTGTGAATTTTATTTGTAGGGTTCTTTCTGGTTTTGTTGCCTTAAAACTACAAATTAAATACCTAAACTTCTGGAGTTTGAACCATTAATCATAAGCAGGGTCTAGTTAAATAAAATTAGGAGATTAGTATACCTATACACTCCGAAGTCTCTCACTCCTTCTGCCCAGTCATTCCATTGACTTTTTTTTCTATTGAGAAAAAAAGGGTGTGTATACATATAATATATATATATGATACAAATATACAAACAAAAATATACAAATAAATGTGTATTTTTTGCTCTGTTGCCCGGGCTGGAGTGCAGTGGCACTGTCACGGCTCACTGCAGCCTCAACTTCCCAGGCTCAAGTGATCCTCCCACCTCAGCCTCCCAAGTAGCTGGGACTACACATGTGCACCATCACGACTGGCTAATTTTTAAATTTTTTCATGGAGATGGGATTTCACCATGTTGCCCAGCCTGGTGTTGAACTCCTGGCCTCAAGCAATCTGCCAGCCTTGGCCTCCTAAAGTGTTGGGATTATAAGTGTGAGCCACTGTGCCTAGTCTAGTAGACTGATTTTCCAGAGGTGATTTATATAAAGAAATGTTTGTGTGTGTCATTCACATGTACATAGAATATAAATGTTTATTTTTCTATACTGATAGAGAAAATACATGTATTTGAGAGCAAAAGAGTGAAATGAGAAAGAGACTCATTCCAGGCTTTTAAGATTTGTCTATAGGTTGATTACAAAAATTAAAACAGTAAACAGTACATAATAACACTATGATTATCTAGGTTTTCTTCATTACAGAACTAAGCCAGGATGTTTATGGTTAAATCCAAAGAGAAGAAAATATAATTCTATGTCATGAAACCTGTGCCATTTGAAGGAGAAATTATCAGTATTACGATCAGATGGATTCTTCTTTCTTTTACTCAATAGTCGACTTCGTATTTGGATGACTTCATTATAGAGCTTGTCTCAAATTTCTGAACTATTTTCTAAATGCAGTTTTTTCATGAAACCCTCAAGATTTTTCCACATTCTTTCAGCAAAGTGATTGAATTATTCTTCTAGAGCCTTCTAACTTACTATAATCTGGCCTGTTTTGCTAACATAATCCTGGGATATCATCTCATTGCCCTTTTAAGTTGGTTTACTGTTTTATAAGATCTCATTTATTTTTCTTGAATTTCTTTTTCCTTTTTGCTAGAAGATAACTTTAAGTGCTATTTTCAGAAAGGATCTTGGAGTGTAAGTTTTCTCAGTCCTCTAAAAATGTAATTATTAACATTGGCTTGATAGTTTGGCTAGACATAAAATTACACGTTCATATCGTTTTTCCTCAGACATTTGAAGGCATTCATTCCCTTTTAGAATTCAGCATTAGTAATGTTAATGTTGATTTTAATCTGATTCTTCTAGTTTTCTTCCTCTGGAGTCCAAAGCTTTCTTTTCAAACTTAAAATTCAGAAATTTCACCAGATTATGGCTGTGTGAGCCTTTTGTCATTTCCTCTTCTTGACATCGGCAACTTTTCCATCTGAACATCTATGCACTCATTTTAGGGAAATTTTTTTCTTATCTTGCTCATGACTTGCCTTTAATTCTCTCTCCTCCTTATGGAATGCCTCGTAGACAGATGTTGTGCCTTCTGGATATAACTTCTGTGTGCTTTAATTTTTCTCTGCTTCATCATTTTGTCTTTTGGCCTTACATTCAGTGTGATTTATTTTTGTGTTATCTTTCAGATGTCTAACTTGGTCTTCAGTCATATTCATTCTAAGATTCAATCTCTCTAGTCAATTTTATATTTTAGTAATCAAATATATAAATTCCAGAATCCTTTTTTGTTCTTAGATCTCCACTTTTTTTTTGTAATAGCAACCTATGCTTATTTCATGGATTTAATATCCTCTCTAGTATATTTGGGGATGATTACAGGTTAATTAGAATTTAATTCAAATTAGAGTAGAAAAGATATTTTTGACAACTTGTATGAGTTATGTTTCCTCCAGCGTTATTCTTTTTGTCTGCCTTGATCATTCTTTTCTGCGTTTCATCAGATGTCTGACAAGAAGAGTAGGTTAACTTGTGTAGGCAGCTAGTGTAGGTTGCCTTCATTGTTGAATAAATCTTTTATTCAAAAGACCTCTCACTTGAATGGAAAGACTTAAAATAGCCATAAATTTCTTGATACTCTCTCTCCCTAGAGGTACAGTCCATGTCTCTATACCTACGTTCTGGATAAGATAAGCTCTGTTATGGCTTGACTAATAAAATATAGTAAAAATGTTGTGCCAGCTTCTCGCACAACAGGCCTTTTAAGACCATGCCTTAAAAGGATCAGCAGCTTCCACTTCTATTTCCTGCCTCCTGGAACACTCACTCTTGGAATCTAGCCCCCATGCTGAGGGGAAGCCCAAGCAGCCTTGTGGAGAGGACTGTATAAAGGGAAACTAGGCCTCTGACAGCTCTGTCCAAGCTGTCAGCCAGAAGCCAACACTAACTGGTGGGCTATGTGGCCAAGTCATCCTAGAAGTGAATACTTCATCCAGAGTTGAAATGCCCCACCAACGTCACGTGGAGCACACATGAGCCATTCCAGTCAGTCCTGCCTGAATGGCTAATTTATAAGGAGAATAAATACATTGCTTACTGCAATATTGTTTATTGCTGTTTTAAGTTACTAAATTCTGTGGTGGTTTGTTACATGACAATAGGTAACCAGGACAGAGATTGACTACAGAATCTGAGTTGGCAAGTTCTGTTCAAAAGTTCTCCTTTCAAGGTGTACGGCGGAGAAAAGCAAAGCAAAATGAAGCACAGGAAACATTATGCTGAGTAAATTAAGCCAGATACAAAAGTGTGCATACTACATAATTCCACTTACACACATTTGTAGAAAAGGCAAAGCCCATCCATAGTGATAGAACCATCTGTAGTGATAGAAATCAGATCAATAGTTGCCTGGGTAGGAAGTATAGGGATCGACTGGGAAAAATGATGGAAATGTTCTGGATCTTGGTTAAGATGATGGTTACATAAGTATATACATTTGTCAAAACTCATCAAACTGGCCAGACATGGTGGCTCACGCTTGTGATCCCAACATGCTGGGAGGCTGAGGCAGGTGGATCACATGAACTGAGCAGTTTGAGACCAACCTGGGCAACATGGCAAAACCTCATCTCTGCAAAAAATACAAAAATTCCAGGCATAGCAGTGTGTGCCTGTGGTTCCAGTTACCTGGGAGGCTGAAGTGGGAAAATCACCTGAGACTGGGGAGGTCAAGGCTGCAGTGAGCAATTACTGTGCCACTGTACTCCAGCCTGGCTGAGGGAGCGAGACTCTGCCTTAAAGAAAAACAAACAAAATAATCATCCAACTATTCCCTTAAAACACGTGCATGTTCATTGGGTGTAAATCAATAAAGATTATATCCAAATTCCTTTCTCTGGGATTCCAGGCTCTTCATGATCTGGAAAATGTGTCCTCCAGAGCAATCCTTAATTCATCCCAAGTTCCTGCTTACCAGTTCCATGCTCACCATTCCTAAACATGAGTGTTCTTCCTAGTGTCCATGACTTAGCTCTTCCTGTGCTCTCCTTGTGAAAAACTTGCCCATCACCATGTAATTATCCAAATCCTATCTGTCTTTGAAGGCTAACATCTAATATAAAATGTTTCTGGATTTTACAGTTTGAATTGTTGTTCTCTTTTTGAGCCACCACAAGTTGTATGAACCATTCTCATAGAATATATGTTAGTGTGATTTATATTATACAGATGCTCCCCAGCATACGATGGGGTTACCTCCCATTGTAAGTTGAAAATACATTTAATATACCTAACCTGCCAAACATCATAGCTTAGCCTAGCCTACCTTAAACATACTCAGAACACTTCTATTAGCCTAGAGTTGGGCAAAATCATCTAATACAATACGTTTTAAAAAAATCATTGGATATCTCATGTAGTTGAATACTGTACTGAAAGTGAAAAACAGAATGGCTGTATGAATACTTGAAGCATAGATTCTATTGGATACATATTGCTTTTGCATCATCAAGCTGAAAAACTATTTCAAGCCGTCATCTGTTATGAGATGTATGTTTCACTTCCTCACCTAGACCCAAGCTCCTGAAGAACAAGGACTTTCTTCAACTTGTCATTCCAACAGTTCTTTGTGCGTAGAACAATGTTCTATGTCCACAGTTGAGTTCTCAACAACTTTAACAATTTTATCACATCTAGGTTAGGTCTCATTGCTAGTCATGTTTGTCAGGCCTCTGAGCCCAAGCCAAGCCATTGCATCCCCTGTGACTTTCACATATAAGCCCAGATGGCCTGAAATAACTGAAGAATCGCAAAATAAATGAAAAATGTCCTACCCCACCTTAACTGACATTCCACCACAAAAGAAATGGCTGGCCCTTGCCTTAAGTGATGACATTACCTTGTGAAAGTCCTTCTCCTGGCTCATCCTGGCTCAAAAAGCTCCCCAACTGAGCACCTGGTGACTCCCACTCCTACTCGCCAGAGAACAACTCCCCTTTGACTGTAGTTTTCCTTTACTTACCCAAATCCTATAAAAGAGCCCCACCCTTATCTCCCTTTGCTGACTCTTTTCAGACTCGGCCCCCCTGCACCCAGGTGATTAAAAAGCTTTATTGCTCACACAAAGCCTGTTTGGTGGTCTCTTCACACGGACGCACATGACAATGTTCATATTCTTCTTTGTATAGCAACTTTTTCTGACATTACAAATTGGCTTTATTTCCATCTTGTCATACTACTTTCTTGTCATAGACACCGCTACCCATCCCTCTCCAAAGCTCCATTTTACTGGCATTCACCGTTTATTCCAGGAACCAACCTTTCAAAAACCATCTGTTCCACTGCTATGTGCTGGGCTGGTTTTTCTCTGGGTCTACTGGACTTTGGATACTTTGGGACTTCCTTGCCGCCTGCCATCTGTCACATGTTAACACTGAGAACACTGGCTACCTCTGTCTTGTTCCATGAATTATCCCTTCATCCGCCTCTGCATTCTAGCAATCTGTGGAATCTCATCCTCATACTGTCTCCTTTCCTATTCTATTTGCTATTAATTTATATTTCAAAATCTTTATTTACTAATATTTTAGTGGTATAAAGAGAAGAGAGAAACACAGGAGTTCAATACATTATCTTTAACAAAAAGTTTTATGTTCTAGGTGTCCCAATGCTGTATGATTATATGTTTTGCTGCTGTGTTACTGTCTGCAAAACAACTTCTCTCTTTGGGACTTCACTTTCTCATCTATAAAATGATTGGGATGAATAAATGTCAAAATATTTCAGATTTAACATTCTTAGTGCATTGAGGTTCAAACAGACAAAGACATACTTTTCCAATATTGAAAATTATTTGTACATACCTGTCATAAGATGGAATTTTGAGTAGGTAACATAGATTGAAGTGAATTTACAATATGTTCTAGCAACAATCCCCACTAGTTTTTTAATGAGGTGGTGCACATTCTCTAGTTTGACAAAAGTCCTTGAGTCCATTTTGCACAGAGACTTGATTTGCTTTCAAGAAACCAAAACAGAGGTCAGGAAATTAAATCAACTTCTCATCCCAAAATGGTTCAATATACACGTGCTTGTGCTCTAATGTGTGAGCTTTTTGGAATTATATTTATGGTGCGCAAAATGGGGTGATCTTAATTATTCATTGAAATGCTTTAAAAATACATGTTGTAACATATAAAAATCTACTGTCCTGAACAATGCATCCTATGTTGTGTATCAGTAATTACAGCAGTTACTCATATATTTTCTACAAATTTCCAAAGGCGCGGACCACTGAAACAAGAATGAGTAGTGTAAAGCTGCGTTGATGAGAGTGGAAATCCTAGTCATGGCAAAGTGGAAAGCAGTTTCTCTTCTGGTGGCTTGTGTTCTTCTGGAAACGTTATGTATGCACTTAAAAATACTATTTATTTTGCATTGAACTTAATTAATGAAACCTAAGCTCCCCTAATTCAGGGATCTAGGACTCTTACTCTTGGAAATGGCATAAGTGAGCATAACTACGAGGATGGGGGAAATAAGGGAAACAATTTTTAATAGAGGGAGAGAGAAGGAAGGGAAATTCGTGTGTAACTATGGAACCAAGCATGTATCACAATTGGAGTATGAGTCTGGACTCTTTCTGATCTGTAAAGAAAAGGAAGGATCTGCAGAAAAATGCTAACAGTCTGATGTCTGAATTTCAAAGTCAGGAAACAGGATCAGAACCAACGGGAGATAGAGATGCTGTGAGAACTCCCCGGGGAGAACAGTTGCTTGCTAGGGAAGTATGCCTAACTCACTATTAATATTAATGTTCTGGTTACACAGAAATAGGATCACATTCCTGCACCTTAGAATTCCCCCAGGGTGTATTTTAGCTTACCTTTCCTTTTCCAGAGAGGCACATGTTATCAATTTAATATGTAAACTACTCTGTCGGGGTTCAGGACCCCCTCCTGGAAGGGGTGAAAAGGGAATGTTTGCCAATTTGCCTTTTGGAAAAGAGAAACTTAGAAGACAGTATTTTTCATTTTCTTCAAAATGACACAACAAGAAACATAAGCACTAACAACATCAAAAGGAAACCATAAACCACACTCATATATATAATCTAGTATACACTGGCGACATGAGACACATGCATTCTGAAAATTCACAACTGGCAAATTAACAATGTATTCCCTAAATAAATCCTTCCTTTTCCTGTTCTCTGGAGTTCTTACAGGATTTACGCAACAAAGTTTACCTCTTTTGTTTTTCAAAACCTACAAATGGGAATTTTTGAGGCCAACATTGCTCAGTTTTCAGATTTTAAACCCACTTTGAAATACTTGTTTCAAATCTCAGCAGCACAGTTCATTGTGTGGTTCTCAGGATGCATGGGTTTATTCTTGAACGTCCTCATGAGACTCATGCTTTTAGAAGCAGAGGTGCTTCCTAGTAATTGTTGAGGAAATGAAGGAAATGCTGTTTTTCCCTGATGATACTCTGGATACTCTTGCTTGTCTATGGTTTCCAGGGCACACAATCACTTACAGCTACCCCTACATAAAACAAGACTCCAGGACCCATTTACAAGCAGGTCAACTGAAAGGAGCAGCACTGAGGATAACTTAACAGCAAAGGACAATCTGAGCATTCTCTCAATGCTTAGAGATCAATTGCCTTTCCACATCAAATGAAATGGTCATATTTCTAAGTGTCTTCTCAACAGCTTCATTGTACCCTTTATTTCCACCATGAGTGCACATGTCCTATTTCATGGGTGCCTTATTTGTTTTGTATGAGCTATATAGCATTAGGCTGTTGGAGCAAAATATCATTAGGTCTGGAAAAGGACTGGATCACTAATGCTTTGTCATCAAGGATCACTGAACATAAAGTTTTTGCAACCTTTTATGTGTTTATTAAGTGATAAATATCAAAGCATATTGGTGTGTGCACATGCAAAGAAGTAGCATTTGAAATCTGTTAGTGAAGTGACATTCCACTGAAAAGCAAAATAGGAGTGCAGAAGCGTTTGTCAGTTTCACTGCAGGGCATCCATGATTGTTGGTCTTTTCTATTTTTGACTTTGTGGTGTTGGTAGGAAAGATAATCTTGGCCTGAGTTTGCTTCTTGGAATATTTGTGCATGGGTTTAAGTGGCCTAGCAGTCCACTTAATGCTTTGCAGAAGAAGAGGGAGCAGGGTGGGGTGTAAGGAAGAGGTGCAGGTGTGTATGGATGTTTCTACATGTAATTTTAGAGGTGGAAGTTATTTCTACATCATATAGAGAACACATATATATATATTCCTTCATGTTGTGGTTAATAGGACTTACAGTTGCTTGGGTTGGTTCTCAGCTCTTTGGCTTTAAGAACACAGAATTCCATAATTTTCCTGAGTTCACACATGGAATAAAGTGGTAAAGCTGAAGTTTGCACCCAGGCTATCAGTTTCCAAGTCCATGCTTTTTACACCACACTCTATTGCCTTCATCTCATGTAAGCACTTAGTAAATGTATCATCTAGTTGAGAAAGTTAGCTATCATTGTTATTATTCAAAAAATACTTGTAGAGAATCATTATGTGCCAAGCTGACAGTACTCCTATGGAAATGATGGTAGATTGACAGAGAATGACACTTAAGAAGCATACAAATTAGTATCTAATTATAACTATGGTTAAAGGTTGTAAAGGGAGGATACCTGGAACTCTAACAGAAAATAACATGGGATTCTGACCTAAACTAAGGGGAAGGGAAAGGCTTCCCCAGAGAAGTGATATTTGAACTGAGATTGAAGAATGAGTAGGAGTTAAGTCAATAATGCAAGTGGGTAAGAAAGAAGTGGTGGTTGGGGGAGGGTGTTCCAATCAGAAGGAAAAACAGAAGGAGAAGAGTTCATTTGGGGAAACGGAAGATGGTAGGTATATCTGGGGTGTCATGGCTGCAGGACATTGGAAGCACAAAATGGGATGGGAGAGGTTGACAAGCAACAGATATTGCAGAACAAAATGTATACAATGTAAGAGTTTGGATTTTTTCTAAGTATAATGGGAAGTCATCGAAGCCTTCTAAACTAAGGTGTAACAGGCTTGTGCTGTTTTTAAAAACATCATTCTGTCATTGCAATATTTACTCATCCCCTCTTTAACCTCTACAAAGTCCCCAGAGAGGGTGATTACTGAGAATGAATATGTGGGAGACTCAATCTACTCCATCCCTTTCTACAAATAACTTTTTAATAAACAGCACCAATTAATGCTGCAATGTTACTTCTCAAAGCCCACAAATATTCTAGGTGCAAATTGTCTCCTATCTTCTACTGAACTGTAAGCATGTGAGTTATAACTCGCTTACTCTGTTAGGAATTATTGTTATATTACAACACTGTCACAGTACTACTGCTTGTCTTAGATGTTTTCTTCCTCTTGCAAAGCATAATTTGTAGGTGTTATTTAATGTTCTGCCTTTGACCGATTTCCCTAATTGTTACACCCATTACACTTGGCTGTCTTACTCTTTTCCATTGACTCAACTATAACGTTTATTTTACCCAACATAGATTTCTTAAATAACTGCTCTTAGTAGGTACCAGATTATGCACTGAGTATTTAATGAAGAAAATGAACACTGTTCCTGTTTGTGTAGAGCCTGCAGGTTAGATTTGGAGATGGCTTCCAAATGCCTAGATCCGTTCAGCCATTGGTCTGCTGAGCATATTGGAGGATCAACACATGGAAATTACATAGCATGCTCCCAGCAAGCTTATGATTCCAGATTTCAAACGTCAGAGCTTCTTAGGTGACACTCTATCCACTTTGTACTCTCCTGCCTATTTCCCTGCTCAGAGATTCTCCCACTTGAGCCATTTGGTGGAAGCTTCCCTTATCTTGTGCTCACATTCATTCTCGATTTCCAGAGCTACTGTCCTAGTTCCATTTGTACTTAAATTATTGTTTTAATATCCTAACTGGACTCATGGATCTGTGGTCACACTCTTTAGCACTAGTTGCATTCTTGATGGCAGATGCATCTTCTTAAAAGCACATCCTGATCACGTCCTCATCGAAACTTCTCATGGTGCCCACATTGCTGGGGAAAGAAATCCCAACTCTTCAGCTTCACACTCCAGCTCTAAACTTTTGAATTCAGTTTTTGCCCCTCAGGCATCCCTCAGTTCAGTTAAACTGTATTACTACTTTTCTCCAAACACACTTCATGATTTCTTACTTTTGTGTCTTTTGCTAATGAGGTTCTCACCATCTGGAATTTCTTCCTGAAATATGTCATCTGTCAAATTCCATCCTTCAAGACCCATTCAAAATGCTACCTACCTCATTAAGCTGTGCTTGAGTTCCCCAACAAGATAGGATCTCTCTCACTCTTACTTTTTTTTGTAAGGGGACAAATATTGATAAAAGGAGTTCATAAACAGATGTTTGTTTCAGCAGCTATTTAACTATCAGGTTGAAAGAAAACACTACGCCAGGTATGCTTTTTTGTTTTTCATGTGTGTGCATATCACCTATCTTATAATCCTGTAAGCTGAAAGCTTAGCCTTTAATTGATGTTACAAAAAATTGTGCAATATTTTCTAAGTCTAGGCACTCAGTTCTTGAATGGACAAAAATGGAAGACTCTTGAGTCCATGAATCCGGTGTTCATGAAGAGAGATGATCTCAGTGTGGGCCTGGCAGGATATTTAAAATGTTCAGTGCAGACATGTGTTCTCTAACTAGTGTAATTATCATTCTTATGTATGAAATGTGTATCTGGGTGCTGATGGAGCTGGAGGTATAAAAGATGGCAAGCCCAGAGTACAAGCTCCTGTCAGTAGTGGTTAGTTCACTATGGGCCTCAGCTGCACCTGTAAGCAGTAACAAGGGAGGCAATGCTATTTGTTCGTATCAGTCTTTGTATCTTTGTCTCTTGCATTTACTTTTTTTCTGCTTATTTGCTGCTTTAGAAGTAAACCAAAATAAAAACCTATTTTGAATTTTGTTCAGGTGATCATTCTCACTCAGGATATATCTCACCAGGGACTTCCGTACTCTATTTTTGAACAACCAAGTCTCACAAAGTTAGCAAGCTGCCTTTGGAACTCAGCACCACAGGAAGCATCTTTGCCTTACTTCAGGAGCTACAAAGTCACACTGGTGACTTCAGAAGCAGAAAAATCCAGCTTCAGAAGCAGAAAAATCACCCTTTTTAGATCAATGGAGAAAAGGGAATCTGGTCCTGTGACTTCAGTTCACCTTGCACATTTCTCCATATGTAGATAACCCAAAGGTCACTCTTTCAGGGGGACAATAATTCTCTTTAGTTTCCATCGGGAGGAATTTTTCCTTAACTCTCCGGGATTCCATGCACCATCTCTTTATTCTCTCCACAGAAGTAAAATGAGTTATGTAGGTGGTGGGTTGGTTGGGGAAGTTAATTTATTAAAAGTCTGTGCAAGGTGGATTTAGCATTACGGAATAAAACATTAGGCCCCTCATTTTCACAGAGCATTTCCAAGGCCCTGGCTAGAGACTCCCCGATTCAAAGAGTGTTTAAGATTAGTAGCTACAATGAAATATTTAAAATGCCCTAAAATCCTACAGCTCATATATGAATAAAACCTAATAAAAGTTTCCCCAAATTCAACAATAACCCTGCAGGCACTTTTTGTAACTTGTCAAAAAAAAAAAAAAAAAAAAAAAAACCATGCTAAAGATTTAATTATAAATTCTCTTTCTACAAAAAATATTAGAAAATTGTTACATGGAAAGGCAATCAAATGGTATTCTGTGGGGAAAAAAAATTAAGGGGAAGGAGTATTGGAAAGGTGATTTCTAGTCAATTAGTTAAAGTATTATGTTTTGTGGTTTTTGATATTTGCTAGCACTAAATGTTTAAAATTTGGTGTGATTTCTCTCACTCTAAATGGGTATTTACTTTTGAATCTAATCTTGTGGTTTTTTAAAGTCTCCAAATTTTATTAGCTTCAATAGACAAAATTAAATAGACTCAGTCAAATTGGTATACAAATATCAAAATGCTTAATCTCAATTTCTGTAATAGTGATTCTGATTTTCATCTCAATCACAGATGGATGACAAAGAACTTGCAGACTAACACTGGGCCCTGGACCACACTTTGTGTAGCAATGTGGTAGAAGGAATGTTTGAAAAAATGATTTCAAGACTCTAGCTCTTAACCCACAATTCTAAACCCAAACTACCAATCAAGTGTGATAAGAGCAGGATAATGGAATGTTGAAACTTACATAAACAATTTATCATCTTGAATACTTTCTTAGGAAGCTACTATGAGGCACTTAAGCATAATAAAGGAATAAATCAAAAAAGTACAAGACCAGGCTGGGCGCAGTGGCCCACACCTGTAATCCCAGCGCTTGGGGAGGCTGAGGCGAGTGGATCGCCTGAGGTCAGGAGTTCAAGACCAGCCTGGCCAACATACTGAAACTCCATCTCTACTAAAAATACAAAAAGTTAGCCTGGCATGGTGGTACATGCCTGTAGTCCTAGCTACTCAGGAGACTGAGGCACGAGAATTGCTTGAACCTGGGAGGCAGAGGTTGTGGTGAGCCGAGATGGCGCCACTGTGCTCCAGCCTGGGTGACACAGTGAGACTATGTCTCCAAAATAAAAAAAAAAGGGGCAAGAGATGGGCATAGTGATAGTGGCTCACACCTATAATTCCAGGAGCCGAGCCAGAAGGATTGCTAGAGGACAAGGAGTTCGAGAATAGCCTGGGCAAGATAGTAAGATTCTGTCTCTACAAAAATAAAATAACAAACTAGCTGGATGTGGTGTAGTCCCAGCTACTCAGGAGGTTGAAACTTTATTCTTTTTTTTTTTTTTTTTTTTTTTTATATATCTTAAAAGTATACAGGCTTTCAAGCTCCTCAAAGCTTGGATTCACTCCTGGCCTCTTGACCTCTCCACTGTAGACCAGCGTGTCTGCTCTGCAGATCCAAACTTTCCCTGCATGGGCTATTCCAAACACCAGATCAGTGGGGCTCAAACTTTAGCTTGTATCCGAATCACCTGGAGGGTCTACTCCAATGCCCACCTCTCCCAGAGTTGCAGATTCAGTAGGTCTGGGTAGAAACTGATTTGCATTTCTAACATGATCCCAGGTGATATTGAAGCCAGTACTCCCAGGGCCATGCTTGGAGAGCCAGTCTCTAAATCAAAAGTCCTCAACTCTGGCTGAATAGTAGTAAATGCCTAAGGAGCTTTAAAAGCTACTGATGCTGGGGGCGTATCCTTAGTCAGTCTTCTGATTTAATTGATCCAGGCAGGGAATATCTTACAAGTTTTCCAGAAGGTTCTAATGTGTATCGAAGGTTGAGAACCAGTAGTTTAGACTGGGATGGAGTCAGCTCGCTTAGGTAGCAGATCTAAGCTATGCCTTTCAATATTACATTATCAGTAAACAGGGGGACATTTTATATGTTGTGATGTATTCAACTAGTGATAACACATGAAATCTGTGAATGAAATCAATTAAGGGCCTTTGTGAAACAATTGTACATATTACACTAGCTATAGCTCTTGATATTTTAAAAATATATCAATATATATTTAGAAAATATTTTGTTCTGAAATTACTTTCGGGTCATGACACAATTGATTAAATGGAAGACATGATACGGGATCTGAGTGAGTTCACAATCTTCATTTCTGACTAGAATTTGGATCTTACAGAGTAACTGGTTTGGTGTGTGCCCTCACGTGCATAATTTACCAAGCTCTGGAAATCTGCAATAGTTTATTAACACTTTCTAAAATCTTACTTTAAGTTCTGGGATACATGTGCAGAACATGCAGGTTTGTTACATAGGTATACATGTGCCATGGTGGTTTCCTGCACCTGACTTGTCCTCTAGGTTCCCTCCCCTCGCCCTCCAACCTGCCAACAGGCCCCGGTGTGTGATGTTCCCCTCTCTGTGTCCATGTGTTCTCTTTGTTCAAATCCCATTTATGCGTGAGAACATGCGGTGGTTTTCTGTTCCTATGTTAGCTTGCTGAAGATTCTTAGAATAATACTTAACTTTTTATTTTATCTTCTGAATTTTATGCTATTTCTCTATTTGGCTTAGCAGCTGTAAGAAAATGTATTCCAACACTTACATATTTATTTATTTTTGAGATGGAGTCTTGCTCTGTTGCCCAGGCTGGAGTGGAGTGGTGCAATCTCACTGCAGCCTCCACCTCCTGGGTTCAAGTGATTCTCCTGCCTCAACCTCCCAAGTAGCTGGGATTACAGGCATGTGCCACCATGTCCGGCTAATTTTTGTATTTTTAGTAGAGATAGGGTTTCACCATGTTGGTCAGGCTGGTCTCGAACACCTGACCTCCAGTGATCCACTGGCCTCAGCCTCTCAAAGTGTTGGGATTACAGGCATGAGCCACTGGGCCCGGCCTATAACACTTCTTAAAATACTCAACTTATTTTTTTCTCACTAGAAACTACCTGTTAGGCTCATTTGCTGAAAACCAAGAGTATTGTGGCATTTCTGGATTTCTCTTTAGCAGGGCCCTGCACCAGGGCTCTGCACCAGCTGGTCATCCTGTAGTGATCAGTGGCTTGAGAATGAAAGTAATTTCTTCGAGTATCTGGGTGCCTCATAGAGATGGGAAGTCTTTAACTACATATTCTATCTCTATACTTATTATTCCATTTGGAAAACATGTCACATAGGGCCAAAGAGATCCAGTTACGCTGCAGATTCTGGTTAAATGAATACCTGATGAAGCGATAAACCTGTTTTAAAATGAATTTGCTGCTCCCATCAATTCTTCCTACTCTGTTGCAAGCCTGAAAATGTATCAAATAATGAAACTGGATAATCTGCCCCTGCTAAATGCTACAAGTGATGTCCCCGACTGCACATATGGTGAGCCCCTTATTTATTTAATTTCCAGTTTAAAAAAAATCCCAGAACTCTCTGTAGAGAAATGTCTTTTCCATCTTTCAGGTTAATGTATTAAAAAAAACTGGCTGCTTATGGAACTTAAATTGTATCAGGTTATTTAGACAAACATAGAATTAATTTACGTGAAGTACAGTGTGACACTGCCATTAATTGTGATACAGTAGAGGATTACAGAGGGAGCAAAAAAAAAAAAAACAATGTCTGATTTCTGTGGTTGACTCTACTGCTGGACAGATAATCCAAGAAGCACAAGTTTCAGACTGGGGAGTTCTGGAATTTGGCAGTTAACAGGTCACACCTGGTGAGGTTATCTTCCCCCCAGGCTTTTGAACTTCGTGTGAACAATCTCTGGGGTGAGGAAACATGTTCTGATCCCAAAGTCCTTATCGAATTCACCCCTCCCAGAAGTACAGCTTTTATCCGAGTGCCTCATTTTGCCCTGGTGAGAGATTAGCATGCCTCATAAGAGCATTGAAACTAATTGCTACAACAAATTAATTAATTACATGCACAAAAGCAGTTATTCCCTTGCATGGAGAGGGCTAGAAAAGACAGCATATATCACTCTTAATAATTTAATTATAATGAAATAATAAAGGCATCTTGTTTCTGTAGGTCTTCAAAAATTGAAGGCTTAGGTGTGATTTTATTGGTGACTGGGGATGAGTTAAACAACCTTTCGGTGTCACTCTTCTTTTGCTGTTTTTCTGATACCTGCAGCTAAGCTTTCAAATCATAACTGAGTTATAATTATGCAACCATATGAAAATGCAGTGTTAACCCACCAGCAGTAGAAAATGGATGTTCACTTTATATTTTTTCCAGCTATAATGATGACTTTATATTGAGCCCTGCTTTCAGACCCCACCCCCTTGGTGACCAATAGTATTTTTTTCTGAGATGACAGCTTAAGCCTTCAATAATGGATGTCTATTGCCTTGCCTTCCACCTCCCTTCTGATAACAGCACCTCAGTGTTTCTGTGGAATATCAGCCTTTGACCATTTCAATCCACATGGTCATAGGGGTTAAGGGGATGTTGATCCCCCTCTTAAGCTCTGGGAAGGTACATGGACCAAGCATGGTAGATGAGGGTGCAGCATCTACAGGGGCACACTGACTGGTTTAGGAATGGGCATGGAATCATGAGACCTGGAATTCTTGCTGGGAATTTTAGAAGAGAGAAGTTTTGTATTTTTCTTGTGTCATTGCTAAACTAGCAGGATATAATTTGAGAGGCTCTGTTAGACCTCTGTGCCACTATCTGAAGAGCCTGTTGGAAGTAAGTAGACCTGAGAAAAAGAAGAGGGCAGATGCCTCTGGATCTGGCTGTGCCTGAAGTAGACTCCTGGACTTGAAATTCAGACATTCGGAAGCTAAAAATCCTTTCTGTTGGATTGAACTGGGTTTCAGTTATGTGAATACAACAGTCCTCTCACACACCGTGCTCTGGCCATCATTCCTATGAAATTTAAAAGGAGAAAATTGTAAACAGTTCCCCAAAAGTATATCTGTATCAAAGAGTCCAATGCAGTGTTCTCTGCAGTAAAATTCACATGAATTCTAAGGCCCAAGGGTTCCTGAGGCAGGAGGGAGCTGAGAGTTTCTCACTTTAAAGAAAAAACTTGGAAATTTGAAATGTGTTTCTGAGAAACTGGGAATGTTAGCACTCTGTTCTGTATCTGAATGTTTTCATTTACAACCAACATGTGAGTTAAAACATGAGACAAGCATTTCTTTCTTGCAAAGTTTATAAATCGATTATTCTGTAGGATGCTCAATATTTTACAGAAGAGAGATATGGAATGGTTGACAAATGGAAATAAAATATTTGTAAGTAAATTAGTGCCTCCTTATTCACAGGTGGTACATTCGAAGACCCCTAGTGGGTGCCTGAAACTGAAGATGGTGTTGAGCTCTATATGGACTGTTTTTTTTTTTTTCTGTACATATATACTTATAAAGTTTAATTTCTAAATTAGGCCCAGTAAAAGATTAACATCAATAACTAATAATCAACTAGAACAATACAATGACAGTCAATCTGATGACCAAGACGGCTACTGAGTGACGAAAGAGTGGGTGGCATACACGGGAGGGAGACGTTGGACAAAGGATGACTCACATTCCAGATGGGGCAGAACAGGCTCATGGAAGGTTGCATCAGGCTACTCATAGTGGCATGCAATTTAAAATTTGTGAATCATTTATATCTGGAATTTCCCATTTAACATTTTTGAACTGCGTTGACCATGGGTAACTAAAATTGTGAAAAGTGAAACTTCAGATAAGGAGACACTAGTGTCATGATTATTCATTGGAAACCTATTTGGAACTATTTTAATATGAAAGTTGATTTAATTAGGTGGAAAACAAGTGTTCACATGAGAAGATTACTGTAACCCCAGACTGCGATATCTTCATATCTTTTGAGTTTACCATTCCTTTTCTTTGGTTTTGTGTTGACTGAGTCTGTTAAGATTTTTATTTTTTAAGTGTTAATCACCTGGTCATGGAAGTCTGGAATAACATGATAAGGGCTGTTTGAACTGGGTAAAGGTAGCCTTCCATTGCCTCTTTCCTGCTCTTAGATGACAGTTTCTGGGACTCAAAATAGAAGTAATGTCTTTTGAATAGCCAGTACCCTGTTTTTTATTGGCTTCAGTTGTTCCCTGGGTCAGCAGGTATCAGTTAAGAGCAGTCTGTGTGTAGGAATGAGTGAGGCTAATTAGCTCTGATGGGAATCAAATGTAGGATCTTGGCCTTATTAGCATTATCCTCTATCCACCTGAGCAAACTGGATGTGGAACAACAAATGAGAAGCTGGCAGGTCCAGCCTTCGGCCACAGGCTTCACCAACACAGGTGTCATATTATATCTGAAAGGAAGGAGTTGAAGTCAGTAACCTAATTCTGCCATTTCTCAGACCTGCCCACAAACTTTTGACCAGTTAGATAATACCAGTAAGTTAAAGTCACTTTTAGTTAAGGATGAGTTTAACCTTTAAAGGCAATATTTTTGTTTTTTATGTATTTTAAGTATGGACTATAACACTTTAATCCATTGAATTGTTTCCCCAAAATTCTATATTGGAATTCCAACCCCTAGCACCTCAAAATGGGACCATATTTTGAGATTGGGCCTTTACAGTTAAAACAGGGTAATTCAAGTAGGCCCTAATCCGACACGACTACCGTACTTAGAAGTTCACACACAGCTACTCACAGTGGGAAGATGATGTGAAGAGATAGGACAGCCAGGGTCAAGCCAAGGGGAGAGGTCTGGACCAGACTTCTCCCATATGGCCCCCAGAAGGAACCAACCCTTCCGGAAGGAACCTCAGTTTTGGATCTAACCTCCAGAACTGCGAGGGAAAACATTTCTGTTGTTCAAGCCACGGTGTGTGGTGCATTGTTACGGCAGTCCTAGCAAACTAATACAGAAAGCCAGTGTCTTAGGTCTTGTGCCTCAGGATATCTCATTCACCCTTTCTCTGCAAGGTGGTTATTACCTTCTCATCTAAAACTCGGGAGGCTTGCCTGTGGACTCACAGCTGCCTGCTGCAAGAGATTGGGTTTAACCTGTGTTTGACTCCAAGTTGAGTGGTTTTTACTTTTCCGAAAACAAATCCAGGAAGCTAAGGGAAATACACTATTTTCCCTAAAGAGGAAAAATATGAACATTTTCAGTGTTACACACAAACATAAACACCCATATGCCTGCCACCTAAATTTAATAAGTGTTAACATATTTCCTTTAGATCTTTTTCTCAAATAAATGCTTACAGATATTTCTCTTCTGTCTGTAGATCATTCTGTTTTCTCCTCCATAAAGGCAAACACAGACACTAATTTGGTTTATATTCAGTTCCTATTTTAATATTTTCAGATATACATTTATCCATAAATGTGTTATTCCATGTGTTCTTATAAAACAAAATAGATGGTATCATACGATACACATAATTCTATAACTTTTCACTTAGCATGGTTTTGAGCCTTATCCATGTGGACATAGACAGATAGATCTAGCTGGCCTACTTTAACTGCTCTGTTGTATCCTGTGACATTTATTCTCTAGTAAAAATAACTCTGCACAAAGTAATGTTGCAGTGGCAATTATTGAGCTTGTCCTTTGTGCGTGTGTGTGCGAGTTTTCCTTAGGTTATTATATGTAGAAACCAAACTGATAGGTTATGAGTAGGTATTTCTCTATTTTCAGTAAATATTACCGAATTGATCTGGAAATGAGTAATGCCAAATCACACTTTCACTTAGTGTATGAGAATGAACGTTTTTCCACATTTTTGGTATTGTACACTTTAAGCTTTTGATTATCTGATGTAATTTTAAAACATTTTGTATATTTATCTACACAAACACAGACATATATATACATGTGTGCACATAAATATATAACCATAAAGCATATAACACTGCTTCCAGGTTTTAAGTTTATATACTAAAGGTATATACATTACATATTATACCATGACTTGCTTTTTTCACTCAATGTATTCATGAGATTTATTTAACATGTATTGTTCCAGTTCATTCATTTTCACTGCTATATAATCTATAAACATATTTCAATTTATGCATTCATTCTCCTCTTGATGGATACTTAGGATGTTTCTGACTTTCTAGCACATCAGTCAACATTGCTGTGAACATGCTTATGTATGTCTCCTTTTACCTACATGTGAAAGGTCTCAATATGCCCAGCAGGGAAATTGCCGTCATAGGATAAATATGCCTTCAGTTTTACAGATAATGCCAAATTGTTTTGAGCAGTTCTATTTTATAATCCTACCAGCAGAGGAAGAAATTTGTCCTTTATATTCTTGTCACCATTGGCTGTTGCTAATGTTTTCAGCTCGTGTGTAACTCATAGGTATGAATCAATATCTCATTCTGAGTTAGTGTATGCTGCTGAACTGGTAAATAGGCAAAGCAACCCTGACTTGCAGCATTTGTCCATTTCCATTGTGTAAATCCTCCCACGTGACCAGTTTCAAGTTACCAACACGACAGCATTAATGTGGCAATGCTGACTTGGGAAGAGGTGGGAATGATCAACTTTCCCATGATGGTTAAACTTTGCTTACTTTGGGATGACAAATTTATGCTTAAATTTACATTTTATTAAATTTACCTTTCCTTGATTACTATTTACATTGAGCATCTTTACATATATTTTTTTCCACTCTTTATATTTCTTATTCTACGAAATTCGTTTCTCATTGGTCTAAAATGTTTCCACTCTTGTAAATTAAATGTGTAAGTGGTTTACAGGTGTTTCAATCTGTTTCACTGGCATATTTACTTATTTATTCATCAATTTCACACTATTTCAAGTTACAGTGATAAAAATATCTCCCTGTTCGACTTTTCCTTTCTTGTTCTTCACCAGAATCATTTGGTACTCTTGACAGAATGGCATAGTGGCGTCAAGGGCAGGGACACTGGAGGCAAACTGGGGAAGAATCTTTATTTTTTTTATTACTATTTTTCTGACACTGGGTAAGTTTTTACCGTCTCTGTGCCTCTGTTTTCTCAGGTATAAAATGGAAATGATAGTGGAACCTATTTTATAGTTAAGGTTATTGCGGACATTAAAGAGTTGTTATTTTTAAAGTTCTTGGAATGGTGCCTGATGAACAGAAAATACTAAGTATTTGCTATTATTCCATAAATACCTTTAGAATCAACCCATCAAGTTTCCTAAAACAAGATACCAGGATTTTCATTGGAATTTTATATATATATATAAAATTTTTTTTTTTTTTTTTTTTTTTTTTTTGAGACGGAGTCTTGCTCTGTGGCCTAGGCTGTAGTGCAGTGGCGAGATCTCCGCTCCCTGCAAGCTCCACTGCCTCCCGGGTTCATGCCATCCTCCTGCCTCAGCCTCCCTAGAAGCTGGGACTACAGGCGCTCGCCACCACGCCTGGCTAATTTTTTTTTTTGTATTTTTAGTAGAGATGGGGTTTCACCGTATTCGCCAGGATGGTCTGGATCTCCTGACCTCGTGATCCGCCCACCTCGGCCTCCCAAAGTGCTGGGATTACAGGCGTGAGCCGTCGCACCTGGCCAGAATTTTATATGTTAGCTTGGGGGACAGTCAACATCTTAATAATAGTGAGTTTTCCCTTGCATGCAAATAGTATAGTTCTACATGTATTTAAGTCCTCTTTACTTTTTTAATAGTAAAACTTTAAAATTTTCTTCAAAAGGTTATGTAGATCTCTTGTTTTATCTCATACGAGGTACCTTTTGTTCATCATTGTTGTGCCTTAAAATTTCAGACATTCTCTTCTATGTGAGTTTTAGGGTCAGTTTACGTTTCAAAGAATTTGGAGGGAATTTTGATAAAAACTTCATTGAATTTGTAAACTAGTTTTGGGGATACTTTTCTAATATTCCCTTTATGAACATGGTATTTTTTACTTAGAATTTTTGAAGTTCTTGATTACTGTCATGCAAAACATTAGTTTTATGCTTAAGTACCTTATATTTTCTGTTGTCATTATGAGATTTTTATTGCCATTTTCTGTTTATGACCTTGGAGAGAAATGCTATTACTTTTTACATGTTCATTCAGTTGCTGAACTCTGTTTTTATTATTTGATATTTTCTTGATTTATCTATGTAGATAGTAACATCTGCAAATAATGACAATTGTCTCTTTTTTTGTATAACTCACATGTTATTTCTTTTATCATTTTTTTGATGACTAGGGACTCCAAGAAAATGTTGAACTATAGGGGTGGTAGAAGGTAATTGTGGATATTTCTTTTGACAGTACACCAAAACTAACAGTTCATGGCAAGAAGGAATCTGAAATCGTATCAATAAGTTACTCTGTTAGATGTGATATCCATTGGTGTATCTTGTACCACTTTGAATAGATCTTCTTCCTCTGCCTGATTTTGTAACACTATAGCATGGAAAAAATTACATTCATTAAGATAAACACTGATCTTATCAGAACAGTCTTGAAATACTGCAAGCTATCAAGCTCAGGGTGGTGAACACAAGTTTTCCAAAATTCTGATTTTCCAATTTTCACTTGAAAAGTTGAGTTTTATCACTGGCAAGAGATACTGCTTGTTATCAGTTGTTTTCCTTGAAGTGAGAAGATGTGCTACATTTATTCTTAAGAAAAATGTATGCAGAAAAGCAAACTTTAATAACTATAGTTTGTCCATCAGTCCTTCTTACAAGTAAAAATGGTGATCCATGAAAAAAACTGGTAGTTCGTTTTACAGTTCAAACAATTGAACAATAGCTTTTCCTTAAGGTGACTTGAGTACTTTAGTATGCAGCAGAAAGTACTTTATTTGTATTTCCCATTTTGTCGCACTGCATACTAAAAAGACATGTACTCAAGGATTGAGATTTAATATAATTAATATCATTTCATGAAGATCTTTCTTATGCAAAACTGACTTGGGAGCTGAGTGAGGGTGGCGTGTGTTGTTTTCTGCCAGCACGTGTGAAAAATGCAGAACTCAAACTCTTGCACTTTGAGACCTGACAAAACTCTGGTATGGCTTCTGGTAGCATAACACCATGTCCCTAGGATGAACCCAGCCCCCCTTAAAGTGCCTACCTGAGAAGGTTCAATGCTGCCAGAAAAGCTTACTATTTGTTCTAGTCAACACACACACAGTAATAGGCCTCTGACCTCCCTGTCTTAGTTCGCTAACTAAAATGAGCTCAGGATTGTAAATCCATAGTTCTTGCTGCTCACTGGGGGGCCATTCCTTTGAAATGCAGTCATCAAAAAGGATAAGGCCTCTCTCTCCCAGTCTCTGTGGGAGGATTGAAGCCTAACTTAGATAACTACCTGCTAGTAGACACAGCTGGCCTACTTACCTTCACACTGACCAATGCTTTGTACTTGTTCACTTCTCTGATTCTACTGAGTCCCTGCATTCGCCCCTTCCTCATTCTCCTTTTAAAACACCCAAACCTCCTCTGCCCAAATTGAAATAGAGCTTGAATGTTTCCCCTACTGTTAGTAGTCATTGAATAAAATTTGTTTTCACTGTTTTAATTGTATCTCCGACACATAGCAGTGAAAAAGATGACCACTAGTACAATTTAGTACCACTGCCTTGGTTTGAGCAGTTTTACCCACTGTTGCTTTTATAATATCAGTGCAAATGTCAACACAATGAAAACAGAAAATAACTTCCTAGTATTACAAAAATAATTTTTAGGGCTGACAGTGGTGGCTCAGGCCTGTAATTCCAGCACTTTGGGAGGCCAAGGTGGGCAGATCACCTGAGGTCAGGAGTTCGAGTCCAGCCTGACCAACATGATGAAACCCCATCTCTACTAAAGATACAAAAATTAGCAGGGTGTGGT
Organism: Chlorocebus sabaeus; assembly: GCF_047675955.1. Classification (NCBI taxonomy): domain Eukaryota; kingdom Metazoa; phylum Chordata; class Mammalia; order Primates; family Cercopithecidae; genus Chlorocebus; species Chlorocebus sabaeus. Next base: position 102,064,844 of record NC_132913.1, on the reverse strand, counting down.
GGCGCACACCTGTAATCCCAGCTACTCAGGAGGCTGAGGCAGGAGAATCACTTGAACCCGGGAGGTGGAGGTTGTAGTGAGCTGAGATCATGCCACTGCACTAGCCTGGGCAACAGAGGGAGACTTGGTCTCAAAAAAAAAAAAGGATTTTACTTGGTATATCTTTTCTAATCCCTTTATTTGAATTTTCTTTTTTTTTTTTTTTTTTTTAATTTATTTATTATTATTAAACTTCAAGTTGTAGGGTACATGTGCACAACGTGCAGGTTTGCTACATATGTATACTTGTGCCATGTTGGTGTGCTGCACCCATGAACTCGTCATTTACATCAGGTATAACTCCCAATGCAATCCCTCCCCCCTCCCCCCTCCCCATGATAGGCCCCGGTGTGTGATGTTCCCCTTCCCGAGTCCAAGTGATCTCATTGTTCAGTTCCCACCTACGAGTGAGAACATGCGGTGTTTGGTTTTCTGTTCTTGTGATAGTTTGCTAAGAATGATGGTTTCCAGCTGCATCCATGTCCCTACAAAGGACACAAACTCATCCTTTTTTATGGCTGCATAGTATTCCATGGTGTATATGTGCCACATTTTCTTAATCCAATCTGTCACTGATGGACATTTGGGTTGATTCCAAGTCTTTGCTATTGTGAATAGTGCTGCAATAAACATACGTGTGCATGTGTCCTTATAGCAGCATAATTTATAATCCTTTGGGTATATACCCAGTAATGGGATGGCTGGGTCATATGGTACATCTAGTTCTAGATCCTTGAGGAATCGCCATACTGTTTTCCATAATGGTTGAACTAGTTTACACTCCCACCAACAGTGTAAAAGTGTTCCTATTTCTCCACATCCTCTCCAGCACCTGTTGTTTCCTGACTTTTTAATGATCGCCATTCTAACTGGTGTGAGATGGTATCTCATTGTGGTTTTGATTTGCATTTCTCTGATGGCCAGTGATGATGAGCATTTTTTCATGTGTCTGTTGGCTGTATGAATGTCTTCTTTTGAGAAATGTCTGTTCATATCCTTTGCCCACTTTTGGATGGGGTTGTTTGTTTTTTTCTTGTAAATTTGTTTGAGTTCTTTGTAGGTTCTGGATATTAGCCCTTTGTCAGATGAGTAGATTGCAAAAATTTTCTCCCATTCTGTAGGTTGCCTGCTCACTCTGATGGTAGTTTCTTTTGCTGTGCAGAAGCTCTTTAGTTTGATGAGATCCCATTTGTCAATTTTGGCTTTTGTTGCCGTTGCTTTTGGTGTTTTAGACATGAAGTCTTTGCCCATGCCTATGTCCTGAATGGTACTACCTAGGTTTTCCTCTAGGATTTTTATGGTATTAGGTCTAACATTTAAGTCTCTAATCCATCTTGAATTAATTTTCGTGTAAGGAGTAAGGAAAGGATCCAGTTTCAGCTTTCTACTTATGGCTAGCCAGTTTTCCCAGCACCATTTATTAAATAGGGAATCCTTTCCCCATTTCTTGTTTCTCTCAGGTTTGTCAAAGATCAGATGGCTGTAGATGTGTGGTATTATTTCTGAGGACTCTGTTCTGTTCCATTGGTCTATATCTCTGTTTTGGTACCAGTACCATGCTGTTTTGGTTACTGTAGCCTTGTAGTATAGTTTGAAGTCAGGTAGCGTGATGCCTCCAGCTTTGTTCTTTTGACTTAGGATTGTCTTGGAGATGCGGGCTCTTTTTTGGTTCCATATGAACTTTAAAGCAGTTTTTTCCAATTCTGTGAAGAAGCTCATTGGTAGCTTGATGGGGATGGCATTGAATCTATAAATTACCTTGGGCAGTATGGCCATTTTCACGATATTGATTCTTCCTATCCATGAGCATGGTATGTTCTTCCATTTGTTTGTGTCCTCTTTGATTTCACTGAGCAGTGGTTTGTAGTTCTCCTTGAAGAGGTCCTTTACATCCCTTGTAAGTTGGATTCCTAGGTATTTTATTCTCTTTGAAGCAATTGTGAATGGAAGTTCATTCCTGATTTGGCTCTCTGTTTGACTGTCACTGGTGTATAAGAATGCTTGTGATTTTTGCACATTAATTTTGTATCCTGAGACTTTGCTGAAGTTGCTGATCAGCTTAAGGAGATTTTGGGCTGAGACAATGGGGTTTTCTAAATATACAATCATGTCGTCTGCAAACAGGGACAATTTGACTTCTTCTTTTCCTAACTGAATCCCCTTGATTTCTTTCTCTTGCCTGATTGCCCTAGCCAGAACTTCCAACACTATGTTGAATAGGAGTGGTGAGAGAGGGCATCCCTGTCTTGTGCCAGTTTTCAAAGGGAATTTTTCCAGTTTTTGCCCATTCAGTATGATATTGGCTGTGGGTTTGTCATAAATAGCTCTTATTATTTTGAGGTACGTTCCATCAATACCGAATTTATTGAGCGTTTTTAGCATGAAGGGCTGTTGAATTTTGTCAAAAGCCTTTTCTGCATCTATTGAGATAATGATGTGGTTCTTGTCTTTGGTTCTGTTTATATGCTGGATTATGTTTATTGATTTGCGAATGTTGAACCAGCCTTGCATCCCAGGGATGAAGCCCACTTGATCATGGTGGATAAGCTTTTTGATGTGCTGCTGAATCCGGTTTGCCAGTATTTTATTGAGGATTTTTGCATCGATGTTCATCAGGGATATTGGTCTAAAATTCTCTTTTTTTTGTTGTGTCTCTGCCAGGCTTTGGTATCAGGATGATGTTGGCCTCATAAAATGAGTTAGGGAGGATTCCCTCTTTTTCTATTGATTGGAATAGTTTCAGAAGGAATGGTACCAGCTCCTCCTTGTACCTCTGGTAGAATTCAGCTGTGAATCCATCTGGTCCTGGACTTTTTTTGGTTGGTAGGCTATTAATTATTGCCTCAATTTCAGAGCCTACTATTGGTCTATTCAGGGATTCAACTTCTTCCTGGTTTAGTCTTGGAAGAGTGTAAGTGTCCAGGAAATTATCCATTTCTTCTAGATTTTCCAGTTTATTTGCGTAGAGGTGTTTATAGTATTCTCTGATGGTAGTTTGTATTTCTGTGGGGTCGGTGGTGATATCCCCTTTATCATTTTTAATTGCGTCGATTTGATTCTTCTCTCTTTTCTTCTTTATTAGTCTTGCTAGTGGTCTGTCAATTTTGTTGATCTTTTCAAAAAACCAACTCCTGGATTCATTGATTTTTTGGAGGGTTTTTTGTGTCTCTATCTCCTTCAGTTCTGCTCTGATCTTAGTTATTTCTTGCCTTCTGCTAGCTTTCGAATGTGTTTGCTCTTGCTTCTCTAGTTCTTTTAATTGCGATGTTAGAGTGTCAATTTTAGATCTTTCCTGCTTTCTCTTGTGGGCATTTAGTGCTATAAATTTCCCTCTACACACTGCTTTAAATGTGTCCCAGAGATTCTGGTATGTTGTATCTTTGTTCTCATTGGTTTCAAAGAACATCTTTATTTCTGCCTTCATTTCGTTATGTACCCAGTAGTCATTCAGCAGCAGGTTGTTCAGTTTCCATGTAGTTGAGCCGTTTTGATTGAGTTTCTTAGTCCTGAGTTCTAATTTGATTGCACTGTGGTCTGAGAGACAGTTTGTTATAATTTCTGTTCTTGTACATTTGCTGAGGAGTGCTTTACTTCCAATTACGTGGTCAATTTTGGAGTAAGTACGATGTGGTGCTGAGAAGAATGTATATTTTGTTGATTTGGGGTGGAGAGTTCTATAGATGTCTATTAGGTCTGCTTGGTGCAGAGATGAGTTCAATTCCTGGATATCCTTGTTAACTTTCTGTCTCGTTGATCTGTCTAATGTTGACAGTGGAGTGTTGAAGTCTCCCATTATTATTGTATGGGAGTCTAAGTCTCTTTGTAAGTCTCTAAGGACTTGCTTTATGAATCTGGGTGTTCCTGTATTGGGTGCATATATATTTAGGATAGTTAGCTCTTCCTGTTGAATTGATCCCTTTACCATTATGTAATGGCCTTCTTTGTCTCTTTTGATCTTTGATGGTTTAAAGTCTGTTTTATCAGAGACTAGTATTGCAACCCCCGCTTTTTTGTGTTCTCCATTTGCTTGGTAAATCTTCCTCCATCCCTTTATTTTGAGCCTATGTATGTCTCTGCGTGTGAGATGGGTCTCCTGAATACAGCAGACTGATGGATCTTGACTCTTTATCCAGTTTGCCAGTCTGTGTCTTTTAATTGGAGCATTTAGTCCATTTACATTTAAGGTTAAGATTGTTATGTGTGAACTTGATCCTGCCATTATGATATTAACTGGTTATTTTGCTCGTTAGTTGATGCAGTTTCTTCCTAGCCTTGATGTTCTTTACATTTTGGCATGTTTTTGCAATGGCTGGTACCGGTTGTTCCTTTCCATGTTTAGTGCTTCCTTCAGGGTCTCTTGTAAGGCAGGCCTAGTGGTGACAAAATCTCTAAGCATTTGCTTATCTGTAAAGGATTTTATTTCTCCTTCACTTATGAAACTTAGTTTGGCTGGATATAAAATTCTGGGTTTAAAATTCTTTTCTTTAAGAATGTTGAATATTGGCCCCCACTCTCTTCTGGCTTGAAGAGTTTCTGCCGAGAGATCTGCTGTTAGTCTGATGGGCTTCCCTTTGTGGGTAACCCGACCTTTCTCTCTGGCTGCCCTTAAGATTTTTTCCTTCATTTCAACTTTGGTGAATCTGGCAATTATGTGTCTTGGAGTTGCTCTTCTCGAGGAGTATCTTTGTGGCGTTCTCTGTATTTCCTGGATTTGAATGTTGGCCTGCCCTACTAGGTTGGGGAAGTTCTCCTGGATGATATCCTGAAGAGTGTTTTCCAACTTGGTTCCATTTTCCCCCTCACTTTCAGGCACCCCAATCAGACGTAGATTTGGTCTTTTTACATAATCCCATACTTCTTGCAGGCTTTGTTCATTTCTTTTTCTTCTTCTTTCTTTTGGTTTCTCTTCTCGCTTCATTTCATTCATTTGATCCTCCATCGCTGACATTCTTTCTTCCAGTTGATCGAGTCGGTTACTGAAGCTTGTGTATTTGTCACGTATTTCTCGTGCCATGGTTTTCGTCTCTTTCATTTCGTTTGTGAGCTTCTCTGCATTAATTACTCTAGCCATCAATTCTTCCACTTTTTTTTCAAGATTTTTAGTTTCTTTGCGCTGGGTACGTAATTCCTCCTTTAGCTCTGAGAAATTTGATGGACTGAAGCCTTCTTCTCTCATCTCGTCGAAGTCATTCTCCGTCCAGCTTTGATCCGTTGCTGGCGATGAGCTGCGCTCCTTTGCCGGGGGAGATGCGCTCTTATTTTTTGAATTTCCAGCTTTTCTGCCCTGCTTTTTCCCCATCTTTGTGGTTTTATCTGCCTCTGGTCTTTGATGATGGTGATGTACTGATGGGGTTTTGGTGTAGGTGTCCTTCCTGTTTAATAGCTTTCCTTCTAACAGTCAGGATCCTCAGCTGTAGGTTGTAGCTGTAGGAGATTGCTTGAGGTCCACTCCAGACCCTGTTTGCCTGGGTATCAGCAGCAGAGGCTGCAGAAGATAGAATATTTCTGAACAGCGAGTGTACCTGTCTGATTCTTGCTTTGGAATCTTCCTCTCAGGGGTGTACTCCACCCTGTGAGGTGTGGTGTGTCAGACTGCCCCTAGTGGGGGATGTCTCCCAGTTAGGCTACTCAGGGTTCAGGGACCCACTTGAGCAGGGAGTCTGTCCCTTCTCAGATCTCAACCTCCGTGTTGGGAGATCCACTGCTCTCTTCAAAGCTGTCAGACAGAGTCGTTTGCGTCTGCAGAGCTGCTGCGTTTGTTATTATTTACTGTGCCCTGTCCCCAGAGGTGGAGTCTACAGAGACAGGCAGGTTTCCTTGAGCTGCTGTGAGCTCCACCCAGTTCGAGCTTCCCAGCAGCTTTGTTTACCTACTTAAGCCTCAGCAATGGCGGGCGCCCCTCCCCCAGCCTCGCTGCTGCCTTGCTGGTAGATCACAGACTGCTGTGCTAGCAATGAGGGAGGCTCCGTGGGTGTGGGACACTCCCGGCCAGGTGTGGGATATGATCTCCTGGTGTGCCTGTCTGCTTAAAGCGCAGTATTGGGGTGGGAGTTACCCGATTTTCCAGGTGTTGTGTGTCTCAGTTCCCCTGGCTAGGAAAAGGGATTCCCTTCCCCCTTGCGCTTTCCAGGTGAGGCAATGCCTCACCCTGCTTCAGCTCTCGCTGGTCGGGCTGCAGCAGCTGACCAGCACCGATCGTCTGGCACTCCCCAGTGAGATGAACCCAGTACCTCAGTTGAAAATGCAGAAATCGCCGGTCTTCTGTGTCGCTCGCGCTGGGAGTTGGAGACTGGAGCTGTTCCTATTCGGCCATCTTGCTCCGCCCCCCTTGAATTTTCAGTATTTTATTTTAGGTGTTTTTCTCATAACATGCTGAATTGAAAAACATCTTATTTAATCTTTTATTAGGTAATTTTAATCCATTTATATTTGTTGCTATTACTGGTTAATTAAAACATTTTACTTTCTGTTACCATGTTTTCTCTTACTCTCCCCTACTCACCTGTTACAACTTGGATTGATCTTTTTTCTCAAATTTTTTTTCTCCTGGTTTAGAAGTTTGATATTTGATTCCAATTTTCATTTTATGTATTTTCTAAAGCAGTTTAATGTCATCATTATTATACCTTTTTATTTTCATATTTCTTTATTTCTCCTTGTTTTATTCCAGGTGAATATTTTCGTATCTATCTTCAAATTAATTATTACTTTGGCTATATCTAGGGAATAACTTAAAACGTACTGAACTTTTTGATAGCTAATTTTTGGTTTCCAAGAATTCTAATTGGCTCTGTTTACTTAGCCTGTTCTTGATTCGTATCTGACATCTTTGGTTTTATAATTTTAGTTTTAGTTCTTATTTTACAGATGTTATTAACTTCTTTGATATAAAACATTTCTTCTTTACAGTCATTTTAACATTTCCTGATTGAATTTACTTTCCTTAGTTTTTCTGTTTTTCATATGCTTAAAATTTCAGTTGGACAATTCCTTCTCAAATTCTCTATACTTATTCTTTCCTGTCTATAGTCTGTAGACTCAGTGTCTCCTATCTGGAGCCAGGCTTCATATTGATGCCTCTGCATTTGTGTCCCATGGTGATAATGAAAAAAGTACTGACCCAATCATAAGCCTTTGAGCTTGGCTGGGATCCTGCTTGCCTGGCTGTTTATGCTCTCTGTAGTTCCCCTCCTGCTGCCAAGTATAGTTTCATATAAGCCAATGTCTTGGGGATTGGCACAGGTTCTCCATTAAAATATATGCATGTGTGTAGATATGTATGTATATATGTGTATGTGTGTGTATATTGTATATATACTATGAACAATTCTGGAATCTAGTTGATCCAGTGGCAGTAACCTTCCCTCACCTCTGTGTCTATTATGTTGTATTACTAGCTCTTGTACATGTTTATATATTGAAAAATATTCATGTTAAAATTTTTAAAAGTATCCAATCTATTAATATTTTTTTGTGTGTGTGTGAGTGAGAGAGAGAGAAGGTTGCAGCATTAATTCAAAGCACCATCTTGACTGGAGGCCTTTAGGCTATTTCTATAGAAAGTTCTATTAAATAAAAATGTCAACGAAAATGGTGATACAACAGAGATAGAGGCACTGGATTAATTAGTAAAATGTTTAGAACAGAGACAATTATGCATATTGAATTCTCTGCAGCACTCACCACAATGTCTTGCATATAATAAGCACTTAGTATCCATTAGACTCTTTGCATTTGCAGATTTGACACTTGTGGTTTTGAATTTTCCCAAGTGACCTCCAGAGGGCTCTGAAATTTTACTGCTCCCAGCATGTGCATCTCAATATGACTGTGGTTCTTCTTAATCAAGCAGTCTTTATTGTACATCACTAAGTGCTTACAACTACAATTTTTGTATGTGTATAAAATAAGAGACATGGGTTTATAAAAATTTAGTGGTAAAACTTATGGGTTGAGAAGGAAAAGGAAACAGGTGACCTTCAATAGAATGTGATTTTGGAGAAAATTGAGATCCATGCAAAATGTTCTGGAATAGCAAATCTAAGGATATATAGAGGACTCTGGAAGTATTGCTGATGAATGCCAAATGTCCACTATAAATATTTGACTTAAAGTAATTTGAATTCATTTTGGAATTTGCCTATGTGATATAGTTCAAGAAACAATAAGATTGCACTGTCCTTACATTCCCAAGTTATATTCATTATGATATTTCATCTTGAGAAATTCATTACTTTGTGCCAAGTATTTTCCTTTTCCTGATGGCATATCTTAACATTTATAAGCATCTGTTGTTGTGAAGGGAGTGGGCCCATTGTCATCAACACTTTTGGCAAAAGGTTTTCAGGTCCACTTACCCAACATTTATTGAACATCTTTTATGTGCCAGAGATTCTTCTAGGAACTATGGTTAATACAAGGATGAAAATTGGCTACTTGTCTTTCAGGAGCTCAAAGTCCTGGAGAAAAATGGGTAGGATGAAATATTAAAACATAATAAATGCTGTTAAAATGTGTGTGAAAAAAGCTATCCTCTGATAGCTTATAGGAGGAAACAATAAGTGATTCCAGGAGAAAAAGGAAAATATTCAGAGAGGAGATCATATTTGAGTCTGCAGAGTACCAGTAGGAAGAGAGATGGGAAGACTCTTCTCAGCATGCTGAGTCTTTCTGAGGATGCTAAATCCAGATCTGGAAGGTAGAAAGAGAGGGGGAGAAATACGGCTCTGGGAAAAAGGTAGGGATATCAAAGACAAAGTTTGTTTTACAAGAAAATGTTTCTTTACATGACATTAGGCCCTATTTCTAGCCTGAGTGAGACCTCAGTAATTTTTTTGTTTTTTACAGGATGCCTGGGGTAGAGTGAAGATAATGGTACTCTAGAAGCTGGGAGGTGCTTAGCTTCTAGACAAGTTCCACCATGTGTTATGTCATTCTGTGCTAGCTATGTAACCTTTTGGAGCTTCAATTCCCCTAATAAGATAAACAATGATATCAGCTCTTTGTTACTACAGTGAGTGTATAGAATATAAAATTAAATAGCATATGTGAAAATATGTTGAAATGGCAAAATACTATATGAGTATATGATTGGGTATAAAGTGTTGTTCAGCAAGCTATTGAGTCTGACTAATGCGGGGATCACCAGAGATAATGGGTCCATGAAGCACAGGGTGTGAAGCACGTGGGCTAGTAAAATAGTATAGGAGAATTCTTTCCCCCGAGTACATTTTCTGGATTGTGTTTGATCTGCTGCCAGGGTGAGCTCTCATAAACTACATTCACGGTCATCCCAACTCTCGTTCTACTCCGAATCTGCCATTTTGCAGGTAGAGCTATGAATGGGGATATGGCCATTGGTGAAGATATGCAAATCTATATTTACAATAAAGAATCAATCTAAGGGAATGCTACTTGGCCAGGAGGATCAGGGGCATCATCTTTATACACAATGACTACTTTAGTCATGAATGAAAGTCATTTAAACTGTTTCTTCTTTAGAAAGTACTTGTAAATTCAGCAGAAACTGGAACCCACATCTCGCATTACACTGATTTCTATATTCTGGGAGAGACAGCATTTCTACTTTTCTTTCCAGTGCATAATACAAAATTAGCTGAAGACTAATAAGCCAAAGCAGTAACCTTGAATTTTGTGAAAGTTAGGGAAAATGTAATGCCAGGAGTTATATATCTGCAACTGAAATTAGTCCCAGTGCACCCCTTCCGCTCTCAGATTCAGGGCATGCCCATAAAATACCAGAAGACATGCAATACAACGAAAATTGGTTCTTTGGGTATCTGAGCGTCTTGACTTAGAAGCACTTTAACCTTGGCCTCATGCTTCCTGAGGGGCCTGTTGCTGATACTGCTTAAATGCTGGAACTATCAAGCAGCATACAGAATTTTTCATCTGAGTGAAATTAAAAATGAAACCTTCAAAGTCCTATTGATTCTAGACATGTTCTATTGCATTAAATTGAACCTAATGGACTGAAAAATGAACATTTCAGTGTGTATAGGTAAGACTTATTTGTGTAAGAATAAATTGCTCACACACCCTTTATCCAGCAATATATGTATTTATCTACATTATATGTAATGCTAAAGCATTCTGTTGAATCTTTGAGATAACAATCAGTTTTCACTTAGGTTACTTAAATGTTGCTCATCATTAATCTGTCATTAGCCTTTGACTTTTCTTCTCTAAATATAGGTGGACAAGACTTAATGAACGCTATTTTCACCATTGGAAACACTAAGTAAGATTCTTAGCATGAAGAGAATATAGAAGAACGTATGGCTCTACATTATTTATAATCTCATCTTGGTCACAGCATGTCTTCATTTGGCTTGTTTCTATGTGTTTTGGTATTATCCCAGGTCTATAGTCTATTCTTACGCAATCTTACCTGCTTATGTTTCTGTCATCTATGTTCTTAAAACTCCTTCACTTGCATTCCTATCTTGAACTTGGCCTTGAACTTCAAACTCAAATATTCAATGGACTATTGGAGAGAGATACTTAGCTATCTTGCTGTCACTCAATGTCTAAAGCTCAACTCATCATATTCATACAAATCCAAATCTATTCTTCCCTTCTATTTCACAGCTCACTCAAGTTACACTGCTTCTTCCCTTTAATTCCTTTATTCAGCTTCCAAGTCCTCATAATTTCATTGCTTAAATTTAGCATAAAGGGTCCATTTTGTTTTGTCCCTATGAAAACGTATCTAGTGGCAGCTCTCACTATCTCTTGTTTTGAGCACAGCTACCATCTAGTCTTGCTTACATTTAGTATCACTTTCCTCAGGTACATTTTATGGTGTAGCTAGAGCCAGAATCCTCTCTCCAAGGTGCACATTGGGCTATGCTGCTCCTTCTTTCAAAAACACTTAGTGATTTCCTAACATCTTAGAGATGAGAATGTACTTTCTTTTTTCTTTTTGAGATGGTGCCTTGGTCTGTCACCAGGCTGCAGTGCAGCAGCGCGATCTTGGCTCACTGCCATCTCTACCTCCCAGGTTCAAGCGATTCTCCTGTCTCAGCCTCCCGAATAGCTGGGACTACAGGCAAGCGCCACCATGCCTGGATAATTTTTGTATTTTTAGTAGAGACAGGGTTTCACCGTGTTGGCCAACATGGCCTTGATCTCTTGACCTCGTGATCTGCCTGCCTTGGCCTCCCAAAGTGCTGGGATTACAGGTGTGAGCCACTGTGCCCAGCCCAAAAGTGTAATTTCTTAACAGTGCTCCCAGGGTCCTTACTGGCTTGATCTATACCCTTCTCCCTGGGGCCATCTCTCAGTCTGTCAGTACCGTGGTTGTGCATTTGAATCCCCACACATGAGATGTTGATTTATGCTGCATGTCTTTATTGGTGGCCCCTCAGCTGGATCTCTCTGCATCTGGTCAGTGCTTGTTCATCTCTTCAGACTCAGCTGTGTATCTTTTTTTCTCCAAAAAGCCCTCTCTGAAACCTAATTTGAGCTAACATTCTTTTATGCTCCATCCCATTGTATGCAAACCTCCATCTGTTGAAAGTTTATTGATACTTTGTGTCTCTCCTTCATTGGATTATCCGGCTTTTGATAAAAAGACTTTTGTATTCATCTTTGTACCCTCAACATCAATCCCAGTGCTTCCATGTGGCAAATGATTAGGAATGCTTGTTAAGTTATCTTTGGACTAAAATAATACATTCAATAGTTTTACATAAGATTTCATTTCCTTTGGCTGAGAGTTTCGGATAATTGGGTAGACTACGGGGAAAAAACTTGAAAGAATTCTTAATTGGGATATACTGTGGATCACTTATAGGATGAAAGATTTTAAAAGCAAGCAGTGTTTTTTTTTAAAAAAAAAGCGGGGGGGGGGGGGGACCTGAAGAAAAGACAAAGTGATAATGGCTACAAGTTTCTGGGAACTGGTTGCACTTCCAAGATTATAGGACTTTTGCTTTTGCACATAAAAGCATGTACTATAAATAAGTTTGAAGTAGTAGGAATGTAAATACCTTTATTTTTAGACTGCTAATAATTAATGCCCATCATATTAAGTAACTCATACACTCTAAAGCCCATTCCAGTTTTGAAATACTCCCACTGCCAAAAAATCTCGGAATGAAATTTTATTTGACCTTAATATAGCTGCCAGATCAGACAATCTTTTGGTGATGTTGGTCATCGGCAATTGCAAAGAGTGGTCCCATCAGATGGCCATCTGCATCATCGGAGAAGAAAGTCCAAACACTTGGCGTTAACATGTTCTCTTGATCATTTTCATACATTTCCTTATGTTCTAAGAATCTCAGAAGTAAAAATGAAGCCAACAAGTCTAATTTTCCTGAAGAAAAGGGTAGATAAAAACATGCAAACGTAAAAACATACAACATCTTCATTATCTCCTCTCTCTCTCTGCCAAATGATTCCCTCTAAGTGGATCTACTAGATGTGAGGAGAAATATGCACATTGCAAGTCTTTATAAAAATGTCAATTTGACAGTCTACATTGATCCATTTGCCCGAGAGGGAATAATGTGCCTCTTTCTGATCAAGTGTGTTTGCTTTACTGACCTTCTATTCATTTGGTGGTCAAAATGCTGAGCATTGGACTTCTAAATTAAGAAAACTGTAATACATATATTCCTGGAAATGAGAAATTTTGTTTGGAAAAAGTGGATTTATTTGACACTAAAGATTCATTTATTTAGAGAAATTTACATATCCCTCCTAAAATAAGAATACCAAGAAGAAAACAAGTGAAAACGTTCAGGAGTAAAAATAATTTTGTGTCTCGAGGATGCCTGCAGTTTTTAAATTTTTTCCTTTATTCACTTATTCAATAAATATTAGTTGAACATCTATGTGCCAGGCACACTAAGTGCCTCATCAACTGAAAGTGGGGCGGAAGGGACGGCTCTTTCATTTCATAAAAAGTTACTTAAGGAATGATGAGTTTTTAAAAAGAGAAGTCCAGAAGGCTATAGGAAAACACCATGAGAGACCTGACCCAGTCCAGGTGTGAGTCTGCTGCTCCTTAAGATGGGAGCTGAGAAAAGAGATAGCCAGGAGGAGTGGGTGGTGGGGAAGGTCAAGGTGACTCAGGATAAGATTAGGGTGCACAATTCCCACTAGGAGGAGCTGTTCTCAGGAAATGCTTCCGGAGTCCCTCTCATCTCCAATGACCCCACCCTGGTTGCCATGAGGCTTTTTTCCCTCTCTATTTCAGATCTGATTTTTCTGAACTTGCCTGTCAGGGAGTCTTGCTTTTTTTCTAGGCCAATGAAAGACTTTACTGAAGAGTGAAAGGAGAAAATGATAATTAACAAATTCAGCTAGAAGTGATAAAATAATACAAGGAAGGGCAAGCCCTCTTCAAAAATAGAAAGCTGGCCCCACATCTGCTTAACTTCACCTCCTGCCTAGAAGCAGCTTCCAATGGAGGAGTCTAGGAAACTCCTAAATTAATGTGTTACTAAATTTCTGGAAGAAGAAAGTATAAGTTTAGAGATTTCTCCCCATTTCTTCATATTCTCTGATCTTTGGGTGAGATTTTAGTTTGTAAAATACTAATTATACCTCACCTAGGAAATAACGGGGTATAGCTCTGTCAATGAAATCAAATTTTCTTTCCTAAAGAGAAATATGGGCAAATCTCACAAACAAAATGTTGCACGGAAGATGGTAAGTTCAAAAGATACACACTGCATGATTCTATTTACATAGTTTCATACCAGGCATAAGTGAGTTATGCTCCTGGAAGTTCAGCCATTTTTGGTGGGGTTATCCTTGGTGGCAGTAAGGGTACTGTCTGGGAAACAGTACATGGGAACTTCTGAGCTGCTAGTAATATACCCTATACACCCTATGTTATAAATATACTTAGAATATGTACACTTTTCTGTATAGTCTAAGTAAAAAGTTAAAGATGTTCATATATTCCCATGTTCATTACAACCCCATTCAGAATAGCTAAAAGTTAGAAGCAACCTAAACGTTCATTGACAGATGAGTAGATAAAGGAAAGGTGGTGTATACATATAATAGACTATTATTAGGCCATTAAGAAAGAAGGAAATTCTGCAACATGAGAGCATGAATGAAAGTTGAGGACATTATGCTAGGTGAAATTAGCCAGTCACACAAAGACAAATACTGTAATATTCAAATACTGTAAGGTATCTAAAATAGTCAAATTCATAGAGTCAAACAGCGGAATGGTTACCGGGATTGGGTGGTGTGGGGAGGGAGAAATGAGGAGTTTCTAATTAACAGACATAAAGTTTCAGTTAAGCAAGATGATTAAGTTCTTGGATTTGTTGTACATCATTGTACCTATAATCAATACTGTATTATACACATAATTGTTTAAGAGGGTAGATCTCATATTAAATGTACTTGTGACAATAAAATGAGAAGATGTTCACTTAGAATAAATCTTTTATATAAAGAAGGAAAGCATTTGGCCGTAAACACATGATTCTTGTGATATCTACAGAGCCATTAAGAAGTGGACCTTTACAATGATCCAGTTTACACATAAATCAGGTCTTAAATTACTTTGGGCCAGATTATTCAGTTCAACCTCAGTTCTGGTGATGCTGAGTATGCAATTGTTCAAATTAACTAATTTTAAAAATCTGTATTTCATTGTGAACCTGAGAAGGTTAGAAAAAATATTTCTAGTTGTATTTCAATGTAAACATAATGCATTTCCAATATACTCTTATTTCTCCAGAAGACAACTAAGGAAAATAGTATAGTGCTGTATACACAGCCTACACGCTGTGGATTTTTATGTACTGAAATATAGATTATACAGTAAACAAAGAGTATTTTTCTGAGTTGACATCATTTCAGTAGGCACATGAGTTTGATGACTAGCCTTCCATTTTCTGCAAGTGAAAATCAATGGGATGGAATATGTGATTACAGATATATGTTCCGGTTTTACTTCTGCAAGTGCAAAGAAAGGAAATGTATCTTTGCATGCGCCATTGGTGTTACGAAATATAATTCTGTGCACCTCCCCCATTTTTAAAGTTACTTTATGCTTTTTCAGGTGCATCATTTTACAGCTTTGCTGCTGTGAGCCTGACCTCCCTGCTCATTGGAGGACAGTTGATTCCGAGAAGGTTTTTTAAAAAATAAAGACCCAGTTGTGATATTCTACTGAAGCTATTACAGGCTCCTGACTCTGGAGTCTTGGTAGCCAGTGGCCTGGCTGCTGCTGTAAGTCACTGTACTGGAGGAACAGGAGGAGAAATAGGACACTGACTCTGCTCTTGTTTATGGTTGGTACCTTTTATACTATGTATATCCAAAGTGTGCCTTGCACAGTGCTCAATAACTCATGAACCAGAAGGTGCAGGTGGATATCTAAAGCAAACTCAGGCAATTAAAGTTAACATTCCTGAGAGCAGGATGCTTTTCAGGCTGAAAAACAGGCAACTGATGGTTGAGAACCTCCTGGAACTTTGTTAGGTTTTCTGGGGAAACTGAAAGCAGCCCAGTCAGCAGGATACGAGTGTGCCTTACGTAAACAGAGTGGCTTGGATAATGTTATCCTCCAAGTGCAGGTTAAGTGTGCAGACCTGGATACCCAGGGAAGTTTTTTGCTTTATCTTATAGAAGTGTAGTGCCTTACAAGGCCACATCAGATAATAAACATAGCAGGTAAATGGAAGCTAAGCCCTCTTATGCAGAAATAACTGTCTAATTGCAAAAAAAAAAAAAAAAAAAAAAGCAAAAATCCCAACTATATGCTTATGTTAATATTTGAACATTTAATAAGAAATATTTTCTTTTAATACATCTATTTCATTGCCACTGCAATAATTTTAGGTTTCATGGTAGTTTGATTTTCATTCCCTTCTGCAACTTTCCTTCCCTCATGTTCAGCCTCCCTCTGAAATCGATGAACCACATGAGCCACAAATGATTAGGGATGGGAAATTAAATGTATGAAGAAGCAGAACTAATAAAGTGCCTCGAGCAAGGCAAAGATGGAGTAAATTTACTGTAGGCTAAACAGGTCTGCAATTTTTAGGTACAAAAGAGAAGAGTATACTAGGCAGATGGAAACATAGTGAATATTTGATCTTAATGACACAGCCATCAGTCCGCCATAACGTTCATACGTTTTTACATTTCTATAGATATATAGACCTATACTATTTACACAGATACAAATGTACACACAAGTACCTCAGACATTTTTATACTTATAATTTACAAATTATGTCATATATTTTATAGCCCATAACCTCAATTTATCCACAAGATATTTTGTAGTATCCTTTTACTATCTGTTTGTAAAATTGTAACACAGGAAAATTCTTGACAACTGGTTTCAAGACTGGTCTTGTGAGTTTCCAGAGCACATGGTCATCCTCATACAGTTATTTCCATAAACTTGGAAAGGGATTCTTGCTCAAAAATACATCTCTTGCTTGCTTACTGATGCTTTACCAGTGGTCCAGCCTTCAGTTCTACAGTTGAGCCTGGTACCAAGTAGGCTTTCAATAGATTAGGCCAACAGAGCAACTACTTTTGACAGATGGCATTACTCAAATTCCTACAGAGATACAAGGACAATTTCTGATGAAATGCAGTGTAGTGGGTACCTGAAATGGGTAGAGGGGAGGGGGTTCCACTAATCAGTAAAATGACTGCAGAAAAGCAGGGTTGTCATCAAGATGCATGATTTCTTCACAATGTAGAGGTGACCCATCTTTGCTTTTTTTGGAATTTTCTCAAAGCCCCCTGTTTTATGAGGCATATATTTATTGATTTGAATGGATTTTAACATTAGCAAAATAGAGCAGTTACATGATCTGAGCTTTATCAGCAGAAACTCCACCTTATAAACTGCCAAAGGGCATTGACCACTTTATTCATTTTTACCCTGATCTATTTCTCTTTTAAAACTCATAAAAAATCCCATTTCCTAGAAAGCCGTCTCACAGGCTCCCAGTGTACCTGTTCATATCTAACACACAGCATTTGCCTCCCTCTCTGTTATTGTGGACTTGCCTTGTTGTGTGCCCCATCAGACTGTAAGCTTCCTGAGCACAGGAAAAAAAATGTATCATTCAGTTCAACTACAGTCTAGTTTCCTAGATAGAAAGTTGTTTATTGAATAAATCTTTTTATTAATATGACAGATAAAACAATTTGATTGTAAGAATTGGGTTAGCTACAATACAACATGGAGAAGTCTCAGAAACTTAAGTATCTATTTTATTAACATAATATACTTTAAAACCTTGAATCTATTTTTTTCTGAATTAAGTGCTTTATAGTTTTTTTTCTGCATTCCTGGTTCATAACATGTACATGATGAGCTTGCAGCAGAGCTATCTCATAACAGAACCTGGATGAACTTTTGTGCAATAATCGAAAATACTGTGGAATATGGTGACTTATGAGACAAACACTAAGTCACCAGAGAAGCAGGTGGTTGAGGGGAACTATTGTCTGGAAGCTAAATAACCTGCCTGTGTGGATACCTTTCCCTTGAGATGGTGGCTACTGGAAGCCAGAGACAGACCTTTCAACAAGATTAA
Organism: Chlorocebus sabaeus; assembly: GCF_047675955.1. Lineage (NCBI taxonomy): Eukaryota > Metazoa > Chordata > Mammalia > Primates > Cercopithecidae > Chlorocebus > Chlorocebus sabaeus. The sequence goes on along the minus strand of NC_132913.1, from coordinate 102,047,238 downwards.
AGAGATGCTATTAATTGCTATCGATCATGGGTCAACAAATTAAATTGCATCTGCAACTGCATCTCTGAAAGGTCTAAATGAGAAATGCAGTTAATGGGTCTGGCTGACCCAATGTTGTGATTAATTAAAAACGGAATGCAACCAAAAAAAAAAAAAAAAAAAAACAAAAAACAAAAAACAAAGGCAAAGAAATATATAAAGGGAGAAGGGTGGATAACCTTAAAAATCTCAAGTTGAAAGGTTTTCCCAGGACCTAAGTTGTCATTTAACTCTATATATTTGGTGGAAAAAAAAAAAAGAAAAACAGAGAAGGTCACAGTGAACAACTAAATACGTATTATTTTGAATTTCCGGAATTCTGGTGAGCAACAATATGAAAAACCAACATTTTGTATTTTGAAGGGGCAAATGAGGAAAGAGGTGCTGGAAACTTATAAGCAGCTTGTGTTGCAATATGCAGATAAATTGTTTCACTATCATGTGAGATTAATATTTGCCACGTACCAGTGAAAGAATTTGGTTATTCTCGCCATTCCAAATTTGACCTCCATTTCAAAAATACCTTGAAAAAAATATGACCAGTGGTAAACTTTGGCTATTCAAATTGTTTTTAGTCAAACCAAGATACAAATAGTGTTGGTAAATAGTGACAGCGTGGGCTGTCCCGAAGACTACTTCATCTGAGGTTGACTCTGAATATCTGATATATTGCCAGCATCTTCAGCGTATTGTCCTAAAATATGAGCCACCCCTAGGTAAAGCGTAAGTTGCATATTTTTGGTGGCGGCTTTATTGGCACAAATGTCCTAATCACCTGGGCTAGAAAATGTGACTGTTTTAATTCTTGTGGTTGATCCTCCATAATGTCCTTTTGTTCCTGCTGGTCTGTTTGAGTCTTGCCATTCCCAGAACAGACCCTCATTCTTCGTCCTGGACTTTTGTGACAACCTCCCTCAGTGTCTCCACCTCTCTCTCCCTAGGCCCCAAAGCATCATTCACTCTTATCAGATTTGTTTTTAAAATACAAATATGGCCATGTCACCTTGTTATTTGATGTTGATTAATCAATAGTGTCAACAAAAACCAAGTTGGATTTTCTTGGTATAATCTTCCAGGTCTTAACAATTGAGTTTCCTTCCCAGACCCAATCTCCCTCTGTGTGCCCCCATCTCTAGCCTTACACACTAAGCACATCTGACTGCTTCTTACACTCCAAATACTCTGTATTCTATTCATTTTTTGTTGCTCTATAATATTCTCTTAAATACCTGCCCAACTTGTGTCTAACTGGCAAGATCCAAATCCAATATCACCTTATCCATGAGATCGCCTTTCTGATACTATAAATCTTAATAATGATAGCTTCTTGTGCTAGGCCCTATTCTAAGCTACTTTATGGATAGTGTTCTGTTTGATACTTACAACCCTCTGATATAAAAGCTGGTTCTGCCTCTTTCTAATCATGGAAGCCTGAGAAAACAAAAAGCCTCTGTGGATTGCAGTGTTGAAGTCTGCAAAATGGGATTACCAGTCCATAATTTCACGGTGGTTATGAGGATGGTTGACTAATGAATGCAAATTACTGTCCTGTGTGAAGTAACCAGTACAGTGTCTGACACTCAGAAGCGGCTCAATAAATGGTCTCTGAATTTGATATCCAAATTCTTCTCCAACCCTGCCTACCTCACATAATTATTTAGGCGGTTTTAAAACTAAAACTTTATTCTAGAAATGTAGTTTTTTGAAAGTATCCCTACTCAAAAAACAGGTTGTAATGTGAGTACTGGGATTATTGAAATTGGAGTTTGGGTTTCAAAAATAGGAGTTCAAGATTTTAAAGAGTTAAGAAAGCAAGCCATCATATCATTACCACAACTGAAAATACTTGGAATGTAAAGCAAATTTTGAGAGTCTAAAATTAAGGGAAAGAAATTCATTCAACTCAATCTAACTCTTAACTTACGAAAGATAGTATGGTACTAGCTGTTTTGTTTCATCAAAAGATCAATATGCCTTCTGGGTGTACAAGGTTGACTAAGGAGAATCAAGTATTCATACTAGACAGGTACAGTTTGAGGCTCACTGATAATGGTGTCACCCCAATTTAAGGTATAAATCCCTTATGTATTTGATAAGGTATAGGTGAGATTGCTGGCTCAGAGATAGCATTTTGTCTTTCAAAATCATCAAAATACATTTCTTTAAAAGAGTAATATTCCCAACATAAAACCTAAAGTAACAAACCCAGGACTCTCTCTCAGCTCACAGCTTTCTCCTCTAGACTTTGAGGTGTCCTCTCCATGAGACTTGAATCTGAATTGAACTGTAAGCAGTCCTGTACAATGGACATACAGAGTAGAGAATTTCTCTCTAGTTTGACATGAAAGAAAGTCTAATCTTGTTTTAAGAAAATGGTAGTGGAGCTGGGGTGTGTATTCTTGTGTGTGGGGATGCCATGCTGATGTTTTCTTAGTGGTTGCCCTTGTTTTTCTTCCTCCAACAATGCAGAAGAAGATGATGGCAATTCATAAAATATTGTTCAGTTTTGCTCTGCATTAAGCAATTTGTCTCAAGGAGAAGAAAAATAGCAATTTACTCTTAGTCCCTAAGGAAAGCTTACATACATATCAAAGGCACTGTCTTCTGCATTCTGGTCATCAACAATTCTTGCTCTAGGGTTCTTTGACCCTTGGAGGTCAATTGGTAGAAAGCCTCTTGCCCTGCTATTTCCCTGCTCAGTCCAGAAAGAAGTTGAACATGGAGCTTTAAGAAACACACATGCTCGAAGAACAATAAACTGAGGACTCTATCAGAATTCATAGCTGAACTTAGGAGGCAAAACAACCACATCCAAAGTTATGGACTGTTTGAATCATGCAAACATCTCTTTCTCATATTTTAGAAAACCTAAGAAGTTTTAATAGGGATTAAATATTAGATGATACTAAGAATTTATTTTGTTAGGTTTAATAAAATAATGTGTAACAATATGGTCTTGTAAGAAAATGTCACTTTTCTTAGATGATTACTGCAAATTGTAGGGATAAAATCATATGATGCTTGATATTTGCTTAAAAAAAGAGGGGTTGGGCACAGTGGCTCACACTTGTAATCCCGGCACATTGGGAGGCCACAGCAAGCAGATTTATTGAGCCCTTGAGATCAGCCTGGGCAACATGCAAAACCCTATCTCTACAAAAAAATTAACCAGGCCTTATACGTCTGTAGTCCTAGCTACTTGAGAGGCTGAGGTGGGAGGGTTATCTGAGCCAGGGAGGTCAAGGCTGCAGTGAGCTGTAATCGCACTGCTGCACTCCAGCCTGTGTGACTGAGTGAGACCCTGTCTAAAAAAAAAACTTAAGGGGGATAAAGAATAAATGAAGTATTATATGGAGGGCATTATGTTAAGTGAAATAAGTCACACCAGAATGAAAAATACTGCATGATCTCACTTTTATATGCAAGCTTATTAGATTCTTGATTTGTAATTTAAGAATAACATTACCTCTTTAAAGGGGTTGCATAAGAATTAAGTGTGATGATACAAGTAGATTTCAAGTCATAGTCTCTGGCATGTAAGTATTAAATGAACTGTAGGTAGTAGCATTGGTTATTTAATAAACATTTGTTGGATTGTTAAAAATATTCACAATATCTTGATCACAGTTGAATCTGGGCAATGGGTAAATGGAGGTTCTTTATACTATTTTCTTTATTTTTATATATGTTTGAAAACTTTTATAATAAAAATTCCTGCTTTGCTACTTACTAGCCTGTGACTTTGGGCAAAGCATTTAGCCGTTTTATATTCTGGTTTCCTCAAGAACAAAGCAGAGATGACCAGAGTTCCTCTCTCATAGGTGTGCTGTATGGATTGAATACAATCCTGTGGGCCCAGAGCTTAGCACGGGGCCTGGCTCAGAGCCAGCACTCAATAATTATAGATTATCATTAGCATAGTATATGGATCTGGGGTCAGGAAAAGAATTTTACTATCGCTTACCCTCTCACTGCTGGCTTATTTGAGCCTCCTCTCGGATCCCCAAGTCAGCAATGCCTTGCATTATGAAAAATGAAAATGTGTGCAGGCAAATGCAAAAGCTAATGCTTCATTCTAATTGAATACAGCTCTAATGACACATGTACTTTCAGATGATAGAAGTAACCGAGAATTAGTCATTAAATAATGAGGGTAGGGAGAAGGGAGAAATGTGGGAAGGAAAATATACCACAAACAATGTTTGCTGGTTAACACACTTTATATTTAACAAAATAATTTTTTAATAATATATTCTTTTACACATGAAATATTGTTGCTAGAATCCCCTTTTTACAGTTTAGTGTTCAGGTTTTTTTTTTTTTTTTTTCTCACTAGTTTTCAGGCACACCATTTTTCAAAGATTTTAGAAACTGAATCGTTTTTAATAGGCATCAGCTGACAAACAAGATGTTGATCCCTTATTTTAACATAGCCGTCATTAAAGCCGAGAACCAAACGCGGAGGAGAAATAGGAGTACAGAGGTGACAGTGTGGCTGCAAACAAAGACTTCACAAGAAACAAACAACAGATGAGACCAGAGTTCTCTTGTTCAGAGTCTGGAAAGAATTTCTCAATGACCTGGGTAGAAGGAAGTTGTAAATGTTTATCAGTTTATGAGAAATTGTCACAGTATAAGTTCATCTCTCCCTAAAGGGGGAAAAATGTCAGTGCTACAAAATCTTAAAGGAAACAGCTTGTAGTGAAACTTTGAGAAAAAGAAAATCCAACAACAACAAAACCAACAATAAAACTCTCTCTCTCTAGCTGGTTATCAGAGGCCACAGAACAGCCTGCTTTCTGCAAACTCTCTGAAGAGAGATCCTTAATGGATGTCCCATTCCATTCTAGTAAATTCTGGCTGTGACTCTCACTGTGCCAATACTTTGATGCAAAATTTCTGCACTTCGGCTTCCCTGTTGCACTCTTTCTGTTTTCTAAAAAAGGACATAGTAACTCCTTAATAATAGATAAGGTACTATGCTACATGGCTCTATTAATGATATATTCTGAGTTTCCAACCTTATTCCTGTCATTTATTATTATTCTTTCTTTCCAAGAGTGTGGATTTTTGAAGTTGGCAACAGGCAACCTCAGGGCAAAGAAAGCTCTATAATACATCTCTGTCTAGACACAAGCTGAAGTGTGGAATGCCTTTACTTTTGAGTGCAGACATAAATCATGCAGCATTGCTCATGAATGATTCATGACTGTCTACATGATGTATCCATGGTGGCAACTGAAAGGCACCAACCTTGCTGCAAATTGGTGTTCTAAGGGAAGGTGGCTTGATGTTCTTCCTCAGGATGGTGCCGGCATGGCTATTTGTATCATAACACAAGCACAGTGTGCGTAAAAATGTCAGCTCCAACTGGTCGGCACATTAATTTTGGAAATGACAACTCTTTCTTGATGACAGGAGATGCTTCCAGGGAGGACAGGCTGACAATTTTAAATGAAAAACCAGTTGACAAGACTAAAAAAATACGTTTCCTGAGGGTGGGCCTATAGCATTAGAAGCCTCACTCTCTCTGGAGAAGACTGAGCCCTTGGGAATGCTGACTGTATATGTTCCAAAGGGATCAGAAGCTCACAAAAGCCACACGTGCTGCTAGAGCTTTTCTAGTGTGTTCCCTGGCAGAAGCCACTATATACCGATTATTCTAGGCCACTGGTTCTCAACCAGCTGAAATTATGCCCCTCACTCCCACTCCTTAAGGACATCAGGCATTATCTGGAGACATTTGGTTGTCACCCGCTGCTGGGATGTTGCTACTGGCACCTAGTGGATAGAAGCCAGAGATGCTGCTAAACATCCTAAAAACACATAGGACAGCCCCCACCAACAGATAATGATCTGGCCCCAAATGTCAATCCTACTAAGATTGAGACGCCTTGCTCTAGAATATGGCACTCCACAGGAGCTATGGCAGAGCCCAGGTTGGGGGAGCAGAAAAAGAAAGAACATTGATAATAAAGACAACTGTAAAGTCTCTTCAAGGACCCTATCAGATCTGTGCCAGGGTTTTTACGACAGGAGCATGGAATAAGCGACTAACTATGCCATGTGGTTTCAGAATTGTTAATTTTGCACTTGAATTGAGGTGGCATCAGATACCCTGTGTATTTTGTTTTTTCTGTTACTATACTAGCAGCATTACCAGGGCAACCTGGAGACTCTTCAAAGGTTCATTTTAAGTTTTCAGTATCTAATATATACATTTTAAAAAATGTTCAACAAATGGAATTGTATTGTGCAAGACTCACTCTACCCTAATCTTTAATTTTAATCAGCACTTGAGGTGGAAAGAGTGTCCTGAATCTGTGTTTCAGACGTAGGGCTGAGTGGTTGTTACTACAACATGGCAAATACAGTCCTGAACTACAAAAACTGCCAGCGTGTACTACTGACTTTTAGCCAAATCTGAACTCAAAAGCCAGAGATGTTCAGAAGGATTTGGATTCACAGTGGGGTTTCTCACCCTGGTTCTGGTATTTATATTGCCCGATGACTGAGTGAGTTTAGAGTGTGTTTAGTTACAAACCAAACCAAAACAAACACATTTCACATCATGAAAAATCTGATGATTAATGCTACAATTTTAAAGATCTGTCTCTCTTTGGATTCTTCAGTTAAGCTCATGGTGTTCTTTACGTAATAGATTTTGATTGGCAGTTTCAAGGTTTCCATGTGAAATGTGTGGTTTGTAAGAATTGTGAGCCCCCACGTAATGAACAAAGTACTTGTTCCCAACCCTGTCCAGCAATAGGTCCATCTATGTGCCCACCCCGCTTTCGTTAGTCTACAGGGCATGATTCACCCTAGGGGAGCAATTTACTGGATGCTCTTGTGTCTCCCAGCTCGGGAAAGATCTTTCCCCTGACATTCCTTCACCAAACCTCTTTTGACACAACTCAAAACTTTACTGTGCAGTCAAATCTAGCCCCTTAGACTCTACAAGTGAAAAAAAAAATACCACAGGAGAACAATGCCATGTACGATGTACAGAAGAGTAAAAATGAAGTAAACCAGGGGACAGTGAGCTGGTAGGTCAGAGGCATCACCAGGGAAGGAGCCTGTGCAAGGCTATTTCTTTTTGTTCCAGAAATCCGTTCGTCAAGTCACCATCAAGCATTGGTAAATACAAAAGCGATTTAGATAGCTATATACTATATATATTTTATATAGCAAGAGAGAAAGAGAGAAATTTCCTCTTAGTAAAATATTCACTTTTGTCAACCCTAGAAGGTTTTGCTGGTGACCCTGTTGTAGCTGGCAGGAGTTTGTTTTGTTTTGTGTTAAACATGTGCAGTGTTGAAGCCATAGCATCCTTTCCTAAGAACTTGTCATTGGTTGGAAGTTTGTCCTACACAGTCTGCTTGCCTTGGCATTCACGTTTTGAACACTGAGCAGGCTTCCACCAGTCCCCGTTGTGACAGTGACAGATGTTACATTCGTCCACTTTCACTTCAATGCCAGCTGGAATTATTGTAGTTCCTGCAAAGCAGTTTGGACCTGGAACACACAGATACATTGATTAGTTGATTAAATCTGCAAGCCTCCCTTTCTCCCCACCATCCAAACCCAAGCCCCAAAGCCATGAATGAGTAGGTCAGACTACTGACTTATCAAGGAATTTTCTAGCCATCTCCTTGAAATTCCGCTACCTTTTGCACACAGCTCATATTTCCCATGTATATCATGAACTTAAATAAAAAGAGACAATCTTCAAAAAAAATCGTATTGTCTGCTTCCTGAGTACATGCAGTTTTCTAAATTTAGGTTCTGTGGGTTAAACTCTATTTGTTTTGTCCTCTGGGATGTAAAGGCTGCCAATGTATGCTCTGAAACACGAGGGAGTGCTGACATGGTCTGCCTCAGATGGTGGCACCCGTGGCCTGCCCTCTCCCTTCCTGTGGTGGGTTTGAGACAATAAACTCGCTCGTTCCCCAGTTTCAGTGCCTCCCCAGCGCAGTTCCTGGAATCCCCAGCTTGTTTCTTGATAACAATGAATAATTCATGACCAGATGATTTATTCATGTCCTGAACAAGCTTTGTTAGAGGTTCATTTGATTTTTATAAATGGACTTCCTTTAATCTGCTGGCTATCTCTCTCTCTCTCTCTCTTTTTTTTTTTTTTTTTAAAGAATGACCCAAAATAGTGGGCTTTTGAAAGTCAGCAGGAATTTTATTTTACTTTTTGACATTCAAAAGCCTTATTGAAAATGTCCCCTGCTCATTATAGATGAATGTTTTAAAAATTCACCCATTTCAGGTTTTTAAAAAATTCTTGTCTGTCTTTCTCTCCTTTCTCTTACTTTCCCCTTATTTTCTTGCATTTTTTGACCTTCCCAATGTAGGAATACCAGTGCTCAGTGTTAGATATTACTATAGTTCCCAAATTCAAATGGAATAAAAAATTGTTTCCCAAAGTGCAATGGATTATAGTAGGGTGGTACGAATTGTTCTTTCTTTGAAGCAATTTGGTATTAGGTCTCGAAAGTACACATTTGGGTAAAGAGAGAGAACATTGAGTTATGTTTACCAGTGATTTATTAACCCGGCATTACTGGCCACTCACCACAACCACTACAAAGTAATAAGGCAATGCAAATCAACATCAGTGCCCTACTTTCACCTTCTTACCCCCTTGATAAGTAAGACTGTCTTTACCATCAAATAAATGAAATTTGGGGCTATGTGTAGTTCTACTTCATACTTGGAGTCTTGCTTTTATAAAATTATAATTAATTATACAACATATGCTTTTCAACACAAAGCTATTCAATATGTTATGGTTTTAATTGCCTATTGTTTCAGAGCTCCCAGACCTCAACAGTGTATACACTTACCCGTGGTGGAGTGCCTATGCCTTTCTTCACTCTGTAACACAAACGCTTAGCATGTGCTCAAGCATAAAGAGCCACGCAGAGCAGGACGGAATAAGGGTCAGCTCTGACAAGTAGCTAGCAAGCTGTCAGCCTTCGCCCAGGAGGGTGCTGCTTGTTCATTTTTTGTTGTTGTTTTTTTGAGACGGAGTCTCACTCTGTCACCTAGGCTGGAGTGCAGTGGCACAATCTCAGCTCACTGCCACCTCCGCCTCCAGGACTCAAGCGATTCTCCTGCCTCACCCTCCTAAGTAGCTGGGACTACAGGCATATGCCACCACACCTGGCTAATGTTTTACATTTTTAGTAGAGACAAGGTTTCACCATGTTGGGCAGACTGGTCTTGAATTCCTGACCTCAGGTGATCCACCTGCCTTGGCCTCCCAAAGTGCTGGGATTACTGGCGTGAGCCACCATGCCCAGCCTTGTTCTGACTCTGATTCTAAGCCACTGGCCATCCTTATTGCTGATTATTTAAGGACTACAATATTCCATAGGTCTTGGGATTTAAGTCATTGTTTGATAGATTGGACTGCCTTTGGGTCTACAGCTCCCTGAGAAAATTCAACACCAAACTGTGAATTTGTTCTGGACCCAGAACTGAGGGAGTCTTCAGAGAACTTGGCAGAGAGGTTTTTCCAGAATGTAGCTCTTTCTCCTAGGGCCCTTGTTGACAGACCTCTCTCAGCCCAACCAGTTGTAGGTCAAACAGGGTCTTGCCAGGGCTAACCTAACTTTAGAAATCATACCAGAGTGAACTTCCACCTGTTTGCCTGGCATCAAACTGGAGAAGGCAGTGGTTCCTCTTACCACCTGTCCCCTTGTAACCAAGTCTTTTTACCCTAATTGTGTACTTTTAACTTTTCCAGGTGGGAAAATAAAAAAAAAAATTGAAATAGTGGTTTTAAAAGAAGTCCCTGAACCAGGCAAGATATTATCCAGTAAGAGTTTTCCCAACTTCTTGAGAAGATTTGGATATTTGACAGTTAGAAGAATCTTAACTGTGTGAGCATGTGAGCATGCGTGTGTATGTGTATGTGTAGAGACATGCTACTGGCTCACAGAAGGCTGGATAATATCAGTGGCACAATAAGAGAGACAGGCAGGGAGGAATCTTTGTGAAAAGAGAGTTCTTACAAATCTCTATGCATATCCTGAAGGGATATTTGACTGGAGCTCTGGTTTTCATATCCACCCCTTTCTGCATATGCTGGTATCGAACTATGGTTAGTGTGTAGTTGACTAACCTCTATACACCATTTCTTCAGAGTCATTTAGAATTTGCTGCACTCTCAGCTCAAGAAATATTAATGACTGTATATTGATTGACAGAATGCAAAGAAAGATCCTTTGCACGTACCAGGCCTAACCAAAGGCACTTCTGTAAATTATATGGTAAGCTCTCACCTCTACCTGATAGCCAGAGGTATTTTACAGAATCAAAAATTCCTGTTTGATCTCATTAGCTCTAGTAGTACAGTGATTTTTTATTAGGACCCTTCTGAGAACCTTAGGTGTAACTACAGAAGTCTCAAGTTTGCTGTTAATAGTCTTATCTGCTTAAAAGTAATTTAGATAATTGTCAAGCAGAATGGTTGGCATTATTTAAAAACGGTTCTGGTTTTAGCCCTTCTTCCTTAATAGTGGTGACAGTAAATGCAGATTTGCTTTGAGCATATGAGAGCCCACCATGAGTTCTTTATGTAGCAACTCTATCCTTCTATCTATTGTCTACCTTGTATTTTGGGACTGCTTTCTTTTTGTCTCGATAGATGTAAGGGAATACGTTTCTTAGAGTGAACTCAATGGCAAAGCAACATATTTTAATGCAGAGGATTTGGAGACACTCCAGAGGGGAACAATGAAAATGATTAAAGTGAAGGCAGGCAAATAGGACCTCTGAGAAAAGGTTAAGGGGATTGGAATTATTTAATCTAGAAAGAGAAGATGGAGGAATAACTCAATAACTCTCAAAGAATGAAGGCTTATTATGTAAAAAATGGTGACCAACTGTTCTCTCCTCCTTCTGGGGCCTAGAATAGGAGGAAATGGAGACATATTGATTCTCAATGAATTGAACACACTTACACATCATGTAAATTCTTCAGAGGACTGAGAACTGAATGTAGTAGTTGCCAACAATGTGGTGTGGTCTTCTCTTTCAGTGATCTTTAAGAATATAGGAGGTAGGCCGGTTGTGGTGGCTTACACTTGTAATCCCAGCACTTTAGGAGGCTAAGGCAGGAGGATCACTTGAGCCCAGGAGTTTGAGACCAGCCTGGGCAACATAGTGAGACCTCGTCTCTACCAAAAACAGAAAGCCAGGAATGGTGATGTGCACCTGTTGTCCCAAATACTGGGGAGGCTGACTGGGGAGGATTGCTTGAGCCCAGGAGGTCAAGGCTGCAGTGACCTGAGGTTTTGCCAGTGCACTCCAGCCTGGGCAATAGAGGGAGCCCCTGCGGGGGGGGGGCGGGAAGAGAGAGAGAGAGAGAATGAATATGAATGAAAGAGAGAATATGAATGAAAGAGAGAGAGAATGAATGAGAGAAAATACAGGTATTATCTGTCAGGTATGGTTTAAGTAGTCATATCCTTGAAGACAGGAACTGAAGCTTTGTTATTTCTTATGGTCCAGGTCTACTACTGTGTCTGACAAATATTAGGAAAGTATACATTTTTTAACTGAATGAAATAATATAAAGTACGTATATATTGGAAGTGAACTTAATTTCTGAACTTATGAATCAGGCTTTGTATGTCAAGCCTAGGGTTAGTATTAAATGTATAGGAGTATTTGGTAATGAATGAAAACACATGGTGATAATTTCTTGAACATTTACTTCAGGCCAGAAATTTGTCTCATTTAATTATTACAACAAACCACATAAAAAGGTGCATGTTCTTACCTTCAGGACACTGAACCTCACAGATAAATCTCCCTGAAATCACACGTCCAGGAAGTGGCATCAGTGGGATATGAATTCAAATCTCTCAGAACTACAAGATGCTTCTAATTGCCCAGGAAAAGAGGCAGATAGCTAGGAGTGCATTACTGTGTTCCTTTGCCCAGATCCTGAGCTTCGGATCAGAATTTAGAAGTCTAGTTGGTTTTTGTGTTTGCATACTGAGGCAAGAAATTTGATGTGGCTAGAAACAAGTGAGACTGGTTTTTCTACAGGTCTTTATCAGATTTACTGGTTCTATATTGTGTATTTATATAGTCTTCAGGAATCATAATTTATGTGAAAACTAAAGGAAATTTCTCATGGAGAAGATGCTTGGGCAGTTAGACTTTCCTTTTGGCAGCAGTGAAGTTCTCACTGCTACCGGACGTAGACCAACCAAAAAGCAGAATGAAAGTGGCCCATAACTCAGGAGACCTGGCTCAAGTGGAGGTTCTATGACTTATCAGCTCGAGTGCTCTCTAACCCCCACAAAAATGGGGGTCTATGTGGTCTAGTCTCAGGATTCATGTTTTTGAAAACGTGATAAAATTGAAAACGGAATTTTTTACTGGGAGTTGGAGCTAGGAGCAAAGAGGAAAAGGTAGGAATAATCACACATGAAAACTTTTTTTTTTTTTTTTAAACGAGACATATAAGTAATTTTCCGTGCTGGGCATGGTGGCTCACATCTGTAATCCCAGCATTTAGGGAGGTCAAGTTGGGTGGATTGCTTGGCTGGAGTTTGAGAGACTAGCCTGGGCAACATGGCAAAACCCCATCTCTATGAAAAATACAAAAAATTAGCTGGGCATGGTGGTGCACCCCTGGTAGTCCCAGCTACTTGGGAGGTTGAGGCAGAAGGATCTCTTTGAGCCCAGGAAGTTGAGGCTACAGTGAATTAAGATCGTGCTGCGGCATTCCAGTTTGGGTGACAAAGTGAGACCCTATATCGAATAATAATAATAATTTTCCATATTCTGTTCTTCTCTGAGCACATATTTTGCACATCTATAAAATGAAAACTGGTTGGTAAACATTTTTTCCATAGTAGGAATCATTCAAAATAAATCTTACAAGGAAGAACAATATGAGAAATATATAACAGCAGAGTTGCTCTGGTGATTTGGCTGTGGAGAACCCAGGGCTCTATCCTTTCAGTCCCTTTTTATTCCATCTTCTCACCTCAACCTCCTCAAAATAGACCATAAAGCACCTTCCAGTGTATCTAGTGATCAGAGAACAAGCATATGAAGTGATCTTTTCCAGTTTCAATCATCCAGGATTCTACAAATCCAGCAGAAAATTGAAGGGTCTCTGTTGTATTTGTGGTATTAAGAGCTGAGCAGTTTTTTTTTTTCCTGGTAAGCCCTGAAATTGCCCCATAAAAAGGTGCATAAAAACTCGATGGAAAAGGAAGTTGATAGCCACTCTGGTTACACCTCTTCCAGTCTGTGTTTACTTATGATGTTAAGCATTAAACATCACATGATTGCATTAAGGGGAGTAAACATATAACCTGAAATAAGTACTCTAAAGGAGAGGATCACACAACTGTGGAAGGTTGTAGCCGAGAACCTGACTTAAGACTACAGAAAGGCTGGCTGTGTGTGGGGTGCAGAGGAGGAACCATTGAGTGGCTGTAGAAGGCTAATGGGGTTGAAGTGATGAGTGTAGCATAGCATGATGATGTCAGTGAAGTGGCCAGGAAAATAAGTTGGGTCAGTTTTGTACTGGAGCTGGTGTCTCATATTGGCTTGCAAGAGCAAACAGTTAACTCTTCAGGAATCTTATAATGTCATTGACACTTTTTTGATAGCTTGAAACTGGCCATGGTGGGTGTTTTTCTGTCACCCAAATCAGAAAATGCTAAATATAAGATTTTTTCCCTCTAGCCAGTTGTTAAATACTTTTGGACATATCCACTAGGCTGGGGGCCTTGTTGGCCGTGATAAAGCATTGGGAAGTCGCTGAAGGATTTTATGTAGGGGGGGAGGGTGTGTGTGTGAGTGTTACCATGAAGTAGAGACATTGATTTCATTAACTGCACCATGGTTGCTATATGATTGGTCCACAGAGCACTCATGGATGAAATAGACAGGAGCTGCCTTGAGGGATGCAGGGCTCTTAAGATTGCAGACAAAGACTAGAGCCCTCACAGGCCCTGCAACTGTATGATGGTAACGAAAACACATTCCTTTCTCCTTTGCTTTGAGGCATTGGGAGTATCTGCTGAAATGCTGGAGTGATATCAAATTGGTGTCAGCAATTAGCACATTGGCTTGAATTAGTTTATGAGATTATGCTTTATAAAAAGTAAAGTCCTAAGGGAAAAGCCCCTAGAAAATGTGCAGTTTGATCTGGGGGCGGGAGAAGAAAAGGGTTGGAGGATGGAGGTAATTTCTAGGAGGACAACACCGTTGGGTTCCCTTAGGAGACCACGGTCACATGCAATAGGATTAAGATACCAGGTTGTTGGGAGAAGAGGAGGATCCTATCTATTAAGCAACAAAACCAACCCTGGATAATTTAAGCAGAAAATACACTTATTAAAGGAAGTTGTAGCCAGAGAATATTCAGAATAGCCAAGACAACCAAGCCTGGAGGCAACATAATCACCTGTTGTGAAAGGGACCCCATGGGAGGTAATCAAATCATGGGAATGGGTCTCTCCTGTGCTGTTCTTGTAATAGTGAATAAGTCTCATGGGATCTCATGGTTTTGTAAAAGGGAGTTCCCCTACACAAGCTCTCTTGCCTGTTGCCATGTAAAACGTGACTTTGCTTGTCTTTCACCTTCTGCCATCATTGTGAGGCCTCCCCAGCCATGTGGAACTGTGAATCCATTAAACCTCTTTCCTTTATATATTACCCAGTCTCAGGTATGTCTTTATTAGTAGTGTGAGAACAGACTAATGTATAATAATATAAACATTAATTCCAAACAAGACTTCTAGAAGCAGCAGTGATGCAGCAATGAACAAGAGTTTTTGCCTTCAGGGAGTTGACATTTAAATGGGGGGTAAATCAGGCAAAATGCACAAAAACAAATAAACAGGACCATTTCAAGTCACGGAGGAGATAAAAATGACACATAGTCAAGGTCCTGGATCCAGAGTGGGAAACTAATATTTATAGAATATATTCACTATATTGCTAAAAAGTGGTTATCATGATCTCATTTCACAGGTGAGGAAAGTAAAGCTCAGAGAAATTAAGGGACTTGTTAAAGGGCAGAGAACTAAACAATAAGAGAGCTTAAGTTTCAGCCCTCACATTCTGTTTCCCAGGTTGAGTAAGAGAATTTCTTTATATGCTGATATTTACTTTATAACCATATATTTTCCTATTCCTGACTCCCCAGTTTTCTCTTGTAGGAAGCTCATACAAAATCCAGACCTAATTGATAACATGCAATTTGGGTAACATTTTGAAGATTATTTTCAAAAGCTTTTTATACATGGCCTTATGTTCTCCTCAGAGTATTATTTTTTCTGTTTTACAGGTGGGACAATAAAACATAGAAATGTCAAGTGACTTTCTCAAAGTCACACTGTTAGTAAGTGCCTGGGGTGGGATACAGCACCATCTTTTTTTTTTTTTTTTTTTTTTTTCTGTGTTCCATCCCAGAAGTCCATCTTTCTGTGAGTTAGAACTACTTTTCATTTCCTCCAAGTTTTGATAGCACCTGGGATGCTGCTGCTGTAGTAGAGGTAAAAGGCTACGATGTTTTAATTCTGTGTGTATGTGGATAAAGGGGTGAATGGATGATAGGAAGGGAAAGTCCAGCTACAAAATTCCCATGTGGGGCAGAGAAAAAGCCTCTCGAGTAGCTCTATTCAACCTCTTCTCAAAACTGCAAAGCAGGATTTGCTCCTGCGAAGCACATATGGCCAGGAAGGCAATGTGGTTCTAGTGATTATCTCGGAAGGCAGCCAGGTTGTTACAGAGATCAGATCTTTCAGTACTAGATACCCTGCTCTGTTGTTTGTCGGTTCAGATCATTTTTAAAGCTGAGACTCTTGCTTCCCAGAGACTAGGAAAGCCAGGCTGGTCAGGACCACTTCCTTGATCTTTTATGATTTTAAGTTAGTATGGTGTCCCTGAAAATTCTCCTTGGAAACAACTTCATATTGCCTAATGCTCCTTTTTTGAGTATAACAATTTTTGGTCTTGATTTGAAAATTTATTATTGACACTTAGTGTCTTCTAGAAATTGGTTGTAAATGATCTTTCTGCTGCATAAATGAGGCAGGTTCCTATTGTGTAAAGCCATAAACATCCTATATTTATTTGGCAGAGCATCTAAATCATTGTTTCAGCAAATACTAGGATTGTGGGCTTTAGTCTGTGGTTAAATTGAGTTGGATTATGCCCTTTCTCTTCACTGATTTAATTCTCTGCTTCATGCAGTCTGATAGATGCTATTGTGCTCTGAAAAAATCAAATAGGATATCTGATCAGGTGTAGCCATTTTCAGCTATTAAAATATTAGAAAAAAATGTTTCTAAAAACCAGTCATTACAGCTGATTGCAGTTAAAATTGTACTAAGTGCCTTAAACCTTCTAGTATCATGCTCCGATGCCCTTTTGGTGCCTGGGAAGAGAACAGTGATGAGACTGCAATTGCTGGAGGGAGCTTCCAGAGCAAAGAATAGAGGGCCTCTACCTGCTTTTAGTCACTCATCCCTATGTTACTTCCAAACCCTTTTTATTAGACCTAAAACAAAAAGCTTCCTTAGATTAAGGTGGCAAGATTCAGGAAATACTGTTTTCTTTAAGGCTGCCTTAAAGGTGCCTGTTAATCATTTTATTTGAAAATTCAATATTGCTGAACTCCCACACAAATTTCAGTCTGAGAGCTCCAGAGAGTTTTCTGGACCTTAAGTATGTAAGATTTATAGCCTGGCGTTCCAATTAAGTAAAATGCAAGGGCTGGAGTGAAGAGAAGAGGAAGGACGCAGTCAAGCTACACAATAGAAGTAAAGGTTGGCTGCTCTTCTTCTAATTTCAGGAAAATTCTCAGGCTCTGAGAACCTGGCATAGTTTGGGTCCTACGTTTGCCAGCTGTAGCTGTCTAGTTTCACCTTCAGGAGGATGTTTGTGATCAGAAAATGGTTTGATTTGCTGTGGTCTAAAATACTTAATCTGCTTAGTTTTTGTTTTGAATGATGGAATAATCTCTCAGCCAAACTTCCCAAGCCGAAACAAGACTAACCCCACCTTGTTAGATGTTTTAATGATTTTCAAATCATTGTCCTATTTCTTCTCAGCAATCCTAAAAGTAGGTTGTGTCATTACTGTAACACCCATTTTACAGCTGGGAACACTGTGGTTCAGAGATAGGAGTAAAGGGATACAATTAGGACCCTGGAGCCAGACTGTCCACTTTCAGTTCTGCTCCTACCATTTACTGGCTGCATGAACCCAATGTCAGCAGCCAAAAAGTGGGAATAATAATAAAGTGATAAGAGAACCTACTTTACAGTTTCCTTCCTTTTTGAAGGAACAAATGAATTCACATATGTAAAGCACTTAGAACAGTTCCTGTCACATAGTAAGGCACAAAAAATGTTAAGTTGTTGCTATTATGATTCTACTTATTGTTATTACCTGAGTTACAGTCTGTACTACTTTATGGAATCCAGGTCCTTTGATTTCTAATGTATATTAAACATTTTTTTTAAGACGTCAGTGAAGAAATGAATCTTCTTCATGTCACGAATAGCTTTTGCAAAGTGAGAGGGCATATAGCAGTGAAATCTTTTCTATGTGGATTTTCTTCAGGCTGTGTACAAGAAGCAGGACGAATGAAAACGTCTAAATAGACAGCACATCATTAGGTAGGGTCAGGGGAGGTACATTGGTCTGTTTCAGTTGTTGACTGAGGAGGGAGTCATTAGGAAAATGAAAATGGTTTGCTATGATTGCTAATGGAAATGCTGTCATTGGCTGAAAATAAAGGGCCCAGATATGATGGGAGAAAGTCTAAGTTAAGGGATAACAATATCGCAAGAACAGAAAACCAAACACCGCATGTTCTCACTCATAGGTGGGAATTGAACAATGGGATCACTTGGACACAGGAAGGGGAACATCACACATCGGGGCCTACTGTGGGGAGGGGGGCGGGGGGAGTGATAGCATTAGGAGATATACCTAATGTAAATGGCAAGTTAATGGGTGCAGCACACCAACATGGCACATGTATACATATGTAACAAACCTCAAACCTGCACATTGTGCACATGTACCTTAGAACTTAAAGTATAATAAAAACAAAACAAAGAAGTTGCAAGCTAAATAAAAGAGTAGGCAAAGATATTTATCTAAATATCTATCTTTCCATCTATTTATGTAGAGTGGTTTTGCAGGTTTTTTCCTCAGTGCTAAAAAAACTGAGATGAAATGTGAACGCCTGCCAGTCACAGAAATATTGAATTATGGCACCCTTCTCCATGGACTCTTCTGCAGTCATTACAAAGAATGAAGTACAACTTCCAGCTGACTTGCAGGGATTTCCATGAGTTATTGTTGAATAAGAAAGTGATTATGCAGATAAGTGGGTATAATAGGATCCTATGTTAGTAAAACAAATGTAGACAAACTTTGGTGCATATTTGTATAGGATTATATGATGATGGAGGGAAAATAAGCAGGAATACTATGTTGGTAACACTGTCTTGCTAGGGAAAGGGGCTACTGATGAGGGAGGAGATGTGTAGGATAAAGGGGCAGGGTAAAAAGTTAAAAACTGCACCAAAATAGGGCATCATGACATATATTTGGTCCTGCGCATAAAAATAAATTCTGATATTGGCATGCATTTTTAAATCAATGCATACATTTAATGTTGTAGTGCTTCCTTTCTTTCCTTACAATCTATTATTAAAATGATAATGTATTTGGCAACCAGGCACATCTTAGAAGGGGAAATGTGATGAAAGGCACAGGAAAGGGCAGGCCAAACAGAGGCTTCAATACTCCCCATTTCTTTGGCAATAAATTTCTAGTGCTGTGCTGCCTATTGAGTAGCCACTACCATGCATGGCTATGGAGAATTTGAAATGTGGCCTGTCTAAGCTGAGATGTGCTGGGAATATAAAAAATAGACATCAATTTTTGTACCAGTACCATGCTGTTTTGGTTACTGTAGCCTTGTAGTATAGTTTGAAGTCCAGTAGTGTGATGCTTCCAGCTTTGTTCTTGTTATTTAGGATTACCTTCCCTATACAAGCTCTGTTATGATTCCATATGAATTTTAAAATAGTTTCTTCTAATTCTATGAAGCATGCTAATGGTTGTTTAATGGACATAGCATTGAATCTGTAGATTACTTTGGGTAGGATGGACATTTTCACAATATTGATTCTTCCTATCCATGGTCATGGAATGTTTCTTCATTTGGTCACGTCCTCTCTGATTTCTCTGAGCAGTATTTTGTAGTCCTCCTTGAAGAGATCCTTCACTTCCTTTGTTAGCTGTATTTCTAGGTATTTTATTCTCTTTGTAGCAATTGTTAATGGGAGTTCATTCATGATTTGACTCTTTGTTTGTCTGTTGTATAGGAGTGGTGGGAGAGGGCATTCTTGTCTTGTACTGGTTTTTAAGGGGAGTGCTTCCAGCTTTTGCCCATTTAGTATAATGTTGGCTATGGGCTTGTCATAAATGGCTTTTATTGTTTTAAGGTATGTTCCTTCAATACCTAGTTTGTTGAGATTTTTAACATGAAGGGATGTTAATGGAACAGAATAGAGAACTCAGAAAAAACGCTGCACATTTACAACCACCTGATCTTTTACAAGCCTTACAAAAACAAGTAATGGGGAAAGGATTCCCTATTTAATAAATGGTGCTGAAAGAATTGGCTAGGCATTTGCAGAAAATTGAAACTGGACCCCTTCCTTACACCTATAGAAAAATTAACTCAAGATGGATTAAAGACTTAAATGTAAAACCCAAAACCATAAAAATCCTAGAGGAAAATCTAGGCTATACCATTCAGGATGTAGCCATAGGCAAAGATTTCATGACAAAATAATCGAAAGCAATTGCAACAAAAGCCAAAATTGACAAATAGGATCTAATTAAACTAAAGAGCTTCTGTACCACAAAGTAAACTATCATCAGAGTAAACAGGCAACCTACAGAGTGGAAGAAAATTTTTGCAATCTACTCATTGGACAAAGGTCTAATATCCAGAATCTACAAGGAACTTAAATTCACCAGAAAAACCAACCCCATTAAAAAGTGGGCAAAGGACGGGAACAGACACTTTTCAAAAGACGATACGCATATGACCAACATATTTAAAAAAAGCTCAACATCACAGATAAAGAAATGCAAGTCAAAACCGCAATGAGATACCAACCATCTCGTGCCAGTCAGAATGGCAATTATTAAAAAGTCATTTATTAAAAAGGCAATTATTAAAAAGATGCTGGCGAGATAGGAACACTTTTACTTCTGTTGGTGGAAATGTAAATTAGTTTGACCACTGTGGAAGATTGTGTGCTGATTCTTCAAAGATTTAGAACCAGAAATACCATTTGGCCCAGCAATCCCATTACTGGTATATACCCAGAGGAATATAAATCATTATATTACAAAGATACATGCATGTGTATGTTCATTGCAGCACTATTCATGATAGTAAAGATAAGGAATCAGCCTAAATGCCCATCAATGATAGACTGGATAAAGAAAATGTGGTACGTATACACCATGGAATACTATGCAGTCATTAAATGGAATGACATCATGTCTTTTGCAGGGACATGGATGGAGCCGGAAGCCATTATCCTCAGCAAACTAACACAGGAACAGAAAATCAAACACCACATGTTCTTACTTATAAGTGGGAGCTGAACAATGAGAACACATGGACACAAGGAAGGGAAAAACACACACTGGGGCCTGTTGGGGGGTGTCGTTGGGGGAGGGAGAGCATCAGAAAAAATAACTAATGAATGCTGGGCTTAATACCCAGGTGATGGGTTGATAGGTGCAGCAAATCATTATGGCATATGTTTACCTATGTAACAAACCTGCACATCCTGCCTGTACATGTACCCCAGACCTTTAAAAATTAAAAAAAAATCAGATTTCAAAGACTTAGTGCGTCTTTGAACATAAGACAAAAACAATGTGAAACAGCTCATTAATTTTTATATATATAAATTACATGTTGAAAATATTTTGGATATATTAAGTTTAGATATATACATTAAATTATATATATGAAAAATTATATATATAAAATTATATATATACACACACACACACACACACACACATTTTGAGATAGGGTATTACTCTGGTTGCCCAGGCTGAAGTGCTGTGGCATGATCTTGGCTTACTGCAGCCTTGATATCCCAGGCTCAGGTGATCCTCCCACTTCAGCCTCCTGAGTAGCTGGGACTCTAGGCTTGTGTCACCACACCTGGCTATTTTTTTGTATTTTTAGTAGAGACAATTTCACCGTGTTAACTCAGACAACATGAACTCCTGGATTCAAGCAATTGGCCTGTCTTAGCCTCCCAAAGTGCTGAAATTATAGGCACGAACTACCACGCCTGGCCAAATGTGTTCTTAAAATTATTCTTTTCTCTCTATTTTTACTTTTTTTAAAAAATGTGGCTACTAGACACAAAAAATTACATGTGTGGTTCACATAGTATTTCTACCAAATAGCACCAGCCTAGAAGAGTTATGGAAGGATGAGATGACAGGTGGCCAAGAGGAAACCGATTTTTATCCAATTTGGCAGGGAGGAATGCTAGGTGTAATGAACAAGGGCATTTCTTTACGACAAGAGTTTTCAAAGGGTGGGCACTCGATCAACTGCATCCGTATCAGTGGGGATATCTTTGAAGGGCAAATTCTCCAGCCCCATCAGACACCTAATGAATCAGCAACACTGGGTATGGGGCCCAGCAGTCTGTGTTTTAACAAACATTCCAGATAAATCTGATGCAGGCTAAAGTTTGAGAATCATTGCTTTAGAATAAGGCAGTGCTTGGATGAAAACCGTAACATCGGGAACCAGGAAGAGAACGTAGTCTGTGTTTTGGAAGAAGCTTCAAAATAGATGGAGCTTATCCAAAAGGCAATGAACTCACCATGCTACAAGAATATAGGCTTTTAGCAAAGGGTCATTTCTAAGGAGAAATTCTGAGCAAGTAAATGGTGGTTAAATGGTTCAATTACTTTCAAGTCTCAGCATCAGCCTTTGAGCTGTCATTATTGTGTTTCTTTGATAAGTGTGATTTTAGCCTACATGACAGCTTGAGAATGAAGGAGACATGTGTGAAACTTGGCATTTGGAACCATTTTGGGTGCTTTAATGACCTCACTTACTGAAAAACAAGCCAGTTATCACTGGACAGAAAATAGTATATATTTGTCTTTGGGATTGAAACAGGTTAAAAAAAGATAGTGTTACTCAGTTTTGTCTACCTTTCATATAAAATATAAAATTTCTTTAAACCACACACCTTCTACTTCTGACAATTAATTTAGTATCATCTTTGAAAACTGCCTAGTTCCTTTATGAAAAAATGTGAAACCTATTTTCACTTCATGAAAATGATATGCTTGATATGCGTAACACACCAGAATGGAAGTCATGTTCTCACTCAGGGAAAGGGACATGGGACATGGAGTATACTTGTCAACAAAGTGGAACATTACTACAGACAGACACGCCCACCCACCCACACACCACAATGAAGCAGAAAACTTCCTATTTTTATTCTCTGTGTTCAAAGACACAAAATGCCTTACAACTAAAAAAAGATGAGTATGTTATTTCATTATTGGACCATACTACCAAAGATGCCCCGCTAACATTTCCATGGTTTTTATAGTAACACATTATTACACATGCCGTGGGTAAATGAAGCAACAAAGTGGCATTTTCTTTAATGCATAAGCTAACTGGCTGTAGATAGTTAATAACTATCAAACAGAAATAATAAGATCAGTATAAATAAGAGTCCACAAACTGTATAATGAGGCCAGTTTGTTTTAAATCATAATACAATGATAATTTAGAACTCCATAAGCAAATATTAACTACCCACCATGTACCAGTCATTGTTTCAGGCACTGGAAATATAATTTCAACAAGACAAACATACTTCTTTCTTGTATGGATGTGGTATAAGTCGATATTGAAAATTAGGCTGGGCTCAGTGACTCATGCCTATAATCCCAGCACTTTGGGAGGCTGAGGTTGGAGGATAGCTTCAGGCCAGGAATTCAAGACAAGCCTGGGCAACATACTAGATCTCGTCTCTATAATTTTTTTTTTTTAATTAGCTGGGCATACAGCTATTGTTTTAACTACTTGAGATGCTGAGATAAGAGGATTACCAATGACATAACCAATTTACTTTTTACATAGATTACACTGTAAAACCACATTAGAGCATGTGGATAATGAGTTGATACAGAGGCAGGGGCTGTGTTGCTAGAAGTAGAATAATTGAGTCAATTTTTTCACTAGTCCAGACAAAGATAACGGGGGGTGGTGGCCATGAAGAAGGGAGAGAAGTGAGTGGGTGTGAGCAGTATTTAGGCAATAGAGCCAGCATGATTCTCACATGTTGGTGGTAGATTGAGTGTGTGGAATAAGGTAGAAGATACCCCTCAAGTTTCTAATTTGAGCAAGTGTATGGAATGCTGGAGAAGGGGCAGGATTTGGAGAAAAGGGAATGAAGTCAATGTTAGAAAGTCTGAATTGATATACACATGAATCATCTAAGCAGAGATGAATTGGGGAATAGAATTGACTGAGCTGGGCATAGAGAGGTGGAACCCCTGGCAAACGAATGGTAATTGAAGCCAGGGGAGTGAATGAGCATTTGATGTCCTGCAAGAAGAAAGAGGGCCTAGGACGACATGGTCATTTAAGGGAAGACAGATGAGATGGAGCCACCTAAGATGACAAAAAAGATTTCAAAAAGGAAGGAAAAAGCAATACATGATAGCAGAGAAGCAAAGGAAAGGAAAGGTTTCTGGCAGGAGTGTGACGGCAGTGTCAAGTGCAGCTGAGATGGGCGTGGAGATAAGGCAGAGACAAGCTCCTTGGTGACCTTGCTTGACAAGCACAATGTCTGCGGAGTGGTGAAGGCAAAGGCCAGGCTGGGGAAGACTGAGAAATGGATGGGAAGTAAAAGCTGCAGAAATGAAAGGAGTGCAGTCAGTAGCTGTAAGAGACAGTGCAGAGGGAGGATAGTTAAAATGAGAGAGAAAGATCTTTAAATGCTGGTTTCCCACAAACTGTTATCGTGGTAGTGAATAAGTGTCACGAGATTTGATGGCTTTTATAGGGGGAAACCCCTTTAGCTTGGTTTCATTCTCTCTCCTACCACCCTGTGAAGAGGTGCCTTCTGCCATGATTGTGAGAAACAATCTGGTGGGAGAGAGAGGTTGAATGTAAAAGAGAATGGGTAGGGAGACTACAGTACTTGAGAAAGCAGAAAGGCATGAAATTCTGTGTTCTTAGATGGGACGTGGGGGCCCTCTTCTATAGTAATAGGCACTGGAGCTGAAATAATTTCTGTCTGATAATTTCTATTTTCTCTGAGCAGTAGGAGAGACCCTAATCTGCTAAGGGTGAAGAAAAGATGAAAAAAGGAAATGGTTGAGACAGTCATTGAGGCAAATAAAAAGTCTACTGACTGGGGATGCATAATACCATTGTTTGAGTAGGGTTGACAGTCCCATGAGGAAGACTACTATAATTTGTAGTGGTATCAATTTGGTGGCTTGTGTGGTCTTTCCCATCAGAGCTCAGCAATATTGTGGAGGAGCATCTGATACGGTTTGGCTGTGTCCCTACCCAAATCTCATCTTGAATTGTAGCTCCCATGATTCCCATGTGTTATGGTAGGGACCCGATGGGAGATAATTGAATCATGGGAGTGGTTTCCCACAAACTGTTACCGTGGTAGTCAATAAGTCTCATGAGATTTGATGGCTTTTATAAGGGGAAACCCCTTTAGCTTGGTTTTCATTCTCTCTCCTACCACCCTGTGAAGAGGTGCCTTCTGCCATGATTGTGAAGTCTCCCCAGCCATGTGGAACTGTGAGTCCATCAAACCTTTTTTTCTTTATAAATTACCCAGTCTCGGGTATGTCTTTACAAGCAGCATGTAAACCGATGAATACAGCGTCTGAGGCAGATAGTCATTATTTAATATCAGTGTGACCTCAGGCATGTCACTTACGCCCTCTGTCTCCTCCACCCTGCACTGTTTCCTCATCTGTGAACTGGGAACAGTAAGAAGACTCCCTGCCCCCGTAGGGTTGCTGTAGTTACTAAAGAGTCAGTGCACATAATGTGCTGAGGATGGTCAGCACGTGGTGTGCACTGCAACTGTTAGCTATAATTTAGGCTTGAGGTTTTGGCAGGCATTTGGGATGCTAGGAGCAAAGGAGTGGAAGATATTATTAACAAGAGAGTGGTTGAAATGATAGACTAAGGAGTTAAACTGGAGGAATAGGGAAGTGAGGAGGTTGATTTTAGAAATCACTAGATTATTTTGTATCCACTGGAAGTCCTCCTGGTATGGATTCCTGGCCTCAGATTGTAGTATGCTAGATTTGCTGACAGAATTAGAGTGTGTATAAAAAATGAACAACATTACCAAGCTCTGTTACCTTAGCTCCTACTCTTCTTTGGCTGTGGCACCCAACACATAAGGAATTTACATCAAAAGATATTATATTGTTGTAGGGTATTTTTTTGGGTGGGAGTAACTCTAGCTCGAAGTAGTTCCTGTGTGTGACCCTTCATGTTTCTAAATTCCCATGAAATAAGAAAGTTCTCAAAAAGAGAAATTATAAGAAACAATATTAAGGGAATGCCTCAAGTTAAGGCAATTTTGTTTTCAGGCTGTAAATTTGCCAACTGTGTTTTTCTCCTTGAGGTCCGCAATGTAATTTAGGCCAGAAAAACAATCAGTTTGGCCCAAGCTTAAATTGCTGCAGAATAAACAACCTCCAAAACGAAACTTTATTTATTTTTTGAGATGGAGTCTTGCTCTGTCATCTAGGCTGGAGGGCGGTGGCATGATCTCGGCTCACTGCAACCTCCACCTCCCAAGTTCAAGTGATTCTCCCGCCTAGGCCTCCTGAGTAGCTGGGATTACAGGCACACGCCACCATGCTGGGCTAATACAAATACTTTATTTGTATTTTTAGTAGTAGAGGAACTCTCTGCATTTCTGATGTGCTGAGACTTGATGTGCTCATCTGAGTGTGCTGGTGAACACACTTGGAGGCGCTCTTTTGTCTCAGAGAGTACATTTTTGTAATCATTGAGATTATAGATTGGGACTTTTGCTTTTTATCGTAAACATAAATGGGCTTTAGACAACAACATTTATTTCAAAGTAGGAGAATGATTTAGATTTTTTATGATGAGAATATTACTGAATATTACTGAAAAGCCTATTGAGCTTTCTGAAAATAAGAAAACAGTTCATACACTAACGAGCAAATAAATAAAGTACAATTATTAGACTAGGGGATGGCCTCCAGGGAGTTTAGAAATCTTAGTTTTTATTCTTGCCTGTGCAAATAACTTTTACCTGAATTTAAAGGAAACATTTAGAAGTGGGGTTGGTAGAGACAAGAGAGGTCAGGAGAAATACTGCCACTCTTAGCTCAAATGTATCCCCAAACCTGTTCTCTTCCCAGAAATTGCCAATGGACAGATGTCAACTATTAAGAATAGTTAATTATTCATTTATTCAAAAACATGTATTAATGGTTTCATATGTGCCAGAGATAGCAAAATACTGGAAATAAAGTGATAAGAAGATGTATTTCCAGCTCTCAATGGCCTTTATTGATGAAAAAGAATCAAACTCTAAAATATTCGAAGGAATTTATTCTGACCCAAGTGTGAGTGACCAAGGCCCCAGGCACAGTCTCAAGAGGTCCTGAGAACACATGCCCAAGGTGGTTGGATTATAGCTTGATTTTATACGTATTAGAGGGATAGAAGTTACAAGCAGACATCAGTCAATACATAGAAGGTATACATTTGTTCGGCTGCAATGGCAGGACCACTTGAAGTCGGGGAGGGAGCTTCCAGGTCATATGTGGATTCACAGATTTTCTGATGGGAATTGGTAGAAAGGGTTACACTCTTCCTGAATAGTTAAAATCAGCAGAAAGAAATGTTTGTAGTTAAGATGGGGGCAGGGGTTGCGGAAGCCAAGGTTCTTGTTATGTAGATAAAACTTCTTAGCTTCAGAAAATATATGGTAAATGTCTTTTATCAGACATGTGCCAAAGTTAGTTAAATGTGTCAAACTTAGTTAAATCTTTCCTGGATCAGGAAAAGACCAGGAAAGGGAAGAGGATTCTTTAGAGAATGTAGATTTTCCCCACAAGAGACAATTTTACAGGGCCATTTCAAAGTATGTCAATGAAATACACTTTAAGGTAAAATACTGTTTCTTTCAGTGCCTGCTATCTGTCATGTCATACTATTCTAGAGTAAGGCTAGAATTTGGTATCTTATTGCTACAAAGAGTCTGTTTTGTCAGTCTTAAGATCTCTCTTTTAATGTGAGTGCTTGTCAGTTGTGCCTAAATTTGTTTTGTTTTGTTTTGAGACGGAGTTTTGCTCTTGTTGCCCAGGCTGGAGTGCAATGGTGCCATCTCGGCTCACTGCAACCTCTGCCTCCTGGGTTCAAGTGATTCTCCTGCCTCAGCCTCCCAGGTAGCTGGGATTACAGGCATGCACCATCACGCCTAGCTAATTTTGTATTTTTAGTAGAGACAGGCTTTCTCCATGTTAGTCAGGCTGGTCTTGAACTCCCGACCCCTCTTCGGCCCCCAAAGTGCTGGGATTACAGGCAAGGCACATCTGCCCTCCCACCCCCAAACCCCCCACCTTTCTCATCATGGCCTGAACTAGTTTTTCAGGCTTACTTTGGAATATTCTTGGCTGAGAAGGGGGTTTATTCAGTCAATTGAGAGGCTTAGAATTTTATTTTTGGTTGATACCTTACACTGTAACAAACAGGCAAATACAAAGTTAGAAATAGGGTGTTACAGAAGAATGTAAATGGGATTTAATTGAACTGAGGAAGAGGTAGGCTTCCTAGAGGATATCAAGACTGGAGTCTTGTGGGGTGAAAAGGAACTATTTTGGTGAAGAATCAGGATGGTAGTGGTGGGTTGTAGAAAGAGTCCAAGATGAGTTAGTGGCCTGGGCAAAGATGGGCTTGTGGTCTATTGGAGGGATACATGTGAGCAATTCTGTGTAGCTGGGATCTTAAGGTGCCAGTGGGAGTCTTGGGAATTGAGGCTGGAGGAAAAGAAGATGCTGTGGCCCGGTTCTACAGACCTTGTGTGCCATACTGAGTAGAAGGGATCTTACTGTGAAAGCACTGAGGAGACGCTGCAGAATTTTTGTATCGTGTTTATGCTGTAAACCAAAAATAAAATTCTAAGCCCCTCAGCCAACTAATGGACCTTCCCCTTGGCCAAGGGCATTCCAAAGTTAACCTGAAAAACTAGTTCAGGCCATGAAGGGAAGTGGGGTTTCTAGACATGCCTCATTTTACTTTCCTACCCTTTGGAATCCAGGCACAGCTGACCAGCATTAACATCAATATAGAGACATTAAGACTGAATAAAACAGGTTCTTTAAGTCTAATTTTAAAAAAATTACAATCTATTCTCTCTGAAGCCTGCCACCTGGAGGCTTCATCTGTATGATAAAACCTTGGTCTCCATAACCCCTTATCTTAACCCAGACACTCAAGGTCTTTAGATAAGAACTCTTTCAACCAATTGCCAATCAGAAAATCTTTGAATCTGCCTATGGCCAGGAAGCCCCCTCTTCCAGTTGTCTCACCTTTCTGGACCGAACCCATGTACATCTTACATGTGTTGATTAACATCTTGTGCATCCCCAAATTGCATAAAACTGAGCTGCTGCCTGACCACTTTGGGCACATAATCCCCTGGGACTGTGTCATAGGCCATGAATCACTCATATTTGGCTCAGAATAAATCTCTTCAAATACCTTACAGTGTTGGACTGTTACTGTCAACAATGCTTTAGCCAGATCACTCCTGTTGGTCTGTAGGGTGGGGGTGGAAGGCACCCAGACTAGAGGGAGCAAGAGCAGCAGCTGCTTCTGGAAAGGGATGGGGAAGGACCACATTGAACTAGTGGCAGTAGGAGTGGAGAAGAGGGGATGGGCTGGGGAGACACTGAAGGCAGTAGAATTGATAGAATGTGGATACATAAGAGTTATGGAAGAGGAAGGAAATAAAATGGTGCCCATGTTTTTTGCTTATGTACTCAGTAGTAGGTGATATCTTTTGAGAAGAGAAATATAAAAGAGGCAAGTTTAGGAGCAAAGTCTAGAGTTTAGTTATAGAGAGAGTACATTTTAAATGTCTCTGGCTTACAAGTGGAAAGCTTAAATTAAGTCGTCGAATATGAGGGTTGAGATCTCAAGGGAAATATTTGCTCTTGAGGCATCATTTTAGAAGTCTTCAAGAGAAATACAGTGATTGAATTCATGAAAGTGGATTCCTATGAAGAGAGAGAATATATAATAGGAAGATGACTAAGGAAGGAATCCCAAGGAACTAACATTTAAGTCATGAGTAGAGAAATAGAACCCTGGGAAGGAAGCTGTGAATTAATGATTACAGAAATAGGAGTAGGACGATAGAATAGAAGTCAGTGAAGAAGAAGCTTGTAAGGTTTTAATAAGGTGTCCAATACTACTAGAATGTTGATTAGACCAAGGTTTGAAAGCATCCATTGAGTTTATCATCCAGCAGGTCCTGAATGGCACTGTGAGAGCAATTCCTATGTCATTGTGGGGATAAAATTGGACCTCTGTTGTTTTAAAAGTGAGATTTGGGGGAAAAAAAGCATGTTGATTACACATTCAGGAAGGCTCATTTTGAAGAGAAGGTGAGATGCAGGGCTAAGTAACCAGAGGGAGGACTTATTTGTTTGGAATTTATTCATTCTGTCAACTTCTGAGGCCTATTTTTCTTTAAAGATCAGGGACATGTGTTTATCAATATGCTGAAAGGAAAAAGCTAGTAGTGAGGAAAGGTTGCAGGTTTGGAAAAGAAGTTCTGAGTGTTCATGTAGAAAATGAGTTCCAGGAATTGCGAATCACAGTGAAGTTGATCTCCGGACCAGCAGCAGTGGCCTTCCAAGACAGCTTGTTAGAAATGAGCAACATCAGGCCTTAAACACTAAACCACAATCTGTTTGTCAACAGGAAGAACAATTATTTTGCAATATGAAGATAAGAATGGGGACAGGTAAGTTTCTTGATGTTGGCAATGAAGGACTTAAAATGATGCTGTTTCATTTTGCTGTGAAGGAAAGGCATAGTCTGCTGGGGGTGAGTGCATGCAGTTAGAGTCAGCTCTTGAGGTCTGCATGGATATCACTGACAGCTTGACTGGGAGAAATACCCTGGCCTCTATTGTGGTATGAAGAGGAATATTTGTGTGGGTGTCTCTCAACAGCCAAAGGCTGGTATTGGAGGAGGCAGACATTTAGATTGATGCAGGTTTGGGATTTTGCTAGGCAAGTGGGAATCATCGAGAAAGAGGGTGGATTAATGAACTGCAGGTTTTAAGTTGGAAAGAGAAGTCAACAAAAATCACTAAGAACTGATAGATTGGAATGAAATGGGAGTCAATCATAGTCATTAACAGAAATGAGAAATATTACACTGCCAGCAACAGTGAATGCTTGTCCAAAAAGAGCTATTATTTCTCCCTGAGTAATTTTTTGTTTGTATGTTTTACAAATAATTTGTCTAAAGCATTCACTATTTTCTTCCTTCCCCTAGTCGCCTATTATAAAATCTGAGACTGCTCCAGGCACTGAAACTGCCCACCAACATAGTGTCTGTGGTACTAAATCTACTACAGTTCAAGGTCCTTAAAATAAGAATAAGAAGATTTGTAAAATTTGACTGAGACCTTTAAAATATCAGAACTATATTCTTTCCTGTCTTGAATGTCCTTTATATTTTCTTCCTATTTGCAGAATTTATACTTGCAGCATGTTATGAATGCTACACTGATTTTCCCCTGAAAAATATTCTTTCTTTAACCTTCGAACCTCAGAGCACTTAGTTCTTCCCTTACGATACCATGTAACTATCTTTTTCTTTTAAAACATAGTTCAACAGTTTTATTCGTTCCAAGAGACTGTAAAATCTTGAATAGAAGGAGCTGTTTTGCTAATTTTTGTTGCAGTGCTGGGCAAAGAGACAGTTGTGTAGCTGAGTCATAGGGTTCATAAATGGAACTAGAGGCCCAGAAAGAGAGCTGAAGAGAGGGCTGGTAAAGATTACAAAAGGTCTTTTGTAGCAAAATTAGATGTTTAAATGTTAACCTCTAAGGAATGGGGAGCCACTGAAAAGTTTGAGGTAGGGAAGTGACATGATACTAACATTTCTGAGCGTGCGCTCTGTTCAAAATATGGACCGAAAAAATGAGCAGGATCAAAGACCAGGATGTGAGTTACAAAGCTATTGTGATTGTCCAGGCAAGAGATGAGTCTGAAATAAGGCATGTATTTATATATAAACAGGAAAAAAATCTTCATTTAGTACATTGTAGGATTTAATGATGTTGGATATAGAGAATGAGGCGGGGAAGACACTTCTAGCTCATTCCTAGTTTCTGAACTGAGTTGGCAGGTGATGTCGCTCACTGAATCAGAGAAGACAAAACAGGTTCAAGGAAGAGGAAGTGGAAAGAGATGATATGTGGCAGGTGGGGAGTGATGAGTTCAATTTTAGACATTTAAAAATATTTGATTTTTGGTAATAAGTGTTGGCTGGATACATTAAAAAATAAACAAATGAATAAATAATAAATGAATATTGAGACTGTTTTGAACTTTAAGAAAGAGGCAAGGTTGAAATGGAAACATATTATTAAGAATGTTTATATTTCTTTTCCCCAAGTGGAACTGATTAACCACTCCTACGGCTGAGTCTGTTGTACGGAAGCAAAACGTGGTTGAAATTCCACTGACCTTTAGAATATACCCACGTTTTCATATGATGTTCATTTTCATTCCAAATGGCACAGCACAGCCCTAGGGATTGTTCTTCCTGGAGCATTTGAGCAATAAAGAGAATTTGTGCAGTGCTTGCATTTCACATGCGGGTTTCAAGCCAACTTGATTCTAAACACTGCGTTAGCCACTTTTAAAATATTTGCATATCTGGATTTGTCTCTTTGTACCAGTAAGTTTGCAGAGTGATCCTGAAAGATGTTAGAAGGTAAAATCTTTGATCCAGCTCAGTGTTTATCTCTGAGCCTTAGCAGAGGCACCTAGATAAGGCAATGAAAGGGCATCAAGGCTGTTATGTTTAGGAACAAGAAGGCTGATCCAAGAACTCTATCTTATAATTCTACCCAGATCTCAGTCTTTGATAACATAAATATATGCCTAGGCCAACTTTTTTTGTTTTGTTTCATTTTGTTTTGTTTTGAGATAGAGTCTTGCTCTGTTGCCAGGCTGGAGTGCAGTGGCACAATCTCGGCTCACTGCAACCTCTGCCTCCCGGGTTCAACTGATTCTCCTGCCTCAACCTCCTGAGTAGCTGGGATTACAGATGCACACCACCACACCCAGCTAATTTTTGTACTTTAAGCAGAGATGGGGTTTCCCCATGTTGGCCAGGCTGGTCTAGAACTCCCGACCTCATGATTCACCCATCTTGGCCTCCCAAAGTGCTGGGATTACAGGTGTGAGCCACCACGCCTGGCCTAGGTCAACTTTTTAATATGGTCTGTTTGCAGTAGCATAAGTTAATGTTGTCCTGATTGTTTCTTTTCATCTGTGATTCTCTGGTGCTTTAGAGAGGGAAATAATGTCCTAAATCAGTGAAGTTGCTACATTTGTGTCCCCTTTGGTATACATACCTTTGGTAGGCTGAAAAATGGCCTCCTGAGGATGCCCACATCCTAATCCCCAGAGCCTGTAAATATGTCACCTTACATGGTAAAAGCGAGTGTACTGACACAATTAACTGAAGAATTTTGAGATGGAGAAATTAGCATAAATTATCCAGATGGGTCCATTGTAATTACAAGGGTCTAATAAGAGGAGCACAGGAAAATCAGAGGAAGTGTGGGGAATAAAGCAAGGAGCTAGAGAGAGGAGACAAAATGGTCTTGAGCCGAGTAATGCAGGTGGTCTCCAGGAGTTAGAAGATGCAAAAAACAGATTTCTTGGAGTCTCCAGAACAAATGCAGCAGTCTTGCCAACTGCTTGGTTTCAGACTTCTGATCCACAGAATTGTACAAGAATAAATGTGTTTTCTTTTAAGTGATTAAGTTTGTGGTACGTTGTTACAGAAGTGATAAGAAGGTAACTACCCCTTGAATCAACATGTAGATAATGCTGAAGCAGGAAGGATCAGTCTAGATGTAAAGTGGAATTTCCCAATTAATTTTAAAGGAACTTCAAACTGTGTATTGACTACAAATGCTGCCATTAGTGCTCTTAAAAAGAATCTCTGGAAGGCAAAGAGCTTGGCTTAGCCTAAACATGAGTTAAAATAGTTGGCCACCATAAACAAGCTATTATCACAGCAGCCCCTTGACAGATTGTCTGTTAACAACTTGGTTGGATTTGACTAAAGCATTTGTGATCTACCTTCAGCTACTTTATGTATACTAAAACATCAAGGATGCTTCCATGCTCTCAGAATGGTACCTCAATCCACTGGACTTGGTTGAGTTCCCTGCTTAGCTTTCAATTTGTAAGCAGCGTTTTAGAGTATTTATATCATGCAGGAAAAACATGGACATTTATTTATGAATTGTAAGTCCTGGCTTGCACTGTTTATTTTCAGAAATCAAAAGTACATCATCTCTGCCAACATGCATTTTTTTTAAATGCCCACGCAGATCCCAGAGAATATTGGCACAAAAATTTAAAAAATTGTGTAAGTGTTTTAAGCCTGTAAATTGAAAGCCTTGTGTTGTCAAGCAGTGATGGAACACCCATAATACAGGAGAGATGTTGAGCCACATGGCTCAGAAGTAACAAGTAGTACACTAGCAATTGCTTTGGTAGTGTACTACTGGCAAAGAGCCTCAGAAAAGAAAGCGTCCATGAGTCATACGATTTTTGGAGGTTTAATGACAACCCTAGAATTACATTGGCATTAGCCTCCAAATTGAGAAGACACTTGAAGGCAGAATTCACATTAGCTTGCATGACTCAGTGTGAAACCGAAATCATGAAAGCATCTGGAAGAATAAAAACTCTAATGCATACAGTTACAGGCAAACCTTCATGTATTTGTGGACTGAATCAACAAGCTCTGCTTGGTGCCTATGGCATACTATTCACTGTGCTTCTTCAGGACAAAATGGTTTTTACAACTATTAGTATGAGAGAAAAGTCACTCTAAGAACTGATAAAGTCATTGCAAGGCTGTTTGTTTTCCACCAAAACTCAGTTACTTATGTGCTTTTCCTTATTTGATTCCCATGAAATCTCTGTAACTTCATGTGTCTATTACATTGTAAGCACATAAAACACTTCTATTATTGAATCCTGTCACTGGGGGAGAAAGCTAGATAGAATTTAACTGAGTTTTGCTCTATAATGATCTTGAGTAAGTGTTACTCCCTTGATCTACTCAGTAACTTCCATGTTGATGCTAGTCTTTATCATTAAATTAATTGTTGCATCTATTTTGAAGGAGTACCTACAGAGACACCAATAACACAGATGTCAATAATCACAGACCACATGGTAGAAAGTGTTTACATATCTTCTACCCTTTCAGCCCTAGTAAATTTTACCTTGCACTGGATTATATGTCGAACTTTCTCCCTCCTGCTCCAGGTTATAGGAATCTAGATCTAGATGTTTTGTTCTACACTGGCTGTTCTCCCTTAATCATACTTAAGTTCTAGGGCTGATTCAAGGATTCCAGGAGGATGTAAACTCAAAAGTTTGAGGATGGAACCCCAAGTATTCTATTTGTTTTCCTAAAATTTCCTCAAGCTTCCAGTTTACTTCTGTATGTATGTCAGCATTCAAGGGGGTCTTCAGATCCTGATTTTAAAAATGCTACTAGCTTGAGCTGACTATCTTCTTTTTAGGGCCTTCCTTGTACTTTGCTCTCTGTCTCTCTAAAGTATTGGACATAGAAGGCATTTATGGACACAGCTATTTCCACACTGGTCTTTGACCACCACAAAGACACTTAGGACATGGCATAGAAGGAGTCAGTAAGTGTAGCATGTATTTCAACAATACTGCTGAAAGTAGGTTTTGTCTTTGGTATTAAAATTAGGGTATCATCCTTCTTGGGGTATCCTCTGTGACACTCGACTTTGACATAGAATAACTTTAACATGCCAACTCTACCAGTGAAAACTTTCATTTCACTCATGTCACTTGTACGGCTTATAATATTCAGTGTTCTTGGTATTTGCTAAAAATGATTTTCTATAAAAACTGGAGCTTCAGGGATGGAAGACTGCCTTTCACTTCAAATATGCAAACATTATAACAGAAATCATATGACAAGGTTTCTGGGTACCTGAACAATACACGTGTTTTCTGTCATTGTTAAAAATCTGCTATTTACGATAATTTGCCCGGTTTGTGTGTGAACATTACACTTCATTTTTATGAAACTAACAATCTCTGGCAATGAGGACAACTGCTGCATTGAAGCGCAATATTACTCCTACTGTGGCCATTTCTAGGATAAAAAAGTACTTTTGCATGCTTTCCACTAGAACATTATTGAGTAGGGAAGGAAAACATTAGAATTCAGGAGAATCTAGGAGAAGCTAAAAGAGACAGCAGACAAGATCTAGGGAACATTTGGCTGGAAGAAAATGAACACAATGAGCATATGGAAATCAAACTGAAGTTTTGTGCATCTTGTCAGCTATGTGCCAAAAGCTGCAGCAATTCCTTCACACTGCTTAGTAAATGGGCCTGACCATAAGAGAAAATGAAAGATTCAATACTGTGAGGAAGCTCTCTAGACTGTTTTAGGGCCAGTTCATTTCCTAGAGCTAAGCTAGGGGTTTCCTCCCATCCCTTGTTTATACAAATTCCCTCCACCCCCTCAACCCCAACCATGCTAATATTTATGTTCTGGCATGTGATACCAACTCAAATCCAAAGTTAGCTCGCACGGCTGGAGATGGAGGTGATAGGAAGGTAGATACAGAAATGCCTTTTAGAAATGGAATACATTATGGTTGGTGAACATCCCTAGTATTCTAGCATGTATGTGCTGGATCTAGTGTGTAAAATTTGATCTAGTTGATGCTGAATGATTAAATGGTTTTATGGATTTTTTTTTTCCTTTACAGTGTGGGAGTGAGAAAGATCAGGCATGTTCTCAAATGGTACAGTGAGGACCCGTGGGATATTATGGTTGCCTCTGTGGCCAGAGTGTTGGAACAAAGTCACCAAGAATGTCTATGAAATTTCTTGATTTCCCCAGTAAGTCCCACTGAGAAAGTTTTTTGAAGCTCTATTTTCAATGTGGTTGAAATTGACAAATCCTCTGTAAAACGGCCACAGAGATAATTCTTTTTCAGAGGAGATATCAATGCTTTTCCCTTCGGTTTCTGCCAGCTCTGGAACTTCAGAAACATCACATTATGTTGTATTTTGAAATATTTTGTGTCACATAAGATGCCATTTACTTTGTTTGAACTTAACATCACTGTCACAGATACTTGAACAAAATGACTGTCTTGCTTAAAACATTCTCTTTACAAAGACCATGTGTTACTCTCATATTTGGTTAAAAAAATTTGTGTCATGAATCCAAACAGTAACAGCCATGTGTAATTCTATATTTTCTACAGCAGTTTGTTTAGGACTGATATTCAGTGTGTTGACAAAGATAGTACTTAAAGATGAGCAGTGAATAACAATGGCCTTTAAAGGGAGGGTACACGCAGATGTAACACATGTCAGTGCTCCTAAAGTACCTTGTAGATATTTTTTCTATTTTAATATCTCTCTATTTGCAAAAATACTTTTATCCACTTTGACTGTATTACTACTTTGCTCTTATCTTTTATAATCCTTCGAAGTTTTATGTACATCATAGTGCTTTTCATAGTAGTTTTCCTATAATTGCTAGTGGATGCATATGGCAATGAATTTCTGGAGATTGAGATTTTAGACCCTGCTTTCCAAAGTCACCTAGAAGACTTTGTAGTTCAAGTGGTATGGAATATGTGAAAGATCAGGATAATTGGGAAACAACATAGCATAGTAAATTTGGGGCCTTTGATTCACATCTTCGTTTTGTACTTACTAGCTACATAGTAAGTTACTTTGCCAAGTTACTGAACTTCTCTATGCTGTAGTTTTTTTCATCTGCAAAATGGGACAATAATAGCGTCTACCTCATAGGGTTGCTACGAGTGTAGCACACCCTATAGCATAATAGAAGAGATCATTCCATTAACCTTTTGTAATCATCTCAGCAAATTTGCAATAAACATAGTAGTGTCCCCTATTATAGGAAACAAATTGGAACTCAGGGGGAAGAGACTTTCCCAAGGCTCATTTCAAAATCTATGTGCCATTCACCATTATTCAATCACGTTTTTGGTTACCAAGTCTTGGCTAGAGACTCTCCACCCTATAATGAGACTGGTGTCCTGTATCAGGGAGTAACAAGCGTAAGGTTCTTAGGCTGCAACATTTTGGGAAGGACAATCAGGAGTACAGGGTAGGTTCCTGAAAGACCTCCAGGCCTAAGGAATTTCCAAGTCATAGAAGGGCTAAAGAGACAGCCTGTGTTGACCAGTTTGGGTCAGCAGCTCCAACTTGTTACTTACCGCTGGCCGGCTTACTACTTTCTTGAAGGCTTTACAAGTCACATCTTCTCACAGCACTTGGTTCTAGCTAAACAAATGAATCAGCAGCTCTGAGGATACACCTCTATTAAAATAGGGCTCTCTAATCTGTACCTGTACAGATAAATGCCCATAGAATTCAGAATGCTAGGAATATGGCAAGGCAATCCATTCCTGGAGTCACTCCCTTTCCCCTCTTGACAAACACAGCGCAAATAACCTGGAATCAGAAGCCACAGATTCTAGTTTTGGGTCTGTGTCTTATTAGGAGTGCGATCTTTCTGAATCTTAATTCCTCATTTTTAGGCAGAGATAGCCATACTATTTCCATGTTTTTGTCCCCATAGGGTTGCAGGATAGCCAAATACAGTTGTAAGAGAGAAAACATTCCTGTAACTTGCAGAGCACTATGGTATCCTTCTGATCTTCATCGACATGATATTGGCAAGTAAACATACTTCTGGGTACATCATAAAGGTTTTAGGTTTTTGCTTACCTGGCGACAAAATGAAAGTGAAGCCATTTGGCAGATCTGGCTAAAAGCCAGAAATTTAAAATGCCCTGTAGGAGCCACTTAGCACTTCAGAATCAGCCAAAGCATTTTTGGCTTTGAGAGGGCGTATAGGATGCTATTTGGAATTCCCTTGTTTATTCAATTAAGCTGAGGGACCTTGCCAGCCATCTTCATTTTCCTCTCTTAGTCTTTTTTTTTTTTTCTTTCTCTTCCTTTCTTTGGTCAGCATATTCAGCTAGAAGATGACTAATCTATAAGTTTTCTCAGAGCAAATACCACATGGCTTGTTCTTCTGGAATGTGCTCTATATAAAACAATACTTTTCATTGACTATTATATTTGATAACCATCTTCAAAAAAAACCCTGTTTATGAAATGTGAATACAAAAACTTGATGATATTGATTAGATTATCTTGGTTGGCTTTCAAAACAAATTGCAAAATAAAATTAGCTTTTCCCTATAGTTCCTATCCAGTTGAATTGCATTCATATGAAACTGATGTTACTATACATAAGTTTTACATGATTAAACCAAATACATTTTAAGATAAACACTCTATGATGGAGAATTGAGAGGCCTCAAAAATGAATTAAAGTTTGGCTAGGTTGAAAGTTATGTTTGAACACGTGTTAATGAAACCATCTCTATTCAGCTTAAGAATTCTGGGGGGGAAGCGGGGTGTACCAATGGGAGGTTAGTACTCAAACTTAGAAGTCAACTTTTCATATTGACCTAAAAAAGATGCTGTCATTAGGTAGCTATTGCCACTGAGTATCTGCCAGAGAAATCTATGCAAACTGAATGTTACATTCCTTAAGGTGTGAGTAATTCTATGAGCCAGGATTAAGATTTTTTAAATGAGAACTATCAGAAACTTGCAGGGAAAAGGCATTAGTGTGATACAGTGACAATCTAATACAGGGGAGGTGTGCAATAAATGTTTGCTGAACGAATGAACCCTAATTTGGCTCATCATTTCTAAACTCTGCACAAGTTTCAGTAATGTGGAGGTTTATATAAATATGTCTTGGATGAAACTGTATGAAAATTGTACAACCATTAGCTTTAACCACCCCTGGGATAAATTTATCCCTGGAGTAGGAAAGGCAGAGAGACTGTGAAGGTTGAAAGATTGGAAAGGGCATAGGAGAGGTGTACCAGTGGGATAATAAGATGCAGGGAGCTTGTTTTGACTGCTGCCTGCAGCAATTTTCACTTGCCTAGGGCACCCCTGTCACTTTGTGGTGGACAGTAGCTAAAATAGGAACTCTGTCGGCCTTGGCAGCTGTAACACCAGCATCTGCATCTTGCATTA
Source organism: Chlorocebus sabaeus (assembly GCF_047675955.1). Lineage (NCBI taxonomy): Eukaryota > Metazoa > Chordata > Mammalia > Primates > Cercopithecidae > Chlorocebus > Chlorocebus sabaeus. The sequence continues at coordinate 102,007,635 of NC_132913.1, read as the reverse complement.
ACTGCACATTTATGAACGATGTCAGGGTCGATCTGAGCCAGGCAGCAGCAGGAGAAGTTTTCAGTCACTTCAACTTTGCTCCCACCTTGGTGTTAGGACCATCAAAGTCTTGTCAGCAGCAATGATTGCTCACTGATGCTGCAAGCGTGAAAGACAGAAAGGCAATTGGCAATCTCAGTCCCCAGACAGGCAGAACAGCTGGTATCAGGCACCTGAGAGGGAATGCAATCCTGGTAGGTTTTGGAGGTGTTTATGTCATCTTCCAAGCTGTCTGAGAGCTTGGTGGGTTGTGTATACATGATCAGATGCAAATAGTCCCCAGTGAGCATAACTTGTTTTCCCAAAATTTTACTGTACTGCACACAAGGACAAACTGAAGGAACTCTGTTAATAATCTAGTGGTGAGAGCCACCTAAAATAAGAGGAAGCCATTACAGCCAGGCAGACTGTCATCAGCATTCTATTCACTCAGGGAGCCAATGCTGTCCCATAATGAATGACCTCATCCACCTGAGCAAAAATAAACAACAGCAGCTCTTCAGCAGCTGAACTTCCCTTCTGGAGGCTGTTTATTATTCTGAATTAGAGTCAACACTTTTACCTCAGGAAAAAAAAAAAAAAAAAAAAAAAAGAATAAACAGTGTTTACTCTTCCCCAGAACTCTAATGCTATCTAAAATTCACCTAGAATATATGTTTTAGTGACTCAGATTAAAATCTCCAGGTTGCTAGTGTAAATGGATTCTCTGATTACTACCAAATAAATAACCAAAAACTCTACGATTGTGTATGTGCTAGTTGTCAGGCACAGAGCTGAGTCTTGTACATGAGCTAATTGTCTTAGTCCCAGTTTTAGAGACGGGAAAACCAGTTTGTTGGGGTTGAGTGATTGCCCAAGGCCCTACCTAACATGTGGCAGAGCGAGAATGCAAAATGAAAACTACCTTAGCCCAAACTCGAGTCTTCATCACACTGCATGCTGCCATTTTCATCCACACACTACCCAAACAATTATTTCCAGGCTTCCATTACAAGTTTTAAGTTGGTTCGATCATTTCTTTGACAAATGTTTGAGTTCCTATTCTACGCCCAGAAGCATGCTAATCAATGACACAAGACCGCATGGAGCAATGAGGCAGCTCTAATGGCAATGGGATTAGGAGTCCACAGATTAGCAGGAAAGGACATATGTCTAGTGGTTCAGTCCAATGTAGAAATAGTTAAATGTCACTCAGATAATAAAGAAGTCAGACTTTTGTGTGTGTGGTTTGATGGTACCAAGACTAAAAACAAAAGGAGACAATTAAAAGGGATGAAGAATAAACTATATAAAAAGCCCAGTGATCCTGACTGGGGATAGCTGAATAGAGGATGTGGTGCTCTTCATTGCAGCCCAGATAATCATCTCTTACAGCATCCTACCATTTTGTGCCAAAGTTATCTCTAGAGTTGGTATAAACAAAACAGCCTGCATATTATTAGCTGAAGAACCAGTCTTTCGTGGTCTCATCCTTTCCAAGTATTAATATTTAACTAGCATGTCTCAAGAAAAAAAGTACACCTGGGCTAGGAGAAGAAAAGCTAAATTTAGAGATATTAAAGGGCTAAAATAAAGTACAATAAATGGAGATTAATTCGCTGCTTTGCATGTGTTGCCTGAAGAAGAGCTTTGGTCTGACTCTGTCACTGATGAAAGAGAGAACATTTTGACACTCTTAAGGGCATATATTACCATGAAATCTGTCCCAAGTCCCTTTTGTCTTGCTTTTCAATGTATTGTTTACAGATGTTAGGCATTTTAATAGAAAAGCCGTCTGCTATTTACTACACATTTCTCAGAGAACAAATTAATTTCTCTGGGATTCCTCTAATTCAGATGAGGTCTGCATTCTTCTTCTTCTTATGTAAATCTTAGTAAGAATGCACTGTTCATTAGCATTGAATAACATGGAACTTAGGAAATAAAAGCCTTCCATCCTGGTGCAGGAGATGTTGGTTATAGGCAAGAGTTAAAGATATCAACTCTTTGGTATATACCCACCATATGCAAGAAGAAACCACGTCTAATGGAAAAGCTAGTGTTTTGTTTTCAAGCAGCATTGCACAGTGGCTCACAGAAGGGCATGGGCTTCGTATTTGCCTGGGTCTAGTTCTTACTTTGGAATTTGCTATCTGCAGAACCTTGCCTATGTTGCCTAACTCTTCTGAGCTTCAGTGTCCTCACTTATAAAATGGGGTGCTCTGTTGATAGGTTATTTTGAAGTTTAAGAAAGATTAATGCACATAAAGATTCCAGAAAATACTCGATAAAAGTTAAATATTTTTTAACGGTGTAATCTATTATCTTCTTTCTGAGGATTTCATTTAAAACTCAGTTTTCCAATACAAAAGGCTTATGTAGGGACTGAGAACTTAGCAGATGTAAGTTCTATTTAATAACCATTAGAAATTATTCACCATTTTACATGGGCCTCTCACCAAAAAGATATTAACATTTTCAGGATGATAATCAATTCCAACTAGGTTTTCTTGGGAAGGGGGTGGTAGGTTCATCAATTTTATATGTTGTTCCTTTAGCTAATTTGTCTGATGTTTTTAAGTTTTCTGTGATTTTTACCAACACAAAACACACCCAAACCAGCCCCATGCAGCGTTAAAAATATATTCAAGATTAAAATTATTCTTTACTTTAAAAATTATTTTAGTGGTAAAAGTTAAACTGCTTTAATTTGTTTAATACAATGTATTTTCCAATATCAGTGATGCTTGTGAGCTGTAATTTATTTTAAAGTACGATAAAACAGTCTGTTCCAGGAAAGTTAGTGTCTTTGTTGAAATATTAGCTGTAAAAAGTTTATGCAATCTAATTACAAGTTGCCTATCAATAAGAAGCAGCACATGAAGAGAAAACAGAATACAAATCAAAATCTCAGCTTGGATTAACTACTATACAAGGTCAGATTAACGTCATTTTTCACTAACAAAGTTTGTGGATAAGTAGGGAAATTTTAGCTTCTCAGTTTAAGGGTTCAGAATAAGTAGTCATACAGTAACAGACCTAAAAGGTCTCTTTTATTCCTGTTTATTTTTTTCCAAATTAATACAAGATACACACAGGATTTTAGCTAGCAGTGATAACTGTACTGACAGTCAACTAATCACATCATTTATTTTGCATTTGCATTTTGATTGTGACAAATTTTGGAAAAGGAATGAAATTGTGAAAAGTGTTATCAAAGTAATCTTATAAACTTTTCTGTGATTGAATTGAACATGTTTAGGGAATAAATTGTTTCCCTTGATGCCAATTGGGTTATGCTTTGTTGCTCCTCTGAGTTGATTTACATCTCCTTTGCAATGTTATCAAATGTCTGTTATCATTCTTAATCAAGCGCAGTAGTCTCCAAACAAATCAGAGGCAGTGTGGCATCCAAGGAGAGCACCATCACATTGCCTTTTAAAAATGTAATTGATTATATAGTTGCTTAATTTTATGAGGCAGCATTGCAGCAAGTATTGCTAGATATTAAGCCAGATATCCATTCATGCAAGGAAGATCTATAGATGCAATTTAAAAGTGCTCATTTTAGAAATTATGAGGGTTTTTCCCCCAATGGAGGTTTTAATGTGAGTTTTGCAAAAAGGCTAGGCAGCTAATTCGTCTCTCAACACTGGGAACTGTGGATTTCTGAAAGAAGTGACTCCAGATTCACTCACTTAACCACTTCTAGCTCTTAAGTAACTTAAAATTGACAAAGTACAGTATCAAATTTTGAACAGTAGAAGATAGTAAGATATTTTATAAATAAACCTGGGAGAAGGTAGAAAAATAAATTCCATTAGAACATCTTTCCTTAAGCAAAATTATACTGCTTATTATACTAAATTATATATTTTATATATACCATAATATACTAAATATATACTAAACATGTATACTAATTAATATACAAAAATTATACTATAAACTCTGAGAATCTGCATTTTTATTTGTGTCTATATTGCAATAGTTGTCCAATAAAAAAATATTTGCTTTGTCAGAAAATTACTTGCTCAACACATTTTTGTTGAATGGATTGAATCAGAGACGTTTGTAACATGATAATATTCATTTGACCTGCATAAAATAGGCCAAGCATCCCATTGATTTTCTACTCGTACAAGCAGCCAACTGTGCTCACCTACAGTGTGTAGGAGACTGTCTATGTACATGTCTATTCAGTGTGGTAATTTGGTAGAGTGATAGCAGCTTCCACCTCTGTGAGTGAATGAATAGTTCATGAAGAGCCATTTAGCAGTTGTCAATGAATAGTGCTGAGTCTGCCTCTCAGTCTCTTATTTTGTCTGTCACAGTCATGCCGACACTAGGATACATGCTTGTCACGTTGTTTACCATGACTCCTCACAACTTCCAAGCATAATCATCCCGTCTCCTATAGTACTCTCATGAAAAATGTCAATAAGAATACACATGTCCTAGAGAGGAGACTGGAGAAGGAGAAAACTGCTTGGGAGAATGAGCATGTGTGATGATATAATATTTTCTTTGTGTCCAGTTTAAAATCTCACACATGGCAAGCCCACCAAAAAAAGAAAAAGCCACTATAAATCCTTTGGAAGCAATTTGCTTATTCTTGGTCACTTTGTTTGTTTATGGATTGGCTTAATGGGTTCAATAATAAATCCATGCAGAATAATTTGAAAGTGTGAACAAATAAAAAAGGCCTGGATATATTTGTTCATTTATTCCATTCATTCATACATTTTTGTGACAGATTACAATGGTATATAATTATGCGGTACACATAATGTTATGATGTATGTATACGATGTGGAATGAGCGAATCAAGCTAATTGACATGTCTACCACCTTATATACATATTTATTCCTCCTAACTTTGTGCCCTTTGGCCAACATCTCCTCATTTCTCTCATCCCCAGTCTCTAGTAACCACCATTCCACTCTTTGCTTCTATGAACTTGATTGTTATAGATTTTGCATATAAGAGAGAACATGCCTTTTTTTTTTTTTTTTTTATCTTTTTGTGTCTGATATTACTTGGCATAAAGTCTTCCAGCTTCATCCGTGTCGCCATATGTGACATAATTATTCACAAAATCCATGATATGGAATCAATGAAAGTGTCCATCAATGAATGAATGGATCGAGAAAATGTGGTATATTTAATTCACTTTTATTGAGTTCTTATGAAATAGCAAGTATTCTCCTGGATGCTAGGGATTCAGAGACATTTATGCTCTGCCTTCCAAGAATTTACAAACTATTGGGTGGGGTGAGTGAACACATGAGGTTTGACAGTGTAGAGTATATCTAAGAGGGACACCTAACCCCGATTATGGGAGACAGGGATGGGGAAATCTTGTAAGTCTTTTGGAAGAATGAGCCCTGAGGTAATTAAAAGGATGAATAGAAGTTAGCCTTGTAAAGCGTGTGTGTGTGTGTAGGAAATAATTTTGAAGTGGATGGTGAGAGGCATTACTGTACAGGGAGGACAAGAGGGAGAAAAAATGCATGCTTGGGAATTTCAAGTATTAAACATTTATTTAGGGATAGTGATAGTTATTATTGGGAAGAATGCTAGGGCATGAGTTTGCAGAATAAAGATGAAGTGATATCATCAAGCCTTTGGTAAATCATGTTAGGAATCTTGGCTTTATGTTGAAGACAATTGGGAATATTTTAAGCATGGAAGGAAGAGATTAGATATACATTTTCAGAAAACTTTCTTCATAAGAAGTGAAGGTAAAATACTTCTATATGATAATAAGAATGTAAGATTAATGCTAATACTTGTTAGAAGGAGAGGTAAAGGAAGCTAAGTCTGTTTTTCCACAAAAAGCATAAGGGCAAATAGTCATTTCTATGCTTTTTTTTTCATTTTTATTCATAAATGTTAAGATTTTAAAATTCAACCTGATGTAGCCCAAGTACCAAATTTCCCAGGGTGGATTAAGTAAGTGCTGACCAGTAGTCAATTTCCTAGCTGGTTGAAAAGTATCAAATACTACAAGGTGTTTTCAATGCCATGAACTTTGCTTTAATTCACTGTGATCATGGGGAATACAGAAGGTTCTGCTGGTCCAGCTAAGTTTTTTCTCATGTCAAAAGCTGACCTTGACTTGAAACTGTCCCGTAATTTCCATACATGTTTATTGAGGGCTTATGCCAAAAAGAATCTGTGGTAGGCATTCAGTAAGTGTGTGTTTGATGAAAGAAAAAAAAAATCAAATCTTTAATTCAATATTCCAACGAGTTGTTTACTGAGCATTTACTATGTGGCATGCAATATGCAAGTCATGGGGGCCCTAATGGTGAATGAAAACAGGTCCTCACAGGGTAGTGTAATGGATGGATAAGAATAAAGTTAGGAGAAACACTTTGCTTTCCCCTGTGCTGAAAAGAGAAGTGGGTGAAAATTTAAATGGGTATAACAGCAGGACTGTCCAGGTAAAGCTTAGGTTTGGATAGAAAGCCTGAAAGCTGAGATAATGTATCCCTATTCTCTTTTAGAGGGAGTATGTATTGCCCACCTTATAAGGCCAGAGTCCTGCACCTTCTCTTTTAGATGTTTCTAGGTACAGACTAGTGTGTGTGTGTGTGTGTGTGTTTCATTTTTCCAAATTATGTTTGAATTTCTATCATGATCTTGTTGACTTTTGTTATAAAATTTAATTTATCTAATTGATCCAAATACTCTGTAGCTGTATACAGCCAAAGTCAGGCTGTCAGACCAATACCCAGTGCTTGAAATTGGGATGACTTACACAGCTTTAAGAATCACCCTTCTGTTTATATTTCTAAAACAAAAGCTCATGGTTTGTAAGCGCAGTGCCACTTGGATTATAGTATTTAAAGTGGCTGCTAATTCTGTTTGAATGTAATAAACCTCGCTTTTCTCATGAGAAAGCCAATCTCAGATCACAATTCAATAGGCCAATGTGGATATAAGGAATTTTTGACTGGATGGTGGTGGGGTGAGGGAGGAGGGGTGGATGTTGGAAGAGCATGATATGGTCTGAGAATCTTGGACCAGAAGCGTGGAGAAGAGCATGGGAACTTTAACAAAAAGTTTCTTTCGTATGTTCATTAATTTTATAAATCAAATGTCAGAAAGTAAAACTCAGTAAAGAATTTGACTGGTGATGTGCAAAAGATACTTTGAGAAAACATTATAGGAAACACAGTTTTAAATACAAAATTGAAAAATATTACCCCAAATCAAGGACATTGCTTTGTCTGCATTTGATTTAAAGTATACTTTATTGTTTAGCCTGAAAAATGTTTCCAGCTTGGGGGAAGCAAACCTTCTAGGATCATTTTTGAAATACTGCCTATATTGCTTCAATGAAGCTTTCCTTTTCTTTATGATTCCATTCCGCCCATCAGTTCTTGCAGTATTTTCATTAGCTGTGAAAGAAACTGAATGGGTCAGGCAGTCCAGAGACTTAACCTCTTTCCTAAGGCCCACTGGAAAACAAGGGTTATTTGAAAATTTCCCTTGTTTTCACTAATAAAACACTAGTTACAAGAACATTGCTTAAAAAGAGGGAAACAGTTGCAGCTGGCACTACCACTTGATATATATAAATTGGCCTTAACTCTTACAATCACAAGCTTCCAGAACTGGAGTTAACACTGGAGATAATCTCATGTAACCTTCTGATTAATATGAGAAAAGTCAGGTCTACAGGACAGAAGAACCTGAAGTTAATGTCTCCTAGATGGACATTTCTAACGTATTGAGTCAGTTTTTCTTTAAGATTTCTCTAGGATATCTGTGATCTTGTAGGATGTTTTCATTGCACAACTCCAGGGGGCGCAGTTCACAATGTGGCGAACAGATGATGCCCCCTGGAGTTGTGCAGCAGCTCTAATTGGTGCATTATCTGTATCTCCCACCAGTGCTTTCTCATTGGTGGTGATGTATTTCTTTCTAAGTGGAAGGTGCTTGCAAACAATCCGTAGGATTCTGTCCATATTACAACTGCAGTTGTTATATGTTTTTGTCAAAGAATGCAAGATAACAATGAACTGGAAACCAAAGAAATGGAGTAATTTCTTGAAACCCTAAATTTTAATTGCAGCATGTGCAATTAAAATGCATAGCGCCCAGGCCTAGCGATGGCCTGAGCAATATGCATTGCAGCACAATTGGCATTAGGATGCGACAACGGCTTCTGGTACAATGAGTGATGTGTTGGCTCTATTTTACCATCTTGGCTGCAGCATTATCAGTACCTCAGACACTTACCACACATCTCAGAGATACACGATGTGAATCGGAGGGTCCAATTTGGCCCTATGTATGTCCCTTCTGTGAGACTTTTCTGGGGCCTGGCCCTTGATTCCAGCCACCAATATCTGCAACTGAAGGGAATCAAGCAGCGCTAGGGTTCTGAAGCTATGACCAAGAAAGAAAAAGAGAGAATTGAAAGCGTTTCCATCCATTTTATTGGCAATGAGTCAAGGAAAACAGTTTAGAAATATTTGTTAGAAGGGGCTCTCAGGAAGTCACCGTTACTTGGAAGGTTTATGGCTAAACTCTGACTGCCGTTATCCATAGATAACCCCAACAATTTAAATTATAGAAGCCGTATACAAATAATTCAAGGCAAGGTCGTGAGCATTTCCTAAAACCTGTTCGTTATTTGGTTGACGGAAACCAGAAAAATGTCTGTGCTTATTACTGGGCAAATTCCTTAAATCAGAGAATTCCATGTGATTTTACTCTTGGGCTGAATTTGCATTTATATGAATAGGAAAAACAACTGTGTCTTTGAGAGTTGGATCCTGTCTGTTATTTGTTTTTTCAATTACACTTATTAAATCCCTTGGCTTTTTTTCTCCCCTCCTCTATGCCCTACAAGGGAGTTCATCACTTCAGATTATTTTAAAGATGAATGCGGAGGCAGAGACGTTCCAAAGTGGAAGTTACATAGCAAGTCAGTGGCAAAGCCCAGGGGTAGAGACCTGGGAAGACCAGCTGCAATTTGTGCTGTTTAATACTAGCAGCCTTGAAGACAGCAGACCCATTACAGCTGCAGGCTTATTCACTTATTCTAACTTTATCTTTAAATATTGCTAGAGCATCTCATAAGCTAAAGTGCTTTAATATATATACATATGCACACATATAAATATACATACGTATACATATGTAATTACTGCTGAAAACAATCCCAGGAGAGAGATTTTCACATGATTGTGTTTCTGGGTTACAGAAGAAACTGGAGCATGGCGAGGTTAAGTGGTTTGTCAGGTGATCGCAAGCAGAGCCATGAATCAGATACTACATGATGCAGGCAGAATTTTGTTCTGCCCACTTGTAGAGGTTGTAGACTGTCCTGGGTTTCAGTGTATAAAAGGAGTCATGACTTCGGAAGCTGGTATAGGTATCACAAAGGATTTGGCTTGGTGAGAGGGTGTCACAGGAAAAAATGCAGGAGTCAGCCTGTCAGGGTCCCCTCTCTCTAGGTCACTGCTCCAGCATCTGTATTTCCAAGGCAGCCTCATGGGCTAATGAGGTTACCTCTGGCTGTTTCTATCCAGTCTCAGGCGGCAAAGACTCAGCTGGGAGAAAGTTTTAAGTTTGTGCTCTGACACCTGAAATGAGTTCTGCTCACTGCTCTTCACCCATACCCCATTCTCAGTTAGTTGAAACCATCAAATAGATAAAGCTGCCATTGTCATTTTTTATGCTTATAAATACATGACTTAAAAAGAAACATACAACAACCACACACAAAAATGCTTGATAGTTTTGTAAAAGCCTGGAGAATTACCATAGAGCTAAAAATGAAGGGATATTAGCCCTTCTTCTTGTCTCCTAATTTCAATACCAACAAAAATGGAAAGTGAATGTAAAAGACATTTCAACCCGATCATAAAAAGATTATATTAAACTGTTAAAAGGAAAGGTGGAAATTGACTCCTCCGTGGAAAGCCAACTCACGTAGTGTTTGGGATATCTGTTTCTTAGTGTGATACCAATAAAATGACTTTTTTTTTTTTATAGTACATTTATCAGAAAAGCATGTTCTTACCTCAGTAATATCCATGTGAGCAAAGCGAAAGATCAGATTTTATTACCAGCTTTTACATCTAGAATCTGAAGTAATAGTCATGATGATACTCCTAATATTATTACTATTCTTACTAGGAATTCTAGTTCTTTATTGCTTCCCTACTATTAATGTGTATTAGGTGATGTGTAGGCATTTCATATGTGATCAGAAGCGGGTTATGTCAACGAATGAAGCAGGTTTTTTTTTCAGTCCCTGGCCTAGGTTTCCTATCTCTATGGTTACCTTTGCATTTCATGATCTCAAAATTTATAATTATTATAAATGTTACAACCATTATAATCACCCCCAGAGAAGTAGGCTTCTTTTTCTTCCTCTAGCCTTACTGAGCCAAGAGAGAAATAGTAGTATTGTGGTATCATTTCCTTATGAAGAAACACTGAAAAACTGTAGATTATAGAACTTTATCGTTAGTGCATATGTGGAAATACTATAAAACTGCAGTTGGATATGCTACTCTAGTTTTTATTTCCACTCATTTGAAAAATTATGATAGCTAAGACAACTCTAGAAAACTGACATGCGAGCATTCAAACCTGTTATTTCAATAAGAAAATAAGACCTCGGGAGCTTCCACTGATAGTCATGTTTTCATGCGGGCTGTCCCCTGGACAGTCAGTCACATGAGAAATTGCTTTAGCTGTACTGTCCTTTGGGCCACAGTACCTCTGGCTCTGCCTTAATGTGAAGGTAACTACTCCTGCAAAGAGCTCACTTAAAAAATGGCTTTGCTTGACATCTGCCGACTGAAGAGCTCACCTTCCCTAAAAAATAGAACACTTTACTCGAAGGAAAAGTTGATTATCCGTAGAATAGATCTAATATTCCAATACAGAGAAAACACAGAATTGCTCCTTTTGTTTTCACATTTTTCTACTGAGCTAGAATGAATTACCTGTTCTTCCATACGTTTGGAAGAAGGACTGCTGTACTAAGGAAGAAATAACTTGATCTAAAAATCATTTGTTACTTCCGACTAATAATTATTTGGCAGTGTTTCCTTATATCTTCAGTAGAAAAATTTGTCTGGACTGACACAGTCCACACACGATCAGAATGTGTTTACTTGTCAAAAGTCCTACAGATATTTGCTGTGTAGGTAGGGACCGTTACTTGCATTTTTCCTGTTTCCTGTGATTCCCAACTCAACTCAAAATTTGTAGAAATGTCGGTTGGAAGGTCCTTGGGGAGTAGCCACTTTCCTTTTCAGTCTTACTGAGTCTACAGGCAAGTAGCAAGATGAATGTTGAAACACAGTTAAGTTCACTTAAGGATGAAAATGGAAATATCCTAGATTCAGGAAACATTCAAATTACTGTGTGGGTGGGTGGCAATATTAAACCACCCCCATTGTTGACATTGCTGCATTTTTTGTTTTCACCTATTCATCCTAACACGATTACAAATGCAACTACCTGAAAACACACACAGTTAATATTGCTGTTTAAGCAATGGTTTAGAGATTTCAGGGGTCTCCCTTTTATATGACTACCAGCTTAATGTTGTTTTAGGAATGAGCTTTGCTTATAAGTGGGCATAAATTTTATGTAAGTATACATTATCAACTCACCATGGGATGAAAGCGGATATAACTAGGTCCCTGTCACACCAATTTATTTTCAGAGTTTGCACAAGTTACTTACAATTTACCAAAATTTGTTTCTATCCCTAATTTTTCTTTTCTATCCTCTCACTGCTTGAAAGATCAATCTCGTTCCTCTTCCAGTGCCCCTTTCTTAACTCTTCCAGGAAGGTGTGAGCCCATGAATCAGGAGTGGGGTCCATGTCTGCCTCTCTTTTCAGCTTCATCAGTGCTAGGAATGTGTTATTAATAAAGGATCAGCTGCCATGGGATGAGAGCAGAGACAAACATTACCTAATGTGTATTGTAAGCAAATGACTCAATGGGGATCAATAGTTGATATTATTAGAAAGTGTAGACTCTGCTACTAGTCATCATTGGACTCCACAGGTAATGTTCATCCCCTCTGCTTCTAGCATTAACTTTTCTCTCCTTACTGAGTAATTGCTGGTTGTCTTTGTTAACCACACGCCACAATGCTGTGGAAACAGTGGTGCTGTCACGACTTTAACATTTTAACTAAGGAAAGGTGAGCTGTGAAGGAGAGAAGGCTTGGCTTGAGCCCCACTTGGCACAAATTCATTTTAAAAAGTACTTTGCAAAGGAAATGGCGATGTAAGTATAGAGTAATTTCATTTTTTTTCTCACATGGTAAGTTATTCTCTGACTACTGTAATTCTCATGACTTCGATATGCTTATTGCTGTTTCAGCTGTTGCTGCTGTTGTGAAACCTGAAGAACCACTAGTTTAAAGAAAGTTTGTGTTTTTAAACTTAAGATGCTAGTGAATCCACTGAATTGCAGGACTTAGTGATGGAGGCTTCTGGAACTGCCAGTCTCTTATCTGAGAAAAGATGAGGAATGAAATTACCCAGTATATGAGCGTAAGCATGAATCACTTGAACAGATGCACATAGATGACTTGATAATTCCATCGATCTGAGATATAAATTAAACATAGTGACTGTTTTACTTCCTCAAATATTATAGTGATACTCCTGTGTAGAATCGATGCAATAATGAAAATGACTCAACACTTTCCCTATGAACCCAATTTGTAGAAAAGCTTCACAATTTAGATATAAAACTACAATGGAACAAAACCTGGACCTGGGAATGGCTTTGGTACAAGTGCTTTTAGCCTCTCAAGCTTTTTCAAGTTGTCTCCATGGTTTCCAGTGCTTAAAGATGTAAATCAAATATGTGGTCTTGAGTGCTTGTAAGAAGAAACGGCATATAAAAAATAAAGGAGAAAACAGAGTTTGGTCATTTAGTTTCTGTAGTTTTTTGCAGTTTAAAAATTTTAGAAAACCCACAAACCAGGAACTGTTCATTGGAAAGGCAAATGTTAGCAGGGACATACTGAACCTGTCATGCTGGCTACGAGTCCCTTGCCCTGGAGTCAGGGCACCTATGGTTGAGTTCCCAACTCCTCAGTTTGTGATTTTGGTCACATTAATAAACTTCTCTGAGATTCAGTTTCTACATGTTTAACATGAAGAGATGATGAAATCTGCCTTGCCATAGACCACATTCACTTTCTCTCTAAGAATCCAAAAGCTGGCCTTGGGAAAGGACCTGTGCTAAGGTGGCAAGAGCGTTGGATCAGGAATTTGGCTTCAGATCCTGGTTTTGTCATTGTCTAGCTTGTGATTGTAGGCAAGTCCCTTACTCTCCATCGACCTGTTTCTCACTTGAGCAATAGTGATGTCTATTTTGTTTATGTATACCTGATAACATTGGGTTAAGCTCTAAGAAATGGCTATTTTTGTAGATGAAAATAATCACGTAATGACAACTTCACATAGTGAAAGTGAAATATGATTTGTTGTCTCTAAAAATTCAGGAAGAGAGAGACTATTATGAACTTAGTTGCAAAAAAAGTTAAGATTAGAAATGATTAGAGAGAGAGTATGTGGCTGAGGAGTGCAAGAGGAGCAGATATTCTCCAGGTTCCTTTCTTTTTTCTACTCTGTGTGTTAAACTCCCAGCTACTCTGATGTTTTATTGTTGTTTTTTTGACATCATGAACATGGGTTTTGACGGACTGCTTTGCTCTGTAGTGATCTGGTTACCCGTGGCAAATTGTTCATTCTGGGTTCTCTCTGTGAAGCAGGGTATAAAGAAAAGTGATGTAAGTTTAAAAGATTACTCCCTAGCGATAATGTGAAACAATGGCATATTAAGAATAGTTGAAGGAACTAAAAGTTTTATCTCAGAGAAAAGAAAAGTTAAGAGGATATTACAGTTGTCTTGAGAAGCATGAAAGGCTGGTGTGTATAAGAGAGGTTAGATTTATTCCACTCGGATTTAAGATACTGAAATACACCAATACGTATAAGTCACTGTGGGACTTACCTCTTCAAGTCAGAGGTCTTCAAACAAGAAAGTGTTACCTCAAGAGGTTGTGAATTCATGATTAATGAAGAATAACTATTTGGTAGGAACATCGTAGCAGGGATTCAAATGCTGGAGACCTGGCTAGTTCTAAGGCTATTGTGTTTTCTTCCAATGCTTAAACTGTATGATTTCATGAATTATTGATACTTCCAGGGTTCAGGATCAACCAAGAGATAAAACAGTCTCATTTTCTGAAAACATATTCCATTTGCAAAGTGTTATAAAACTTTGAGTACAGGCCGGGCGCGGTGGCTCAAGCCTGTAATCCCAGCACTTTGGGAGGCCGAGACGGGCGGATCACGAGGTCAGGAGATCGAGACCATCCTGGCTAACACAGTGAAACCCCGTCTCTACTAAAAACACAAAAAACTAGCCGGGCGAGGTGGCGGGCGCCTGTAGTCCCCGCTACTCGGGAGGCTGAGGCAGGAGAATGGCGTAAACCCGGGAGGCGGAGCTTGCAGTGAGCTGAGATCCGGCCACTGCACTCCAGCCCGGGCGACAGAGCAAGACTCCGTCTCAAAAAAAAAAAACTTTGAGTACAAAGTTTATAAAACACTTTGTAAGTGAAATATGTGAGCTTCCGTTTCCTCTGTTACTACTATTCACATACCCAAAGGATGTTTTAAAATTAATTTAGCAGTTATATACCTTATAATTTATTGTAAATGATAGAAATGACCTAATTTTTGTTTCAGCTCACTGGTTGAGAGGGACTTAATATAGGGCAGTAACAATAACTAAGTAAGGATAACTTCTCCTTAAAGTAGAATAGATATGGAAGACTTCATTTATGCCATGGCTATAACTATTGAGAACAATTTTGGTGCTAATATTAATGTATTACTTAATGTCAAATATTTATTGGTACTTTGAGGCAATAAAATTGGTGGTATGTTGGACAATAAACAGGAAGAGGAGGGCTACCTTAGACAGAGGAATCAGGGAAGGCTTGTGGAAAGGCGTCTTCTTTACCATCTCTTACCGGCTCAGATGGTAAGATGGAATCAGGCTAAGTATGATGTGACAGACAGACATTCCAGGTAGTGGCAATGACGAGTACAAGGACCCTGAAGCAGGGAAGAACTTGCTTCAAGGAATGGAAAATGGCTAAGGTAGGGAAGAGTGGTGTGAGTTAAGATGTCAGAAGCAGCAGCAGGCCACCCGCATCATTAGTTAAGGATTCCATTCTAAGCACAATGGGAAGTAATTGGAGATGGTTTTCTTTTCTTTTCTTTTCTTTTTTTTTTTTTAATTCCAACTTTTTAGATTTGGGGTTACATGTGCGGGCTTATTCCATGGGTATATTGCATGATGCTGAGGTTTAAGATACAAATGATCCTGTCAACCAGGTAGTAAACATAGTACCTGATAGTTTTTTGACTCTTGCCCCACTCCTTCCCTCCACCCTCTAATAATCCCCAGTATCTATTGTTGCCATCTTTATGTTCATGAATACCCAATGTTAACTCCCACTTGTAGGTGAGGACGTGTGGTATTTGGTTTTCTGTTCCTGTGTTAATTTGCTTAGTATAATGGCCTTCAGCTGCATTCATGTTGCTGCAAAGGACACAGTTTTGTTCTTTTTTATGACTGTGTAGTATTCCATGGTGTATATGTGCCATATTTTCTACCATGGAACCACCCATACACCAGCATGTACTACATTTTCTTTATCCAATCCACTGTTGATTCCATGTCTTTGCTATTGTGAATAGTGCTGTGATGAATATATGAGTGTATGTGTCTTTTGGGTAGAACAATTTATTTTCTTTTGGATATATATATGCGGTAATGGGATTGCTGAGTTGAATGGTGGTTCTGCTATAAGTTTTTTTTTTTTTTTTAATTTATTTATTATTATTAAACTTCAAGTTGTAGGGTACATGTGCACAACGTGCAGGTTTGCTACATATGTATACTTGTGCCATGTTGGTGTGCTGCACCCATCAACTCGTCATTTACGTCAGGTATAACTCCCAATGCAATCCCTCCCCCCTCCCCCCTCCCCATGATAGGCCCCGGTGTGTGATGTTCCCCTTCCCGAGTCCAAGTGATCTCATTGTTCAGTTCCCACCTACGAGTGAGAACATGCGGTGTTTGGTTTTCTGTTCTTGTGATAGTTTGCTAAGAATGATGGTTTCCAGCTGCATCCATGTCCCTACAAAGGACACAAACTCATCCTTTTTTATGGCTGCATAGTATTCCATGGTGTATATGTGCCACATTTTCTTAATCCAATCTGTCACTGATGGACATTTGGGTTGATTCCAAGTCTTTGCTATTGTGAATAGTGCTGCAATAAACATACGTGTGCATGTGTCCTTATAGCAGCATAATTTATAATCCTAAGAGCTATTTATGACAAACCCACAGCCAATATCATACTGAATGGGCAAAAACTGGAAAAATTCCCTTTGAAAACTGGCACAAGACAGGGATGCCCTCTCTCACCACTCCTATTCAACATAGTGTTGGAAGTTCTGGCTAGGGCAATCAGGCAAGAGAAAGAAATCAAGGGGATTCAGTTAGGAAAAGAAGAAGTCAAATTGTCCCTGTTTGCAGACGACATGATTGTATATTTAGAAAACCCCATTGTCTCAGCCCAAAATCTCCTTAAGCTGATCAGCAACTTCAGCAAAGTCTCAGGATACAAAATTAATGTGCAAAAATCACAAGCATTCTTATACACCAGTGACAGTCAAACAGAGAGCCAAATCAGGAACGAATTTCCATTCACAATTGCTTCAAAGAGAATAAAATACCTAGGAATCCAACTTACAAGGGATGTAAAGGACCTCTTCAAGGAGAACTACAAACCACTGCTCAGTGAAATCAAAGAGGACACAAACAAATGGAAGAACATACCATGCTCATGGATAGGAAGAATCAATATCGTGAAAATGGCCATACTGCCCAAGGTAATTTATAGATTCAATGCCATCCCCATCAAGCTACCAATGAACTTCTTCACAGAATTGGAAAAAACTGCTTTAAAGTTCATATGGAACCAAAAAAGAGCCCGCATCTCCAAGACAATCCTAAGTCAAAAGAACAAAGCTGGAGGCATCACGCTACCTGACTTCAAACTATACTACAAGGCTACAGTAACCAAAACAGCATGGTACTGGTACCAAAACAGAGATATAGACCAATGGAACAGAACAGAGTCCTCAGAAATAATACCACACATCTACAGCCATCTGATCTTTGACAAACCTGAGAGAAACAAGAAATGGGGAAAGGATTCCCTATTTAATAAATGGTGCTGGGAAAACTGGCTAGCCATAAGTAGAAAGCTGAAACTGGATCCTTTCCTTACTCCTTATACGAAAATTAATTCAAGATGGATTAGAGACTTAAATGTTAGACCTAATACCATAAAAATCCTAGAGGAAAACCTAGGTAGTACCATTCAGGACATAGGCATGGGCAAAGACTTCATGTCTAAAACACCAAAAGCAACGGCAGCAAAAGCCAAAATTGACAAATGGGATCTCATCAAACTAAAGAGCTTCTGCACAGCAAAAGAAACTACCATCAGAGTGAGCAGGCAACCTACAGAATGGGAGAAAATTTTTGCAATCTACTCATCTGACAAAGGGCTAATATCCAGAACCTACAAAGAACTCAAACAAATTTACAAGAAAAAAACAAACAACCCCATCCAAAAGTGGGCAAAGGATATGAACAGACATTTCTCAAAAGAAGACATTCATACAGCCAACAGACACATGAAAAAATGCTCATCATCACTGGCCATCAGAGAAATGCAAATCAAAACCACAATGAGATACCATCTCACACCAGTTAGAATGGCGATCATTCAAAAGTCAGGAAACAACAGGTGCTGGAGAGGATGTGGAGAAATAGGAACACTTTTACACTGTTGGTGGGATTGTAAACTAGTTCAACCATTATGGAAAACAGTATGGCGATTCCTCAAGGATCTAGAACTAGATGTACCATATGACCCAGCCATCCCATTACTGGGTATATACCCAAAGGATTATAAATTATGCTATAAGTTTTTTGAGAATTCTCCAAATTGCCTTCCACAGTGGCTGAACTAATTTACATTCTCACCAACATGGTATAAGCATTCTTTTTTCTTCATCAGAGAGTTATAAGCAGGGGCACAAGCTGGATATCATGTGGTAATTAGGTTTATGAGAAAAGAGAGTCATGGAGGAAGATAAACCAATAGGAGGAAACAGAATTTTCCCTATCCCTTCTAGAGGAGCTTATAATAATGAGGCAAGTCAAAGTGGAATTCAGCCAGGTTTGAGTCCTCTTATATTTTGTGTCCTTATGTGGGTGATGATGGCTTTCTTTATAGCAGGCTGTGGTTTTACCGTTAAATACCCCAGGTTGTAATTGTAAGTTATTTTATTCTACAGTAAACGAATCGAAAAATGCCAAAAAGTATTGTATGAATATGGAGAGACGTGAGCAGGAAGGATTAATCCATTTTCACTTCACTGTTTAACCAAGTTTCTACATGGTGATGTAGCTCTAAATATCTGTATAGAACTACATGGAAATGTAAGCAACTCACATGGATGAGAAATGGCTTTTTTTCCCTCTAAATATGTAACTTCCCCCCCCCCCCCCGAATGTTTCCATTTATGTTCACATATTCTCAGAGTATCCATTGTCTGCTTTGGAAAATATTAATACTTATCATTTCTCTGTGGATATATACATTATTCTGAGCTACCAGAGTGATTAAATATAATAGATTAATATATAAAAATATATTAATAATATATGTTATTTATTTTTGGTATGACTGGGAAAATAAAAATTACAGCTAATATTTATTGGGTACTTATATGCTGAGAACATATATGCATACAGAACACTGTTCGAAACGCCTTACGTGTACCAAGTCATTTAATTCTCACAGTAATGGTATGTGGTATGTACTACTTTTTATCCATATTAATATGTGAGAAAACTGAAGCAGAGAAAGTCCTAGAAACTCGCTCAAACCATACTCACATTGTGTTTTTGGGGCCAAATGTTCAAATAAAAAGCAAAAAGTTCCATTAACTCAAGTAGACAGTTATTTGTTTTTAATGCTCATGTCACAACGGTCATTGACGATTAACCTTAATGTTATTGACTGACTTTTTTCTCATAGTAGATGATCTTCTGCCACCAGATTCAACTGAAGGATCTGAGAGTGTGGTAGGGATGTGAGGAATGAATTATTTCTGGGAGTGTTTCTTAGAACGCCGGTCAGAAGAGGCAACTCCAGGGGGTTCCATGCCCAGAGGAGTTGGAGAGTTATTGCCACATACACATCATCTTTTTAAGGAAGCGCAGTGCACATTCATATACTAAAGAATTTTGAAAAATCACTTTCAAATCCAGCATTTCCCAGACTCCCTGACTGGAAACAACCTCCTCACCCGGGTAATAGTAACCCTAATTTTTGTAGAACACATTTTTGTGAACTGTAATATTTTGTATACTCCGGTACTGAGTTGCTTACCTTGGGAATGAACTACCTGTGTGCACACTTTCGTCTGTTTGAACACATGTACTTCCTGTCTTCTCCTGGTCCCCTCACCTGCCAGGTCTGAGGTTCATTGCTTTCCTCTGATTCTCAAAGAAAATCTCTGACCCTCAAGGTGGTTAACAATTCCAGATGGGAATTTTCCCTGAAGAAAAATGGACCAGGTAGGATGAAATATTTTTTTCACCTAGTGCAAAAAGAATTCACTAGGAACTGATGAGCCCATTATTTAAAGTGCGTGTGTGAGACAGAGAGAACTCTTCCTGCCCCCAAGGTTTTCTAAACACAAACCACTCAATTGGTCTGTGGCCCTGTCTTTGTACTTGGCATTTCTTAAAAAAAAGAAAAAAAGCCAGCTAAAGTACCCTTGGCTCTGAAACTATAGGTGGAAAAATAGAAATAATTTTTGTGTGTGTGTTCCTCTAAACTTTGAGTCAAGTTTCTATAACGGTCTACAATATATTTGGTGTGATAGTCAAATGATCTGATTCTTTTAAATAAGTTGTGAAGAGTTCAGTCTTTCATTTGAAGAGGACGAGGGCATTAGTGAGAAAAAAAACAACTGGGACATCGATGCGGCATCATCAACTTCCTCGCTTGGCTGGAATTAGGTCCTAGAGTGTAATTAGGTTCAGGCAGGGACCATGTGGCTCTCACTTGCCACTGTATCCTCAGCACCTAAAACAGCGCCTGGCACATGCTAGTACTTAATAAATACGTGTGGAATGAATGCAGAATAGGTTAGAATCCAAACTGGGTTAATTACAATTTGTATTGCCCATAGAGGTCAGAAGTCCTTCTAGTTTAATCTCCTCATTTTTAGAGAAAACTAAGGGAGAAAAATCCTCAGTACATGGCTCAGATGTACAAATTTTACAAAGGGTAGAAACTCTTAGAAAAAGAATGACCAGAACCAGACTTGATCATCTTTGGAAAACAAATATTGTTCTTCATAGTGTTAAGGTGATATTTTGTGCTTGAACTTGTACTGTTTAACAACCAAGAATAATTTGGGTAGATAGAAACAGAAAACTGAGAGGCTGGCAAGACACAAGTACAAACAAAGAGGGGTAAAAGTTTGTCATGTGAGTTTTATTGCTGTTAGGTAGCAAAGTACATATTATAGTAATTTGCTTTTCTGAAAAAAAAAAAACGCTCTATGTGACAGAATATACTATAGTTCAGTGTATTTAAATTTTTTCTTTTTTTGTTCTCTTGTAATAAATAATGATTTAAGATAACTTTATGACTATATAAGACATGGATTTTCTAATTTTCCTTTCCAAATTAAGCTTAAATCAATCAGCTCGTCATACTACATGTCATAGTTAAACCCCAGAAATTAACAGTAAATTTAAACATTAAATTAAGCAGTAAAAACAGAATATTTGTCAGGATTTGAGTCTTTTAAATTTTATTTAATTAATTAACTAATTTATTTATTTTGAGATGGAGTCTTGCTTTGTCGCCCAGGCTGGACTACAGAGGCACGATCTCGGCTCACTGCAGCCTCTGCCTCCTGGGTTGAAGCGATTCTCCTGCCTCAGCCTCCCAAGTAATTACAGTAGTGCACCACCACACCCAGTTACTTTTTGTATTTTTAGTAGAAATGGGGTTTCACCGTGTTGGCCAGGCTGGTCTCAAATTTCTGTCCTCGAGTGATCTGCCTGCCTTGGTCACCCAAAATGCTGGGATTATAGGCGTGAGCCACCACACCCAGCCTAAAATTTAAACAATAAACAATAATTTTATATTTCTTGATATCATCACAGGTAATTTCTTTTTGCATCTTAGAAAAAAGTCTGTTTCTCAATTTGAAAAGTATACATTAAGATTTCTAAAATACTTCACTTTCTAATGAAAAACCTTGAAATTCAAAGAACAACCAGCAAATTAGAAGACTGTGAAGCTATCATAAATGAGTGAGGCATCTCATAGAAAATGGGGAAAAGCAAAATGTGAACAGATTCCCAGACTGTTTTGGCTCTTGGAAAACAAGACGTAGGTAACTCAGTGACACTTTTCTCAAGAATGCTAATTCCTCAAAGGGTTCTGTGCATTGATTCCTGTTGTCACAGAGGTCAACAATTAACAGAGACTGGAGTTAAAATGAAATAAGGCAATGGCATGGGGCTAGGGGTTAGGACCTGGATGTTGACATTTTAGCCATTGAAACAAACAGGAGTTATTACTAAATGATAGAATCATTATAAAAAGTTATTTTTCTCTGGACAAAACTCTACCAATAAACTCTAGTTTGCTAATGCTTATTTCCACATTAGTATAAATGTAGGACAATGTGTCTGAATATATTATATAAACAATCAACATGCTCTTCAAATATTAAAAAGAGTTAGCTTTGGGACATTTTCCTCTCATACAGATATTCTTTATTTTTTCCTTATTGTTCTGTATATTGCGTTCTCAATATAAATATTTAACATATTAAGATTTAATAAAAACCAAAACAAAAGCAACAATTTGAAAAGTGGTTTCTTAGCCTATAAAAGAGCTATTGTATTCACCTATTGCAAATATGTATTTATATAGCTTGTAATGATAATTAGGTAGTATGTTTTAAAAAGTCTATCCAAATATATCTTCAAAAGACATGTTGTAATGACTCCTTTTCAGATTTGCTAAATTTTAGGTAGATAGTATATATTTAAAATATTGTGTACATGTATTTAAAGACTAGAATTAGGGGACGGATACCTCATCCTCCATGACATACTTCACATCACACGCCTGTATCGAAATATCTCCTGTACCCCATAAATACATACACCAACTGTGTACCCACTAAAAATTAAAGAAATGGAAGTGGAGGAGGAAGCAGCAAAGAGGAAAAAAAGTACAATTTTTAAAAGACTAGGATTAAACATTGTCTAGCTATTATCTGAACTTTAATAATGAAGTAAACATCATTTATAAACACAAGAACACATCATATTTTTATCACTGCTTCCTGCCTGCTATGTTCTTAAAGGCTATTAAGATTGATACTAATACGAAGAAAGTACAATCCTCTCATTAATGCAGGAAGGACAAAAGTTGGATTCTGACTTTGGCTACCTATCTCCCTAATGTTGCTACGTTTTTTGCTCATACAGATAGCATTTCTTGTGGCCAGAGTGATGTGCTACAAGCCAAAGCCAGGATTATGTGTGCTGAGCTAGGCAGTTACCCATGTGGTATGGTT
Organism: Chlorocebus sabaeus; assembly: GCF_047675955.1. Lineage (NCBI taxonomy): Eukaryota > Metazoa > Chordata > Mammalia > Primates > Cercopithecidae > Chlorocebus > Chlorocebus sabaeus. The sequence goes on along the minus strand of NC_132913.1, from coordinate 101,984,827 downwards.
TTGTAGGGCAAGGAAGTGTTGCTCGAGGTAATGATGCTGGTGACCCCTTGCATTTGGGCAAGGCCTGGTCATTGTGAGATGTCCAGAGAATCTCACACTTACCTCCCTGAGCTAGGGAATGAGCTTACTTTCTGGAGAAGCTGGCCAAATTTTATTGGCAATAAATGTAGTAGGGGATTCTCTTATTTGGGGCAGATGGTTAAGATGACTTTTATTGCTTTTTATGATTAAAAATGCTCATTGACAAGAAAGCAAAAAAATGTTAAATTAGGAGGAAGAAGAGGAAAAAGCAGGAACTGTGGAATTAGTTAAGCTAGGGTTTAAATCCCAGCCTCTACCCAGTTTTCTTGACTCAGTCATTTACTGATGTAAATGGGGTAAAATTTTGTAGTGTTTTGAGGATTAAATGAGATGCTGCATGAAAATTATGTAGCATGTTTGCTGAAACTTGGTAGCTTTTGAATAAATCATATATATTATTATTAATGATATATAAAAAAGCACTGATCTATTATTCTACCACCAGGTGCTAAAAATGTTTACACTTTCATGTATTTCCTTTATTTTTCTGGCCATAGTTCTACATTGTTGAGATCATATCGCATATGTAGTTTTGTATTCTTTGTTTTAATGCAATAGAGCATCAAAAAAGAATACTGTTTTTTGTCTACTAAATTGGCAGTGATGATAAAAGATAACACTTGATGCTGGCAAGTGTGAGAGTTGTGGGCACTGTTGTGCATCACTGGTGAGAATATCAGCTGCTCTAACCTTTCTGGAAAGCAATTTGGGAAATACTGTTCAAGAGCATTAGAATTCTTTTACCTTTTGACCTGGTAATTTTACCTCTGTATAGCCAGTCTCAGGAAATAAGTGAATCATGAACAAAGACTCATGGTCAAGGAAGTTCATTGAAGAATCATTTATGAAAACCAGAGTATAGAAATTATTACTGTCCACCATAATGAAGCTGCTTGGTAAGTTATGCTACATTAAAAAAAATGGAATATTTGCAGACATTAAAGCCCCATTTTCAAAGAATAATTGATTACATGGAAAAGTGTTTTTGATATGATGTTACACAAGGATGAACATCATGTATGATACAAAACCCCAGGATTCCAATTTTGCTTCAGAAAGAAGCAAGTATGTATGGGGAATGGGCTGGAAAAATGTGTGCCCGGATGTTAGCAATGATTATTTCTGGCTGGTGGGATAATATATATATTCATTTTTTTCTCAAATTTTCTATTTTGAGCATGGACCTATGTAAACACAACAGACATGTATATATGGGTGTGTGTGTGTGTGTGTGTATGTAACAGGAGCAAATATTCTGAGAATTTCCCCATGCTATAAAATAATCTTAAGTTTTCAGAACTATGTATTTTTAAGAGCTTTAGAGTGTTCTGTTTTTGTGGAGCCATCTTAATGTATTCACTCCTTAATGTATTCACTCCTTTTTGTTTTAAACATGTATATTATTGCAGTGTATCCCTTTGTGCATGTATAAATCTTGATTTGCATTTCTAGACCATTTCCTTTGTGGTACAGAGACATCATTGGGATGTGAACCTAGGGGGAGTCAGTTTGGGTGCAAGTGAATGCACCAACTGAATGTGAACCTTCAGAGCAAGCTAGGGGGAGAAAATGGGACCATCACCATAGACCAGTGGAAAGAAACAATATGGCATCTCTGGCGGGGGAAGCAAAAGGCTTTTGTAATTGGAGACCAGGGTACTAAGAAAGACCACTTGAGAGAGAATTTAACTACCATGCTGTTGTGGCCAGTCCACGTTTTTTTTTATTTGTCTTGAACATTCTTTCAGATTCTTTTGCCTAATTAGGCCCTTGGTTGTCAAGACACACTTGTGATATCATGGTTTCCACTGTGGGCAAAGAACAGCTATCACAGCACTGTGTACCTACTACCTTTGTACCTATTGTCTTTGCAATGTCTCTGTTATATCGGCATGATCTATTTGCATAAGTGTCCTGCCTGTCCAACTCTCTTGCATTCTTCTCAAGGGCAGAGACTATGTCTTATCATCTTATATCTCCAGGGGCATGAAAGGTGCTTGGTGCGCAGTGGGTGCTTCATAAATGTTTTCTTAGGTGAGTGAAAGAGCAGCAGTACATGGGTGAGAAGTGGAAATTCTAAATGGAAGAACAGGTTCTGAAAACAAACAGGCTTTGCAATTCCAGGAACACAGGAATCTCTGCATCCCCTCTCTTTTTATTCCTTAGTCTCACTGATTATGACTAAAGCAGTGTATCTTTCATGTTAAGGTTTTTCAAAAGAACAAAAGTTTGTATAAGCAACCTGAAAACCTCCTTTTTGTCACAATGCTCATTGCAGTCACGTCTTTTTCCCATAGGTCTAGGATTAATGTGCTACTAGTAAGGAATATTGGCCTTCTAGTAAGATCAAATAAGCTCTTTAATGCACATGTGGAAAATAAAATGGATACTCCTCTTAAAAATGAGAGGGCTTTGTAGAAGTAAATTATCATAGGTGAAGGTTAATATTTGCATTGCAATTTATAAATTAAAAGTGATTTTTATCTAAATTATCTCATTTAATTTTTGATTACTAACATTCTTTTGGGGATAAAGCCTTTCATTCCACAGTTTCAGATAAGGCTTTAAGATACAGTACTACTGAGAAAAGTAATCCCAGGAATAGTACTGTTATCAAATCATTGTCTACTGGGAGGTATTCGAAAGTAGAAAAATCCTGCTCTTGAAGGACAAGGAAGGGGGAAGTGCCATAAAACAAATGGGCAGACTAGAGACAAGTTTTTCATGCTTCACAGTATTTCTTGTGAACTTCTTCACAGTAGTTCTGGTTGGAGGAAGGGAACTTACCTTGGCATCTATCATAGTTCTCCCCAATTGAACCCTATCTTTAGGCCAACTTCTCAGCCAAGTTCCCTCAACTTTTGCTGAAGACCTATATCATCATAATGTTATCATCATTTAATGTGTGTTTATAATGTGTCAAGTGCTAGTCTAAGTGCCTTATATAAATTATCTAAATTCATCCTCCAAGGAACTAATGAAATAAGTTTATTTTATATTGTTGTACATACTACATATGAGGAAACTGAGGTATCTTGCCCTAGCTCAAAGAAAATAGTTGAATACAAATTTAAATACAACTAATTGACTCCAGTCTTTCTATCAGTTGACACACAGTACCTTTTTTTTTTTTTTTTTTTTTTTTTTTTTTTTTTTTTTTTTTTTGAGATGGAGTCTCGCTCTGTCACCCAGGCTACAGTGCAGTGGTGCCATCTCGGCTCACTGCAAGCTCCGCCTCCTCCCGGGTTCACACCATTCTCCTACCTCAGTCTCCCACGTAGCTGGGACTACAGGAGCCCGCCACCATGCCTGGATTTTTGTATTTTAAGTAGAGATGGGGTTTCACATGTTAGCCAGGATGGTCTCAATCTCCTGACTTCATGATCCACCCGCCTCGGCCTCCCAAAGTGCTGGGATTACAGGTGTGAGCCACTGCGCCCAGCCACACAGTACTAATTCTTTTAATTGTTTTCTTTATTTGCTTTCTCATGAGTTCAAACCATCTCTCTTTTCTCCCAATCTCTTAAGTAGTACTTTATAAATGTGGCCTTTATGGCATCTTTTAACCAATATTATGCCTTGTATTGTCACCATTATTGTACAAGTCTTCTATATTTCTCTATTTTCTTTGTTCTGGTGTCGTTAAACATTTTCAGTCTTTTGTGTTCATTTATATGCTACTTTTTACCCCATGGAGCCTTTCTATAAACTGCTTCTTCCTCCTGGGATCTGCCTTTACTTCTCTTATTGCATCTAAATCAATGTTTTGCAGTGTTGGTCCCACAATGTAATCAACTGGGAAACCTAAAGAAGAAATACTGACACCTGAGTCTCATGCCTAGAGATGGTAATTTACTTGGTGTGGCTTGGGCAACATGAGTTCCAAAAGCCCTCCAAGTGATTGAGACATGCAGCCAGAAATTGGAAACCACTGGCCCGTTCATTTCCTAGGCATCTTACCTGCAGCAACTCCACCTTCCTCACTACCGTCCAGTGACCCTGTAGCCGCCTGTCATAACACTAGGTAGCTCTCCTTTTTAGCTCTTAGACAACTGAAATTGGTAATGCCCATACATAGGAAGGAAACCTTGAGAGTCTGGGGTACTGAAAGTGAAGTGAAGAAAGTATTTTAAGGAGGAGGTGTTAATTAACTGTGTTATATGCTAAGTCACAGAAGATGAGAACAAAGATTTGACCAATGAATTTAGAAATATGGAGGTCACTGATAATCTTGACAATGTCATTAGAAGTCATTTGAGTGGCAGGGAATAAATTTCTGAGCAGAGAACAAAAACATTGATGATGCAGGGGAGAGAGACCAAAAGTGAGAATAAGAGTGAGAGTGAAGAATAGGGCAAAATTCTTGGGTATGCAAAAGAAGATAGGGTTTAGTATACTTTGTCTTATTTAATCCTTGCAATCCCTAAGAAGAAAATATTATTTTTCTTTTCATTTTACATATGAGGAAAGTGAGACTTAGAGAAGTTTTTAACTTGTATAAGATCACAGGGCTCATAGTTGTTAGACCTGGGACCAAACGTAAGTTTACATGCCTCAAAGCTCTTAAAAACTATATTTCCTTGCCTTTTGTTGGTAAAGAAAACCTTCTGGTTGCAGTTGAGCTAGCTTTATATACATTTCTTCCCCAGTTTCCTTTTTTTTTTTTTTTTTTTAATTTCCAAAGGCTGTTTCTCCTGCAGCATAATTTTGATTAACAATAAGCTATGCATAATTGACATAAACTAAAGCTACCAATGCCCTCTTTAGATTAAAAGAAAGAAATCTTTGGAACCTCAAGCTCTGACAAAACTATTGAGCCTATTAGCTTTCTGTAAGTCAGTGACAAAACTGCCTACTCTGCCTACTCTAACCCCCAGAAACAGGTGATTCACAAGATTCCTTACGGTCTTGAAGGAGCCTCATAGCAGCTCCTGGCAAGCCGTGCTGAAAACAACTGAACGTTGATCACTGGAGCTTATGAGGTAGGGGATGAGGGCTGTTGGGTGAGAGCAGTATTACACTTAATCATTTATGAGCTGACTCCTGGGGTGATACAATGAGAAGAGTGATGTGTTGATCAATGTCTATGCCGCGGGTGGGAGGGAGCCCTGGTTTGTAGTATTTGCCAATTGTGGTGGTGTAGATACTCCCAGTATGGCTAATTTCAAATTATCAGCACAAAGTCACTGAATGTGAATCACGGAGAGATGAAAACAATACACTCTCAAGAGTCTGTGCCAACTGGCTCCAGCATGCCATCACCTATGAAATAAAAAGTTCTCACCTGTATCTCTCAGTGGATGCTCTCATTCCTAGAGGTGTCAGGCACTTTCTGAGGCAGCATAAAGAGGTAGAAAGAATGTTGTGTTCAAATTCCCAACAACAGAGGTCTGGTTCTGCTTCAGTCAATAAAATTAGACATGTGGGCCAGGCATGGTGGCTCACTGTAATCCCTGTACACGCTGGCCTGTAATCCCAGCACTTTGGAAGGCCAAGATGGGTGGATCACCTGAGGTCAGGAATTTGAGACCAGCCTGACCAACATGGTGAAACCCCATCTCTACTGAAAATACAAAAAAATCAGCCAGGCCTGATGGTGGGCGCCTATAATCCCAGCTACTCGGGAGGCTGAGGCAGGAGAATCGCTTAAACTCGGGAGGCGGAGGTTGCAGTGAGCCAAGATTGTGCCGTTGCACTCCAGCCTGGGTGACAGAGCAAGACTCTCAAAAATAAATAAATAATTAGCCATGTGGATTTTGCCAACTCACTTGTTTTCTTTGGACCCCCACTGGGAAATGAAGCAGCTGTCGCTTTAAGGCTCTTGAGAGTAGGAAGATGCTGGGATACACCCGCACACAGGATGCTACATTTCAGCCTCTCCTCCACAGGGGTGAAGGCGAGCTCCGTGTAAAACTGTGTGCTATATTGTGCTTTTGGGTTTCAGATGAAAACCTTGTCTGTCTTTAGTAGCTTGCCCATGCTGTTCTCTATCACTGTGGCCTTTGAGATTTCTCAAAGAAACCAGCAGGGATGTTCGAGGTTGTTCACATAGGATATTCCCAACGAGGCTGTCTAAATAATAAAAAGGAGTATGCAATCACACCAGATACCTTCTCATTCTGAGGACAGATAGAGCTGCAATCCTAACCTTTAATGTTATGGCTTTCCCATCTTTTGCTAACCCTTTAACATTATATTAACGAAAGATGGACTGGGTGGGGGCAGGGAGGGACTTAATGCTTTTTATGATGTATTTTAACATTTTTATCTCTCCTTGAAAAAATAAATTTGCCACAAGAATTAAAACTGTATTTTATCCTTTTAAATGCAGCCCTAGATGATGTATGTAACTGCACTGGCAGCAAGTCAAGTCTGCACAAAGCCCAAATTGAATCTTCCTTCTGACTACAGCTGTGCATGATATTTTATGCAATTTTTTATGCTGGTCATAAACGAGGTGGAAACTGTGATTATGCCAATTTGGGGATAACACATTTTCACCAAAAAGTGACTGCCAATGTTCAAACATGTATGTGTATTTACAGGATCCAGCCCTCCTTTTCTCATGATTAGATTTTGGGCTGTTGACCCAATAACAGATTTCTAGGTGAAGTGCTACAGGCACTTAATGTCCTGTTGTTGTAGGACACAGGATTGCAAAATGTATCATGATTTCCTCTTACTATACTATCTGCTTGGCAAAATGTTGGCCCTTAGCAACTGAATATGCTGAAGTGGAGGGTGGGATTTAGTTGTAAAAATAACTCAGTTTACTACTATTCCATTATTTCTCTGAATCTGTATCCACATTACATCCATATCTAGACAAACATTAAAATGAATGGAAAGGGAGATTTCAAATATGTTTACAAAAATTTGCCCTGATATTATAGATCATATTCTACTGTTACATAAAATTGTGTTAAGAAAGAAGAAAAATATTACCTAAGGATCAGAAATTGATGCTTTTCTGTTTCTTTTACACTTGACATAATACAGATGCTTTCTGTCTGTCTGGTATTAACACAGAGATTACTGTTAGATGATTTTAGTTGGGAGGCTGCAGGAGGAAAATTAAAATGTTAAGTAAATGATTACAGAAAAAAAGAAACCTTTGATGTGAACTGTAACAACTGCTTATCCAAATTAACATGGCATTACATTTAGTGCTGTAAAGATGAAGCCATTTGCATGAGTGTGTGTATATGGGCCGAACTGTCAATCAGTTCTCATTATAAATAAAACCCCAAGCCAAAGATACTTGTTCCACCAACATCCTGCTGTCATCTCCAAAGACCAATTCTGGCAGCTGATATCCCTTCATGTTGTTGACTGAACTGAGGATGCCATGCCACTGACAGAGGGCTATATGGCTGCTACTGGTTATACTGAAGGGAAGACTTCATACACCTAAGAATTTGTCTTTAGAGCTTTCTAGAAGATTTGAGCCAGAGACTGAGCAGTTGTGAGGGTTGCTAAGATGATACTCTTGCATTGTATAGAGGATTCTGTTTTATAACTTGTGTTTCCTAACTTGAGGATCATTTATTCTATGAAGGAGAGATGACTCAATAGAACCATCCATAGCAAGCTTTGATTGGCACTAAATAGGTCCTCCAAAATTATATGTTGAATAGCTGAATGAATGAGTGAATGAATGAATAACAGATATGGCCACATATCATGTTGGACTCTCTTCCGTTCATGTCACAGTTCTAAGGAACAGCAATAGTGAAAATCTTCTCTGCCACGTTATGAATGCTTGCATCGAATTCGTCCCTGAAGATTAAATGTCAAATGAGAATCTTTCTCTCTGATATCAGCCTAATGGTAAAATGAATCATACTTTTTACATCTTCAGAAACATTGCTCAGGACTATGATTTTAGCATTCTAGACATCATTCAATAATCAGCTCACAAAACTATTCGCCTGGCTTGCATGATTTTATTGGATGTTTCTGATTGGGAGGGCCAATTGATTGAATTTCAAGATGAAGGAAGCACTGCTTGAAGGTCAGGGGAAAGGTCTAGTGCATGAAATGATTGAGGAGACATTCCTGGGTCTCTTTGACCTGACAGTAATCACTTGTCTGACCAAAATGACATTCATTTCTAAAATGTTACCATCAGCGCTAGGCTGGTTCTAAGGTTTCCCTCATTTGTAGCTGTGCAGTAATCTTTTATTTAACTGAGCCTGATGACCAAGATGCAGCTATCCTTTTTCAACAGGGCTGTGCAGCCTTTATCTACTCATCACAGTTGGACTACCACTGTAGTAGATTCTATGAACATTCAACCTAGAAAATCACCAGAGTTTCAGTGGATTCTGTAAGGAGCCAGCCTTGAAAAACCAGTGATGTTTCAGGAGGAACTTCTTAGCACATATTTTACTTAGATACTGTAGTTTATGTGATCATTTTACTTCTAGCTATAATTCATCATACCAACCTTGATACATAAAGTCATAAATGATTCCATTTCCAGTTATATCCACTTATGCATTCTTCTTATGGTCTACCGCTGTTGTATGGGGAAACTGTTACTTTTGACAGCTCTTAGGTTTGAAATTCTTGGGTGTTAGAATTAATGCATCTCCTCTTTTACATTTGGCCATTGGTTTGTAACATAAATCCTACTGTTCCTCAGCAGGTACCTGTACATTGGCAAAAATTTTTAGAAAGAGTAAAAATATTTTGTTTTACTTTTAAGTGCAGGGGTGTATGTGCAGGCTGTGCAGGTTTGTCACACAGGTAAATGTGTATCATGGGGGTTTGTTATACAGATTACTTTGTCACCCAGGTATTAAGTCTAGTATCTATTAATTATTTTTCCTGCTTCTCTCCCTCCTCCCACTCTCCACCCTCCAGCAGGCCCCAGTGTGTGTTGTCCCCCTCTATGTGTCCCTGTATTCTCATCATTTAGCTCCCACTTATAAGTGAACATGCAGTATTTGGTATAGTGAAAATTTTTGAAAAGCAAATGATTCTGATCACCTCACGATAGCATAGGTATCCTGAAGGTACAGTGAACTTGGCAAGTGACAGACATACTGGCTTATTTTTGCTTGGGCAGGTAGCAACACAGCTGCTTGCTAGCACATTTGTTGTAGAAAGAAAAATTTATTTTAATCAGTCTTGTGTGCATTATATGAAACCATAATCAAATGATATCAAGACTATAATCAAATTTGATCAAGTGAAATGGATAGTTCATTGTGAGAGAAGGATGGCTTATAAATAATGTGTCTCAAAAAGAGAAACACGAATGAGAAGGATAAGCATTAAGTTCATGACTCATTGGGGATCATGACCAGGTATATAAATATTGTGTGTTGTGTAGCTATTATTTCATCCAATTCAACCTTCTTACACTTTCAGTTTAAATAATGAAGGATTTCATGAGATTATATACCTCTAGTGGAGAAACATATATTTTTCAGATGTGTGTGCTAGTAGGCTCAGACTGCCATGACAAAATACCACTGGGTGACTTAAACAACAGGTATTTATTTCTCTCAGTTCTAGAAAATGGGAAGTTCAAGATGAAGGCGATGGCTGATGTAGTTTCTAACAACGATTCTCCTTTCAGTTTGTAGATAGACAGCTTCTCCCTAAGTATTCACATGGCAGAAAGTAAATGAGAAGGAGAAATCTTCCCAAATCTCTCTCTTCCTCTTGTAAGGCCACAGTCTTATGGCATTAGGGTCCCACCCTTATAACCTCTTTCAACCTTAATTATCTCCTAAGGGCTCTATCTCCAGATACAGTCATCTTGGTGATTAGGGCTTCAATGTGAATTTGGGGAGAACACAATTTAGTTTACAGTGGTTTGGCTGGAGATTTTCATTTTTTGGTCACTTTAACAATTTTTTCTTTTTTGAAAGAGGGCCTTGCTGTGTTGCTCAGGCTGGAGTACAGTGGCATGAACATGGCTCACTGTAGTCTTGGTCTTCTGGGCTCAAGTGATCTTCCTGCCTTGGCCTCCCATGTAGCCGCACTTGGCTAATTTTTAGTGGAGATGGGGTCTCTCCATCTTGCCTGGGCTAGTCTCAGACTCTTAAGCTCAAGCAATCCTTCCGCCTTGGCCTCCCAAAGTACTGAGATTTCAGGTGTGAGCCACCATGCCCAGCCTTACTTTTATAAATTTTACATATAGGTTCAAAGTGTTATGTTGGTGGATACATTCATTGTAATCTTCCTATCTCAAGGTCAAAAACTTACATTTATAAAGTACCCTTTGCCGTGTAAGGTTAAATAATGACAGTTTCTGGGGGTTAGGATTTGGACTGATATTCAGGGTTGCCTTTATTCTGTCTACCACATGAGCCGAGAGTAGAGCAAATCTAGGATTCATTTATTTAGTAATTATCTGTTAGGGAATAAATTAGTGTCAGGCAATACACTCTGTGTGTATATTTTTAAATGGTTAAGAATGAGATTTTGGCTGACTGGAAGAGCTACCAGGCTTTATCTGTGAGGATCAGGAGAAGTCCTAAGTTCAAAATGAATTTTGTCTTCAGTATTTGATATTAGATTGACAAGTCTTTCCTAGAACTGTGAGAGGAAATTAGAAGTAAGTTAATTTATTACATAAAGTTTTCTTTCTTTTTTCTTTTTTTTTTTTTTTTGAGACGGAGTCTCTCTCTGTCACCCAGGCTGGAGTGCAGTGGCGCGATCTTGGCTCACTGCAAGCTCCACCTCCCGGGTCTACACTATTCTCCTGCCTCAGCCTTCGGAGTAGCTGGGACTACAGGCGCCCGCCAGCACGTCCGGTTAATTTTTTTTTTGTATTTATAGTAGAGACGGGGTTTCACCATGTTAGCCAGGATGGTCTGGATCTCCTGACCTCGTGATCCACCCGCCTTGGCCTCCCAAAGTGCTGGGATTACAGACGTGAGCTGCCGCGCCCAGCCCTACTACATAAAGTTTTAAATAGGGAAGAGAAAATCTTAGAACCACAAAGTACCTTGTCTATTTTTCATAGAGGGATAAATTGAATGATACAATATGGGGGAGAAACTGGAAATAATATTGTTTTCTTGGGATACTTTCCAGAACTAACAGACAGCAGCTCCAAATAGAGGGGCCAGATAATATGTAAATGAATTAAATATTTAATGCCTACTCATTAATGCATAAAGGGAATAAGTTATATTTTCTAAACATTTCAGCACAGCCACAGAGACCACAGATGTACAAACATAATTGATCACAATCTATGATGATCAATTCAGCTTACATCTGGATTCCATGAATAAGTTATTAGGACTGAAAACTTCAGAATGAATATCAACTGGCTTTCTGATTCTGAAAAAAAGAGGGGCAGAATAATATAATGAAGGTTGGGATTTAATTTAAAAGCAAAGGCAATCAAAACCGAGTCAGGTGCCTTCTGTACCAAAATCTTATGTATTTTGTAATCCCATGGTTTCAAATGGGATCTTTTACTAGTTTATAGTCATATAAATGATAAAGTATATTTAGCCAATAACTTTACTTGCAAAAACATCTAACTTTCATTTTAATATGGCATTCTGATCAAACTTGTTTGTTTCCTTCAAAAGGCCATCTTTAAATTGATAATAAAGAGATCGATTAAAATATGTATAAATCCACAATCATGAAAGGAATAGGAAGGGAGCCATTATCAGCAGAAAATGTCAACAGCTATCTGTTAGAAAGAAAATAACTCAGCTTTAAACTGGGGTAGAGAAAGTTATTGCTGGAATTCTGCATAAGAGGTTACAACTAGAGAGCCGATATGCCCTGCAGGACCCAAAAGCAATTCACTTCTCAAAAACACCAAGAAGATGGGAGGAGACAGTGAAGAAGAGGATACCTGCAAATGACTGTCTTCAAATCAACTGCATTCCTGCTACCCCTCTTACCCTCCACTCCCACTTGCATCCAAATCTACGATATCCAGGAGTTAAGGCTTTTACCTCCCGGGCGATGCAACATCATCAACGAACACATTTTTATTTTTATTTTTAAGTAATAAAGTTTTTCTTTAGAGAAACAGAAAAAAAATCTGTCTTGGGGTATATAGGCTGTGTCTTGAAACTAGAGACTAGAATAGCAAGTAGAGTTACAATAGCTAGTATAGATTCAAGAGCAAAATATCTAAATTTTATTAAGTAGGAATCTCCCAACAGAATAGCCTCATATTACTATTTCATCAATTGCCTCATGTTTAAACATGAATGTACAGTCAAAGGTAATACACACGTTGGGAAAACTCAGTCTCAGTTTAGATGCGAGCAGTTTATATGGGAGGTGATTTCTAGAAATGCCAGTGTGAAAGCAGGGAAGTGCGACTAGAAAGGGAAAGAGGCTCAAGCCTGTGTGCATCTGGAGCAGAATCCCACTGGGGAACTCTGGCAGTTCAGCGAGAAATCTCCCCTCAGAATGATTCCAGAGAGGGGTGAGCATGCTGTGGTCTGCTCTGCCCAGAAAATGAAAGACAAAGACAAGGTAAGGCAAGGCAAGACAGGAAGGAGGAAGGGAAGAAAAGGAGGATGCAGGGAGAAGGAAAAGGAAAAAAGAAAAACCCTTCGGAAATAGAAATCTATTAGGGAATGGGTCAGAACTTCCACAGTAAAACTCAGATTAAAGTCTCCAGTAAATTCGCAAAACAAAAACAGAAACAAAAAAATTAAAAAAATTCCCCTAAAATCTTCATTTCAAAAGAATAGGATATTATATACAAACTAAAATCTAAAAACTTGAAGGAGCCCTTGGAATTTAAAACATGACTTTGACAAATCTATGGAAGTCTTAGAAGAAAAGTCAAGGATTCTTATGAAAAAAAGGAAAATGGGGGAAAAGGAAACGGGAAACTGTAGGATAAAACACAAACTACACAGGAAGAAACATGTAATCATAAGTTAACTACTTGGTTGTTAGTGAAAAATAAATTACCAATGTGTTCATAGTTCCATCATTTAGAATCATCCTATGACCAAAGCTTGATGGGAAACTGTAAATGTTACCAACCTTGACAATGAAAACTAGAAACGGCAGTTTGGGAGTAGACAGGGAAAATGTGGGAGGAAAAGGGGAGAGACAGTAGCATCTTCATCTTACCAAATGGAGAATCCAGAGAAAATTTCTGTAGTTTTAGAATGAGAAATAAAGCTAAGTACATCATTTAAAAGTGCACAGAAGAGCCGGGTATGGTGCCTCACGCCTCTAATCCCAGCTCTTTGGGAGGCTGAGGCGGGTGGATCACGAGGTCAGGAGATCGAGACCATCCTGGCTAACACAGTGAAACCCTATCTCTACTAAAAACACAAAAAATTAGCCGGGCATCATGGCAGGCGTCTGTAGTCCCAGCTACTCGGGAGGCTGAGGTGGAAAAATGTTATGAACTCGGGAGGCAGAGCTTGCAGTGAGCCGAGATCTCGCCACTGCACTCCAGCCTGGGCAACAGAGCGAGACTCCATCTCAAGTAAATAAATAAATAAAAGTGCGCAAAAGAAGGGATAACTTAAGCCCTTACATTAATGGACTTTTTAAACAATGCGAATATAACATCTAATAAGATTTTGCTTGAATTACATTAAAGAAAAATGTGACAAGTAGCTGCAAATTCCTTGAAACCCATTCCCCAGAAGAGAAGCAGGCTGTGTGCCTTTTAGTGGAAAACAGAGCCTGCTTGGGGCTCGTGACTGTCTCTGAGGCTGTTCGATAGATATATGTGTTGTCTATCAAGCTCACTAATATAGATGATGTTAAAGTTTAAGAGCAAATATTCTGGATAACATCACGTGACTAATTAAGCACTAATAAGTATTTTAGGATGCCAGCATGGTACATTGGCACAAAGTCTGGACTTTGGTCCAAGATTAGAAAACAGAGGTACAAAGTCAAAATCCTGGCTCCATCACTGACTTGCCAGGAGACCTTGGGGAATGCCATCAGTTTTGCTCTAGCAACTTTCTCTGTATCTCTAGTCAGGAGAACATCATTCTTGTTTACAAATCTGAGGGTCAAATACGGTAATATATGTGAAAATGATTATTAATTATCCTTTATTTCTTTGATCATTCTATACATGCAATTACTTTGTCTAAGTCATTCATTAGTGGATTTCTGAATTGTTTAATACAATATAAAGGACTCCAGATAAAGTTCAATTAGAAATTAAACTATCTGATTACGCTGGGTAGATAATATCGTTTGTCTTCTTAAACTTATTAGAGAATTCCTTAACAATGTTAAAATAGCTATGGTTTGAAAATTGAATCATTAATGTCTTTAGATACACAGGTTAAGTATTCTAAATATTTTCAGTTAGATTTAATTGTGGTAGAAGTCCACATATTTTAAAAATATTTTATAAAAATATACTTATGCTCTAGTATTTGTCACTTCAAAGAAACATGTTGACCTTTACTTTGTTTTACAAAATCAGTTTTATATTTTGTAATAATTAAATAGCTCATTTTTTCCATAGAACATTTTACAAAAATTAGAAAAGAAAATTTTCAGTAATTTTAGCCACCCAGACATAACCTCTGTTAATATTTTAATGCATATTTAGACACAAACTTTTAAAAATTTGGATAATGTAATTTATATTCCATTGTTCACAAAACATTGTATCACAAGCCTTTATTTCATCAATATATTCTTTAGAAATATTTTAATTGGTTCCGTAATTAACTACATGAATGATCAATACATATTTTAAACTTGACTCTTAGCATTTGTTATTCTAACTCTTGATATTATGAGTTTATTATAACATTTTCTATGATAAATAAGCTATATAAGGCCTTCCCTTCATCTTTCAACATTTCTTCAGAAAAAAATTCGAGTAATAAAATTATTCAGTCAAAGGATGTGATGATTTCTAGAGGTTTTGATGCATATAGCTAAATTGCTCTGCAGAAAGATGTAATTTGTAGTCCCAACAGAAACCATAGTATCTTCAAACACTGGGTATTAAGATTTTAAGAAATTCTTAATAATGATATAGTAGTTAAGGGTATAGGAGAAATACAGATCTCACTTTGATGTGTATTTCTTTGAGCTATTTGATGTTTATTAGGCATTAGCAGTGTTATGGGTGATTGTTGCTGTCTCTTTCTCACCTTCACTGGTATTTTTGTGTTACCTTATAAATCTATACAAGCTTTTCAAATGCTAGAGGTATACATCCTTCATCTGTATACTTGTTTGATTTCTACTTTTTTGCCTAAATAAAAGTCACTATATATCTTTAAAGTGGAAGGATGGTTTAAATATGTCTATAGGAAACAGCCTTTTGAAAGACTAAAGGTAGAAACATGAGACAATATCTTTCAAATTCTTTATTAAACTCTCCTTCCTGAGACTTTGTTATTGTTGATAAAATTAATCATATGAATAATACTTCCTACATATTATTAAGCAATAAAGTCAGATTTCTGGGTATGAAAATAAGTGAATCATCTTCCCAGCACTCCCTGCTACCCCTTTGGCCCCTGTGCCCACCTTCCCCACCATTCTTAAGAAATTTGGAGATTTAAAAAAGTCTCCAAAAACCAATGGACTAGTTTGGAGCTTGGATCATGTTAAAACACTCTTAGTAGAATATGGATCTATGGGAACAGTTTTTTATACCTTTATCTGTCCTCCTCTTCCCACCATTCTTATGTTTTGCTTTTTTTTCTTTTAATGATTGGGAATGACATTGAATTGAATACAGGGCCAGAACATCATCTATAATAAAGGATAATTTTATAAGACAGTTAAAATTTTCTCAGCCACATTTTCTATGGTAACTCACAATGCCAATTAATTTCTTAATTCATTAACAATGTAACAGAAGAAAAGACTTTGAAAAACACTGTGCTTTGTGTAGATGTCTTTTAATTATGGCTAATTAAATACTGTGCAAGGACCTGATTATACCTTTGAGTATTTCTTAATCAGAAAAAAAAAGAAAAGGAAAAAAATAAGGCTTGTAGTTATGAACACATGGAACAAAAGCTGTTTCAGCAACTCTTGAGAAAAAAAAAAAAAACCCAAAACTGCAAAAAAGAGAATAAATTATATAGTAGTACAGGGGAGTATTCTTTAAATCTGTGTGCTGATTCTCCATGGAGGCTTATGTACCACTGTTTATTTTGGTTATTAGAATCTCAAGTAAACCCAAGTAGAAATCACACTGCTTCTAAAAATGAGGGGCAGAGCCAGTGGGTAAACAGTTTCAGGGCAAACTGATGCAATACTCCCTGAAGTTAGGAATGAATTTTTCCAGATGGCCACTGTGCATATGGCCGGGGCTACTTCAGTAGCCAAAATAGGAAATGAGAACACAGTTCTTTCCAATTAAATCAACGCTGTCCTTGAGAAAAGAAATTTCACAGAGCATGTCTGTGGGGATGGAGGTGGACAGGAAATAGCATTCCTGTCTATCAAGACATCTTCAATTGAACTAATTATGATATCTTTAAGTGTTCAGGCCAGTCAAATTTATTTTGGGATTTTAGGAGAGCAAGGCATTGAGCTAAACGATGTGCTGGAAATTCACAGCTCAAAATTGGACTTGTCTGTCTATCCTCTTTCATCCTGGAACATTGGGGGAGTTACTTAATCTCTCTCTGATTGTTTCCTCCTGTGTAAAATGGGAATCACATCTCCAGGCTGCCCAACAGGCTTGTTGTGAAGATGAAATAATGGATGTTATGAAGTACTTTGCAATCATGAAGCACTGGATTATGCTTCCCAGGACTTGGAGAGAATAACCAATAATGCCAGTTCATGCTGCGGACCACGTCATGGGCTCTCCTAGGGAAGACGTTCCTATTTATACTGGGGTACAATTTTCAGCTTTGTTCAGACCCTGCCCCCTAACAAATCCTTTGGTGGTTATTCAGTTCATCTTAATTAAAGAATAATTTACTGGCCTGTGTATAACCAGCTTGGCTGGAAGCTGATTTTTGCTGGGTAAATTTGCTGAACTTCTCAATAAATTTCAGCTCCCCAAAATGTCAGACACGTGCTGCAGAAAGAAACTACTATGCCCTCTATCACTAGTGAGCAATCAGATGCAGACTCTGAACACTTAGACGTGGACAGCAGCCCATCCGTGTCAGTCCTTTGATTCATCTTAATAAGAGCATGGGTTTTACAGGAAGCTAGTTCCAACATCAGTCATTCCAACCAAACTATCTCACATTTTCTGTTTACCTTGTACATTCCGATTTCACCCTTCTCTTAGGGGAATGAAAGCAGCTAAAGCTAGTCAAAATGGTCAGTAATTTCTTATTTTGAAATCTGCATTCTTTTGATTTTTTGTTTAGTACTTTAGTCATCTACCCAACTGGTCCTATTTGTACACAGAACCAGTCTTTGTACAATGTACTGGACTCCCAGTTGTTTTCAAGGCTAGCCTGATACATCTTGTTTTAGCCAGTGTCCAAATGTAAGTGGTCTTCTTGTAGTCAACAAATTGTGCTCCTTCTCTGCAGAATAATCTATCCACAGATGGAAGAATTTCAGAGGAATAGCAGGTAGCTGCTGATCACAGAGCCAACAGTTTAATGCTAGGTGTATATGATGTGGTGAGGACAAATCAATTAGGATAGAAAAGATATAACAAAAAGCAGCATACTCATATCTTACTTGTCCCATCTCTCAAATTTGCTACATGGAAGCAGAAACTTTTATCATTTCTGTTTTCTCATTTCTGGTTTCGCTTTTTCAGTTTTCTTCTAATTGTGTATGTAGTGAAATTACCTAAATTGCTCAGTAAAAATGCAGATTCCTGAGATTTATTCTAGCCCGACTTAACAATCACTGCTATTGTAGCTGAGAGTTTGGATTCAAAAAAGTACTCCCAGAAATTTTAATGCTTTCTATGTTTTGAGAACAATTAGCCTAATAAATCTTTGGCCATATTATGACTTTGATGAGCTCTAAGCTCTTTTCCCTTTGTGTCTCTCTTCCTCAATAAAAAATAAAAAATTGTATTTTACTATGGCCTTGGTATCAAGAGGAATATAATAATATTACATATTAAAACATTTTCTTTAACCTAAGTTTACATTTTTTTTTCTGATTAAAATAAAGTATTTTCATGGGCTTCTGAAAGTATTTTGAGCCTTAGGCACTTTGCTTCCTGTCTTGTGAGTAAGTCGACCCAGAATGAATTGAGGACTTGTTAACTTAGAAAACTGGTAATCTTAATATTTTGAAGATTTAGATAGTAAATGTTTTATTTCCCTAACATATCGTGAAGAGATCTAGGTCAAAACTCTTGATGGAGTTCAGGGGATGCAGCTTTGCATGAAGAAAATTTGCAGGTTCTTGGGTTTGGTGCTACGTGCCTAGATATGATGGTAGCCAGTTTTGAACTGCCTTCCCAATACTAGCAAAGGCAAAAATGGGGAAGATACTGGTTCTCAGCTTTGTTAAGCATTCCCATCTTATTTAGGTGATGTACACTAATAAATGCACACAACAACTACATGCAAATAGAAGCTTATGAAATGTGAGGTTATGGTAATACCAAGTATTAGGGCCTAGTGTTGCTCATCTGGGGAAGCTTTTTACTGGAAGCAGGAAAACGGAAGGGATGAGAAAGGGAAGAAGAAAAACACAATCTAGTTAAGGAATTTCATTATATCAAGCAGGAATGACTTTCCTAAGAATTTCTAAGAATAAGCAAGGAAAAATGACCTGGTGTTACATAAAATAGAGGAGAGACTGCAACTGATAGAAGAGCATAAAAATAACAATTTTATATCATTAGGAAAGAAGACTAGGTATCATTTCAGAGTTTTGACAAGGCAACTAGCAGCAAACTATGCTCAAGAGTTATCACTTTTTTTGTTTGTTTTTGAGATGGAGTCTCACTCTGTCAGCCAGGCTGGAGTACAGTGGCACGATCTTGGCTCACTGCAACCTCCGCCTCCCAGGTTCAAGTGATTCTCCTGTCTCAGCCTCCCAAGTAGCAGGGGCTACAGGTGTGCGCCACTAGGCCCAGTTAATTTTTGTATTTTTAGTAGAGGCAGGGTTTCACCATATTGGCCAGGCTGGTCTCGAACTCCTGAACTCATGATCCGCCTGCCTCAGCCTCCCAAAGTGCTGGGATTACATGTGTGAGCCACTGTGCCTTGCCAATGGTTATCACTTTTTATGCTTTACATGTACACTTATTCTTACATTTTGCACGAACAAAACACCTTACATAATAGTCACTGATACTTATTGAGAACATGTGAATATTTCAAGTTCAGTGGTAATACTCATTGAAGCTGATACTAGATAAGGAGGAAAAAATGAAAAGTATTGAAGGAAAAACAGCAGTGTTTAATTGTTTTGGTTATTGATCTGCAACAAACTACCTCCAAAACATGGTAATTGAAAACAATGACATTTATTTAATCACAATCATGCCATCTGGGATGACTTTGCTGGGGAGTCCCACTCATCTGGCTGGTGGCCACTCTTGTGGCTGCAGTCAGCAGGTGAGTCGGTGGGGCGCTGGGCTTAGCTGCCACCCTGGACAGCTGGACTTCTCTTTCTCTGTAATCTCAGGGCTGGTCCCTCTGTAAGTGACCTTTCCTCGTGGCCTCTACAGCACGGTAGCTGGATTCTTACACAGTGGCTCAAAGATCCCAAGAGAGCAATGGCACCGGCATGTAGCCTTTTTAAGGCCTAGGGATGGCACATTCTTTTCTTTTTTTTTTTTTTTTTTTTGAGACAAAGTCTTGCTCTGTCTCCCAGGCTGGAGTGCAGTGGCGAAATCTTAGCTCACTGCAACCTCCACCTTCCAGGTTCAAGGGATTCTCCTGCTTCAGCCTCCCGAGTAGCTGGGATTATAGGCAGCCACCACCATGCCCCGCTGCTAAGTTTTGTATTTTTAGTAGAGATGGGGTTTCACCATGTTGGCCAGGCTGGTCTCAAACTACTGACCTCAGGTGATCCACCCACCTCAGACTCCCAAAATGTTGGGATTACAAGTGTGAGCCACCACGTCCGGCCTATTCTTCTGGTTAAAGCAGATTTAAGGTGGGAGTGGGCAAGTACACATAACGGCATGGATTCGGGGAGGTATGATTCCCTGTGGCCATTAGTGTCACAGACTCACCAGAGTTGGATAGAACACTTCCTTCCTACATCTCAGGTTTCTTTCCAGGTGGTAGTGACAGTTAGTGCCACACTTTGTCAGAGGGCAGGTGGAGTGGCTTATCTGATGGTTAAATTTGTGAAAAATTACTGAACATATTTGCCGCTTAGGAGTGCACTTGTTCTATAGAAAAAGTTCAGCATCACCAGTAGGCCAGTCTGCATAATTTGGGGGTTTAGTATTGACTACTGGCTAATAATAAACCTGAAAACAACACCCTCTAACTTGGACTCTAGAAGTAACTAAAATGGTGTTGTGCTTCTCTCTGCTACTGCGTTGTTTTATTTCTCAATTCAAGGAAGAGAGATGCTGTTTATAGGCCTCCTTAGAGATCACAACCTGATGAGATTAGAAATTATGGCAAATGTCTCATAGTTTCATCAACAGTGAGCGATGAAAACACTGAGAAAGGTCTTTTATAACCTAGGGAGGACAGATAATTAACAGAGCAACAGGCCTTTAAACTCATTTGGTTAGAGAATGGAGGTTGATCATTTGTTTACACCTCTTAATAACTGAACCTGGGCTTAGTTGTCGACCTGATACTGATTCTCTCCTTCATTCTTATTAATAGAACTCTGATCTTGTCAAGGAAAGCAATGTATACAGGTAAAAATACATTTTCTAGCCTTTGTTGCAGATAAAGGGGCCATATGGCCCAACTGACTAAGGGCAGGTAAGCACAAGTTGTTAGGTTAGACTTGTAGAAAGGTCTTCAGAAGCTGGCAGCGGGGATAGGGAGCTGGACAACAGACTCAGATGGGAAGGACTTACTTGCCTTTTGTTCTGCCTGGAATACAGATGAAATGGTTAGAGTTGCAGTAGTCATATAGGGACCATGAGGTAAACTTGAAGATGGAATCCATGCACAAAGAATGGCAATGAAAAAGTAGGATGCCACAACATTGATGATACCATAGAGCCCTTGTACCAGCCTCTGATATTTACTCCCTGACTTTAATCTACATGAAGGAAAGAAAATACTCTATTATATTGGAGCTACTATTTTTTAAATGTTTCCATTACTAGCTGAATACAGTTTCTAACTCACAATTTTATGAGAGCAGAAAAATAATAGTATGTAGTTTATGGTATTTCTAAGATAGATGATGCCGTTTAGGTGAAATATTTACCCAAAATTGTGTGGCAGAGGTTTCTTATGTGTGCATATGTTAGAGATTTCTCATATAAGATGTATCTCTCCATCAGAGCATTAACACTTGCTCTTACCTTTGCCTGATGCAATTCTCTCATGAATATTCAAAAGTCACATACCCTTCCTTCATGGGATTTCTGCTCAAAGATCCACAACTCAGAAAGGCCTTTCCCAATTATCCTATCTACTATAATAGCCCCTATCCTTGTCTACAAACTCACTCTCCCTACTTTTGACATTTTTTATTTTATGATTGGCTTGTACATTATTATCTCCTCAGTGCTCAGAAGAGTGTCTGACACTTTGTAGTGGCTCAATGAATATTTGTTAAATGATCAAATAAATAAAGAGAAAGCCAATGCACATTTAATTCTGAAATTTTTCTAAGTAAACTATCAATGAATCAATCAATGCATGAATGAAAAATGATAGCACATTGCAAGTTGAGAACTTCAAATAGACTGTTAAACTTCTGAATAGTCCTATGCTTGTTACAATAATACATCTGTTTCAAATGTTCAGTGTAACTGGTGGTATCTAAACTTGATGGCAGTTTTTCATACTTTTGCTGATTTATTCCCTTCAATTTTATCTGAAAGAAATAGAATGGTACAGCTGGGCACGGTGGCTCACGCCTGTAATTCCAGCACTTTGGGAGGCTGAGGCAGGTGGATCACGAGGTCAGGAGTTTGAGACCAGCCTTGCCAAGATGGTGAAACCCCATCTCTACTAAAAATACAAAAATTAGCTGGGCACAGTGGCAGACTCCTGTAATCCCAGCTACTCAGGAGGCTGAAGCAGGAGAATTGCTTGAACCTGGGAGGTGGAGGTTGCAGTGAGCTGAGATCACGCCACTGCACTCTAGCCTGGGTGACAGAGCAAGACTCTGTCTCAGAAAAAAAAAAAAGAAAAATAGAATGGTACAGTATAAGCCTCAGAAGGGATATGAAGGTATCAATAAATCCCCTCTATGTTGACTGGTCATGCAGTCCCTAAGTTTTCTTAGGCTGATGTGCTCTATGTCTTCTTGATAATAAAAGGAGTAAGGCAATGGTTTACATTTATGAAAAATATATCTGCCTGTGGGGTTTTTTTTGCACATATATACACAATCCAGTGGTAGATTTATATGTATCTGTGCATATAAATATATGTATGTATAATATATACACACACATAAAAATATGTATTATATATACACATAAATCTGCATATAGAGATATAACTTGTTTTTCAATATTAGGAACAAAGAACATATTGAAAGATTCATGCACTTTTTTATATATTACAGTACTCATATAGCATTTCAAAATCATAAAATTTTTCTGTATTTTAAGATAGCCAAGGAAGAATGTTAAGAAAAAGAGATATTGACGATTCAAGCATACCTAGAGACAAGGCTTCAGAGACGGTGACTTTCTGCTTGAGCAGGAAGTTCTGGAAATGGGGGTCATCGAACAATAGGCCTCTGATACTCCACAAAGTGTTATGAAACCACACACTTCGTGTCTTTCCCCTCTGGATGGCGCAAAGTGGCAGAGATGCCAAGGATCTATCAAAGAGTTTTTCTCTATGTCCCTTGTGGAAAGTGGTTATTAGGAAGCCGCTGCCCAGAAACTACATTTTCTAGCACTTCTGAAATATCTAAGTGGAGTCCCAAGTTATTCCCATGCGAATGTGGGTGGAGTGATAAATGGCCAGGCCGATAAACATCTCCTAGGTGCTTCTCCACCCTCTTTCCCACTGTGGACTTGGTTGGATTTTCATGTCCTGGGTGACCCTGGGAAACATGTTGAAGCAGGTGGAGCCTCTGTTAGCTTCAGCCACACGTTGATTAGATTCATCATGTCGGTCACATGATGAGGAAAGCCTTTCTCCCCCAATTTCTGTCTGGCCAAGCCACAGAGATTTGGGTTTTTATTCATTACAGTACTTAGCACAACTTTAAATAATATACATATACTACAGCTTTAACAGAACTTGTGAACTTACTATCATTATTGAAAGATGGCTGAGCAGAGAGCAGCGGTTCTCAAACTGCAGAATCTTTGGGGAAGAAGTTTGTTATGAATACAAATCCCCAGGCCTCCCAGAGATTCTGATTCATCGGATCTGGGATGGGGCCCAGAAACAGGCGTTTTCGTCACCACTCCAGGTTTTTGGATGCACATTTAGAGAAACACCGATAAAGACAGTGAATTTACAGAAATGGCAGCTGGGAATTCGGGGTTAGAAATGGACAGCAGATTATATCCTGAGCCAAAGTATAAGCTGGATGAATTAGAAGACAGTGAATAAATGGGAAAATCAACAAAGAAAAATTCTATACTGCAGCAATGAGTATAATACTTGGGTACCTATGAATCCACCATACATGAAGAAGGATCATGGCTCAAAGAAGAGGTTGTAAAAATAGGGTGAAGTTAAGAAAACAGTTGAATTTAGAGAGGCAAGAGAGGATAGTTTGAATATAAACATTTACAAACAGAAAGCTTTTTAAAACTGGCATAACAAAATTGAAACAGACCGCTTAAGGGAAGCGATATTTTGAAGCCAACACCACTATCCACACTCTTTCACCTATCACAGAAGAACAATATGTGGAAGGGCAAGAGCTTAAAATGAATGTTTTTTCTCCCCCCACTTTCCAATACACTATTAAATAAAAATGTTACACGCCTGAAGCCAAAGACTATTCTTGGATCGGATCTTTTTCAATGCTCTAAATTTAGCCAGCTGAACTTCTGTAAGTACCGGCTTATTCAACCTTTTGAAATACAGCATTTGCTTTTTAATTGGAAATCTGCATCTCACCTTAACGATGGAACAGAACATCCTTTCTTTTCAAAGAAATATGGTCTTTTGATATTGTACACTTAACATAGTTAAAAAAAAGAGATTGTAGCAAAGTGTGAAAGGACCAGAACATACAAATCCACACATGCACATGCGAAGGACCGTGACACCATGACAAATATACATCCATTTCTGATTAATTAGAAGCCATAACATGAATACTCTTAGGTGTTATCACCACCAAGTTTTTATTGAGAACCAAGTGTTTGGTGAGAAGAGAATCTGAAAGAAATGCATTTTCAGAAGAAATCATTGGTAAGATTATAACTTTTTGTTTAAATTAAAGCAACACTCAATTATTGAAGTTTTGATTAGCAACAATTTTAAGCAATAGTACACTCACATAAGATTTCCCGTCAATCTGTGCTTCCTTTGGGAAAATCAGATGATGTCGTTAAGAACGTCTTTGCTCTGTACTGTTGAAATAAGACCCCAACGTGGATGAAGTAGACTGCTGAACATATTCTTAGGAATAGCAAATTAATTAGGAGGTGTATCAATGCTCTGAAAGCTGGTGCCCTTGTAGATTGATAGATCTGGAGACCTAAGTATAACTGACAGTTGAAAAATAATAGACTGCAGCACACAGATGTCATGGTCCAGAAGAGGATGCCTATTATTGTGAGTAAGTTTAAAACCAAGTCCTGGACAGGAAGATGTTTCATTTGCTTGCAGCCATTCTATTGCATCTTTCTTTTCAAATATACTCAAGCGCCACATAAAGTTTCAGTCATTGATGAGTTACTTGTATGAGAGTTATCCCATAAGATTGTAATACCTTATTTTTACTATACTTAATCTAGGTTTAGATATGTTTAGATACAAAAATGCTCACTGTTGTGTTACAATTGCCTACAGTATGCAGTATAGTAGTACACTGTACAGGTTTATAGCATAGGATCAATAGATTACATACTGGCCTGTTGTTCCTAGGCTTCAATAGATAAATATACCCCATAACCTAAGTGTGTAGTATGCTATGCCATCTAGGTTTGTGTAAGCAAAATCCATGATGTTCGCACAGTGATGAAATAGTCTAAGGACACATTTCTTAGAATGTATCTTTGGCATTAAGCAACATGTGACTGTATGTAGGATATTCAGCTCAAAAAAATCATAGCTGACTTGTTGACTTTTTTGAAATATTTCCTATAATTTACATGTTTTGAAGCTAGTTGTGAGGATTTCAGAAAGAGGTTATGTTTCTTTTCAAGCATATATCCTTACGTGTAAAATAATACAGCTTGAGTGGGAAAGTTTTATAGGGCCTTGCATTTCTTTAGAAAAAATGAATGATGTTTTCAAGGTGAGCAAATACTTTTACAGAGATAATTTATTTGATGCAACAGCTCTGTTCAGTAGACGGTGGGAATATGTTGGTAGAAATATACTGGTTCTCTTTTTACAGATGAGGAACCTGAAGCAGGATAGATTAAGTGATCTGCTGAAAGATGGCACCGCCAAACTTGTAGGCCAGTGAGGTTTCTGCCAGTGGTTCCTAGGTGGTAGTCCATCAACTGGGCAAAACCAATGTTTGAAAGACCCCTGGATTTAATATCTTAGCAAGTAACAGAAACTTGAAATCATTCAAGTTAAGAAGTATTTGCTGAGAATCTATTCTGTCCTTTCAGATGAAACAAAGATGAGACAGCATAATCCCTGCCACCAAGAAGGTTGCAGTCCTCTAAGAAACCTTTGAGCAGGCCGTCAGATTCACAACTGGATCAGCAACAAAAAATGGTAGATGATAAACAAAAAGGCAGTAACGAAGGATCAGCAAAGGATGGGGAGTAGGGATTTTCTTAGCAGCCTTCATAATTTAATTTCCGCAGCTCTCAGTGACTATACAGTGGGAAAAGAGAATATTAGCAGAATGTTTTCCACTCTGGAGAATTTTAAAGTCAAATCAATATAAAAAAAGCAAGAACAATAAAAACCGTTGAACCAATCATTAACATGAAAGTATGACATAGTTGTTTATGAAAATGTTTAACAAATCAGACACTTTGAAAGCACAACTAAAGACTATGCTGTATTAGAAGGCAGTTCAGGAACAATCAAAGTAATGCAAAGACCTTAGAAATCTAAGAGTTGGCCTGGATGGAAACTTTATTTCATGGGCAAATGAGAACAGCAGTATATTTTTCACTTTTCCAGAAAGTTTTCTACCTTAAGTGAAGTGTGCCCTTGAAAAAACAAGAAGAAAACACCCAAGACACCAAATTAGAAACTTAAAAAAAAAGTACCAAGTGCTATAAAAAAACACAGTTGTGTAACATTTCAAGGATGAATTTTAAGTACGTTCAAGTCTTGAGGTAGGCAACACCTGCCTAGTTCTGATAAACTTTAATTTCTGATTTGCCTTTAAGAACGTCTAGGAAAACAGGATAAACAAAGATGATCTGAAGAGACTTTGAGACTCAAAGATGAGCTGAGAGATTTTCCTTCAAAATGGAGGAAACTGTCACAAACATGAGAGGTTATAGAAGACTGACTTGGAAGAGCAAAAAGGCCCAAGTCATTCCCGACTCTCATCTGGGAAACTCTTCAGAGACATGCAGAGGGTAGGGTCTCCTTGTTTACTTTGCTCCTAAAATGTTTCTGGCAGAGTGACTGGCAAACAGATCTGTCTTAAGTCATTCTAATAGTCTTGTACTCATTTTGCATAGCAAAGCAGCTTTCTTTGCTAAAAACATTCCAAATCAGAATAATTGAGAAGTACCTCATTTCATGTCTGTGATAGTAAATTATAATATTTTATTACACCTAGATCTGGATAAATAAAGGCATTGTAGCAAGAAAGAAAACCTTAGATAAGCAATTTACAGTGTTTCCTGTTCATGTGGGAATGAAGTTATGCCAAATAAGACTACTGTAGTAGATGAGGATACAGTGGATGAATTTCATGTAAAATACAGTAACTATAGCAAAATGGAGTGGATGTCTCCAGTGATTTCCTTTTGAACTTTAGAAAATTAGGAGTAGTATTATAGAATTTTGCTGCAAATTAGTTCATTAGCTTATTAGGAGCTGGTGTACTACATTGATTCATTGTGGAGAAAGATTGGAAGAAATAAATGCCAGTTGGTGGATAAGGTAAGATATAACCTCACCCCAGAAATATCTGCAGGTAGGGTCTTGATGGACTTCGCTTGCTTGCTTCTTTATTTGTTTTCGGCACAGCATCTCCTTTGTCAACAACCTGTTTGTCATCTCAACAGTCTCATTCAGCCCCTGGGGTCCAGGTGTCTTTCCACACACTCTGCCTCTCCAGTACCTTAGATGGACAGTTGATAGAGACCTGACCTCAGAATATCCTCTTTCCTGGTTATGGAGGTAAACACATGACCCAAACTGAACCAATCAGAATCCTCCTTGGAAATGGTGCCAGAACTGTTAGAAAGACATTTCCTTTTTCAGTGTATTTACTAGGTTGGTGGGATAGAAAACCAATAGTGGCCACCTTTGCTACAAAAATGCATGGGGGTGGGGAGCATGAATAAGAATGCAAAGAAATAGAGAGGAAAGCATTGCCAAAGGATGGAAGGACAAAGGGACAGTATCGTTAAAATATTTGTGAGCCTCTGGGTCTAGCCATGCCTAAAATTTTACCTACTCTTAGATTTTTCAGTTATATGAACCAATAGCTTTCCTTTTGTTCTTGTTAGCATGGGCTTAGGCTTTGCCATTTGCACAAAGATGGCTGTCTAATCAAGTAGCATCTGTGTGAATAGAAATAATACTCATTGAACTAGTCATACTTTATTTAAACCTTGCTTCTCAGAAGCCATAAAATTCTTCCTTGAAATATTCTTCTGATGTGACAGGGTTATATTTTGTTTCATTTTGCTACATTTTGCCTAATTTTCTCAGAGAGGCCTGTCTAATCTAACTTGTGCTAATGTAATTTTAAAAGTTTGACAGATTCACATATGCAAGTGTACCCCATATTAGGAATATAAGTTATGATATATTTTGTTTAATATTCTCAATTATTTATCATCTTCTCCCTGAAAATCAATTCTGTTTCCCCACACCATTGATAAAGGCTTGGCCAGGGGATTTGCTTTGACCAATGAAACCTGAATGAAAGTGATGAGTTCCCTGTGTGAGCAAAAGCCCCAATAAACTCACATCCTTTATATACTGTGAGCAAGAAACTTGGACTCTTCTCCAGTCCAAGTGTAACACTTTGTTGTAAGCCTCTGAGATGTGAGGTTTGTTTGTATAGCAGCAAAACCTAATAAACACTGACTGATATATCAGACGTACCAAAACTCAAGAAAAAAAAAATGCTTGTTTAAAGTTAATGATTCATAGTAGTAATTGATGTCTCCTTTAAGTTAAAAGTTCCTCTGGTGCATTTATAATACTGAATTTACCAAAACATTTATTTACACATGATAAGTGAACACATTCATTGTAACGTCCTCCCCAATCCTTGATATATGCTCTTCTCCATTTTCTTCTTTGGTTGTCATCTCTGGCTTCTGGTTATTCTGTGTGTCTCACAGATACATTGGTCTATGTGGGCTGGATTGCTGATTTGATGGATCTCTTTGATGCATTATTGTAAGCTGACAGCTCCTCAGCTGCTCTGCCAAACAAATGTCACAAGGTGCTTGTCTCAGCGGCACCACCTTTTGTGGCCATGGTTGATGAACTGTGGAGTTCTTTGAACAGCTGTTCCCCATTGTCACACACCATACTCTGAGTGCGGTGCATCCCTAATCCCAACCTCTACCTCTCGGGATAGTCATCACATGCCCTCTTACTTATGGGAGGCTTTATGCTATTTAGTGCATCACCCCATGTCATTTGGTACATCCCAGAACTACACACAGAAAATACTCTTTGATTTCTCCCTGCTTTGATTTGTTTACTATGTTTAATTTTCTTAGATCAGCTGTCATTATGGTTACTTTTATCCTTCTGTTATTATATTCACTGTGCTCGATAGTATTTTGAATTGTGCTACTTTCTCTTTTACATCTTTGGCATAAAAAAGTGAAGTGTCAAATAAAAACACAATGCTCCTCTCCTTAACATTTACCATATTTCTGTAAATTTCAGCTATCCCATAAGTGAGAGGCAAGTGAAGCTGGAGTACAAGAGAAAAAGGGGGAGAAGAATGTTTATTATGTAGCTTATGATAGGGGTAGGAACTACAGTAATTGAGAAGTAAATATTCTTTTCTATTTTACACATGTAGAAATAAAACTCAGAAGGTTAAGTAACTTGATCAAGGTGATATAGCTGATAAGCAATGGAACTAGGACCTAAACGTATTTCCATCTGACTCCAGTGTTCTCTCCTTTCTTCAATATAATGCTGTTTCTTAGAATTGAGTGAAAGGACTCAGGGCACAAAGGGAAATCTCTGATTTTGGGGAAGTTACTTTACCTTGCTCCCTAGTAAGGGAGTTGAGTAAAATTTCCCCTAAGGTATTGTAACATTACATACATCTAAAATGGTTATTGAAAAGCCCATGTACTTTATTCTATTTGAGAAAAGCAGAGCTATTTCTTTAATTTACTGTCCTTCTCTTACAAATTCTTTGACTTTGGGATTTAGTCTCTCTTCTCTCTTGGAAAACCTTATTTAGTCCAAATTTAACCCATTGCTCGTGCTCTGCATCCTCAATATTCTCATTCAATCAGACACATGCACCAAACATTACCCCTTTCTTCTGCAGATTTTTCTCCCAACTTGTTGTGTTCTCTTTTGCACATAACACATCAAGACTCTCCCATTAAAAAATAAAACCCCTCCCTCATCTGTTACCATATCATTTGCCATGCAGTGGGCTTTTTGAAAAATCAAAGTGAAATCCATAAAATTCACCATTTTAAAGTGTATAATTCAGTGGCTTTTAGTCCATTCACAAGCTTATGCAACCTTCAAGATTATCTCATTGTAGAACACTTTAATCACGCCCTAAATAAATCCATACCCATTGAGTAGCCACTCCCCGCATCCCCTGGCAATTGGAATCCTGTTTTCTGTATCTATGAATGTACATATTCTGGAAATGTCATACAAATGGAATCATACAACATGTAGATTTCTGGGTTTTGCTTCTCTCATTTAACATGGTGTTTCCAAGTGTCATTCATGTTGTAGCTGTAGGCTAGCTTTTTAAAGCTTTAGCCTAGTCACATTGATACCAATTCCTTGAGTTGTGCTACTTCCTCTTTTATATCTTTGGCATAAAAAAGTGAAGTGTCAAACAAAAAAAAAAAAAGCTGCTCTCCTTAACATTTACCATAACATTACCTTCTTTTTCTCTGTTTAACTTGACTTCTATACAGCAGTTGAGAGCTTGACCTCTGTCTTCCTCCTGAGCCTGATTCCTTCCTGGGCATCACATACAGTTGAGGTTCTTTTTTTTTTCCATAAACTTATTTGCAGGTTTACTTTCTTCTCCTGGCACTTGTAGAGTGGTATTTTCAAGGGTTTCAGCTGGGGCCTATTTCCCTTTGTACTCTCTTTTTGGTCACTTTTATCTGTCCAAGGCTTCAGTTACCATACTCACTCTATTCAGTTTCAGTAGTAGCTATTTATTTGGTTGCCTGATCAGTCCTCCTCCTCCTCCCAGCTTCCCTGAAATCACCACTTGCACGCCTTGAGCTTGATCATTTCCTCCCCTCCCATCTATATGCTTCAATGTGACTTTGAGCAGCTAAGCTCCTGTGACATGAGTCAGCCAATTAAATGGTCAGAGGGTAGACATATGATCTACACTGAATCACTCAGAAACCTTTCCTAGAAATTTGTCATTGGGACAAAAAAAATCTAGTGTTTTTAAAAATGTGCCTATTCCTAAAGCACATCAGGCTAGTAGTTATCAGAGGTCATGTTTTACCATGTGGTCTAAGAAACCAAAGAGGAGAGATGATATAAGAAAAGTGAGCTCTTCTAAGCCCAGGTCTCATTCTGTTCTTGGAGCTTGTCTGCATCTCTGCCCTTGGGATCCAACTGATCTATTCCCAAATATATCATCAGCTCAGAATTTGCTCTGTGGGAAAAAAAAAAAAAAAAAAAAAAAAAAAAAAAAAAAAAAAGAATTTGCTCTGTGTATATCCATTTGCCTCTGAAAACTCCACTCAGCTATTTGTGGCAGACTGGCTGGATGACTGCAATTTCTTCTTCCCAGGTACACAGTTAAACTATTTCCAGCTCTCCTGCACCCAGTGACTAGTTCCTGCCAAAAGAATGTGATTAAGGTGATATGTCACTTCTGGTCTTAGATGTTTAGAGTAAGCATGCTTTCTCTACTCCCTCTCCTTTTGTATACAGTGCTGGACACTGCCAAGGTGACCTTGAAACCACATGTTAAAAATAGATGGACTTAAATAAGTAAATGGAGCAGAGCACCCCCACAGTGCAACACCAACTGACAAGAAACAAATTCTTCTGGTGTTAAGCCTTGGAGATTTGGGAAACTCAGCTTTAACAGTTGTAAAAGCGTTACTTGCCCTAATTTGTGGTGTCACGGTCACCTCAAATTCAACACACTCATAATCTGCTCATTCTCTCAAGAGCTCCCTATCTTAGTGAATGGTTCCAAAATCCATTAAGCCAGAAATCTCGGCATCAAACTTGACTGCTCCATTTTCTGTAATTTTTGTAATTTTCCTTGTTTACCATTTAAATGCTATTAATTTAACATATTTAAAATCTGTGTACTCTATCCTCTTCTTGTCATGACCACTCAGTGCCTCAGTTCTAGCCTTTGGCATTTCTTGCTGGGTTACAACAGTGGCTTTGTACCTCTAGGGAAACACTTCAAATTATTCTTTTCTCTTCTGCTATAGACTTTTAAAAACAAAAAATTATATTCTATTTCTCTTCTTAAAATCTTTTAATGACTCCTTAACATCTTCTGGATAATAACTGTGAAATGCTATTTGTGTGTCACTACCACAGACTCCTTCAGAACTAATTGATAAAAATGATTTCTTTGAGCGCTAGCTGATATGACTATGGCCTGCTACTTTGGACAAGGCTAACTGGATAAGAGACTGGGGACTGAACCCAAAACAGGCCTCTGGTTAGTATGTAGTGGGTAATGAAGTAGCCAAGACTCTAACTCTGCTGCCGTAGTTTGAATATATTACAGGTTTGTCCCCATCAAATCTCATGTTGAAATGTGATTCCCAATGTTAAAGGTGGAACCTAATGGGAGGTGTTGGGTGATGGGGGTGGATCCTTTGTGAATGGATTGATGCTCTCCTAGGGTGGCAGTGAGTGAGTTCTCTATTAGTTCCTGTGAGAACTGGTTGTAAAGAAGAGCCTGGCACCTCCCTCCTCTCTTTCTTGCTTCCACCGTTGCCACGTGATCTCTGTATTCTGGCTCCTCTTTGCCTTCTGCCATGAGTGGAAGCAGCCTGAGTCTGTCACCAGATGCCCAGTCCTCCAGGCAGCAGAATCATGAATCAATTAAACCTTTTTTCTTTCTAAATTACCCAGTCTCAGGTATTCCTTTATAACAATATAGAACAGACTAAGACATGTGACTAACAGGGTTTTTGTTTAGTTTTGTTTCTTTGAGACAGGATCTTGGTTTGTCACCCAGGCTGGAGTACAGTGGTGTGAACACGGCTCATGCAGTCTTGACCTCAAGTGATCCTCCTGCCTCAGCCCCACAAGTAGCTGGAATTACAGGTGTAAGCCACTATGCCTGACTAATGCTTACATTTTTTTGTAGAGACAGGGTTTTGCCATGTTCCCCAGGCTGGTTTTGAACTCTTGGGCTCAAGCACTCTGCCTGCCTTGGACTCCCAAAGTGCTGGGATTACAGGTGTGAACCACCATGCCCAGCCTTGTGACTTCTTGACCAGGTTGAATTCTCTATCATAGGAAGTTTGAATGTGAGCTATAAATGACAGACATAAATTGTACTAGCATTACTGAAAATAGACTTACAGTGAAGTCTGTTGAGTAAAGACATTGATGAACATAGGCTATGAAACAGTAGAAGCTGGGGTAAGCAGAATCCATTATGGGTGGAGGAGAGGATAGAATTGGTGGAGCAGAAGATATGTATGTAGCCACAGTAGAATCCAAGACCAAAATGAATAAAATACAAGGTATGGTGAGTCCCTGGAGTAGGACTAACATATACTCATTCTGGAAGAGATAAGTTTTGCTGAAATAGCAAGAGTATCCAATGAACCCAGAGGTGGTGGTGTGAGTTGATCAACCTTCCACTTTTCTGTGAGACCTGACTGTTTGGTTTATAAGATATTTTCTGTGTTTCTTCACTCCTCTACCTATTCTAATAAAGCCCCATCATTTGAATTAAACTGAATGTTGCAGTTTGTA
This sequence comes from Chlorocebus sabaeus, assembly GCF_047675955.1. Taxonomy (NCBI): domain Eukaryota; kingdom Metazoa; phylum Chordata; class Mammalia; order Primates; family Cercopithecidae; genus Chlorocebus; species Chlorocebus sabaeus. The sequence goes on along the minus strand of NC_132913.1, from coordinate 101,951,282 downwards.
ACCAAAAGACATCATGACCTACAATGTACTGTGAATTGCCCTCTTCTTGACCTCCAGCTATTCTCCTGAGACTTCCACTCACATCAGATTCTTTATACTGGACTCTACAGCATTCTTGAATGCACTTGCTCCAGGGACTCTTGCTTTTCCAAGGGCAAAAGTTTCATGGAAGGCTCATTGTCTTTGACTGACTTCTATTCATTCTTAAAAACATAGCTCAGGTGCAAATCCTCTTGAATGCCTTACCTGACACCTTATTCTCTCCTGCATGTTTTGGATTGTGTCACTCTTCTGGGTCCCCATGGCACATAGGGCATGCCACTGTCTTATTGCTAATTGATTACACTGTGATATCTTTCCTTTGTTTTATCTTTAGGAGGCTTGAAAACCTCTTAAAAGCAGCACCTGTGTCTTGCTCATCACTGTAGCCCCAGCAACTGACCAGAGCCTGGCACACAGTAGGTTTTTACTGTGTGATAAAGTGAAGACTTTCAGTTCTTCGTGTCCATGCTTGCTGATTAATGATGAAAGTGATGCCAAGATTACTTAATGTATCAATTTGCTAGAGTGGCCACAACAAAGTAACAAATACTGGTCACTTAAACAACAGAAATTTATTTTCTCACAATTCTGGAGGCTACAAGTCTGAGAACAAGGTGTCAGCAATCTGGATTCTTTTGAGGTCTCCCTGGCTTTTAGATGGCTGCCACCTTCCTCTGTCTTCACATGGAAGACGTGTCTGTGTCCTAATCTCTCCTTATAAGGACGCCAGTCCTATTAGTTTAGGGTCCATGCTAGTGACCTCATTTAAACATGATTACCTCTTTACAGACCCTATTTCCAAACACAGTCACATTCAGAGATGCTGGGAGTAAGAATGTCAAAATAAGAATTTTGGGAGGTCACAATTTAGCTCATAACACTAAATTTCCAAGTCTGGTTTGTGGTTTCCTTGGAAGCTCTGAATTTGCTTTTTTTTTTTTTTTTTTTCTTCCAGATCGTTTATGTCAAATGAGTCCTGCTTAAAGTAGAAAGCAGGTTAAAAGCGGAGTAAAGACAGCTGTAGGCAGACCCAGTGATAGAATGGAAAGGTTGCAGTAAAGAAAAAAAAATAAAAAACATCTTAAAGGTCCAGCTAGCTGAGTGTGTGGGCAACATTCTTAGATATATAGAGATCTCCTCCATTCCTCTGGCATGTGAGGTCAGTAGGGTTCCTAGCCCTGTCCCCCTCACCAATGGCTATTTTTCACTCATTGATGCAGATATATGTAATTACCAGTGCGGTAAGGGGCTGTTCTGAGCAGTTCTGTGAAGCAGCCAGATAAAGAAGATAGTTTGCTTGGGGCATATGAAGAATTAAGGGGCATACAAATTATTAAGAGAAGGTGACAATCTGTTTCAGATCAATTTTTACCCCCAGTCTCCTAAGATTTCTTGTAAGAACATGCTGTTAGACATGGTGGTAACTCACATGCAGTGGTACTAAGCAATAAATAGGGGACTCCACGGCTGCAAGCTCTAACTCCTGCTTTTCCATTGATTGACAGTATGCATTTCACTAAGCCACTTAACCTTTCTATGGCTCAGAGACTTCCCTGTAAAAAATGATAGTATCTATGACATTCCTCATCAGGATGTTGTGATAAATAAGCAATTAAAGGATTCTGGATATATAATTACAGTTTAACATAGCCATGGCTATTTGCTGTTTACACACACACACACACACACACACACACACACACACACATACACACACAGTGTCTAAATACACATATTACATGACACAGGAAGAAAAAAGACTGCTTAATGTCATTCCAGATGAAATGATGAAAAAAATAAATTTATCTACTAAGGGTCAAGGGTCTATGTCTATTTTACCTCAAATAATTCATTTCTAATCAGTTTTGTTTCTTTCTGAGTTCATCATATCTTTTAAAGTCTATGAAATTAAAATTTTCCCAATATTTCTTTGTAATAGACTTCATTCATTTTGGAGTGTCAATTCAGCTAGGCAATAGAGAGAGAGAGAGAGATGAATATGACGTGGTTATTGTCTTCAAGGATCTCCCAGAGTAGTGGAGGGCTGCGAGAATAGTTACAATCCTACTCTCTGAGTGTAGGTGGAGATATATGTCAGGTAGTGTGAGCACAGAGGAAGAAGAAAGCATATTTCCTAGGGGAGTGAGGCAAATGTGTGAATGTTAGCCTCCCACTACATTTATCAGGAGGAATCTTTCTTTTTTCCCTGTGTGCCAGGCACTAAGCTATGTGACCTTCGTATGTTGGCCTTCATCTCTTTAGCCAATGTATGAAAAATATGTTTTGATTAGTCTTATTTTTCAGAAGAGGAAGTGGAAACTCAAAGAGGTTAAGTAATTTGCCTACAGTCACACAGAGAATGAATGACAGCTAGATATCAAATCCAGGCTTGTCTCTTTACCACTGCATGCTATTTCCTCCCCAACAAGTTGTAGTTAAGATACAGACTTTTTTATTATTCTTATTTTTTAAGACAGAGTCTCGCTCTGTCACCCAGGCTGGAGTACAGTGATGCATGTAACCTCTGCCCCCCGGGTTCAAGAGATTCTCCTGACTCAGCCACCTGAGTAGCTGGGACTACAGGCATGCACTACCATGCCCAGCTAATTTTTTTGTATATTTAGTAGAGATGGGGTTTCACCATGTTTGTCAGGCTGATCTCAAACTCCTGACCTCAAATGATCCACCTGCCTCGACCTCCCAAAGTGCTGGGATTACAGGCGTGAGCCATTCCACCTGGCCAGATACACACTTCTAAAGGTAAGAAGTGTTTATTCTTCACATCTCAGTTTCAAACAGGTCCTTAATAATTTTCATGATGATACATTTTCATGCTCTGGAAATACAGATGAGCTCAGAAAAGGTATTGCTTAAATGTTCATTAGTATGGAATTTTGATATCAACATTACTATGATGCCAAGAATTTGTGAGAACATTTAGCTTGCAAAGGCTAAATTAAATTATGGAAAATATTACACAAATGTTATCATGTTGCTTCACTTTTTACCGTGTCTTAGGCAACCTTTTCAAAGGACTTTAAAATAAACATGGTAGAAATAAATAGAATGTTGGAGCTTTAAAAACTTCATTGATTTCTGCCCGATGCCGTATCTTAAAATTGAGCCCATAAAGAGGCCTAAGAGAAACTTCCTGTCTCTCTAACTAAGCTACCTAACAGGAGACGATTTTCCATTGTTCTGCCGTATCATCACTGCTTCAGCCAGCTGGGTGGTAAGTGTATGCCATTGTTCATAGGGGAAATTGGGAGAGCTGAAACTGAATACATGAGGGAGCCACTACTGGCTAGAGTTTGGCAGTCCCCCAGAAAACATCTAGTTCAAAGCCCTTCCGTTTAAGGCAAGGTACTGAGGCCTGGAGTTGTCAGGTGAGTTGCCCAGTGTCACACAATTGAGGTAGTGGCAAATCTTGGGAAAGCATTCAGACAAACTGGTTTTCTTCCTAGCATCTCTGTACTGTACTGAATTGTGTACTCACCCAAATGTGTCCACCTAGAACCTCAAACTGTGACCTTACTTGGAAATGAAGTCTTTGCAGATAATAGTTAGTTAAGATGAGGTCATACTGGATTAGAGTGGGTGCTAATCCAATAATTGGTGTCCTTATTAAAAGAAAAAGCAGACACACAGGAGCATAGGGGAGCAGACCATGTGAAGATGCAGGCAGAGATAGGAGCAATGCAAGCCAAGGAATCTGCAAGCCAAGGAACACTAAAGATTGCCAGAGACCGCCAGAAACCAGAAGAAACAAGGAAGCATTCTTCTCTAGAGTTTCTGGAGGGAAGATGGCCCTTACAACACCTTCATTTGAGACTTCTATCTTACAAAACTGTTAGAGAATAAATGTTCTGTGGTTTTAAGCCACCCAGTTCATGGTACCTTGATATGGCAGCCCTAAAAAGCCAATCCAATCCCTTCCGTTTCACCATGGCTCATCTTGTGCAGTCTTATCCCAAGATAAAAAGCCCAAGTATCCCACCTCTGCCAGTGGGTTAAGAGTCTCATTCTCAAACGTGAACGGCAGCATTTTAATACATAAATCAAACGGCTTTCCTACTGACAAGCACATGTACTGTTATTTTTGTTCTAATTAGCTGTAAGTCACCTTAAATCTCATCACAGGAAGCAGTGATCTATTTAAGTTGAATGTAAATGTATTGCTGTTTTCCAAGGTGTTGTGGGTCTTGAAATCTGTAACTGATAAAAGAGAACAGATTGTTGGAGGTCAGAAGGAGAGAAATACTGATATTCTGGGTACCAACTCACCAAATAATTGAAGACTTGATTGGCACCCTGCAATTTTCAAAATCCTTGCAATCCCCCCCCTTTTTTTTGGCTTTTGCCAGATACATTATTCTAATTTTTATTATGCTAATTGAAATTGAAAGCCTAACAGAAAATAAGGATGAGTCATTAACTCAGATTACTGTATTATGGCTTATCACAGTCTATTTGCCTGCTCTCCAACTATTTGCCATCCTGGACATCATAGTGGTAGCTGGTACTCTCACTTTGCACTCCATCTAGGCCAGACAGTAGTAAGGTAGGGCTGATAGCTCAGGCTCTGTGACCAGAAATGCTATTTTCGGCTGAAGTACTTAGGTTCTGTTTACATGACACGTTAAACAACCAGTCAATTAGAATGTCACATTTCAAGCCTCCTCATTCATATGATAGGGATGTTAGCAGAAGGAGAGTATATTGATTACAAGCTCACTGCCTGCAAACTGCTGCTGTGGTCAAAGGAGAGGGAGGAAGGGGTAGCTGCTTTGCTACCAGGAGTGGGCTGAGAGACTACACCCAAGTACTCTTAGAACAAATGGTCTTTTGACACTTCTTCCCGCCCCTCGAATGGGGCAGATGTTCAGAATCCAGTACAACAGGTCTTAGGGAGAAATAGGGGGGGAAAAAAATCAAACATCCAACTGGCTATGGAGTAGACTGAAATCGATGTTAAATGAACCTTATTATTTTTTTGAGATGCAGTTTCACTGTGTTGCCCAGGCTAAACAGCCTCCCAAGTAGCTGGGATTATAGGTGTTACAGCACATGGCCTGGCCATTAACAAAAATAATATATATATATATATATATTTATTAGCTTTTAATATGAAATTTTTTTCTCACTCTCCAAACTGGTAAATACATATATATATAAAAATATATGTAGTTTGAAGAGTAATATGTATACACACACACATATATATATACACACATGTGTATGTATATATGCACATACATATATATGTGTTACATACACATATAGTGTGTGTGTATATATATTTTTTAACAGTTTGGAGAGAGAGAAAAAATTTTCTCCATGCTGGTACTGGGGTCAGTGATGGAAAGGATGGTCCACAGGCTCAAGAAGGCATTATGACAGAGGAGGAATCGAGTAGAGTGTTTTAGAAGGAAGCTTGCTTGCTTTACATTTTCTTTATCCACATTAGAATTATTAAAAATCTTTTTTCTGTACACTATCAAATGCTATTGGTCAGCACAGAAGAGCATTGAAGGCCTATGACAAATAACACTTTTCTTAAGGTTGTAAATACATAGACTCCCTTTTGGATTTTAGCCCTATTTGACTATCCATTTTAGTTATTCTGCCGTGTTTAGTACAGCTGCATATATTTTCTCATATTTTTGCCAATGTTTCAATCATCATTATCACAGATCCTGACACTGTTTGCCTTAGTGGAATATGTACTTTAAAATCAGGTGTTGGTTTGCTTACAGCAATTTTATTTTCTCCATTAATTGCATTGTCTTCCTTGTATTGAACATTTCTTCTCCCCTGTTAACTAAGAACATTTGCAAAATTACACTAGGCACCAGTATCTCGGAAGTGACATCTTGCATGAACACAAGCATTTCTGTTATTTTTATTTTCAAGAATACAATAAAGTATTTGTGATGTCTTCAAAAGAGCAAACTTGATGGGACCAGTGCTATCATATTACAAAATTAGAATGTAAGTCAATATTTCAGTATTTGTAATGCAGCTTAACATCAGGGCTATATAATTTGTGTAAAATTTAAAAGCCAGCATCTTTAGGTGTATGAGATGTCAAACTATTATTTGTGGTTATTTTAAAATATACCCACATATCAGTTTTCTAGTGTTGTATAACCATACCAAAGATTGCTGGCTTTAAACAATAATGATTAATTCTTTCTCATAGTTCTGGGGGTTGACTGGACAGTTATTTTGTTGGTCTTTTTTGAGCTCACTCACAAGGCTACAGTCAGCTGTCAGCTCAGATCTAAAGAGCTCAGATTTAAAGAACATCTAAAAATAGCCTCATTCACAAGTCTGAGATCCCAGTCCTAGCTGTCAGCTGAGCCTTTTTCTCCACATAGTCTCTCATAATTCAGTAGTCTAGCCTGGACTTCCTTACATAATGGTAGGAGTGTTGCAAGATGATGAAAACAGAAGCTGTAAGATCTGTTAAGGCTTAGCCTCAGAAGCCTCCCAACCCTCCTAACATCATTTCTGCTACAATCTATTTGTCAAAGCAATTCATAGCCAGCCCAGATTTGGGGAGTGGAGAAATAGACTCCAACTCTGTTTAATGGGAAAAGCAGAGAGTCACATTGAAAAGGGAGGTACACAGAGAAGGACTTTGGTGTTACTATGGTGAATCCCTATTGCCATTTTCTAAGCTGATTTTTTTCTTTGGAGGTTTGCATTTCTCTGCCCCTACAGTCTTCTTCCCACTTAGCTCAGTAGTTTAGCTCAGTTTGGCTTTAGGTTATAATGGTAAACAAGTCACTTCATCGTTTGCAGCAGAGACTACTAGTTGTCCTCCAAAATCCATTCTTTCTTTCTTCATTGGAAGTACCTTTACTTTTGTTTTGTTTTGTTTTGTTTTGTTTTGTTTTGTTTTGTTTTGTTTTGTTTGGCTTGGCATATGGACCTCTGAATAAAGAGGACTTTTTCAGCCATTTATTCTGTTAGTTGTGGTCATGGGACTGATGTCTGTCCAGTGGGATGTGGACAAGTGGAATGTACTTTAAGGAAGGGAGTGTGCCTGTTTTCCAAGCTCCTTCCTGGAGCTTGGAGTGCAGATGAAATGACTCATAATCCATTAGCTATCTTGGATCATGAAGTTATCCCCAGAATGAAAACAATGTCTAGTGGAGTAATAAGATGAAAGGAGCCTGGGTCCCTGACACCAAGAAGTGCTACACTAGCCCTGGACTGGTTTATTCTAGATTTCTTGAATGTGCAAGAGATAGATATTTCTAAACTGAGCATGATTATTTGGGCTTTTCTAATATTTGCAGATGAACCTGAATGCTAACATATCTCCTTTCATTTTACAATTAGAGAGCCATTCTGAATGTACTGAATCCATATCGAGTAATTGTCCATTCATCTTCTGATATCATGCAGACATGGAAACTTAATCATCATCTTTGCATTTAGTCAACCATAACTTTAAAATATATCACCAACACCAGTGACTTTAGGTTTTTTCTAGTTTTGTTAATTCATATTATCTCTTTTAGCATACAATATCAGGAATTAGTAAGAATTTTTTAAAAATTCATTTGTCCTTCAGTATACACAGGGCATTAGTTCCAGAATTCCCATGGATATCAAAGTCTGCAGATGTTCAAGTGCCTTATATGAAATGGTATATGTAGTATGTGCGTATAGCCTACTCACATCCTCCCATATACTTTAATCTCTATATTACTTATAATATGTAATACGATGTAAATTCTGTGTAAGTCGTTATACTACATTACTTAGGAAATAAGTACAAGAAAAAAGTCTGTACATGTTCAGTAATGACACAACTATCCTAGGATTAACCACATTTTTGATCCATCATTGGTTGAATCCTTGGAGGCAGAACCACAGATAGAGAGGGCCAAGTGCAGTGAAGTGTAAAAACGAATACAATCTTATTAGATCTAATGTTCTTTCTTCTTGCTCTATATCCAGATTATTATTATTATTATTATTATTATTATTATTATTATTATATTGAGACAGAGTCTTGCTCTTCTTGCCCAGGCTGGAGGGCAATGGTGCAATCTCCATTGCTCACTGCAACCTCCGCCTCCTAGGTTCAAGGGATTCTCCTGCCTCAGCCTCCTGAGTAGCTGGGATTACAGGTGCCCACCACCACGCCTGGCTGATTTTTATATTTTTAGTAGAGATGGAGTTTCATCATGTTGGCCAGGCTGGTCTTGAACCCCTGACCTCAGGTGATCCACCTGCCTCGGCTTCCCAAAGTGCTGGGATAACAGTCATGAGCTACTATGCCCGGTTCAGATTATTTTTAAAAATTAATTTGGGAACAGTCAGTTCCTTGAGAAAGTGGACCTGTTAGCAGGTTTTATATTTTGATTGCTTCTTTTTGGTGGATGCAAAAAGGATAAAAATTTGAAGTTTTACAGTCCAAAAGTCCAACAGGGCATAAATAGATAAAATAGAGAGAATAAATAAAGTAAAAATTATGTGGTCATTAAAATGATAAACACTATGACTATCAAAAGATAAGGTATTTTTATGGAAAGGATTGTCCACTTACCATGAATATACCTGTAAAAGACATTAGGATGGGAAGTTTGCTTCATCAGTTATAAATGACATGATATCATGGTAACAAAATTAGTTTGAGATGATCTCACCCATGTGGAGAATTTACAAAGGGAGTGACCCGTCCCATGATCCTTGGGGTCCTCTGCAGGATCAAAGTTATTAGAGGGGGTCAGAATGTGTGTGAGAGTGAGGAGGGGGCATTGTTGAAGAGACTTTTGAGGAAACAGCTGTTCTACCTGAACCCTCATGTCTCACTTTGGAGAGTAATGTGTGGCGGTATGAGTTCCTAATCCCAAGCCTAATGAGGTGGCAGAAGTGAGAGCTTTGAAGTATGGGTTCCTGCATCTGGGAGGCAGAGCAGAATGATAGCTGGCCTCTACCTGGGAAAGGTAAGGCAGCCTAGGGACTAGGGACGGGAAATAATGAAGGCAAGTAAATGGCAGATGGACTCCTGTGGCAGAACCACGACAGCTGCTGCTTTGGGGTGTTCCTCAAGGCAAGAGGGGATTGAGTATTTAAGGCACAGCTGTGGGCTCCACGACAGAGGAAACCAGTGTGGGGTTGTTTTGGATCCTGCCCAATAATGTTGTTACCTGGAGGGTGAGGACACCCATGGAAGCTGCAGTTTGGGAGTGGGTAGTGGAGATAAGCCTAGGAAAAGCAGTGACTTTGGGTTTTTCTAATTGTGTTAATTCAAGTTACCTGTCTCTTTTATTCGCATACAAAATCACTAGCCAGTTACTCCAGTTATTTTTTTTATTTTTTTGAGACACAGTCTCACTCTGTCGCCCAGGCTGGAGTGCAGTGGCCAGATCTCAGCTCACTGCAAGCTCCGCCTCCCGGGTTCACGCCATTCTCCTGCCTCAGCCTCCCGAGTAGCTGAGACTACAGGCGCCCGCCACCTCGCCCGGCTAGTTTTTTGTATTTTTTAGTAGAGACGGGGTTTCACCATGTTAGCCAGGATGGTCTCGATCTCCTGACCTCGTGATCCGCCCATCCCGGCCTCCCAAAGTGCTGGGATTACAGGCTTGAGCCACCGCGCCTGGCCTTCTTTCTTTCTTTCTCTCTTTTTTTTTTTTTTTTTTTTGAGATGGAGTCTCACTCTTGTTGCCCAGGCTAGAGTGCAGTGGTGCCATCTCGGGTCGCTGCAATCTCTGCCTCCTGGGTTTAAGCGATTCTCCTGCTTCAGCCTCCTGAGTAGCTGGAATTATAGGCGCACACCACCACGCCCAGCTAATTTTTATATTTTTAGTAGAGACGGGGTTTCACCATGTTGGTCAGGCAGGTGATCTGACCTCAGGTGATCTGCCCGCCTTGGCCTCCCAACAGTCACTATTTTTTAAAATAATCAAAACTAACAACAAATATAATTTAATAGTATGAAATTAAAGGAATAAGACCACATCTTCTCACCTGTTCCTGGCTGCCAAACTGAAGCTGGAGGAGGAGAAATTTGACATTAAATCAGGTTGGAGTTTTCATTAATATCTTGGACAAGACATTCTAATTAATGAGCTGAGATGATGTTCATGATTTAAAGTGCTGAAAGGCCTGTCTGAGTTTTCATCTAAGAGCTGGGGAAGAACTTCCACCAAACAAGTTTGAAGAGAAGAATCAAAAAGTTTTTTTGTTTTTTTTTTTTCATAATCTCTGTTAGCTGTGATCAACAACTGAGGACATACAGAAACCATCAGAACAAAAGTGACATTTTAAAACAGCTGTTTTTCCTTCAAAAGAGTTCCCTTAATATTGTAATAGCATTATCTAACAATGAATGAAACTCAAAGAAATATGAGGGCTTCATTTGTATAATATATTCAGCATAACACAGGGATTAAGAGCCTGACTAGGTTCAAATTCTGCTACATCATTTACTAGTTACATCATGTTAGGCAAGAGATATAATATTTTAAGGCTATTGTGTCATCAGCTCTAAAATGGGAATAATACTACTAATCACAGCTGCCTCATAAGGTTTTTCTGAGGATTAAACTCCTTGGTAAAGCAGTAAGTGCTCCACCCACTCCCAAACTGCTGTCATTTTTGTTAGGTTCCAGGGATGGTGATGAAATTAGGCAGGACTGGCCTTTTTCCAGAAGTTGTGGTCATAGGAACAAAAAAGACACTCTTACAAATCAGGAGGGGGTTGTAAATCTCCTACCACAGATTGGTACCAGAGATATAAGTCCTATTTGAATTGAACCAAGGACAACCTCTGCATATTTCTCAAGGCTTGCCTGCAATGTGAATGCACAGCTATGGCTCCCAGAGAAATGAAGGGTTGAAGGAGAGAACATCCTGGCTCCTTCCATTGCTAGGGGAATTTCCCAACATTGCTGTAGGATAGTAAGAACTCGGCTCACAGCCCTATCAGGGAGTGAACTGTTCACATGACTGGCATTTTCTCACTAACTGAGCTCTATCCCTTTTCACCTAACATATATATTCCTGATGCTTCAGTTGTCCTGAAGAGCTAGTACTAGCTGGAGGTGTCACATAGCTTTAGCAAACGGAAAATAAATTAACAGTGGCAACCCTTTTCTTTCCTTTTTCTCCTCTTCAGAACCTTTGATTTTATAACAAGATAAAAGTTAGTTTCCTGAGTGTAGGGTTCTAAAAGAGACTCCAATGCTTAAGAGAAGTTAATCAATACTCTTGGATGTAGAAAGAACACCTCGGCATCAGCTACATAACAAATTGGCAAAATAAATGTTTGAAGTTCGGCTTTTCTTCCTGAGTTTCCACAGTCTTAATAAGTAGATGAAATACCAAAATACTTCAGTATCTTAAAAGGGAGAGAGAGAAAGGGAAACAGAGAGTGAGTATGCATGCTCATGAGGAAGCCAGGCAAAAATAGGATTTCTCTTCAAAATTCACTGAATAAATCTAATTATGGATGTAATGAGGCCAGCTTCAGGTTTTAATCACTGTTTCCACACTACCTAATAATGTGCTATTCGGCACCTGCTGCCATATAGATTTTGGGTCGGGTGGCATTAGTTCACTAGGTAACTACAAGTAATCTTTTTAGTTTAAGCCTGTGGTACATCAGAGTATGAGAAGCTGGGTAAGTTAGATTTAATATGCACCCCCCCCCAGAATCATTGTCGTTTGTATTTGACATTTGATACTCTGCTCTGTAACCCAATGACTATATATATATAGTGTGTATATATATATCCACACACATACATACTATTTATATAGTATATATATAGTATCTATATAGTATATATAGTTTGTATATATAGTATATATGTAGTGTGTATATATAGTATGTATATATAGTATATGCAATTACTGTACTATTACTATATGAAAACTAGCATTTTGACCAGTATGTCAATATGTGGTCCATAAGCCTCATACTGAGTATTAGAAACTACATAAACTATCAATTGGAAAGTGCATGATTTGGTTATGAATATATATCATTGAAATACTGATTTCAATAATTCAATATGTGCTTCTTGTTCCCCTTTTGCATATTGGCTGTGGTATCTTTCCTTAACTCTAGAAAGATAGTATCTACCAAGCAGAAGATTGCTTCCTGTGAATGTGAAAATTATTATCGCACAATCGGAAAGAAAGGAGGCCTTATGTCTTGGATAATACGTGAGAAAATGGAGAAGTCTCTTGAGACAAAAGAAGGGCAGAAATAATAACACATTTAACTGCTTCCATTTTCACGCATTCTGTTTCATCAGTCTTTTTGCGGCTGCTTTGCATGTGAGAAGACAGACTGATTTTCCCAGGCTGGGGCCCAGGACATCCACATTCAACTTTTGACTTTGACAATATCAATGTGACCTTGGGCATGGATCATTTAGTTCCTTTGCAATCAGTTACTTCTGCAACAGGGGATTCATGTAATTGTCAGCAATGAGAAAGCCAAATTTGACCTACAGGTACTTTTTGTTGACAAGTTTTACATTTTTTTTTTGAGCCAACATTTAAAAATAGGGAGATTTCACTTAAAAATCAGATTTCCGGTTTCTGTTCAAAAATTGGGAGACGTAATATCAGTGTCACATTCTTACATGACAACCATTGACCGGAGCAGAATGGTGCCTCCATTGCAGATGTCATGTCTTCTATTTCATTTGTCACAGTCTTCACCATAGTCTTTCTCCAACATTGGGACTAAATGCTAGTTCCATTACCTTTGTTATTTTAAAAATAGTATGGGTATATTTTTCAGTACCTATGTGTCTTTCCAAAATGAGCAAAAATAAATATCCAAGACATACTCAAAATAAATGAGAAAAGCACATTACTTTTTTTGGTTACATATCTCTTTGTTTTTAATTTGCTAACAAGCATGTTTTGGTTTGAATATGCTAAAAAATGAATCCATGTTCAAAGAATACAAACCCTACTTCACTTACTTTTGTTCCTTGCCCAGCCCATCTAGCATTTGAATTTATCATCCCTGGTCCATTTGGCTATAAAATGCTACAATTCTATAATATCATGAAGAAATTTCTCAACAGATACTTTGTTTTTAATGTCCCATTGATGTACAACAAATAATTTCTTTTATATCTGCAATGTAGAACTTTCTTTTTTTTTTTTTTTTTTTTGAGACGGAGTCTGGCTCTGCCGCCCAGGCTGGAGTGCAGTGGCCAGATCTCAGCTCACTGCAAGCTCCGCCTCCCGGGTTCACGCCATTCTCCTGCCTCAGCCTCCCGAGTAGCTGGGACTACAGGCGCCCGCCACCTCGCCCGGCTAGTTTTTTGTATTTTTTAGTAGAGACGAGGTTTCACCGGGTTAGCCAGGATGGTCTCGATCTCCTGACCTTGTGATCCGCCCGTCTCGGCCTCCCAAAGTGCTGGGATTACAGGCTTGAGCCACCGGAAAAGAAGGGCTCTGGAGGTCAGGAAAGGAACAAGCTAAGTAGTTACAAACAATTCGCATCAAGTCAGGGGCCTCGGTGAGACCACTGTGTGCCAAAGATAACAGCTGTCCCAAACCAGATTCCCAGTTCTCTCTGAAATCCTTCATTTCCACAAGGAACCAAAGATTCCTGTTCAGGTTGATACTGTTTTTTTTTTTTTTTTTTTTTTTTTTTTTTTTTTTTTTTTTGGATAATTGTAGAAAACAGCCGACTGGGAAGCTGGGAGAAGCAAGCCCTATCATCAAACACCCTTCTCTGATAATAGATAAAATATATTGCCAGGATTTATTATGTGCCGGCAACTATGTGGAGTGTTTTTCATATGCTATCTCATTTAATCCTCATAATTACTTTTGAGGAACATGTTGTTTTCCCCAATTCACATGGAGAGTCTAAGTTGCTGGGAAAATAAAGAGCTGGTTCAAGGTCACAAAAGTAGCATTGGAGAGCTAGTCTCTCTATTGCCACAGGCCCTGCTCAAAGCCACTTCATTATATTATACAATGGCCTTTGTGGTTTTGAAAAAGAGAGACCAGGGAACAAAATGAATGGCCTACTTATGCAATAATAGTATTTTTCCCCTAAATGTTGTAATATTTTTCTACAACTACACATTTTTTTCTTTCTGTAATTCATATTGGAAAAAATACTTACGCACACACACATGTAGCTCTCACAACAGGCCTGGGAGGCAGGCAGAGAAAGTCTCACTGACTTCACTTGGCAAATGAGAAAACTGAGCCCCAGATAGATAAAGGTACTTGCTCAAGGTCACACTGTGAATGGATTGACCCGCAGTCCTCTAAAGCCATATCCTATTATGCCATGTTGCCTCTTCACTTTCAGGCTAACTTTGGTAAGCTTTTATGTGTGGCATAGATGCTTCTCTTACAAAGTAAAGAAAAATAAGATACCTTCAATGTAAACAGTAAGATATTTTCTTCCTTTTTTTCCCCAATGTTGCAGTGCAGATGGTAATAAAAATAATTTTATTGAAAATCAGGGTGCAATAATTTAGCAATCTGCTCTTCTTAAACCTGTAGACTTTCCTATCTTTTATGGATAAAACTGTATCTTTAAGAAGTGTCATCTTTAAGAAGTGTCTGCTATGATTAAGGTCTTTCTTCACAGTGTAAGGGAACTTGTTTGTAATCAATTAGCTCAGTTAACACATGTGCTAATGAGACCAAGATGACCATTTAACTTTGTATATGTCCATAGACACAGATTGGCCCTCTGCTAAAAGATGTTCTGGATTTTTTTTTTTTTAATTCGAGCAATATGTTCCCCTATAAAACATTTTTATTACACATGTTGGTTAGAGTGTTTTTTAAATCATGAAGTTGTGCTATACCTGAGAGCGCCAAGAGACAACACAAAAAGTCATCTTGGAATTAGAGTTGTTGTATGTGTAAAACCTGTCTGGGTTTGGGTAAATTAGCTATGTGGCCTCCCCAAAATGGGACATACAGTGAGATCCCAATTCCTTGCCTCCTTCGCAATTAGATGTGACCATGTGATTCTGAGTGGAGATGAAATGTCTCACTTCCAGACCTGGTCCATTAAAGACCTACCAGAGACTGTCCTCTATGCTTTTCTCACTTGGGCTTGATGAGTAAGAAGACTTGGATATCTCAACTTCAATATGGTAAACTCTTAAGGCATAGGAACTGGGTCTTTGAAACTTAACTTGGAAGAGTGCCAGCCACCAGTAAGAAATACCTATTTAGGCTTTTATTTGAGCAATAATAAACTACTATTGCATTCAACCACTGAAAATTGGGGGTTTATCTGTTACAGCAACTTGACTGTACTTTAATACAGAATTAATACATAGAAGAGGTCAAACATATTTTTTGACATAATAGGCATGTATTAATGATTCTCATTACGATCACCTTTTTCTTTGTCATTATTAATCAATAGGATGTGATTGAAATGTACTCAGCTTTTATTGTAAGCAATTTGCTTAATTTCAAGTGATCTTAGGACTATTCTAGACTTTTCATTTAATATTTGCTTTTGCTTACTTTTGACTATTTGGTGGTAGGAAGTTTCGTTAAACTGTTTACAAAAATAATTCTAAACAGACATTTCTGGAAAGTGATTTCAATATATAATATCTTTATTGTTGGAGGAAAAGAAATGGCTTTATCATTAAAAAATGGTGATTACATATGAAACATATCACTTTGGTTAGAGAACCCAAGTAGATGCCTAATTATGGCATGTTACATATATATTTTCACACTGAAAGGACAAGCCTGCCGTCAGGACCCATGATGAATATAGTGCTTACTGACTTGTATGATAGACTTGTTGGCTCTAATTTCTAAATAAAATTTTCTAAAAGTACCAAAGAATTTCATTTCCACAGCAACCTGGTGAGGCCAGCCCAGAATGGTGATAATGGCAATATCATCACCATGGTGACATGGTATGCCAATCTATTGGATGTAGAACTTGTGCTTTAGGTCTCTTTAACCTGTTGCCTGACATTGACTAATGCTCTGTATCAAGATTTCTTCTATTCAAAGGTGATTCTTATTCATCATGTATGAATTGAACATTCAGAAACATGACTATGATAAATTTTGTATCAAAATTTACCTGGTTTTAAATGATCCATTATGTGTCACTTATTGGCAAATGCCTATCATTTTGGTACATGTGCACACAGATTTTTTAATATTTCTACTTTCTTCCTAATTCTAGACTCTAGTGAAAAATGTCATAGTTTTGACACTTAGCAAATATTATCCTTTTTTTCTGAATATAGTGTTTGTTTTCCTTGGGGAGCCACTCACTTTCACTATCTTGTGACTCTAATGATATCTCCATCTCCTTGTTCAGGAATAGAAATGTGGCTCCAGCCTGGCTGTGTATCACATCCTTCTGGTTAGGGGCATTGCTGCAGGAATCCGTTTATTCTCAATTCAAGCCAATGTGAGTCACACCCAATACATACATTAGAAAAAATCCCTTTCCCTTCTCCCTACTAGATAGAGACATACGAGGAAGAAAGCCTGTACCTGCTGCCAGCCATCATGTCACTAAGAAGTTCCTCAAAACGTGATCATTAAGAGAAATGCAGAAGAGACAAATGAGAAAAATTTAGGTTCTCTCACATTGTCTGAGTCCCTTAATTTATGTAGGCCTAAAGGCAGATGCCCTTGGGTTTTACATGAACCTTGTTGGTTTAAGCCCATCGGAGTTGGGTTTCCTGTCATTGGCAACGAGCTAGTAATCACCAATGCAACCAGAGAAAATAAGCTAAAACTAGTATGCAAAGCACATCTAGAGTAATATAATTTATAGAACCCTGTGAATATGTTCCAGAGCCCCAAACCTCCATTTGATTTTGCCCTTTGTTATTAAAGTTTATTACTGACAGTGTTGTATCTAAGTCTCTTCATAGAGCACACATTTGCTGTGTGGTTTAGTAGAAAGATCATGGGCTTCTGATAGGAAATAGTGGTGAATACATGTCCTACAACTTTCCAGCCATGCGGCCCAGCGATAGGTATGTTTCTAAGTCTCCATCTCTCATCTGCAAAAGGGCTGTTGTGAAGATTAAGTGAGATTACATGTGTACAGTAACTGATGTAGCCGCCCCTAAAATGTTTATGTTATAAATTTACTCTTTTCAGCTTTAATTTCATTCAACCTACTCATTCTACAGTGTATAAAACAATTGTACTTTATCCATTCTGCGTTGGTCCATCAATTGATTTGTTCATTCAACTTCAGTCACTGAAGAGTTTCTATGAATTACCTTCATTTTCTACTTAAATTATATGTAATTATAGACGCATGACATGCAATGTAAGGGGTCTGCAATCTCTAGCGGGAAGCATGATTTGGGCTTTGAATTTTTCTTCTTTCAACTCCAGGAATGTAATGCAGCTCATAGCATGGCAAACATGGATAGTGTCTTCTTCCTTATGCTAGAAAGGTTACTGAGACATTCTTGTAGACAATGAAAATTACTGAGAAATCATTGAAATATTCCTTTAAAATCAATTTAAACTCCTGGGGAGAAAAGGTACTTTGTAATCAGGATATACATTTTATCAAAGTATGACCTTTAACCCAATTTTGACCTAGTCTTAATCTGCCCATTACATGATCAACTGTTTATCACCTATCTTTTTTTTTTTTTTTTTTTTTTTTCTTGTTTTTGAGATGGAGTTTCACTCTGTTGTCCAAGCTGGAGTGCAGTGGCACGATCATGGCTCACTGCAACCTCCGCCTCCCAAGTTCAAGTGATTCTCTGACCTCAGCTTCCCTCCTAAATAGCTGGGATTACAGGCATGTGCCACCACGCCCAGCTAATTTTTGTAGTTTTTTAGTAGAGATGGGGTTTCACCACGTTGACCAGGCAGGTCTCGAAACTCCTGGCCTAAAGTGATCCACCTGCCTCAGCCTCCCAAAGTGCTGGGATTACAGGCATGAGCCACTGCACCCAGCCTCACCTATCTGTTTCAATAGAAGGTTTCAAACAAAGGCTTCAATCTTTTTCAGTAAATGTTACCTTTAATATTCTAACCACACGTTTTTACTTGTAAGTGTTCAAGTACTTGCAAAATCAAAAATAACCTTAAGAATCATTTGATTGGCACTCAAAACCCAGCAGCATGTAAAAACAAATTAAATCCTATAAAATACTTGTCATAAAATGTACAAGCATCCCTGTTAAATGAAAACAAACCAGTAAGTACCTATGGGATATCACACAGAATATGTATTCATTTAGTTTAAACCACGGGGCCCTGAGAATGAGGAGAGTTGTGTTCTAGTTCTAACTCTTCCTATTTTAGCCCTTTGAGCAAATTATCTTCACCTTCCATCTTTGGGTTTTCTTTTCTTCAAGTGCAAAAAAACAAAACAAAACAAAACAAAACAAAAACAAAACAAAAACGAAAAGCATTTATAAAAAATGATTTCCAAGGTCCTTTTCAGCTTTACCATATGCATCCCTGCTTTTCTTTCTGAACTACAATTATTCTGTAATGGGCTCATACCTGTGTCTAAATGATCATGATAATATTTTGCATATACTAATAGTTCATCTGAGGACTTACATGTAATATTAATACCATTTTGCCTTTTGATTTTTTTTTTCTTTAAAGTTCAGCTGTTTAAGGTATCAAAGTTTCTTCTCTTTCCAATGGATCTGACTTTAAGTTCCTTGGATGCTTAAAAAATGCTAATACATAGGGAAAATCATTTCCATTTCCATTCTTTACAACCATGCCATAAAGAAAAATCATCATATCATGAGTATTCATTCGTACAGCCAAGATTTTTTCTTAGTCCTCTCTTCAACAGGAATAAAATAGTCTTAAAGTTTACACTTTGCTTCAATGCAGGAATCTTTAAATAGATGAAATGAATGGAAAGTAGTTCTGGAAAATTTATTATTTTGTCCTAATGCCTTTCAAGGTGATATTTTACTTCCATTTATCCCTAAGGCAATGCAGAGATCTTTAATGCTGTATAGAGTTTCTTTTCATCTTCTCATACGTAGTGTACCTGTGATTTTATTTTTTTTTAGACGGAGTCTTGCTCTGTCACCCAGGCTGGAGTACAGTGGTGTGATCTTGGCTCACTGCAAGCTCCACCTCCCCAGTTCACACCCTTCTCCTGCCTCAGCCTCCCAAGTAGCTGGGACTACAGGCGCCCGCCACCACACCCGGCTAACTTTTTGTATTTTTGGTAGAGATGGAGTTTCAGTGTGTTAGCCAGGATGGTCTCAATCTCCGGACCTCATGATCTGCCCGCCTTGGCCTCCCAAAGTGCTGGGATTACAGGCATGAGCCGCTGTACACAGCCCATGATATTTTAAGGAGCTTTTAGTGAGGATGTATAGACCTGAAGCAGACCAACTTCTTATATAAGATTGCCATTAACTGTATGGATTACATTGGAGATAATTGGTCTTTCCTGACTATTTGATAGAATTATTTGCACAATATGTATGGAACATTCTTTTAGCTTTATTGCATTTTGTGTATTTTTCATCACTGGTTTAATTCAGTAATAAGATAAAATTATTTGATTTTTGTGACTTTTTGATAACAAAGAAGTTTTAAAAATTATTTTTATACTGAAAGTATTTACTGTGATTATTTATAATATTTAAACCAAGATGTAAGATTAAGTGGCTTTCAAAAAATACATAAATTTTAGTAATATCTTTAAGTCAAAAAATTATTTGATATCTTTAATGAAGATTAAATTGGTAATGTTAATTTTTACAAAGTTTGTATATTCCATATCTTAAATGGACTTTGTAAGCCATCAAGATAAATCTAACTTTTAAAACATCCGACAGTTTTGCTCTTAAGTCGGCAAACCTGTGCTGTGTTTGGTGGTTTGTCAAATGATCCATCTCCTCTGAGTCTTCCTTTGATTGTCTGCATCTCTGGGTACCCATTGTCTTCTCATTACAAGTTCTAATTCTCAGCATTTGGCATGAAACTGAGTGATAAAGTTAATTACTTTAATTTTGTTTTCATTTTTTCGCTTTTGTTCTTGCAATATAATTTTTCCCTGCTGATCTACAGAAAAATCCCTTTTAAATTCTACTAGTCGGCTAACATTTTTAAGGTAGTCAGTTAGTAATGTTTCAATGTATTTAGCTGAAAATCATAATTAGAAAATCCCTTATTAAAGGGTTAATAACCATATTGCTATGGAAAGCACAATGTCTTTGGAATCAGAAAAATCTGGATTTGAAGGCTAGATCCATAATTTACTAGGTATTTGGAACAGCATTTCACATTTTTAACCCTAGTTTTCCTCATATACATAAAAGGTAAAATTAGAAAGAGGTAAAACCAGCCAGGCACAGTGGCTCACACCTGTAATTCCAGCACTGAGGCCAAGGCGGGCAGATCGCTTGAGGCTGGGAGTTCGAGACCAGCTTGGACAATATGGTGAAACCCCGTCTCTACTAAAAATACAAAAATTAGCTGAGTGTGGTGGTGAGTGCCTGTATTCCCAGCTACTCGGGAGGCTGAGGCAGGAGAATCACTTGAATCCGTGTTGCAGAGGTTGCAGTGAGCTGAGATTGCCTCACTGCACGCCAGCCTGGCAACAGAGTGAGACTCCATCTCAAAAGAGATAAAACTTCATAATATATTATTTACTTTTTGTCTTTGTTGAGACAATGTCTCACTATGTTGCCCAGGCTGGTCTCAAACTCCTGGGCTCAAGTGATTCTCCCATCTCAGCTTTCTGAGTAGCTGGGACTAGGTGCACACTACTGTTCCTGGCTTCATGCTATGTTATTAAAAATATAAATAACTTATGTAAATTATCTAAATGACCATTTAGTAGTTATTGAGGGACAATGAATATTATGTTTTAATTTGATTAGCTGTGAATTGATCAACATTGCTGTATTGTTGGGCCAGACTGAATGGAGCTAAATCTCTGTTAAAAAATCCAAGTTGTAAAGTATGTTCTTCTAGCTGGGGTCAAGGTATAGTAATAGTGCACTAGAGACCATAAAAAAAATCAATATATGTAAAACAGTAGTTTTCAAGACACTGGATATCAGGCAATGAAGGACAGTGACTCCTGACTAATAAATGGAGCCCTGTGATTGCCCCTTGTTTCTGACTTGCAAGTTTCTACGCCATAGTCCTAGGTAGTGAAAATCAGATGACTTCTGCAAAAGTTGAGGAAACAGGGCTAAGATTTCAGAAAGACCAAGGCAGCTTGAGTTTGCAAGACAAACTACTGGTGAAGATCAAGCTTCTCAGAGAGAAAACTCAAGAGACCTGGAGACAGTTCCCTTCAAGTATTCAGCTGAGTATTGATCAGCACATGCATGTGGGGAAACCAGTCGTTCGCTAGGGAACAAACCACCAGGGTATAGGACTGGGAAAAGTGACTGTTCCAGCTAGCAAGATTAGAAAGCCTGATGATTAAGAGTACTGGGTATACTACTTAAAAGTTCTTGCTTCAGTAGTGGGAAATAATTAGCCCTAGACTAAGTGCTGTACTGGTAATGCTGAACAAATCTTAAACGCCAGGCATAAAAAGAGAAAAGTATTTCCAGGTAACTTTGTCCTATAGCAAAACTCTAAAATATTTATAGAAAATATGTCCAGCACTCAACAAGGTAAAATTCATAATGTCTGACATTCAATTAGAAATTACTAGTCATGCAATGAACGATGAAAATGTGATTCATAATGAGGAGGTAAAGCAATCAATAAAAGAGATCTAGAGCTAACAAAGATATCAGAATAAGCAGACAAAAACATTAAAACAGTATTAACTGCATTTCATATATTCAAAAAACCTAAGTAGAAATGGGGACATTTAAGAAACCAAATCCAACTTCTAGATGTGAAAACTACAAAGTGTGAATACACTAGATATGATTATCAACAGGTTAGACATTGCAGTAAAGAAGGTTAATAGGATTGAAAACAATAGTAGAAGCTATACAAAATGGGAAACATAGAAAACAGAATATTAAACCATGGGACAATTTTAAGCATCCTGGTACATGTGTAATTGGGGTTTTCAAAGGCAGGTAGACAGATTTTTTTAAAATGCTGCATAATTTTCAAATTTCACAGAAACTATGAACCCACACATCAAAGAAGCTTATAGAAATACAAGCACAAGGAACACTAAGAAAACTATATCAAGACACATATTCCACAAAAGCAGTGATGGAGAAGCCTTAAAAGCAGCTAGGAAGGGGCATTTTACATTCATAGGAACAAAGATAAGGATAACAGTAGATATCTTGTCAGAAAAAACATGCAAGTGAGAAGTGGAGCGACATCTTCAAAGTGCTAAAAAGAAATGTCAACCCAGAATTTTACGCTAGTGATAGCATCTTTCAAAACTAAAGGTTTACTGAGAGAGGTAGAGCAATACGGCCAAATAAAAGCCTCCAGTAGTCATTCCCCAACAAGAACACCAAATTGAACAACTATCTACACAAAAAAGCACCTTCATGAAATGAAAATCAGGTGGACAATTACAGTACCTGGTCTTAACATCATATCAAGGAAACAGACACTGAAGAGGGTAGGAAAGACAGCTTTGAATCCCACATCCTCTGGCAGTGGCCTCATTGCACAGAGAAAGAACCTGTGTCATTGGGGGAGGGAGAGTGCAGTGATTGTGCAACTTTGCATTGGAACTCAGTGCTGCCCTGTCACAGTAGAAAGCAACATAGGGAAGAATTCAGAGGAAGCATTTAGAACAACCCTAAGCAGAGAGGAATTGCCCATCTCAACAGTAGGAACCTGAGTTCTGGCTAGACCTACCACCACAGGCTAAAGTGCATTTGGGGTCCCAAATAATGTTGAAAGGCAGTCTAGGCCACAGGACTTCAATTCCTGGGCAAGTCCTGGTGCTGAGCTGGGCTCTGAGCCAGTGGACTTGGGTTGCATGCAACCTAGTGAGATACCAGCCAGTGTGGTCAAGCAAGTGCTTGCATCACCCAGGTAGAGCAGCTCACAAGTCCAGGAGTATTCCTTCAACTAGACGAGAGGAGAAGGGAGAGTAAAGAGGACTTTATCTTGCATCTTGGTAACAGCCTAGTCACAGTAGAACAGGGCACCAGGCAGAGTCCTGAGGCCACCATTCCGGGCACTAGATCCCAGTCAACATTTCTAGATACACCCTGAGTCAGAAGGGAACATGCTGCCTTGAAAGGAAGGCCCCAGTCCTGGCAGAATCCATCATATGCTGACCAAAGAGCCCTTGACCTTGAATAAACATGAGTGATAACCAGGCAACTCTCACTGTGGGACTTAGGTCAGTCTGGCTTCATACGTGGCTAAGGGCATTCCCAGCTCTGGTGGCCATGGGGAGATATTCCTTCTGCTTGAGGAAAGGAGAAGGAAGAGTAAAGGAGACTTTGTCATGCAGCTGAGGCACCAGCTTGGCCAGTGGGACCCCAGGTAAGTTCTTGGGGTCCCTGATTCCAGGCCTTGGTTCATGGACAGCTGTTTTTGTATTCATCCTGGGCCAGAAGGGAGCACATTGCCTTGAAAGGAGAGACCGAGGCCTGGAAGCATTCACTACAAGCTGACTAAAAAGCCCTTGGACCTTGAGTGAACATTGACAGTAGCCCGACAGTAATTGACACAGACTTGGGGCAGTGGTGGCCACAGAGAGAGACTTCTGCATGAGAATTGAAGGACTTTGTCATGTGGCTTGGGTGCCAGCTCAGCCACAGTAAAATATAGCACCAAGTAGATTTCTAAGTTTTCTGAGTCCAGGTCCTGCCTCCTGGACAACATTCTGGGACCTGCTCTGGGCCAGGGGTGAGCTCACTGCCCTGAAGTGTAAGACATAAGCCTGGATGAATGAGTCACCTGCCAACTGAAGAGCCCTTGGTAATTGAGTGAACATAGGCAGTAACCAGGCAGTGGTTGCCATGGGCCTTGGGTGAGACCTAGTGCTGTGTTGGCTTCATATCTGACCCAGTGCTGTCTAAGTGGTGGTGGCCACAGGAGTGCTTGTGTCACACCTCCTTCAGCTCCAGGGAGCTCAGCATGGAGAGAGAGACTCTGAGGGAAAGTAAGCAAAGAAAACAAGAGACTCTGCCTGGTAATCCAGGGAATTCCCCTAGTTCTTACCCAAGGCCGCCAAGGCAGTACCTCCATGAGTCTGCAAGAGTCTCAGTGTTACTGGTCTTGGGGTACCCTCTAATGCAAATACAGCTGTAGTAACCAAATATTTAGATCACAACACACAATTGCCTTTGAATAGTTGGAAAAACTTCCCAAGAAGGACAGGTACAAACAAGCCCAGACTACAATAAATGCCCAACTCTTCAATGCCCATACATTAACAAACATCCACAAGCATCAAGTCCAGCCAGGATAACATGACCTCAACAAATGAACTAAGGCACCAATGACCAATCTCAGAGTGATAAAGATATGTGACCCTTCAGACAAAGAAATCAAAAGAGCTGTTTTCAGGATACTTGATAAAATTCAAGATAATACAGAGAAGCAATCCAGAATTCTAGCATAATTTTAATAGAGATTGAAATAATTTTTAAAAAACAAGCAGAAATTATGGAGCTGAAAAATTCAACTGACATATTGAAGAATGCATCAGAGTCTCTCAGCAGCAGAATTTCTCAAGCAGAAAAAATAGCTTGAGAGAAGATATTTGAAAATACATAGAGGAGACAAAAGAAAAAAGAATAAAACATGAAGCATGCCTACAAGATCTAGAAAGTATCCTCAAAAGAGCAAATCTTAGAGTTAGTGGTCTTTACAAGGAGGTCAAATGTGATAAACTAAAGATGTATATTATAAACCTCAAAGCAACCACTAAAAAAAAAATTAAACAATTGTAGCTTAAATATCCAACAAACACAAATATAGAATCATACAATATTCAGTTACTTTTTTAAAATGCAAAAAAATACCAAAGAAAAGAAACAGAAAAAATTAAACTGATAAATTTTAACCAAACAATGTATCAATAGTCACATTAAACATAAGTAGGTTAAATACCTCAGTTATAAAGCAGAGATGATCAGATTGGATTAAAAAGAAAGACCCAACTATATGTTGTCTATAAGAAAAGGATGTTATAGAAATACAAATAAAAGTAGAATGAGGATACAAGAAAAAGATGGAATGGCTGTACTAATTTCAGGACAAAGTAGTTTACTGAGCAAATATAAAGGCATGAAGAATGTCATTTCCTGATTATAAATAGGTCAATTGTGAAGAAGTCATAATCTATGTACATAATGAACTTCAAAGTACTAGAAGCAAAAGTTAATACAACTGTTAAAAGAAATAGACAAATTCAAGTATGGTTCATTATTTCAATACCCACCAAACTGATAAAGCAGATAGAATGTTAATAAGAACATATAAATTTTGAACAATACTATTCATCATCTTGACTTAATTGACATTTATAGAGTACTATATCCAAGAATAGCAGAATACATGTTCTTTTCAGGATGTGAAATGTTTACCAAGATATGTTCCTGGCCATAAAACATGTTTCAATACATATAAAAAATTTTGAGTTATAAAATATGTTCTTTCATCTTTGTGAAATTAAATCACAGATACCTTCAAAATATTCAGTATTTGGAAACTAATCAACATATCCTATATAACTCATGGTTCAAAGAGTAAATTAAAAGAGAAATTACTAATATTTTAAGTGTAATGAATATGTAAAGTCAACCTATCAAAATTTGCAGAATGATACTAAAGCAGAATTTAGAGAAAATTTATAGAAATACTTCTAGTATTAGAAAACAAGAAAAGTCTCAAGTTGATTACTCTATATCCTACCTTAATAAACTGCAAAAAGAAGAGGAAATTAAACCCAAAGTAGGTTAAAAAAAATAAAGATGTCAGTAAACCCAAAGCCATTTTACTTTAGTTCTTTGAGAAAATAAAACTGATAAATTTCAAGTCAGACTAAGGAAAGAAATATATATGAGAAAAATCACCAATATCAAGAATGAGAGGGGTCTTCAAGAAGATAAAGCTGACTAGAGGCACCCAGCACTAGCTTCCTCCACAAAGAACCAATACTTCAAGATAATCACATTTTAAATAAGCATCTAAGAGAGCACACTGTAATTTAGCAAAGAAGTAACAGAAGGCACCTGAGGCATGGAAGGGAAGAGAAATGAGGCAGTTGGCCAGGCTGGGATTGGCTGGAAGCCTGGAGACACTTCCCAGTGCAGGGAAAGGGTAAGTAAGAGATCCCCAGTAGCCACTTTCCCACTGTGGACTCTTGTGATGCTAGCCCTTGCCCCCTGTGGGCCCTAAGATTAGTATAGGGAGCTGCCTGGAGTCCATGAGATGGCATTGCTCCAGAAAGAAAGATAATTCCAGGTTTCACACACCTGCCAAAACCCAAGCAGCTGCAGCACAGTGCCATTTTGAGAGCCTAGCCTCCATCAGACTGCATCCTGCTCTGGGACCCTACAGCTTCTCCACATCCGTGGAGCATGGGTGACATTTCCCCATGTCTACCTAGAGGGCTACAGTGATGCAATGACATTTGAACTTAGTCAAAGAGGGTCCTCAGCACTCTATTCCACATAGTGTCCTACAGGGAATGGGCAGTGCAGTTCCCTGATGAGGCTTCCCAGAGCCTAAAAGCCAGCTTTCTGAGGTAGCTGACACTGATAGCAAGCACATGCACACCAGTGGCTTAGCCACTGCAACTGTCCTGGTTGCAGGCTCTCCCCACACACCACCACTGCTGCCATTGCCATTACCACCTAACTATGCTATTTGGGAACCTAGGGATTGCCCTATCCTGCCTATCATAACCTGTTCCTGTGTGTACTACTAGGGAGCTTGAGGACAGAGTTACCAGCCTGGCACTGCTGGTTCCAGTGCCTGAGCATACTGCCCCAGGACCTGGGGATTGCCCCCATCCTACTGGTTGCCCCAGGTGTGCATATGTACCACCAAGGGCCTAGCAACAGGCCCAGAACACCTTCCACTGGTGATAAAGCAGGCCATCTAGAGGCATAGGGATTGCTCTGACCTGAATACCATGGTTAGCATCACCCAGCCTGCCACCAATGCCAACACTCACCTGGTTGTGACATTTGAGGGCCTGAGGACTGGTCTACTCAGCTCATCACCACCACCATTAACACTAGAGTGTTCTACCTTGGAACTTGAGGGTTGTTTCATCACTGCTACTGCCATTGCCTGTGCCACACAAGCTGCCCAGGGGTGTAAGGACCTACTCAACTGCCCAGACCATTGCTACTACTTCTGGCCCCCGAGCAAGCTGCTGAGAAGCCCCAGAATTAGCCACTTAAATCCACTACCACCAGTGCCTGTGTACACTGCTCAGGGGCCCAAGGACAGGAATATTTGTCCCACTGCTGCCACGACTGGGGCCTGATTACTGGCCCATCTGGCATCCCCATTCCTAACAAAGCCTCACCACAGCCTCCACTAATAACTGCAGCCCAAGCCACTGAGGAAATTATACATACTACTTAAGCTATTTATAGCTGAAGAAATCATATGGATACTAGACTATTGCATGTACCCAGAATCAAAAGTAACATTTCCTACCCAGACAATACAATAGCTACAGCTTCACACAAAGGGCTTCCTATATGAAAGCAAATCCAAAAAACTGGAAGAAGTAATGATCCTACCAGATGTGCAGATACCTAAAGACATAAAAAACATGAAAAACAAGGAAATATAACACCTAAAAAAACCACAATAATTGACCAGTAACAGATTCCAATGAAAAAGAAATTCATGAAATGCTTGAAAAAGAATTTAAAATAATGATATTAAAGAAGTTCAGTGAGATGCAAGAGAACCCAGATAAATCAGAAAAGCAATTCAGAATATGAATCAGAAATTCATCAAAGAGATATTACAAAAAAGAGCCAAATGAATCCTAAAATAAAAGAATTCAATGAGTGAAATAAAAATACAATCAATACCTTCAACTATGGACTAGATCAAGTAGAAAAAATATTTCAGAACTTGAAGACAGTTCTTTTGAAATAACAGACACACACAGACCACACAAAATCCAAAGAATAAAAAGGAATTAAGAATGCCTACATGACATACAGAGTACTATAAAGCAACCAAATAGTCAAATTTTGGGTGTTATAAAAGTGAAGAGAGAGCAATGATATAGGAAACCTATTTAACAAAATGACAGCTGAATACTTCCCAAACCTAGCTAGAGGTCTACACATCCAGATACAAAAAGCTCAGAAACCTCCAAATAGGTAGGATTCAAAAAGATTTCCAGGTCTTTCTATAATTATACTGTCAAAAGTCAAAGAAAGCCAGGCATGGTGGCTCATGCCTATGATCCCAGCACTTTGAGAGGCTGAGGCAGGCGGATCACCTGAGGTCAGGAGTGAAACTGACCAACATGGTGAAACCTCTTGTCTACTAAAAACACAAACATTAGCTGGGCATGGTTTCAGGTGCCTGTTGTCCCAACTACACGGGAGGCTGAGGCAGGAGAATCACTTGAACCTGGGAGACAGACATTGCAGTGAGCTGAGATCACACAATTGCACTCCAGCCTGGGCGACAAAAGTGAAACTCCATCTCAAAAAAAGAGTCAAAGGAAAATAAATAATTCTAAAAACAGCAAGAGAAAAGCATCTATTTACATATAGGGAACTGTCTATCAGACTAAGTGAATTTCTCACCAGAGACTATACAGGTCATGAGAAAAAAGGATCATATATTCAGAATGCTGAAAGGAAAAAAAAAAACAACTAGCAATGATGAATCCTATACCCAGCAAAGTTATTCATAAATGAAGAACAGTCTTTTCCAGACATGTAAAAAGAATGAATTCATCACCACTAGACCAGCCCTACAAGAAATGCTTAAGAGAGTCCTAGAGTCCTCCATCTGGTAGTGAAAGGACAATATCTACCCTCATTAAAACACACACAAAGTATAACACTCATTGGTAAAGCAAACACAAATGAAGAAGAGAAAGGATGCAAATGTTACTGCTACAGAAAACCAACCAGTGGGAACAATAAGAGGGAAGAAAGGAACAAAGGACATAAAAAGCAACCTGAAAATAATTAACAAAATAACCACTTTGAATGTAAATAGATTAAATTTTCCATTTAAAAGTTTAGTTGATTTAAACAACGTGATCCAAGTATATGCTGCCTAAAAGAAACCCACTTCCCCCTTAAAGACACTTCCATATTGAAAGTAAAAGGACGGAAGAAGTCATTCCACAGAAATGGAAACCAAAAGTGAGCAGGAGTAGCTACACTTGTATCACATAAAACAGACTTTAAGTCAACACTAGTAAAAAGAGATAAAGAAGGTTATTATAATGAGAAACGTATCAATTCAGCAACAAGATATAACAATTCTAAACACATGTACCAACACCAGAGTATCCAGATATATAAAGTAATATTAGATCTAAAAGGAGAGAAATACCCAATGCAATAATTGTTGGGGACTTCAAACCACTCTCAGCACTGGACATCATCTAGACAGAAAATCAACAAGGACACATTGGATATAAACTGCACATTAGACCAAATGGACTTAACAGAGATTTACAGAATATTTTATCCAACAGCTGCAGAATACACATTTATTTTTCATCAGCACATGGAACATTCTTTGGGATAGACCATATGTTAGGCCACAAAGCAAGTCTCAACACATTTTTAAAATTCAAAATTATACCAAGTATAATTTTGGTATACTTGGAATAAAACTAGAAATTTTTATTTCTAGAAATTAATAAGACAATCATGGAAACTACAAATACATGAAAATGGAACAATATGCTCCTAAATGACCAGTGGGTAAATGAAGAAATTACAATATTGAAAAAATTCTCAAAACAAATGGAATGAAAACACAACATACCAAAACCTGTGGGAATAGAGCAAAAGCAGTGCTAAGAGGGTCCTTTATAGCAATAACCACCTACATCTGAAAAGTAGAAAGATTTTAAATAAACAACCTAATGATGCCCTTAAGGAATAAGAAAAGCAAGAACAAACAAAACCCAAAATGAGTATATAGAAAGAAGTAATTAAAATCAAAACAGACTAAATAAACTAGAAACTAAAAAAATCCACGTAGAATATCAAGGAAACAAAAAGTTGTCTTTTTGAAAAGATAAACAAAATTGATAAACCGTTAACTAGACTAACCAAGAAAAAAAGAAACATACAAATCAGGAATGAAAAAGGAAACATTACAACTGATACTACAGAAATAAAAAAGATGACCAAAGACTTGTATGAAAAACTGTATGTTAATATACTGAAAACCTAGGGGGAATGGACACATACAGCCTACCAAGTTTGAATCAGGAAGAAACAGAAAACCTGAATAGACCGATAATGAGTAATGAGATAGAATCAGTAATAAAAAGTCTCCCAACAAAGAAATGCCCAGGACTTGATGGCTTTACTGCCACATTAAAAGAAAAACCTATTCTCCTCAAACTATTAAAAAACAAAACAAAACAAAAACAAAACGGAAGAGGAGGAAATTCTCTCCAATTCATTCCTGAAGCCAGCATCACCCTGATACCAAAACCAGATAAGGATACAACAGAAGAAAGAAAACTACAGGTCAATATCCCTGAAGAACATAGATGCCAAAATCTTCAACTAAATATTAACAGACCAAATTCAATGGCACATGCAAAAGATAATGTACCATGATCAAGTGAGATTTCTTCCAGAGACGTAGGGATGGTTCAGCATAACCAAATGCATAAATGTGATACATCATATTAAAAGAATGAAGGGCAAAAAACATTATGGTCATCTCAAAAGACATGGAGAAAGCATTTGATAAAATTTAACATCCATTCATGATAAAAACTCTGGGCTTGGAACATGTCTCAACATAATAAAGCCCATATATAACAAACACATAGCTAAAATTATAATGGGAAGAAGCTGAAAGTCTTTTTTCTAAAAACTGGAACAAGACAAGAATGCCCATGTTCACCACTCCTATTCAACATAATACCTGAATCCACAGCCAGAGCAACCAGTCAAGGGAAATAAATAAAAGTCATCCAAATTGGATACAAGAGAGTCAAATTGCTACTCTTTGCAGATATGATGTTAATAAACCTAAAGAATACACCAAAAAGCTTTTGGATCTGAAAAATTGCAGAATACAAAATCAACATACAAAAATAATAGTGTGGGCCAGGTGTGGTGGCTCACGCCTGTAATCACAGCACTTTGGGAGGCCGAGGCGGGCGGATCACGAGGTCAGGAGATTGAGACCATCCTAGCAAACATGGTGAAACCCCATCTCTACTAAAAATACAAAAAATAAGCTGGGTGTGGTGGCGGCGCCTGTAGTCTCAACTACTAGGGAGGCTGAGGCAGGAGAACTATGTGAACCCAGGAGGCAGAGCTCGCAGTGAGCAGAGATCGCACCACTGCACTCCAGCCTGGGGAACAGAGCGAAAAAAAAAAAAAAGAATCAATAGTGTTTCTATACAACAACAATGAGCTAGTTGAAAAAGAAATCAAGACTTTAATTTCTTTATAAGGAATTACAAGACTTTCCAATACCTAACGCTTACCCCACCAAAAAAACCTGTCTAGGAATAAATTTAAGCGAGGAGGTAAAAAGACCTCTACAAGAAAAATACTGAAGAAAGAAATTGCAGTGGGTACAAACAAATGAAAAGATATTCCATGTTCATGGATCAGAAGAACATTGCTGAAATGATGTTTCTACCTGAAGCAATCTACAGACTCAATGCCATTTCTTTCAAAATACAAATAACATTTTTCACAGAAATTTTTTAAAACTCTAAAATTTGTACGGAATTAAAAACGAGTCTGAATACTAAAAGCAATACTGAACAAAAAGAACAAAGCCAAAAGCGTCACACTACTTTACGTCAAAATAAACTAAAAAGTCATAGTAACCAAAACGTCATGCTGTTGATATAAAAACAAACACACAGACCAACAGAAGATGATAACCCAAAAATAAATCCATGTATTTATAGCCAATTGATTTTTGAGAAAGATGCCAAGAACACATAGTGGGGAAAAAACACTTTCTTCAATAAATGGTACTGGGAAAAGTGGATATTCATAAGCAAATAATAAAACTAGATCCCTATCTTTCACCATGTAAAAAAATCAACTCAAAATGGATTAAAGACTTAAAAGTAAGGCCCCAAACTATAAAACTAGTAGAAGAAATCACAGGGGAAAAACTCCAAGATGTTTGTCTAGGCAAGGATTTAATGGCTAAGATCTCAAAAGCACAGGCAACAAAAACAAAAATAGACACATGGGACTATATTAAACTAAAAAGCTTCAACACAGCAAAGAATACAATCAACAGAGTGAAGAGACAATCAGTTGAATGGGAGAAAATACTTGTGAACTTTTCATCTGACAAGGGGTAATGTCCAGAATATACAAGGGACTCAAATCAACAGCAAAAAACAAAACCCCCCAAACAAACAAAATCCAAACAAAAACCAAACAATCACATTAAAAAGTAGACAAAGTATCTGAACAGACATTTCTCAAAAGAAGATGCCAATAGCCAACAGGTATGTGAAAAAATGATCAACATCACTAATCATCAGGAAAATTCAAGTCAAAACCCAATGAGATACCAGTTTACTCCTGTTAGAAATGCTATTATCAAAGAGACAAAAAAACAAAAACAAAAAAACAAAAACCACCAGATGGTGGTGAGAATGAAGAGAAAAGGGAAGCTTATACATTGTTAATGGCATTGTAAATTGGTACAGCCATTATTGAAAACAGTACAGAAATTTCTTAGAAAACTAAAAACGAGTACTAATGTAGGATCCAACAATTCTACTACGTATTTATCCAAGGGAAAGGAAATCAGTATGTCAAGGGGATACCATCACTGCCATGTTTACTGCAGCACTATTCACAATAGCCAAGATATGGAATCAACCAAAGTATCTGTCAATGAATGAAGAAAATGTGATATCTGTACACAGTAAAATACTATTCAGATATTAAAAAATGACATACTGTTTTTTTCAGCCACATGGATAGAATTGGAGGACATTAAGTGAAATGAGCCAAGCACAGAAAGAGAAATACTCACATGTTCATACTTATATGTGAGAGGTAAAAAAGTTAATCTAATGGAGGTGGAGAGTCGATTGATAGTTACCAGAGGCAGGGGAGAGAGATTGTTCTGCGGTGAGTTAATGAGAGGATTATCTTATGTTGGTTAGTGGGCACAAACAAACAGAAAGAATAAGTTCTAATGTTTGACAGCAAAATATGGTGACTATAGCTAAAACAATATATTGTATATTTCAAAATAGCTGGAAGAGGTGTCTTAAAATGCCCCAACACATAGCAATGATAAACGCTAGTGGCGATGAATATCCTGAATACACTGAGTTGGTCATTACACATTCCATGCATTTGACAATATATTAAATGTACACCATAAATATGTGCAAATATATTGGTTAAAAAATGAGAAAGCTGAAATTATGTAGAATCAAAATATTAAAAATTTACTAAGGGGATATTATTAACAACTTTACGACCATAAATTCAGCAGCTTAGATAAAATGGTGTAATTCTTTAAAGACACAAACTTCCAAAGCTAACTCATGGTTATAAGTATAAAATAATTTAAAAATCTTTTTTACGAAGGAAACAAATTCAGATAGTATCATAGGTCATTGGTGAATTCTATCAAACATTTAACATATATATGTATACTTATTCTATACAAACTCTTCCAGAAAATTGAATAAGAGAGACTGTATTCCTAATTCATTCTATGCTGACAACAATATCTTGATACCCAAACATGATAAATGCATCAACAGAAAAGAAAACTATAAATATGTCTCATAAACTTAGATGACCAATTTTTAAACAAAATTTTGGCAAATCAAATTCGACCTTATATAAAAAGGATAGTACCTTTTGAACAAGTGCAGTTTATCTCAGGAATGCAAAGGTGACTTAGGCCGGGTGTCGTGGCTTACGCCTGTAATCCCAGCACTTTGGGAGGACGAGGTGGGCAGATCACAAGGTCAGGAGATCGAGACCATCCTGGCTAAGACAGTGAAACCCCATCTCTACTAAAAATACAAAAAATTAGCTGGGTGTGGTGGTGGGTGCCTGTAGTCCCAGCTACTCGGGAGGCTGAGGCAGGAGAATGGCGTGAACCCAGGAGGTGGAGGTTGCAGCGAGCCAAGATCGTGCCACCGCACTCCAGCCTGGGCAACATAGTGAGACTCCGTCTCAAAAAAAAAAAAAAAAAATTGAAAATCAATCAATGTAATTCAGTGTATTAGTAAACTAACATAAACCCCACATGATTATCTCAATAGACACACAAAAATCCTTTAAGAAAATCCAACATCAATTCCTGATTAAAAACAAAACAAAACAAAACAAAAAATATAAAATCATAGTAAAGTACTACTAGCAGGGGACTTTTTCAAACCGATAACAAGCATCTATGAAAAACCTATGAATAAAATCATACTTAGGACTGAATGATTATCCTACAAGATCAGAACAACAAAGTATGTATAGTTTTTACCATCTCTGTTCAACATTGTGTGGGATGTTCTAAAAAGCACAATAAGATAAAAACAAACAAACAAACAAAAAACTAAAACATCCAAATTGGTAAGGAAGTAATAGAACTGTCTTTATTCACAGACAACATGATTGTCTATGTGGAAAATTCAACTGAATTTACATACACACGTATAAAAAAGCTACTAGATCCAATACTTGAGTTTAACAACATTTCAGAACCCTAGATAAATATACAAATATCAATTTTGTTTCTACATGCTAGTATCAAATAGTCAGAAAATCTTTAAAGATGCATACTAACTACAAGAGTATCTAAAAAGTCAGGTGCAGTGGCTCACTCCTGTAATTCTAGCACTTTGAGAGGCAGAGGCGGGTGGATTGCCTGAGCCCAGGAGTTCGAGACCTGCCTGGGCAACAAGGTGAAACCCCATCTCTACTAAAATACAAAACATTAGCTGGGTGTGGCAGCACACGCCTGTAATCTCAGCTACTTGGGAGGCTGAGACAGGAGAAGTGCTTGAACCTGGGAGGCAGAGGTTGTAGTGAGCCGAGATTGCACCACTGCACTACAGCCTGGGCAACAGATCGAGACTCCATCTCAAAAAAAAAAACACAACAACAAAAAAAAACAGATTCTTCGGGACAAAACTGAGCAAAGATGTGAAAGGCCTGTACATTGAAAACTACAAAATAGTGCTGGGAGCAATTAAGGAAGAACTAAGTAAATGGGGAGACATACCATATTCATGAATTGGAAGACTCAGTATTGTTAAGATGCTAATTTTCCTCAAATGGGTGTATAGAGTCAATGAAATGCCAATTAAAATTCCAATATACCTTTATTGGTGGAGATAGAAATTGATAAACTGATTCTAAACTTCAGGTAGAAAAGCGAAGAACCTAGAACAGCTAAACAACTTTGGTAAAACAGAATACAGGGTTCAGAAATTATTGCATTTGTATATAAGCATAGACAACTGATTTTTAATAATGATACAAATGCAATTCAGTGGAGAAGGAATAGTTTTCTTGGCAAATGGTGCTAAAGCAATTGGATATTCATGTTTTAAAAAAGAAAAAACCTTCAATCAGTTTGTTGCATCATATTCACAAATTAATTCAAAATGAATCATGGACATAAATGAAAACCTGAAACTAAAATACTTCTATTAATAGGAGAAAACATAGGAAAAATATTTTTTTGACCAAGAGTTAGGTCAA
Organism: Chlorocebus sabaeus; assembly: GCF_047675955.1. Classification (NCBI taxonomy): domain Eukaryota; kingdom Metazoa; phylum Chordata; class Mammalia; order Primates; family Cercopithecidae; genus Chlorocebus; species Chlorocebus sabaeus. The sequence goes on along the minus strand of NC_132913.1, from coordinate 101,915,448 downwards.
GATTTCTTGGTTACAACCAAAAGCACAATTCATACAAGAAATATTGATAAATTATACTTTATTATAATTAAAAACTGCTCTCCCAAAGACATTGTGAAAGGGATGAAAAGACATGCCATAGACTGGTGGGAAATAGTTGCAAAGTATATGTCTCGTAAAGGACTTGTCTACAGAGTATATAAAGAACTCTCCAAACTCAATAAAAACAAGCTAATAAAAAAATGAGCAAATGAGTTGAACAGACATTTCACCAAAGAAGATACACAGGTGGAAACATATCATATGAAAAGACACTAATCCTCACTAGTCATTAGGAAAATGCAACTTAACACCACAATGACAGAGCAATACATGTTTACTAGAATAGCTAAAATTAAGTAAGACTGGTAATTCCAAGCATTGGTGAGAATGTGGAGAAACTGGAAGTCCCATTTTTTTATGGGAATTTGAAATGGTAGAGCCATTTTGAGACACTTTGACATTTCAAAAAAAGTTACCTATACATCTACAATATGATCTAGGATTCCACTCCTAGGCATATTCAAAAAAGTATCCATACGAAGGCTTCTGTTTAGTTTTAGCAGCTTTATTTGTAATAATCTAAAACTAGAAACAATCTAGATGTCCATCAACAAGTGAATAGATATACTGTGGTATAGGTATGTGATGAAGTAGTTAAAAAGGAATGAACTATTGATACATGCCACAGCATGTATGAATCTCAAAATAATTATGCTGAATGAAGGAAGCTAGATGAAAAACAGTAGAGACTAGCCTGGGGAACATGGCAAAAAAGCGTCTTTACAAAAAACTAGCCAGGCATGGTGGTGTGCATCTGTAGTCCCAGCTACTGGGAGGCTGAGGTGGGAGGATCATCTGAACCCAGGAGGTTGAGGCTATAGGGAGCTATGATTGTGCCACTGCACTCCAGCCTGGGTGACACAGGGAGACCCTGCCATGCACACAAACACACACACAAAGCCAAAAAAAAAAAAAAAAAATGCATACTGAATGATTCCATTTATACAAAGTGCTAGAAAATGCAAATTGATGTACAAGGACTGAAAGCAGAACAGAGATTGCCTGGAATGGTATGGGGCAGGGAAGGACTGAAGGGAAGAATTACCAAGGAGCTTGAAGGAAGTTTTAGGAGTGATGAATATATATATCATCTTGATTATGACAATAGTTTCACAGGTATACACGTCAAAACAGGAAATTTTAAAAATGTACATTTCATTTCATGTCAATTATATCTCAATAGAACTGTTTAAAAATGAAATTTTTTAAATAAAATCATGACATAAAATTTTATTAATAGTTGCCATGACTCATATCCAGAAAGAATGTTACTTGAAACAATCACTTCTTTATAATACATCAGTAAAGAAGACTCTGATGAATGACAAAGGAATTAGCAACCATTATTCATTTCACATTGCCTTTCCTTTCATTATTGTGCTTTCTTGAGAGACTTTTGCTGGCTTTAAAAAATTGGTTGAATTTACCTCTCAATGCTCATGACTTTGTTATTAAAAAATGCCATGAGCCTTAAGAATAGCCATTCTTGGCAGCTTAACCTGAATACTATCTTCCTGGTATCGCCTACCTATTTCCACTTCTAGGCCCCGGAGGACTTTCCTTTGCCCCTACTGGCATTTAGCATTCATAGATCTTCTCCAACCCGGATGGCCTTGCTTTGACTCTTGGAAATTTTGGGGTCTGATCCTTCCTTTCCAGCCTTATCTTTCTTGTTGTCCTAGTAGAACATTCTCACATGTAGACATTGGATGACAATTATTTCAGCTTTTACTGCCCCCACCCCCACCCCCACCCACTTATCCTTCCTTAGGAAGGATTTTTAGAACAAATTTCTTAAGATTAGCATCTAAAAAGAAGTATATGTTTCTTGATCTTTGAGCAACAGAATTTCTGGAGGTCTTATTAAGACATGGATTGCGGCTCCCACCCCCAAATTTTCTGATTGAAAAAAATCTAGGATGGGTTCAGAAATTTGCGTTTTAAACTAGCTCCTACCTAATACTGATGCTGCTGGTCTGGGACTACACTTTAGGAACTACTGATTAAGAACACAGGTTTCGAAATTTGATAGAGTGTGGTTCAAATCTCAGCAATCTATCCTAGGGCAATTTACTTATTTTAGCTCAGCTTCAGCTTCCTCCTTCACAAATTAGTAATTATAATTATTTCCTCTTTATAGGACTGTTGTAAAGGTTAAATATGTTAATGCCTTGAAGCACCTAAACATATCAGGGCTTAATAAACAAGAACTAGTGTTACTCTTAGTAGTTATATTAATTATCATTAGACCAGCCATTGAGAAAACATGTGAAAAGGGCAACTATTCCCCTCAGCAGGTGTCATCAGCAGAGATCCTTTCCCATCCCGCTCTCCCAGCACCCATTGCCCCCTGACTCATCCTACAGGTGTCTCTCCCAGAAGCCCTCTGTTCTCTGGGTCAGGATTCTCCTGCTGTCTCCCTGTCATCTAGGGTTTGCTCTTCCCCATGTTTCAACTAATTGGGTCCATATTTTATGACTTAGTCATATGATTAACACAAGAATGTTCCACATTGGGAAACTATATGTAACTAAACTGGTGTGTTTCATACCTGATGCTCCAACTATTTCCTTCAAATTTTTAGTGACATTCATTATGCAAATTTTAGAAGGGGAAGGAATTGGAGTGTGAAAGTATTTTGGAATCTGCGTGGGTACCTAGACACATACTGTGATAGGCTAGAAGGGTCACCATATTGATGGGTTGAACAGTTTTTCTGTCCCTCTCTGATGACACTACATAGGGGGCTGATTACTTCACTCAGCTAAGACCAGACTCTTGCACTTACTATAAGTTAAAACAGAATCTAATGAAGATTTTGCCATCAGCCTGCAGGACTTCTGGCTTGAAAGGCTCAGGTGCTTTTCCCTTCACTGCAGCCTTCCTCCAGGGTTCCTTGCCATTGTCATCTTTCCCCATTCTCAAAGGAGTCATCACATCTAATCCAAAGACACCAATAATCCTATACCTTAAACACATGAATCAGTGCTTAGTGCCCTGCATCTTGCCTGTATTTCAAATCCTAACACAGAAAGTTGGAGCAGGAGGCTTTCAAAATTTGGACACGACACTGTCAACTATCTAATTATTTAACAACACAGGAAAGTAACTGAGCTCAGCCTTCCAGAAGGCAGATATATTGCTTTAGGGACCTTTCTGCAAAACATATGAAAGTAATGGGTAAAAAGAAGGAAAGACTCGGGGTTGGCTAGTTATCCACCCTGACAAGCAGTAGCATTTATGGCTGCTCTTTTCTATCACCTTGTACAAATGAAGCACATGTAAGCAAAATAAGTATGCATGCAGGAACTTCCTATTTCCCCTTTCTCAATTGAGGGGCATCCAACCATAAATATATTTCAAAAGAGGTTTAACATTTCTGATAGATTGATTTGAAGCAGCTCAGAGCTACATTTAAATATCAGAGGTCTTGCTGCAAGGGCTTCCTGCCACCGCCACAGCAATTCTTGGAGGATTTCCCAATCACTACATGTCAAAAGAGGTATTGGTTGCAAGTTTCTTTTGTTCGCGTTTTATGTCATATTTCTGACTTATTTTTAAGTCGCATAATGTAATATCTAGAATTAACTATTATCCCCTACAATCAATTTTTTCTCCCACTGCTCTGATATCAAGGCACATTTTCTTTGTTTCTTGTCTTCACATTAAATTCTGTTGATTTTACCAAAATGTTTCAGATCACATATTTGGTCAATTCTCATGGCTTTCTAACCTCTTAAAAAGTCTGATCAACCCCCTATGCTATGTTATCTGATATGGACAGAAATTCTGCTCAATACTTCTAGCCTACCACAGTATATATCTAGGTACCCACACACATTCAAAAATACTCTCACACTCGCAATCCCTTTGCCTTCTACAATTTGCATAATGAATGCCACTAAACATTTGAGGGAAATAGCTGGGACATCAGGTATTAAACACACCAGTTTAGTTACATATATTTTCCCAAAGTGGAGCATTTTGGGGTTAATCAGATGACTGAGTCTTATAATATAGCCCCAATTCGTTGGAATGTGGGGAAGAGCAAACCTTGGATGATGGGGGGCAAGAGGAGGGTCCTGGCCCATAGAGGGGAAGACACCTAGGATAGGTGCCTGTAGGATGAGTCAGAGGGCAATGAGTGCTGGGAGAATAGGGTGGAAAGGGATGTTTGTTGATGGCACCTGCTGAGGGCACAGCTGCCCTTTTCACATGTTTTCTCAATGGCTGGTCTAATGATGATAATTAACATAACTATTAAGTAACACTAGCTCTTGTTTATTAAGCCCTGATATGTTTTAGGTGCTTTGCAGACATTAACGTACTTTATCTTTAGAATTTGATAAATATATCATTGAGAATGACTCTGGCTAATGTATAACATGAATTTTGCACTAAAGTGACCCACACATTACATGAAGTCTGTTCTTAATAAACAACTTTAGGTATCCATAGTGAGATTATGAAACAGTAAAAGTTCAAGCTAGACTTTGTTTCCCCTGGAAATCCTTCTGTCTTTTCTAGATCATCTGGCTCTGCCTCCTATCAATTAATGTGTGCAGGCTAATCTTAGGGGGAAACTAAACCAAACTTAATTAGAAAAGTAATCTTCTGAGAAGCACCTTCCTTCCCACTAAGCAATGCATCCTAAACTCTCCATGTGAAGGTTGTTCTGTATGAAATAGAAAACAAATACATTTCAAAAGGTAATTAAAAATAGCTCAAATAATCAGACTTCTTATTTAATTACAACCATATTGAAGATACAATATGGGTGTGCGTGGATTCATTTATTCACAAACATATATTTGCATCTGCAATATGTTGTACATAGTAAGAATAAAACTGTGAAAAAATAGATAGAAATCCTTGCTTTCATGGGGTTTACCCTTGTGTCGTGAGGAGGGGAGACCAGCAAGTCAATAGGTAACATAGTTATTTATGTGGCAGTAGGTATGGTGGAGAACAATAAAGCAGCAAAATGGAGTGGTCGGTGGTGACTTGGGTTGTTAACTCACAGCTCATAGAACTATATGGGGATCACAGTCCAGGGTTTGAGGGATGCCCTGGTAGTCCTGGGCTGCTTGTAGGGTCTGAGACAAGCAGGGAAAAAGGCCATTACAAGATCAGTCCCAAGATTTCCAAGCCAAGCAGTGAGGGTAAGACAGTGACTGTTGGGAAAGGAGGGGTTAGGATCTTTTCAGGAGCACCCAGAGTTCTGGGGCCTCTTCTTCAACAATTATGTGGAGATGCAAAGGCCCAAGAAGGTTTAGACTGAGGGAATATGAGACTCTGTGCCTGAGGAATCTGAACTTTAGAGTCTCTTGTTCCGGATGTGTAAAACTTCCGAGGAATATAGAGGGATAACCTCCTAGAGGCCTTCTAGGCTCATCTTGCTTGAACTCTTTTGAAGGCATTTAAATTTAAGGATGAAGAACACACCACAGCTTTGTTTTTATTTTTGTCAGCCTGCACAAAGGTTACACAAACCTGTGCAGGGAATGGTGGTGGGGTGGTAGGGCACAGTTTGCACTGGGATTCCAATTCTCTGAAAAGCTTAGGGTATTACATCCCAATGCTGATGTGAAGTGAAGAAGTGAATGTAACTTCCTAGCATGTCTACAACAGAGAGGAGGTTTAGATGAAGCTAGGCTGTGTGCCTTAATTTGTGCCTTCAGTGTGAGCAGTGACCACTTGATCTCTGGGTACCTCTGAGAGAGAGATGGATGTCTGGGCTCTGTGAAGGAGAGCTTGGGGGTCGCTGTGGACTGGAGACTTACCATTCCTGAGACTGAGGAGTTGCATTGCACTTTCAGTGAGGTTCTCCCATAGCCAGCAGTTTGAACCTCTCTGGAGAGCTATTTCTAGGTATTCATGAATCTTGGCAACAGTGAATGCCTTGACTTCCCAGTCAGACCCCACCGCATTTAATTCTGAAACTATATCCAACTTCCAAGGTGATCCCAGTTTCCCATATTCTACCATGCACACTTCACAGAGGTGTTTTATTAGAGAGTCTGTCTACAATCCTAGAAAACAGGAATATTCTATAAAAACCATAAGTGAAGAGAGGTTCAAGAATGAGACAGGAAGGAAGTTTAAGAATAATTCTCAGGGATACACTCAACAGTATTCCTTGCTACTGTTTTTGAGTCCGATTATCTCCAAGATTATTTGAATGTTTATGAAAAAATTTCCATATGTATGTGTTCAACACCCTTCCATCAGTCTCTCAAGCTTCCTACAGAGTGGGGTACTGAACATTAAAGTACTGCATACCGCTTGAAGAAGTGCATGCAACTTCCTAATGTGTCTGTTTTCAAGGAAGAAAATATGTGTTTTGTCAGGGGACTAGACTCAACATTTCAAACATTTACGTAGGGAAAAAATAGTCCCCAAGTATTTTCCATATCTTAAGTGAGAAACACAGAAAATGTTCAAAATTTTGCACATTAGCCTTCCTTTCTGCATTTTCTCGAAGACCAGGTAGCCCTGATAATTCTAGAAGCGACATGATTAGCAGGAAATGAATGTGGCATTAATTTTTATTGTGTCAACATTGTAAAATAATACTTCTAAAATCTAATTTGCTGATGAATTAAGAGGGAATCCTGTTGGTATAAGAGAATATAAACATAAATATTTTCTTTCATATTTTGGAGGAAGCTTTATGAAAGGAATAGGAAATTATTGTTTGTGGCTTATTAAAATAGCTATTTATAATTACTCTGTTTTGACATCTAGTTTATAAGAATATGATAATTCTGACCTTCAGTTGTAGAGATGCAGGCTTTGAAACTGCCTTTCATAGGACATACTTGCATCATGAACTACTTCAGGGGCTCTGCAGCCAACATATGTGTGCAGGTGCCAGAAAATGTTTCATGTTCAGTGTGTTTGTTTCATGTCTGTTATGCTTATCACTAATTGTCTACCTAAAAAGAAGTGAGAACATACTAAATTAAGGTGAACAATTTGCACCCAATTCTCAAATTTAAAAAGCTGGTTTTTCACATAGTTTCATAAAAATGTAAATGGATATACTTAAGTGAATATTTTAGCAATTTCCCTAATAGGTGCATAAAATGGTCAATGAGGCTTTCTAAATGCTTTGAAAAAGAATCTCATAGTTACAGGTGTTGAAAAGTCAAGTGGCAGAAATTATTTGTTGGTTAATTAGTTTATAGAGTACAAATTTTAATAAGTCATAGTATAATTTCTAATAAGGAACATGCTATTGATTGCTTTTTTAATAAAAGAAATAATTACATCATCGGTTATAAATTCTATTTTCTCTTTTAATAGTAATTTTAAATCACAAGGATAATATGGATTTGTTGCAGGAAATTTAGAAAATACAGGCTTGTCAAAGGAAGAAAATAAATTAGCATATAGATTTATATCGTATAGAGTTAAGCAGTACTAATAATCTGAAGTGTTTCCTTCTAGTCTTTTTCCTATACATGTATTTTATTTTGACTAAAAATAGGTCTCTCTATATATGACCTATAGCTATATATGTATGTACATATATATATGCATATGTATGTATGTACATATAAGATGTATGCATATATATGTATGTACATATATATAGTTTCTGGCTCGTTAATTTAATATTATAAACATATTTGTGAGGGAAATGCTTTTTTTTTCTATAATGTTACTTAAAATGCTTTCTTAGTAGTTCATATAGATATACTGTGGTTTCTTTAAACAATCACTTTATTCTTAAATATTTAGGTTTCAGTTTTTCCAAGTCATTGCTATTATCAAAGAACTTTATAACAACTATATCCATATACATCGTTTAAAATTCTTACCTCATTATTTTTGATCAATTTTTAAAAATGTCATTGCCGCATTAAAGGTTCATACATTTTTACTACTGTTCAGAGAGTATATATCATTTATACTTTTACCAGTAGTGTGTGAGAATGCTTGCTACATTTTACCTTTCCTAAATTAGATGTTATCTTATTTATATTTTTTTGTCTATTTTTCTTAACTACTCAGCATGGTAGCAATCTTCTTTTAATATGTGAAAAAACTTATAGAGGAAATTATATGTTACTTATACAATTTTTCTTTTAGAAACTATTTGCTTTTATGATTAGGAAGAGCTTCCCTATTCTCAGAACAAGTTAATATTTACAGTATTTTCAACATACCTTCATGATTTTACCTTTTAGATTTATAATTTTAATACAACTTAATTTTTTAATCTTTTTATATAATAGGTAAGGTAGTAATGTAATTTCACTTTTTTAAAAAAATGAACTTTTCTAGAACAATACATTCTTTCATCAGATATTTGGATGTCACCTTAATTGTATACTAAATTGTAATACACACATGGGTTACTTTTTTAGATTCTAGTCACTTCTGTTTATTTCTGTTCCCGTAGCACATTGGTTAAAATTACATTTTATATATTAATACAGCTGGTAGGTTGAATTTTCCGATGCCCCAAATGCATTTTTTCATGTATTTAAAATTTTCACAAGAAATGTTTGTCAACTTATTTAAAAAGTTACATCCCATAGAAAACTCTATAGAATTTGTTTATTGTTAGATAAGCTAATACGTTTGAGTTTTTACATTTAGAAACCTGATTTGTTTCCTTATTATTTTTAATGGTTTTAATAAACTTTGTGGCTTTTGTAAAATATGTATCCCCCCAAATTAATGTTTATTCATTTTCTCTGGAATGTCTTTTGTAGTTTTTGGCCCATTTTAAAAATAGAGTTATTGGTCCTTTTAAAACAATCAATTTCTAAGAGCTCTTTCTGTATGAGAATTATGGGATAAAGTAAGTATTAAATTGTTTTTCCTGATTACCCAGTTTCCCAGCACAGTTTTTTCTACAAAGTTGCTTTCCCCCATTGATGTGAAGTACAACTTCATCGCATACCAAATTTTCATATGTAGTTAGGTCTGTTAAACTTTCTGTTTTATTTTATTGATATCTCTGCATCATTCACTAGTGCCAAAGTTTTCCTTTAATACATATATGCTTAATACATATATTAATACATATATTTAATACATATATTTAAATACATATATTTAATACATATATTTTATATGTTTGTGTATATATATATGTTTTGACATCTGCACATTCATTTTGTACCGTTATCTCACTAAATTCTCTTGTTTATAGTAGTTTTTGCCAATTTTCTTGGGGCTTTCAAGAATACAATCTCATATCATCTGCAGATAGTGACATTTTTACCTCCTTCTTTCTAATTTTCCTCTTCTGAATTCTCTTTTCTAATTACATTAGCTAGTATGGATGTATTCATCTATCTATCTATCTGAAATGCAAAATGATAGCAGACATCCCTGTCTATACCTGACTTTATCCGGAGAATGTCTTTAGTGTTTACCTACTAAACATAATTCTGGCCTTTTAGGCTGAGGTAGATATATTTTTATCATGCAAAAATTGTCCACTTCAGTCTTGTTTTATCAAGAATATTTGACATTACTTTTTGTGTATTCATGTATAATGTCATTTTATAGAAATGATAACATGCTCTTTCTCCTCAATTTACTAACAAGGCAAATTATACTAATGGGGTTCCTAATATTGAACTATCTTTGCAGATCCCTACTAAATCCCACTTGGTTAGGTTGTGTAATTATTTTAATCTGCTGCTAGCTTCTGTTTGCTAACAAAATATACAATGCCTTTCTCACAATCTCTGAAAATCCAGTTTCTTCATGACTTTTTTTTTTTTTTTTCCTCGAGATGGAGTCTTGTTCTGTCTCCCAGGCTGGAGTGCAAGGGCGTGATCTCGGCTCACTGCAACCTCCGCTTCCCGGGTTGAAGCAATTCTTCTGCCTCAGCCTCCTTAGTAGCTGGGATTACAGGCACACACCACACACAGTTTTTATTTTGTCTTATTTTTTTAGTAGATACTGGGTTTCACCATGTTGACCAGGCTGGTCTCTAATTCCTGACCTTGTGATCTGCCCACTACAGCTTCCCAGTGTGCTGGGATTAAAGGCGAGAGCCACCACGCCCGGCCTTTTCATGACTTTGATAGAAAAATTCAGGTGAGATTAAACCCTGACCTGAGATGATATTAGACTCTTCATTATATTTATCCAGTCTCCTTAGTATCATTATTACATATTTTGTTGCAGAAATGTTCATGTTTGATGAACAATTGATTGAAGAATGCTTTCCTAGAACACTAGTAATATATCATACAGTATATGAACTGTATTTCCTCTGTAAAATCTAGAACTCAGGGATTTAGATCGAGGATTTTGTAATGGTATTTTATTTAAGATTTCCCCATTAGTAATCATAAGCAAGGTGGCTTTTTAGCTTCATTTTTTCAGCTTGCAATCTTTGGTTTGTATCAATATTATACACCATTTAAAAAAAGAAAACTTTTTTCTTGCCTTTTCTCTAGAAAAATTTCAATAAAATTAGGATTATTTTTTCTTCAAATGTTTGATAAAATATTTTAAATTATAAAAATATAGATTTGTAAAAATTATTTAACAAAGAGGCCTGTGAAATAAAATATCAAATTTCTCTGCTTCTAGATTCTTACTTCCACTTCTTACTTCCTTTTCTGATCACTGGATTACTGTTAAAAATTTGGTGTGTATTCTTTCAGAACTTTATCAATGCAACATGCAAAAATAAAAAGGGGTTTAAAAATAATCTAATTTGATTTTTTAGTGAGATAATAATTTTTGTATTTTGTGAAACTTTGTATTTTGTATGTGAACTACCTGTTCACATCTTTCTATTGTTTTTATTGTTAATTTGTAAATATTTAATGTTTTAAAGACGTTAGCTCTTTTCTCTACTTTCTCACTTCTGCCTAAAACTAATCATCGAATCGTTATTAACGTTCTATTATGTAACCACTTACCTTTTTTCCTTTACACATACAAACTCAATATCTATTTAAAATGGTATCTTATTGGCCGGGCACAGTGGCTCACGTCTGTAATCCCAGCACTTTGGGAGGCTGAGGTGGGAGGATCACTAGTCAGGAGTTCAAGACTAGCCTGGCTAACACAGTGAAACCCCCTCTCTACTAAAAATACAAAAATTAGCCGGGCATAGTAGCAGGTGCCTGTAATCCCAGCTACTTGGGAGGCTGAGGCAGGACAATCGCTTGAACCCAGGAGGCGAAGGTTGCAGTGAGCCGAGATGATGCCACTGAACTGCAGCCTGGGTAACAGAACTAGACTCTGTCTTAAAATAAAATAAAATAAAATAAGATTTTTATTTTATTATAAGATACATATTTATCTTATTTTAAATTATGTAACATAAAATGTACACATTAGATATATAGTATACATTATATTACATACAAAATGATATGTATTCTCCTATACAGTTTTTGCTTTATTTTACCTGGCAGTAAAAAATATCAGTAGTCTTTTAAAAGGCTGTTTTTATTTAATTACCCCAGTGAAGAATTATTAGGTTTTCTATCAACTTTTCACTCTTAAAATGGCATGAATGTGGGACAAAGTACAAAAGGTGAAACTGCTGACTTTCAGTGATGTAAACATTTTGAAAGAAAGTGTCTTTTTAAAAGTTTATAACATTTTCTCCACTCTTTCTTAACTCTTCTCAACTCTTTCTTTTTTGCTGAAATGAGGCACCATCAATCCCACATTATCATCAATAAAAAATTGGCTTCCTATTTTTTTATTTCTATCTCCTTATCCTTTTGGTGATTAAGTATTATATATTTTTATATATTTATTAGACAATTCATTTTCTTATGTAAATTTCCTTTATTTGCTCTTTGCCCATTTCCTTCCCTGTAGAATTGTTTTCCTTTCTTATTTATTTTAAGGAGCTCTTTGTATATTAGAGATATTAACAATTTTTTTTGGCAAATATGTTCTCCCAAGGACCTTTAGAAGGTATTGGGTGGCTGTGAAGTCCCTTCTCTTATTTGTGCATGGCTCATCCCCTTTGTTGTCCTCTTCTTTTCTATTAATATTTGCCCTTTTGCCTAGTTTATTTTCTGCCTATTTGCATCACTACTAAACTAGAAGAGAGTGAGGGACATAGAATTAAATATTTGAACAAGGCTTGTGACTTTTAGTTGAAAGGAACTGAAAACTTAATGTGTATACAGGATTTTGTAGGAGCGTTCTGTCTTCAAATTTTTCATGGGGTAACATTTCCTTCTGAGCCTTGAATAATGACTGACTGTATATTCCAGTGAAAACACAGAACTCACTGCCATACCAGCTAATGAAATGTAAAAAATGCAGTCTGTCATTTGGATGCTCCAATGATCAAATATTTTGATAACTGACTACATATTTTATTTTTTAATGCAGAGATTCAGCATTCTATAACTATGGATTCTTAATGACTTGGGACAAAAATATTAGCATGTATGAACAACTGAAGAATGGAATGAGTGGCTGCAGAGCAAGAGTTTGAAATTAATATTAATTCACATACAAAAATAAATGATGGATATTCTTAGCTATATGTATATAATATATACTTACAGCCACATTACTAGTCAAATTTATGATCGGTTTCCAAATGTTTGAAATATTTCTGTGACATTCCAAGCCATAATGTTTTCTTTAAACAGATGCTGTGCTAAATTATTTTTTTCATACCATAAAAACAAAAATCCATAAAGAGTGCTCATTAATTCACATGGAAAGGCCTGGGGCTGAAAGATAGGTCAAAGTAACACAATCTTAGGGAAAGAAAAACAGTCTGAAAATGTCATATTTTTCAGGAAGGCATTTGTATTGCTAGCTCTTGGAGCTGTGTAAAGGAAAGAGAAACAAATGCTTAATATTTTTAGAAACAATAAATTCCTATGTCAATCCCAATTCTCACCAAATAAAAAATTACTCTCATCTTTTTCCTCCTATTATGAGTTTTACATAGACTCTGTCCAGTCATTCATATCTTTCCTTAGTGTTTTTATTTTATTCAGGCTACATTGATAGACTATTCTTGGTGCTGAACTAATTTTAATATGAATAGATTACTGTATATTTTATAGTTCGGGTATAGTCATTGATAACCATTGAAAATCTTGTTTATGGTAATCACTGAGACAATTTAAAACTCTCTTCTTTATACAATTAGAGAAAATTCCTGGAAATACTTGTTCTTAAATTTATTCTTAAAATTATATTATCAAGAATAAAGACATGGTACCATTGTTTAGGGAGTAGATTACCCTGCACTTTATAATATTAAAATATTTATTTCTAAAGATAATTGTTTATTTTCATTGGTAAACTGTTCTACAGAAAAAAAATTTTATGCTTCTTTGTTTTGTTTGCTCTTAAATATCAAAACAAATATTTCTATGTTAGCTGAATGTGGAGTTATAAGGTTTGGTGTGATGGATTCTATCACATTCAAAAGTTTATATCTTTAAAGGTTATATCATATTTTAAAAGTTTTATAACTTTAATGCCTCGTGCTTTTGGCAAGTTGTAATTCAGGAAGGCAGAAAAATCAATTTTAATATGAAAAAAGAAAAAGCCAAGATAATCAGCATTTATGCAAACTGAAAATTACTTGCCCGCCAAAACAACCATTTATGAAGATTTAAGAAAATAGAGAAAATGTTATGACTGTTTATAAGTTAAAATTCATTGCGTCTACCTTGAATCCATAGGATATATTTTTAGCTTATTGTTGTCTTTAAAAAATCTATGAACATAGCAACTATATTTAAAATAGTTTACACTATAATGGGTGTATTTATTATGGTTATAGTTAATAACCATATATAATGAGATGGACTTAAATCATGTGTTGGAAATTTAAGTTATTCCAGTTATGCTGTCATAATAAACATTTATTTTTCCTCCAAGTCTTCTATATGTCATTCGTCTGTTTCTCTTTTCTGGGCTAGGCTTAGAATAAGAGCCAATAAAACCTGGGATTCAGTCTGTCTTCTCAATAAAATTATTGGTACCACTGGTGGTCATAGGAGTCTTCAGTGGATCTTGATATACTCTTCTTTGGCAATGATTATACTTTAGTTTTGGGGCATATGTGACTAACTAGCGGCATTTAATAACAAAAAGATAACATCTCATAATGTTATATTACAACCAGTCCTTCCACTAATTTAAATTCAGATTCATTTTCCTTATTTAAGAAAAGAAAATTTGTTTGGAAATACCAAGAGGGAACAGAAGTGGCCATTTCACAGTGCTTCATGATTTAAAAAAATCAGAAAACTTAACTAATATACCTTGTGTACTTAGCATCTGTTTATCAGAAATACCAGTGGTTACTAATTAATTAACTGATTGAACAAATAAAGTCTATTCATTATACACTTTTGTACAAAGAGGATTTCATTTGGAGAAAAATTTCTACTCTGACATGATTGAGAGAAAAAGGATAATCTTGGGCGACATCAAATTAAGTGTGACTAGTTTGTAGTGGCTGATTTAACATATGACATAGACATTAACTCTGGGTGTATTATGGGCTTTAGTGTAGGATCGCTAGAAGGCTGTGATAGATGCATGTGTAAAAACTATATTTTAAACATATGCATTACATGTTCTAATTCTACGAGTATGCTGGAAGTGTCTAGACAATAAATTTTAACTATAGCCATAATTGTGAGACAAAGCTAAAAGTGAGACAAAGCTAAAAGTGCGACAAAGCTAACCAGAGCCACCTGGGGAAGGAAAGAGCCTCAAGGACTTGTTTACACAGTTGTTTCTAGGGGAAAAAAGAAAAAAAAAAATGCAGTCTTCAGTCCAAGACCTGTCAATCCAATTTTTAAAGATTGATTAGGTAGCTGAGTTTTTCTTCCTTTTATCCTTGGAGAAAATGAAAAATAACACTTTCTCTTCTACTTTAGACTCACCATTCATATACTTTATGACAGTTTGGTCTCACCTGAGCCATCTCTTCTCTAGGACAAATTATGCTAACTCTTTCTGTCTGTCCCCATAGGTCCTATTTTTCAACCATTAAATCATCTTATGGTTCTTTCTTGTATCTTTTCCAGTTTCTTCAATCCCTTTAAAATTTTGAAGTCTGAAATTTAATATCTTTGCATATATTTATGTTAGATGAGTTAGAACTTTAGGAGCGTTATTTCTTCCTGCTAAGTGAGAGAGACGGTCACTACGACAGGTAGATTGGAGAAAGGAGATAAGAAGAAAAAGAGAAGCCAGATGAGCAACTTAATATTCAAGTTATTGGATTTCTATGATCAGAAATAGCAAAACCTGTGTCTGGAAAATGTCACAAAGGTTTTTAATAAGTCCTTTGGAAGATACCAAAACACAAAAAATTATCAGAAACAACCAGAGCTACTTAAAAAATCTTTCAAAAAGATTTTTTTCTTTATAAAAGATAAAAGATACCTTTATGCTTATTTTTACTAATTATCCTTCTGTAAAGGAAAAGATTAGTAAGTGAGCTCCAAATTCAGCGCAAAATATAACAGAGAAAGATGGCCACTGCCAACTCAAGAAAAGGGATAGGAATTTAGCATGAGAGTGAGTGAGCTTATCTTAATTAGGGGCTAGAACCATTTTTCAAGCAATATTATTGGCAGAGGGAACATGTGTGGAATGTGGCCTAGTAAAGAATTATTTTTTCCTTTTTGGTAGTACGTGGTCACAAGGCAAAGTGCGCTATTGGCTCTGTTGATGCACTGTCTTGGGTTTATAGCATTGCATTGTCTTCTCTGCAGCATCATGTTGATTTGGGGTGATTAGGATATTATAGTTGGTTCAACCTCTCCATTCCATGAGGGACAAAAAGGAAACTATAATGTTGTAAATAAAACAAGTTCCCCTCTGTAGCAGTTACTGTGAGAGAACAGTTCTACTCTAATAAAAACCTTGAATAAAAGCCCTAAACTTTTTAATCTTTATTACTTCAATTTAAGTGCATTGATAATTTTATTTAATATTTCTTGAGTTTTATATTTAACTTTAAACCTAAGGACTTATCTATGTTCAAAACAAAATACCTGGCTTTTACCCTACTCTATATCCTGGGTCATGTACCACAAAATGGGGTGAACTGCTCCTTTGGCTCTACAAAGGAGAGGAATGCAGTCACTACAAAAGGATGGTACTGTGTTCTTTCCAATATCCTCCTTTTAAATCAACACGAAATAATAGGGATCACAACAAAGTCAGCTTACAACAGCTTTAATTCCCCAGATGGAAAGCTGCACGATAAACCCACTGCAGCTTTATTTTCACTTTAAGGTGGGATAAAACTATACATCCGCCATGCCCATATTGGAAAGCCACAGGCAGATCTTAGAGGGCTCTTGCATTGAATGGTGTGCAGTAGTGAGATATTTGTATTTTGTGCTAACCCCTCTTCGAAAGCTAATGCAGTGTGGTCTTACCATTTTTGCAGACAGGACAACATTGTTCTGGTTCATAGACTGGGTTGACACACTCAGGAACTGCGCAGTCTGCTACAACACAGTGAACTTCATTGCTGGGCTCACAGCGACACCATTCACATGGAGAGGGCTAGGAACAAATCTAAAATTAGCCCCTTTTCTCCTATAACTTAATGCTTGCACATTCATATGCTGTCAGAAGACAAAACATCAGTGCTTATTATTTTGGCTTTACTGTATTAATTCCATTTACCATGTCTATGATCATTCTCCCCCGGTGAAAGGCAACCTAGATACCCAAGCCACAGTGGATTACAACCTGCACTCGGGATGTTGTGAACAAGTAAAGCACCTGTTTATGACTTTTCCTATATCTTATGTTCCTACTTTCCAGAGAAATATTTGCATAACTAATATGTCATCTCCTGGTTTGTTTTCCAGATGTACTGATTGCTCTGACCTCCTCTGGTAAATAGGCATTCTACTGGAACATGTAAGATAATTTTTGCCATCTGTCATTTTATTCTTCTTGAGAAAGGAGAATTACTGAGAAACAAGAAAATGGTAAGTGGACATCTGTACCCTTTGTGTGAACTCTTTTTCAAGCTAACTTAGACTCTAAATGGCATTTTTCAATGTGAATATTAGAGAAGATTGCATTTAGGAACCAAACATCCAGGTACTGCCTCTTGAAAGATTTAGTGAATACCTTTCATCTTGCCTGCTTGCTTTTATGAATGAACAAATCGACTGGCTTAAAAAGCCACTATGTAAGAGTCAAAAACTCTAAAAATGGAACTAAAAATGATAATTAAGAGAAAAAAAATAAGCATCAGAAAAGAACATTTGTTTTTGCAGTACTTACCGACCGAGAGTGTTTGGAATTTTCTATTTCCTTTCTAGAAACTGCCTATGGCACAAATAATCTAAAGCAGGGGCCACCCTCTGACTTTCTCATGCTTTGTAAGTTCTATTTCTACTTTTCTCACGGAACAGCAGTTTAAAATTCTGGAATGAAAATTTGAAGGTGTCAGAAGTCATACAATGTCCACACTTTTCAGATCAAGCCATTTGTTCTTAGAAAGTTCTGCCTCCAATCTGATGCCACAGATCCTCACCTGCAAATTGTGCTAATTAAAGCCCTCTTCCCTTGTTTCAGTGACTACTGTCCAAAACCCTTGTCAGCTCTTATTTCTTCCCTGGATCTGACAATCTGTGTAATATCAATGCTTCTTAACTCGGGCAGTCTGTAGGTGTAGATGGCAACCCTTCAACTAATTATTTTAAAAATTCATTTTGTTTTTGCTTTTTGCTTGGAGAATGATAGTCTAACCTTAAATTACTTTGCTTTCAAATTTAGTATGAACAAAACAAGTAGCCATAGGATCTGTGGTAAAGTATTGCTATTTGTTAACATGATCAATACATTTTTGAAGGGTGCAGTTAAAGTCTTTACCATGTGGTGAGTTGCGTTTAAAGATTTCAGAGAAATCTATTGCATTCTCAGGGTGAGATTTTTCTGATGCTTTTCTGCTAAATAATCTCAGCGAATTAAAAAAAAGATCAGAACCTACAGTGCATTATTTAATGGAGAAAATTAGCAAATAAGAGCTGGAAACTCTTATTGCTCTTTTGCTCCTTATTTTGCAAACCTCATTGCGATATCTAAAATTCCCAAGCAAATTTGTCAGAATCTTCCCCTTTCCTTGGTTAATTACAAAGCAGTATTTTCACATAGCCTTCTGAAATGCAGCAAAGACTTGGACTGTATTTACTGCCAGTATGGGGGAAAAAGGAAGCCACTAGTATAAACCCTTCCCCACAGCTAGCATTGTTTATTCTTTCTGGTTCCCTTCTTGTTGAAGGAAGGGCTGGTTTGTACAACTCTAGGGAACCGATTCGGGGAATAAAAATTCTGAAGAGAATCCTAAATTTTCAAATTCAAAATGTTTACTTCAAAATAACTATAGTCTTTAAGAAAGATTTGTTGAATGATTAGATTCCCAACTCTGATGAGGAACATCATTCTAATGTAAACACTGGCATTGTACTAAGCAATTTTCCTGTATCTACTCACTTATTTCTTGTAATAATTCTATGAAGCAAGACTTGTTTTTATCTTCATCTCATAGATGAGGAAATTGGATGACAAAGATTTAATAGCTTTCCCAGGGCCTATGGTAGTAAGAGGCAAAGGCAGGATTTGAATCCAGTAGCCTAACTGCTATAATGGACAGCCACTTGATAACAAGAATCACCATTCTGTGTACTGATGCTCTTGCTAAGAAAGAGAAGTTCATTAACTTGGGTATTTGGCGCATAATGAGATCATTATGGAAACTTAGAGCTTTTTAACTTTCTACAAATGTGAGTTAGAAAACTGTAGTTGCCAAAGTTAGGTGGCCACAAGGGTTGCATTCTTGGGGACCTCAGCATCTTCAAGCTTTGGAGCCCGGTAAGTAGATGTGCAGGCATCTGGAGAAGTGTTAACAGGTAATAATCCAGTAAAGACCAACAAAGCATTGGAAACTGAGAAATATTCTGACGAAGAGCTAAGACCACAAGGCTTAGTGATAAGAGTATATCTGATTTTTTGAAGAGGGTTTGAATAGTGAAAAACATAAATGAGAAAAATAAAAACATCACATTAATCATTGGTGGCTTCTCACCCTGCCCTGAACTTGGCTTTATTTATGTACTGTACGCCATCCCTTTCTGACTCAGCATCTCTTATATACATGTGATTTCCTCTTCTGTTTTCATTAAATTGTTTTTACAAATGATCTGTCTCTATTTTAGTGCACTTTTTCTCGTGTCAAGCCTCCATGTGCCCCTCTGATCCTGCTGTAAACACTCAATCAAATGTAACCCATCGACCTCACGCTAGAACCCCTTTCCATCCTCTCCAGACTTGCCAAGCCTCTTTCCTTTCATAATCTTACAATTCCGGCACTATTGTTGTCCTCTTGCTCAACTTGACTTTCTCCATTGCCCCTGCCTGCCCCTGCATTTGTAAAAAGATATTGCTTGAATAGCAATAAGTTACTAGGAGTGTGCAGGGTGCTACTCTGACATTAAGTTCTGGCACATATACACCATGGAATACTATGCAGCCATAAAAAAGGATGAGTTTGTGTCCTTTGTAGAGACATGGATGCAGCTGGAAACCATCATTCTTAGCAAACTATCACAAGAACAGAAAACCAAACACCGCATGTTCTCACTCATAGGTGGGAACTGAACAATGAGATCACTTGGACTCAGGAAGGGGAACATCACACACTGGGGCCTATCATGGGGAGGGGGGAGGGGGGAGGGGGGAGGGATTGCATTGGGAGTTATACATGATGTAAATGACGAGTTGATGGGTGCTGACGAGTTGATGGGTGCAGCACAGCAACATGGCACAAGTATACATATGTAACAAACCTGCACGTTATGCACATGTACCCTAGAACTTAAAGTATAATAATAATAATAATAATAATAAAAACTTTAAAAATACTTCCCACTTACAGTGTAAAACTCATGGTACTTTGGATAAATCTTTACATCTTAAGCATTGAGCTGGTTACAGATTTCCTTGTATTGGGTTGTTCCATGTTGAAAACCATAGATTAAACCTGAAAATGTCCCTGTAAAACCAAAGGTTAAAGAATAAAGCTATCCTTAGAGAAACAGAGAATGCCGAAACAAGTACTTGGAAAAATTGTTTCTACTAGCATTTTTTAAGAAGAACATGTGAAATTATGACTAGTACGTGGCTTTTGCCAGCTAGAGATTGGTAAGTATGGTGATTGAATTATACCATCCTAAAATTTTATACAAGAAAACTCTTTTTCTAAGAAACCTCACAGAACACTTTATTTCTATGTACTCTTTAGAAAATAAAGTAACATTCACTCACTCACTACTGTTTTTTTTTTTTTTTTTTACTTTAGCATGCATTTTTATTTGTGAGAAGTGACATAGCATATTGATTAAAGGCATAAGTTCTTAGGTTAAACTATCTGCTTATAAATCCTCAACCCATGACTTGCTACCTATGTGATATCAGACAAATTACTTACTACTTGCAATCCTCAGTTAATGGCATAATAATAATCATCACTCACCTATGTTGTACAAATGAGAAAATATATGTAATAAGGTTAGCTTAGGATTTTAAATGCAATAATTCATCAGCCAATACCAGCTTTTTTAGACTGTGAAAAAACTGATAATGCAGAAAGTCTTAATTAATTAATTTTAAATGTTATTCATCAAAATATCATAACAGAATGGCATATACAAGATAATGATAATAATGCCAATTCAGAGGAATAGATGAATAAATTTTGGAGGGATTAAGCAAAAACAAATAGTTACTATGATTAAACTACAAGTACTTTTTTTTGACTTATTTAATGAAAATATTTTTATTAGAAAATTCTATTTATCTTTATAAATTATGTATTCTTTCTTGCATCT
This sequence comes from Chlorocebus sabaeus, assembly GCF_047675955.1. Classification (NCBI taxonomy): domain Eukaryota; kingdom Metazoa; phylum Chordata; class Mammalia; order Primates; family Cercopithecidae; genus Chlorocebus; species Chlorocebus sabaeus. The sequence goes on along the minus strand of NC_132913.1, from coordinate 101,894,509 downwards.
ATATAGTCTATCAATTTTTTTATTATACTTTAAATTCTAGGGTACATTTGCACAATGTACAGGTTTGTTACATATGTATACATTGCCATATTGGTGTGCTGCACCCATTAACTTGTCATTTACATTAGGTATATCTCCTAATGCTATCCCTCCCCGTGCCCCCACCTCACAACAGGCCCCGGTGTGTGATGTTCCTCTTCCTGTGTCCAAGTGATCTCATTGTTCAGTTCCCACCTATGAGTGAGAACATATGGTGTTTGTTTTTTTTTTGTTTTTTTTTTTTTTTGTTTTTTGGTTTTTTTTTTGAGACGTGATAGTTTGCTAAGAATGATGGTTTCTAGCTTCATTCATGTCCCTACAAAGGACATGAACTCATCCTTTTTTATGGCTACATTGTATTCCATGGTGTATATGTGCCACATTTTCTTAATCCAGTCTATCACTGATGGACATTTGCGTTGGTTCCAAGTCTTTGCTATTGTGAATAGTGCCACAATAAACATACATGTGCATATGTCTTTATAGCAGCATGATTTATAATCCTTTGCATATTTACCCAGTAATGGGATGACTGGGTCATATGGTATTTTTAGTTCTAGATCCTTGAGGAATCACCACACTGTCTTCCAGAATGGTTGAACTAGTTTACAGTTCCACCAACTGTGTAAAAATGTTCCTATTTCTCCACATCCTCTCCAGCACCTGTTGTTTCCTGACTTTTTAATGATCACTTTTCTAACTGGTGTGAGATAGTGTCTCATTGTGGTTTTGATTTGCATTTCTCTGATGGCTAGTGATGACGAGCATTTTTTCATTTGTCTGTTGGCTGCATAAATGTCTTCTTTTGAAAAGTGTCTGTTCATATCCTTTGCCCACTTTTTGATGGGGTTGTTTTTTTCTTGTAAATTTGTTTGAGCTCTTTGTAGATTCTGGATATTAGCCCTTTGTCAGATGAGTAGATTGCAAACATTTTTTTCCCATTCTGTAGGTTGCCTGTTCACTCGGATGGTAGTTTCTTTTGCTGTGCAGAAGCTCTTTAGTTTAATGAGATCCCATTTGTCAATTTTGGCTTTTGTTGTCATTGCTTTGGTGTTTTAGACATGAAGTCCTTGCCCATGCCGATGTCCTGAATGGTATTGCCTAGGTTTTCTTCTAGGGTTTTTATGGTTTTAGGTCTAACATTTAAGTCTTATCGTTAGTATCCCTGCCTGTCACTCACTACTTTTTCATAAATTTTAGTTGAAATTAGGATTAGATGTCAAATTTATTTGTTTATACATATATTTATATATAATATGTATATCAGGTGGCTTGAGCAGTTAATATATCTGTTTTAAATTTGTTATTTCTCCAGCTTAGTGTTTTTAAATAACTAATGTGGAACTCCATTTAAGCAATTTCTGCTATCTCTGAATACAAATATATACATTTTTTTCCTTGAGATGGAGTCTTACTCTGTTACCCACACTGGAGTGCAGTGGCACAGTCTTGGCTCACTTCACTTCTGCCTCCTGGGTTTAAGTGATTCTCCTGCCTCAGTCTCCCAAGTAGCTGGGATTACAGGTGCACGCCACCAGGCCTGGCTAATTTTTGTGTTTAGGAAAGACAGGGACTCACCATATTGGCCAAGCTGGTATCGAACTCCTGACCTCAAATTATCCACCTACCTCGGCCTCCCAAAGTGCTAGGATTATAGGTATGAGCCACTGTGACTGGTCCTAAATACATATCTTGTATGGCAATTCCAAATGCTGTCCCAGCTGGCCCGAGATTATAAAGGGATTTCCTGCTACATACAGTAAAGATAATAGGGCAAAAGGAGACTCTTTCATAAATATTGGTTTAGGTGACTAAAATCAAAATTGTTATTAGAAACCTCAGATAAAGAGTAATTGTGAATGGTGAGATTGGTCACTATAAATCACTAAGGAAAAATCAAAGAATGAAAAGCAATGAACCCATTTTCTTTTCCTGAAGTCTCATCATGTAGGTGTCAACTCAAATGCCACCTCTCCAGGGAGGTCTTCCCTGATGACTCAGGCCATCCAGCCCCTTCATCTTCTCTGTCCATCATGTCAACCATACAGAGCTCTCATCAGTCTGTGAAATTATCTTATTGATTTGTTTACATTTTTTGGTAAATTTGCTCCTGTCCTCATAGATTCTAATCTCCTTATATACTGTTCATTGTTGTATTCTCTGCACCTAGAAGATATCTTAGCACATGATAGATACTCAACAAATATTTGTTAAATAAAATGCATAATGATGTATGTATAATCTATGTTTTCTTATTTGCTAAACCATATCTCTGGGCGGCTTCATCTGTGTTCATTATGCGTGTAAATGATTTTGAGTCAATGAGATGTTTGTGTCTTATTTAAATATTATAAAGGGCACTTTGGGGAAAAAGGTTTCCGACTGTGAGTCATGAAATAACTATCTGGGTTCCAACATTATGGCAATGCACATAAACTCACCATCCAAAGGTAATTTTAAATTCATAATATTCATCATGCAGATCACAGGTAAGTCAATCTTCAAGCACTCCATTGACTAGGCTATCTAGCAGTAGATGATTACCGACTTTTATTGCATTAGAAAATGCTGTGCTAACTAAATTTGGACAAGAACATATGCAGAGGAATTGCTAAAGGATCTGAGAAAAAGCTAGTCTCGTTTTATAATGTGTATCAATTTTAATGGTTGCTTATTAAGCACAACAATTTAGTATATTAGAAAATCTTTTTTCAGAAAAAGTCCTGATTTTAAACATGTCAATTTTCCAAAAGGATGGGATAGACTACAAAGCTCAACAGCACACATTTTGAATATTCTGAGAAACAACACTTGATTCTTAGAAAGCTCCTTGTGAATACTGTTGAAAGCTGAAGGGATGGATACACAAATAGATGGGATATATTCTAAGAGCCAAGTTTATACTTACTAACCCTATAAATGGGTTTCCTTCTGATCAAGTGATAAGAGGCTTCAGAGACCAAGGGGTACTTCATTTCTTTCATAATAAGCGAAAATGATCAAAGAAAATACATCTTTGTTTACTTTTCAAAAAACCCCCGTTAAGCAACTATTTAAAATCTAATCTTTTCCACAAAGGAAAAAACACAGCTTTTAGAAGCACTCTTCTTTTAGAGATAATTATGCCATAAATTTTTATCACTTTAAGGAACAAATCTCATTACTTTCAAACTGTATGAAAATTTAGAAGACTCTTTTTCAAAGTTGCTGATGCCTCTCAGGAATGTCACTGTTCGCTTCATTAAAATATACATTAAATTACAAACTGCAAAAGTATTTAGCATCCACTGCCACTCTTGTAGCCAGTAATTTGCATGCAACAGATGTCACCTAATAATCAACTGATCCAATGGGTTTTAACCAAAATTCACAATCATCTAAAAATGACCCATAACATCACTGATTAAAATGCTCCTCAGTGTTCCTGGTCTAATGAGATTGTGATGACCTCTTCAGCGATCCGCTCTATTGATTGGAGCATATTTGGAACACTGAGGTTGTAACTCATCAAATTACGGACATCAAGCTGAAACTTCTTTAAGAATTTTAATACCGAGGAAGCAAATAATAATAAAAAAGGATGCACAGAGTTTGTTAAAATAACCATCTCAGTTACTCAGCAAATGTATATCGTGGTATTATTATCTGCATTATGAGTTAAGTAGTAGCTGTTCTGGCTTTTTCTGGTGGAGTTCATATTTTGATAATACATTGTGGAATATATTATTTTCAGTGTGTCTATGAAAAAACATTTCATTTTAGTTGAAAACATAAGTATTTTAGTGAAATGATTGCAGAGTGCATGTAGCGTTGCCCATGTAGATATAATAAACTAGGTAGGTAATAAACTACAATTCAGAAATATGATGTCTAATTTAAAAAAATATTCAATATATTCATTAAAGATACATTGTATACAAAGTAGTATATATAAGATATATCGAGATGAACTATATATCTCTCCTACTCCAATAAATGAAATCTAAAAGAAGAGTTGAAATATTTTTAAAAACAAATTTTGATGTTTTTGAAAAACAAATACCTTTTCTGTAAGAGTAACTGATGGTACAGTTACAGTAGAAAACCTAACCATTGGATTTAATCTTTCTATTTTTATTTGCATGCACTCTGAGCTAAAGTAAAATATAAGAAGATTGGAAAACATTGATGAAGTACCCAATTGTAATTATTAATTATCAAGTAAAAAAAAGTTTACTCATTCTTGAAATTTTGTCATTGTTGCTATACAACATTTTATCAATGTTCTATTTCTTTTTTCCCTAAAACTATTTTCTTTCTGGCCAGGCACGGTGGCTCACACTTGTAATTCCAGCACTTTGGGAGGCTGAGGTTGGTGGATCACCCGAGGTCAGGAGTTCGAGACCAGCCTGGCCAACATGGTGAAACCTCACCTGTACTAAAAATACAAAAATTAGCTAGGCATGGTGGCAGGTGACTGTAGTCCCAGCTACTCGGAAGGCTGAGGCAGTAGAATTGCTTGAACCCAGGAGGCAGAGGTTGCAGTGAGCCAAAATTGCACCATTGCACTCCAGCCTGGACAACACAGTGAGACTCTGTTTCAAATGAAAAATAATAATAAATAATAAAATAATTTTTTTCCAAAATAAAGTTTTAAAAATATACTTCAGTATATATTTAAAGGCAGGTAACCCATAGTTTTATTCTGCCTATACCAACAAACTGATGGTGTGAAGAACCAATATTTTTCCTCAGCATTTTCAAGGAGTCTCATGACAACAAAATGCAGCTTCTTCCGAAATATGAAGAAAACATATAAATGTAAATTTTAAAAAATGTAGGTAAGGAGAAGGTAAGCAACCATATCTCTTTATTTGCAATCAAAGATTTTTTTTTTAAAGTAGGCACAGTATACTTATCAAGGAAATACCAAGGTATATTTAAGAGAGGAAAAAGATGATTTAGCTGCCTTTTATGATCATCAAAGGAGGGCCCAAACATATAGACAAAAACTTGAGGATTTAATATAAAATCAAGGTTTTGATGATCACACCTATACTTCTGAAATACTCTGGAAAAGCAGCAGTCCTTAGTCCTTCACTGACAAGCTGGATTGACAGTTGGCTTTGGTACAAAAAACATTCTTGACAATGCAACTGAGTACTGTCATCAGATCCCATGTATTTTCCTGCTGAAGGTGCTACATTTATCACCCATTTATGCAACAGGAAAAAAGTGAGCAACTGTATAACTTCAAAACTTTTCTCTTGACACTGGAAAGGAGAGATTTTTGATATCAGACAAAGAATCAGTCACCTACAACAGCAATAAAACAAGGTCACATATGGTTGGGGAAGAGTACATCACTGTGAGAATTCTACAGCCTGAAAGAATCATAGGAGATGAATACGACCTGGCCTATTCTTCAGAAAACACTGAAAGGAAGTGATAACTGAAAAGAGAAAGAGCCGTAACAGCCTGTTAAAAGTGTGCGGATGACACTGAATTCAAGGCCTTTTAGGGTCTAACGGATGGGAGTCATCACCCTGGAACAACCAAACCCATCTGTATTGGAAGTGCCCATCAGATTATTTCTCAGGAACTCCCCCCACCTTTTTTTTTTTTTTTGTCACTGTCTCTGTGCAAAGATTTTCTAAAAATTGGAATTTTTTCTTCATTTACTATTTGCTGATGTCATACTTTGACAGGTTATGAAGAAAGAGTAATTAAAATGTAATAATAATAAGTGCTTTATAATTGCTGTTATTGAAATATATTTCTAATTTTTAAAATCCAAACAGTAATTTCCTACAGAATTTGATAGTTCATTATTTGATGCTTAGTTCATAGCTTACCTCACTCCACAAAAATATATTGAGATGGCTTATAGGCAGTAACATGAAAGCATACTTTAATTTAAAAAATCTTGACAGAGTACTTTCTTGATAAACCTCTCTGCTTTAGTGTGTAACTTGGGGACAAGGTATGGCAGAAGCAGGGATAATTTTGTAATTATGTATAAAAATTGTTAGTGCTATCACCCAGTGGAACTTGGCTATATGATAACGTGAAATAAGCACATTTGTAGCTGAAATCCTGGCATGAAATGCTACTTGCTGTTCTACCTTGGACAGGTTACTTAAACCTCTTGAGCCTGGGTTTTTCATTTGCAAGATGGAGTTAGTATAATATTAAGAGTATTCTAGTTTTCTCATTGGATTGTTTTGAGACTAAATGATATAATACGTGAAAGCACATGTAAATGATGCGGCATTGATTACGTGACTATGATTGCCATCATAGCTTTCAACTTCAACAGTTTCCTTCCCCACTCTTTGTCCATTTGCAATGGCTGTGTATTCCTCAAGGGAGCATATTAGTTATAACTTATTTTTATTTAATTATGGCATAATGATATTCATTATGAATTATTTGAAATGTTGAATTTGTAAAAGATACAGTCAGCCCTTCATATCCGTGGGTTTCATATGCATGGATTCAACCCACTCTGAATCAAAAATACTGTATTGGAGAGGAAATGGATGGTTGTCTGTACTAAACATTTACAGACTATTTTTCTTACCATTATTATTAAACAATACAGTATAACAAACTATCACATAGCATTTATGTTGTATTTGAAATTATAAGTAATCTAGAAATAGTTTAAAGTGTGTGGGAGAATGTGCATAGGCTATATGCAAATACTAATCCATTTTATGTAAGAAATTTGTATCTTCCAGTTTTACAGAGTATTTGCAGATTTTGGTATTGGAGAGGATTTGGAGCCAATCCTCTGCGGATACCTAGGGACAACTGTACATCTTTCAGTTTTGAAAGCAATCTGTGTTACATCTCTAAAACACAGCAATGTTTGCACTCAAATTGTGGTTCGATTGAGAATGGCATTGGACAGTATTTTTAGATAGTTAATTAGATTCTTATTTACAGAGATGAAACTTCAATCTTTAATCAGAATCTTGCCAAAAACAGATTTTTAACAGGGTAACTTTAGCTCACAGTTTTTGGAGTCTTGATTTAAGTATCTTTTAGTTTCAATGTGAATGTCCTAGAGTCTCATTAACAAAAGAAAAATTCTCTGATTCTCCTTTTTGTCTGTAATGAAGCTTTCTACATCTCAGCAGTCAAAGGTTTGCAATTTTAGCAGGATTTTATTTTTAATGTTGGGGGAAAATTAAAGTTACACTGAACAATTTTATTTTTTCTCTGTCATATTTAGGAGAGAGCAATAAAGCTAACATGCAGTGAAAGTAAGTGAAGTATTAGAGAGCTGTGGCTCTTTTCTCACTATAAAACATGAGTTCATTTGGTAATCATCATGAGTTTTTACAATGGCAGAAGTCTGCATTTCTAAGACTGCAAGTTTTGTATTTTCTTTTTTAAAAAATTTGTATTTCACTGATTTAGAATTGTGTTTTTAATCTCTAAATTGGCAAAAATAATCCTGGCCAATCCTCACTGCATTCAGAATGCAGTTTATTTTTTAAATGGATAGGAATGTGCCTTGGAAGCATACTTCTTTTGACAGTGGGAGCTTTTTAAAATGAAACCAATCAAGCCCTATAAATCTGGAGCAGGAAAAGAATTTTCCTTATGTTAGCAATGTGCCACATTTCTGTGAAAAACAGGGGACTAAACATGAAATAGACTTATAATTGAACACATTCAACAATATAGGAAATATATACACCCAAAATGAAAACTACAGTATCTCTACCACGTTACTTGCATAATGTTCATAGTGAATTAATCAAAGCTGGTAAGATATGAGAGAAAACACCAGAGTTAGAGTTAGAAGACCTTTCTTGATCTGTCAAGTTTGATAATCTCCATTTATAAGACAAAGACAAAAGCACAAATTTCTCTGAATCTCAGTTTTCTCATTTGTGAAATAGGAGTGAAAATATTTTAGGATTCAATAATTTAATAAGGAAATGCATGTGCAACATACTTAATGAAATTGCCAACTATTATTGGTATTTGTTTCAGGCACAAATCTAGTTTTGTTGCTTCTTTGATCTAAGCCCTTTGGTGGCTGTCTACTCAGTTCAGACTTTGACCCAAGCTCCTTAGCCTAGCATTCATGCTGTGAACTGGTCCCATGCTCCCGCCTCACTCTTATTTCTCTCTAACTCTCTATACCCTATGCTCTTGTCACTCAGGTTGACACCGTTTCTCTAAGCTTTGCCTTTATGTTTGCAAACTTTCCAGTTTTGTCTAAACTGCTTTTAATGCATTGAAACCCCCACTCTTAGCTATCTTCCTTTAGTTCTTAAGACTGAATTACTTTTTTTTTTTTTTTTTTTGAGACAAAGTCTCGCTCTGTCAACCAGGCTGGAGTGCAATGACTGGAACTCGGCTCACTGAAACTTCCGCCTCCGGAGTTCAAGTGATTCTCCTACCTCAGCCTGCCAAGTAGCTGGGACTATAGGCACCCACCATCACGCCAGGCTAATCTTTGTATTTTTAGGCCGGGCGCGGTGGCTCAAGCCTGTAATCCCAGCACTTTGGGAGGCCGAGACGGGCGGATCACGAGGTCAGGAGATCGAGACCATCCTGGCTAACATGGTGAAACGCCGTCTCTACTAAAAAAATACAAAAAACTAGCCGGGCGAGGTGGCGGGCGCCTGTAGTCCCAGCTACTCGGGAGGCTGAGGCAGGAGAATGGCGTGAACCTGGGAGGCGGAGCTTGCAGTGAGCTGAGATCCGGCCACTGCACTCCAGCCTGGGCGACAGAGCGAGACTCCGTCTCAAAAAAAAAAAAAAAAAAAGAAAAAAAAAAAGAAAAAAAATCTTTGTATTTTTAGTAGAGACGGGGTTTCACCATGTTGGCCAGGCTGGTCTTGAACTCCTGACCTCAGGTGATCTGTTTGCCTCAGCCTCCTAAAGTGCTGGTTTTACAGGGGTGAGCCACCGTGCCCAGTCTGAATTCTTTCTTCATCTGAGTTCCTAGAGCAGTCATCACAAACCACTTGTCATCAGTGGTACCTGTATTATTCCTTTAGATAGACTAGGAGCACCTTGAGGGTCAGATTTCTGTCTTCTGTATTTTGGTACAGCCCACAAGATCTACCACTTCTCTATGTGAAAGGGATATTTATTTAATGGGATCAAACTATGGATTGTCTATGTAAGCTGATTTTAAAAATGTAGTAATGGACTGAGTACCTAAGTAAGCAGAAATAATGTATACATGTTTTCACTTAATATAATCCTGAGTATATGTATTATATTAAAGACAACTTTTTGACTTATCAAAAGAGAACACATGGGATATAAAAAAGATAAAAAGTTAATCTTTATCTGTTTTGAGAATTTTCAGAAAATGGAAAATTATTAAGTTATAACACATCAGTGCAAAAAGCAAAGCTATACTTTTCTGAGTCAGGAATGCAGAGAAATAGGACTTAACATGCCTGCTGTTAAGTATGTATACATTTAAAATAGGCACATCTACAGACTTTTTGAAATTTACTTGTGTGAAAAGAGATCCCTGAGACCACGCACTGCCAAAAGAGAACTGATAACCACCAGTACCCAAATGACTGTAACCTTCAAGAGTGCAAGTTAGAAGGATTTGGTGACAGCACAGTTTGAGAGAAGTAGAAAGGGAAGAATATCTGATTTTAGATTAGACAAGGATCAGCAAACCTTTTCTATAGAAGGTCAAATAGTAAATATTTTAGATTTTGTGGGTCATACAGTGCCTGGAACATTCTAAAAGCAACCATAGACAATATGTAAGTGAATTAGCATGGTTGTGTTTTAATAAAGCTTTATTAACAAAGTGGATTGTGAACTTGATCTGGCTAATGGAGCATAGTGTGTTGACCCTTGTCTTAGATAATCCATTATTTGTAATTGATATTACCACTATTTTTTAAAAAGTCATTTTCAACTAACTAGTTTTTTGTAACACAAATTAATTTCCATAAATAATCACATTAAATACAATTTTGGGAACTAAAAAAAATACTAAAAGATAAGCTGAGAAAAAAATAGATTTTCATCATTAACTGTCTATTAAAATCAAATAAAGGAATTAGCCTATCTTGAATCATTAGCAAAATATTTCTTAAACTGTGTTTCATTGAACTTTTGTGAACTTTAAGATGTTCATAAATGTTCTGAGGAAAAAATGTTCTACTGTCACATAAATTTGTGAAATTCTGGATTAAATATAGTTTAGTATTAATAGTAATAGTAGTAAAAATATCAGGTAGTTTTTATAAATCACGTGGTGTATGCCAAGTACTGTCTACTATGATCTCTCTTTTATAGATATGTACATGGAGACATAAAGAGGTAAAGTAGTATGTCCTAAGTCAGTTGGCTGGTAAGTGGTAGGGTCTGCTTTAAAATCTAATTTTCACCACACTTTTGAGCTCTCAGCTGTTGAACTCTACAGACTAACTCTTAAACAAACCTACTTTCCAATATGCTGAAGTAGTCTCAGTATACTAACGTGTACTGCTCATTTCCAAGAGAAGTTAAAGGATGCATCATTTCTCACATTTATTTGACTATGAAAAATAATTGAAATCCTTATGAAGAATCACACAATATTCTAGTATTCCTTAGAAAACAGTCTAGAAAAGGCTGAATTATAGCCGTGATTCCCAAACCCTGCTGAGAATTATAATAATCTCAGAACCTTTAGAATAACATAGATTTAAATGATTTAAATTGGAATTTAAGATGGAAAAGTGAAGGAATCTGAATTTTTGCAACATTCCTTCCTTAGATGATATTGATCATCAGTCAGTTTAGAGATTTTTGTTGTTGTTGTTCTAATGCCACAGAATTAGAGATTTCTGCATATGCCATCTATTTTGCACACTCCATTCCTGCCATCTAGTGAGAGGTGAGAGTTTGCTAAGTGAAAAAAAAAATGGGTCTTCATTTTCTAAAACCATCAAAATACATGAGTAAGCACAGCTAATTTTGCTCCTTTGTTATGTCCAAGTATAAAGTGGTCTCAGTGAAAATAAATAGGTAATGTTTAATATATTTTAATTTTATTTTGGCCCATATTATTTGGTTTAATTACATAATTTTTCTGTTTTAGACAATGGGCCCCATTTTTATTACAGCCTTTGGAAACTTAGGCTAGTTTCACAAATTGTACTCAGTCTGTATCAAAGACTGATTTCTGATGTGCCAATATTTTATTGTTCTTGTCTACTTGTAACTCTGTGTTGTCATGGTGATAGGTCCTCATATCACATTTCTATAGACAATTGGCTGAGATAAATCATTGCATCCAACATATTTATTGGAAAAGAAGATGAAATGCGCTGGCATTTTTCTGTTAAACCTGAAGTTAGTAAAATATAGAAAAAAGATCACAGGAAAGTGATATATTAATATTGCCTTGGCAAATAATGAGCTGCGCCATTATGGTGTTATCCCTAAGTTTCTGTTAGTCTTTCTTTTATCACCTCTAAAATAAGGGAGTTAGATAAAATAATTTCAAAGTGCTATTTCAGATCTAAAATTCTATGGTCAGTGCTCAAAAGTAGAAAGGACCTAGACTATAAAAAAGAAACCATAATGCCTGCCTTTTTACAAACAGAAAAATTTATATAAATGCAGATACTAGAAATAAAATCCCAAACCAAGATGTAACAATGGTAGTGAAAGGTAAATACTAAAACAAAAATTACTTCAAAATCCCAACCCAATAATGTTTAATTAAAAAAACTTTTTGAGCAGTGGTAATTGTTATAAATTGATATGTAATACTATAATCTTCAAATCTTCAATACTACTTATTCTTCATAAGACATATATGGTCTCATTATTGTATCAATTCTATGGATAGAATAAAAGTATATCAAGTTTTGTTCATGGTTATGTGACATAACGGGAAAATTAAGAGTTGTGTTCAGTGCATGTTTATACACTGGCAGACAACTTTATACAGCCATAGAATAATGTCATCTGAAAACTTTTTCAGGAACTGAATGATCTTTCTTGTCACTTTAGTACTTTATTCACTCTTTCCATGATGTCATTAAATCTTTGCAAAGATGGCTTTATTGTGATACGCTCTACAGCAGGCTAGAGGCAAGGAAATCAACAATGGAAGTGTGTTAGACTGAAATTACTGATGCTAATCAGTAGTGATGATAAAACCCAAAGTATAGACTCTAAAATAAGCCAGTTCCCCATTAATAATGCCTATTGTTTGAGAAAGCAAAGACATTGATCACTTCAACTCTCCTCTTAGTTATTTGTTTCAAACGCTTCCCTAAAAGACAACTAAAAAATACGCTGATAGGTTTTTCTTGTGCTGTCCTTCATAAAACACACTGCCTGATGTATAAATCAAGATGCAGCATAACAAAACAAAGTGAAGATATGCTCATGGCGATTAAGAAGTAGGAACAAAAGATTTAAATAATCTTAAAATAAGATTTTCTTAAAGGAAAAACACTCTTGCTCCCTCCAGTTTAACACACACACACACACACACACACACAAATTAACGCGTGTATGGAGCAATTAAAATCTAGATTATATAGATTATAAATTAATCTGCAAAATTTGCCAAAGATATGTAGGCCTGTGTTATGAAATAAGATGTAGGAAATAGAAAAAAAATTATGCTTGTTTATATCACCCTATTCACCAATTATGTCTTTTGGTGAGGAAAAACAATTAAAAATAGGCATTTTTTTTTTTTTAACATATCCAAAACCTTGTACAGTTGGAGTTAAAATTTGGAAGGGAGACTACCAGGTCATTCTTTCTTTCAGCTTCATCTTCTCTCAATATTGGTGAGTCAGTAAGGAATGGGCAATCATGTCTGTAAACTACTGATGACTGACCTCAAGTCTGGGGAAGTCACTCACAGTGACAAGCTCCGCAAATCTCAGATGTGGCTGCAAATCAATGCTGATCTCCCAATGTGCACAGGGCGCAGAAGCCCAGTCACAAATCTCGGTAGTCATGCTTGTCACACGGTTATCACCATTAACAGCGGCATCTTCCAATATGAAGGACAGCAATAAATATTGGTAAGTGAGTATGAAAAACTGCTCCTACATATAACTAGTGAAAAAGCTAGCTGACCATCAATTCTCTTAAAATGTAAAGTAAGAGACTGTAATTCTGACTGTAAAATGAACTAATTCACTCCTGTGGGAATGAATGTGGAAGCCATTTATTCTTATAATTCTACTCCATTTTAGAAAGTACTTAATATGAAAAGGATAACACTCAATTATCAATGGAATTTTTTAAAAAAATTAATTATTTTTAAAATCTGATTTTTTTCCTAGCTGTCATGTACTTCTGTGAGTGCAAAAAACTTTGTGTACTTTTGTGAGTGCACGAAGTGTGCAATGAACATTATACATTTTTAAAATGAAATTGACTTCTAATCTCTGAAATGAAATCACTCAGAGAGTATAAAAATTAACTAAAGGTTCCCCAGTTACTTACAAAGATGGGAATCCCCCTTTGAGAATATCCACTTTGAACCCACTCATTCTGCATGCTGAGGCTGAGCCTCAGATAAGCAACAGTAAGGTCTCAATCACTGTTATTTTGTAGCAACTTGAAAGGGGAAGGCATTCCTTTTAACTCACTCAAAGCCATTTTAATGTTAAAAGCCACAACATTCTCTGCAAAACAGAAACTGCATTTTGCAGAGCCAATAATTATGGAATTAATCTTCTCAACCTCTTTACAAAGATCCCCAATTATCTTTGCCACATAAAATCATGATGCTTTCTAGTTCTTTCTTGGGATAATATCTTTAAAATGCCACTGGTGACTCTACTACCCATTTGTTGAGAAGTGAAAACTCTCTTTTGTATAAAATTCTTTTAAAACTGCACCTATATTCTCATAATCCACTGATTTCTCTGTTATTAAAACAAATACAGGCTTCATACTTCAAAAATATGCTTTCTGTACTCCTTTGCCTTGTGTAAACATCTGACTTAGTTCCTGTGCTTTTCATAGACAGAAATGGCAGGTGGGTAAGTGGGTAGGGGGAAGTGAATTGTGCTGTGCGAAGTGTTACCTACCTGTTAGTCCCCTCAAATGAGATATCTCTACAGCCTCTGGTTTTCCCTGTTCTTTCATAAATCTGGTCCTCAGCTCCTAGAACATGTTGCCTTCCATTTTCTTCTCCATATTAAAAAAACTAGACATCAAATGACTCTTCCAAACCTGAATTCCAAAATTCTTCCCACTCAAACGTTTTCACAGATTTAATTTTACAATATTGGACATTAATGATGTAGCACCTATTAATGAGAAAGTTGAAAATTTTATCTCTGTGTGAATATACCCATTAAAGGGCAAATCAATTCTAAATCCATATTGGCATCAACATTTTTTATGAGTGTAATGATTTGGAAAAATAATCCCACTGCTTAATTTTCTTTTTTCTTTTTTTTCTTTTTGAAACGGAGTCTCCTTCTCTTGCCGAGGCTGGAGTGCAGTGGCGTGATCTCTGCTCACTGCAGCCTTTGCCTCCCGGGTTCAAGCAATTCTCCTGCCTCAGCCTCCTGAGTAGCTGAGACTACAGGTGCCTGCCAACATGCCCGGCTAATTTTTGTATTTTTAGTAGAGGCAGGGTTTCACCATATTGGCCAGGCTGGTCCCCTTTTAGTCTCTTGAGGTTTAAATATTAAGTATAAAATTCAGGGCAAAAACTTGGTGTCATGAAAACATGCTCATTTTTATAAAAGCAATAACAAACCCATAAGATGTTCGACTTCAAAAAATATTCACACTGCACCTTTCAAATATACAATTCAGAGACCTGGTTCACTGTCTTTGACCCATAGTGGGAAAAACACAAAGGTCACTGTCAGCAGGGAAGAGCTGGTCTTGGGTAAATCCAAATCCTGAATTAGGGACACTGGGAATTGACTGCAGAAAATCACTTTAAAATAAAACAAGCTATGCAAAAGCTGAGGGATTTCTTTCAGCTGCATGTAGTATAACCTTCACTGTATGACCTATAACTAAATCACTACAAGTTCTAAAGTATAAGGAAATAGTCAAAAAGGCTAATTCTAGCAGAATCAGAGTTATAAAAATACTGAGCAAAATAAATTCTTCCTTTGAGAAACTCAGCATAAGATAGTTAAGCCTACATTTCCAATGAACTTTTTCTGGTAGAAACTGCTATTATAATTTATTATTGATATGCTTTATTTCTCAAAAAGTAGGTTCCAGTGTCATATCGCCCGGGTGCACATAAAAGAAAGATGAGAGAACCTACTATACAGTGACCTTTATCTTAATACAATATTACCAGAACACCGGAGAATTTAGAGTTTTCAAAAAGAGTAGAGAGAAATTCATTTTCAAAGCTTGCATCAGTAAATGAAATCAAAACCCCACAACCTTTATAAATGACATTAGTTTTCCTATCAGGTGACACATGTGGATCAATTTACATTTGAATTCGGTGATCAGAAAATATTGAAATGTGACCTATGATTTGCAACTGCACCGGGTGAGACAATACAGCTAAAACACTGGGTAGTCATTGCGATGCTGGGATGGAGACAGAATCCAAGACAACCCTTGGTGAGGAAGGGGTCAAGCGAGGAAGAAAGTAAAGGCAGGATGAAAATAGACACTCTTATCATAAGAGAACAATGTGTGCCATTTTAACTGCCCAAAGAGTATTTTTCATCTCAACTTTCAGTGCTTCTTTAATTAAAATGAAGAGAACAACACATAAACAGAAACTAAATCATTCTAAAGAAATTCTAAGTTCTTTATCCTGTAAGTTCGATTACAATTTGACCTGGTATGCTACTCATCAAAAAATGTATTGAATGACTGTTACGTAGCTCATATGGTGTTGGGAATAGAGGGGAAAAGAAAAAAGAAAACAGTGTCCCTAGCCTCAAAGGGTTCAATGACTAATGGAAGAGACAAGTGGTTTCACATGATATTATTTCACATTATATTTCATATGATTTAATATTATTGCAGTGTGATGTATTACATTATTGCTGTGAGATAGAACAGTAGAAGTGGTGAGGAGCTTAGATTCTGCAGCCAAGCTGCCTGGCTTGGAGTCCTACTTTTTCCTCTTTCCAGCTGTATGGTCTTGGACAAGTTACTTACACTCTGCTGCTTCAGATTTCTTATCTGTAAAACAGTGCTAATAAAAGTATAATTCTCACAGTGTTATTATAAAATGTGTTATAATATACATCAAGCTCTTCACAGTATCAGACAACAGCTACTGTTCTTGTAATGATGGTGTGTACAGCAGGCCGTGGGAACATATGGAAGGAGTGATACAGTGTGGGAGATAAGAGGTAGGACAGACAGAGAGGGGTTTCCAGTTGAGGTGAGATTTAAATGGAGCCTTGAAGTGGTCCAGTAGGATTTAAACAGGGAGCAACATTGAAAAAGTGTTCCACACTGTGGAACAGCAGTGCAAACACACAGGGAAGAAAAGTCACCAAGTTTGAGGGATTTGGAGAGGTTGATGAGTAGAATCTAGGCTACAGCAGGGAAATTGGATTTTACCCTGAAAACTGTCCTGAATGTCTTTGTCCTTATGCACCTCATTCTCTTTTTTTCTGCAACAGACTTCCTTCCTCCACTATTGATTTCCCTTTACTTCTATTCAATTCTGTGCTTGGATATAGGACATTCGTTTTTATTTATGTATAACTAGGTCATCTATGTGCAGAACAATCTGCACTTTATTGCCTGTTATTCTTCAGATGAATCTAAATATTTTGGCCCAGCATTCAAGGCCCTTCCATCCACTGTCCACCGACACATATCTGAAGTTACCTCTTACTAGGATAGCATTTTAGTCATAGCTAGCTTCCAATTATACCCATCTCCCTCCTCTTTGCACATTGTATTCATCCCAGTCTCTGAATTTGCTCCAGCAGTTCCTCCTTGGAGTTTCTGTCTCCCCAGATCAATTTCAAGTACTTCTGGAAGAACAGGCAACTCTACAAGGTGTATAGGGTGAGCATCCTGAAGACAAGTCTCTTGCTTAACCTAGCCTCATACTATGTTGATAAGCTTCTGACATCACAATCTCTTGGGAGTTACATTGGGATTTTATAATCATATACTTAACTTTTTACCTGCTTTTTCCCCTTCTCTCTTCACATCGATCATGTCTTTCTTGTGAGCAGAGATTTTGGTTTCTAGATATCCTACTTTAAAATGTAAATATGTCTATAGTATCTTATCTACTGAACAGTCTGATAAATGCTTGTTGGATGAATATATTAAATGTAAAATCTCATAACACAACCTCTCTAATTAACATATCAACATTATTATATGAAAGTTTTATGCATCTTTAATAATTAATGACTTGTTCCTTGCAAGCTGAGTTGGAAGAGAATCAAGGTGACAGATTATGGCTAATATTTACTTAGAGTTATATGGTTCATATGGATAAGTAGAGCATTTTAAAAAGGTATTACAATTCTTTATTTGAAAGTCTTTTAAAGTTAAACTTTCATTATAAAATGTAGGCAAAGCCATAGAGGAATTTAGAATTTAGAGTAAATCCCTGGATATTAGAGTTAAGAAGGAGGGGACAACCATTTATTTAATACCTATTGTGTACCCGTCATCACAAGGTTAGTGACTTTAGAGAAATTATATGTTATTAAGAATTTCCAACCTCTCCTTCCAAGGGAAGTGATTATTACAATGGCTATTTTATAGTCAATACCACTGTGGATCAAAAAGTTTAAGAACTCCATTCAAAAATTTATATCCAAGTGATGAATTCGGGATTCGAATCCAGGTCTATCTGACCTTAGTGACAAAGTGCTTTGAGAGATCATATAGTATTGTTAGAATGGCAGCATTTAGAATTAAGGTAAATAACTTGACAGTTTTGGATACGTAATTTATCCAAAACTGGTCTCAGTTTCTCATTCTTGTACATTTGCCCTATATAGTCTCTAAAGCTCTTTATGACTCAAAATTCTTGTTAAAAAAAGTGATATCTATTATTTAAAAAATTTTATGACACAAAAAGCAAGGTGAAAAAGCTGTGCATATTAATGGATCATACATTAGGAAAGAAGTAGTAGGGATTAATTAGATTATAGTAGGGTTATAACTAGAAGGGGTACAGAAATTACTTTTTCTTTAAATATCTCTATATTGTTTGACATGGTAACATAGCTATACCTTTGTAGTGAAATCTAATAAATAGAGGGAAAACTATAGCATTTTAAATAGTTAATTAGACAATCCTTTTTCTTCATTAAATATGGATTACCAAATTATATAAATCTCAGAAACTTATATTTTTATTTGTGCTAGTTATGAAATGCTGTTCCTACAATACCGTTTTGTATTCTACTCTAGACATAAACGCATGTTAGAAAAGGGTGATATGACTCTAGAACCATGCCTAGAATCAAATGTGTTGAGTACTTCTACTTACTTCCATTAAGATGAAATTAAAAATAGGTAATGTCAAAGAATATACAATATTTTAGAGATATAAAACCATTAATAAATGTACTATACTCTGAACTATTATTTGGTGTCAACAGTGATACTTTTACTAGACTCTCATGTTTTTACTTCTTAATTTTGTGCAATAAAATAATACACAAAAGACAAAAGCTGAGAATAACACATCTAAGAAAGTCAAATGTCATAATTTAAATTTCCCTTTTGTCCTAAGGAATCTATTTTCCATGACTGGGTATTCTTGGGTAAATCAGAACTGGCTTGAACACATAACCTGGTTCATTCCTGGTTAATAATGAACCAAATACAATTAACTATGAATACACAGATTATGCTAATGATGATCAGTTGAGACTTTTTTTCTACATACTGATTTCTGGCACCATTTGACTCTTGTGGTGAGAGAAGTTGGGTCAGTGTTAGTAATGGAAATGTCTTCTCTCATACATAAACACCCACACTGAAAACGAGCTATATCTACTTTTATCTCTAAGGTTCTGAGCACTTGTCACAGAACTTGGTTAGATGAAATGGGAACATTTTGTATAAAGCCACCAGTATGACAGACTCTCCAGGCACAAACTGCCATTACATTTAAGGTGGACATTTTTCATGTATTCATACCTTCAGAGTTCAGATCACGCTTGTAGAACATCCCAATTAAAACTACCCATTGGAGAAAAGAAAGTCCAATAAGGGATAAAAATGAACTCTAAGCTACTTTGAAAATATGACACAAGCATAAAAGAAAAACTAAAAAATACCATGTAGGCTGAAAAAAATTACAGTCTTTTTTACTACTTTTTACTTGGATTGTGATAAAAATTCAGTTCTCTGTGGAATCCTGTAAGCAAAAAATCCAGCGAGCAGAGAACAGAACAGGGATCTTGCTTGACAATAAGTAGGCCCAACGCATTTTCTTGATATGAGGACCACAGCTAAGAAGTGTATCTCTGCAGCTTTTCCACACAATAAACAAATAATTCTAGACTATATTGTTAAATGACTTCAAATATAGGCTAATAAGCAACACACACACACAACTGACACAATTTAAAAATTAATTTAGGAGACACACTATACACAAAATTGTTCCCCTCAGAAAACGTATTTTGTAATAACAAAGAAGAAATGTTTAAGGGCAAAAATAAAAGGTGTTAGGTATGCCCCAGATACTTCTGGGAAACAAATAAAGGTTATTGTGAAACTTAACAAATATGATCAGCAAATCAATTGGCCATTTGTTGACCATGGTGCTACTTATGGTAATTAGAACCAAATTGCTGTAATTTAAAGGGAAATTTAAAAGTACATTTTTCCAACTCTGACTTTAATGTAGCAATATACTAAGCACGTGGTATGAAAAGTTGATATTCAATAAATATGGAGGGTAACGCATACCTTAAATTCCTCCAAGATTTTGTAATTTTTCCCGTGATATTCACAGAAGTTTTTTACTTCTTTGCACTCAGGACAGCATCCATTGTGTTCCACTTTAGTACACTTTGGGTGAATTTTAGGGCATTCTGGTTGGTCGCAAACAGGTCCATCTAGAGCACAGACACATGGACAGTTGGAATGCCCAGGGAAAAATCGTTCTCCCAACTTGTATACAAAGCCGCTGTCATCGACACACCCTTTCCCTCGATAGTCATCAAAGATCAGATTGTCATTACTGGAGATCTGGTCACCTTCATCAGCAGGATAGTCTTCATGGCTGATAGCAGCAGAGGTGACCAATCCAGGGATGACCAACAGAAGTATGCAAGCTTCATGAATATGAAGAGCCATCCCCCTCTTCAAAGACTTCTGGATGTACTCCTAATATTAAATACACTCAGCTCCTTCCATGGGAATACAAGAGGGGTAGGCTGAAAATAAATATTTAAAAAGAATAATTTGACATATATAAAATGAAGATAGATTCATTTAAGCCCATGCTCTTAAACTGTTTGGGATCAATTTAAAGATACTAAGGCCTCAAATAGACTAAGTTGATGCAACTATCTATGCCATATTGTGAGGTTTGGAAAGTTGATACTTTGCATTAAAATTTGTCCTTTTGGATTATTTTATATACGAACCTTCAGCTTGAATATTCCTTCTGAATTTCAAAGGTCTGGCTTTGTCTAAATTGCAAAGAAATGGTTTTACTGAGCCCCAAAAGGTGATTACAAGGAAGCACTTATAAATAGCTCAAGAATATTTGAACTCACATTTTCTATTATTCTTTAAACTGGACTAGTCAGTGATGGAACATATGTTATAATTATCTGTGTCAACTCAAGAGATTAGTGTGAAAAAATCTAATTCTAAAGGAAAGAGAATAAACCAACAGTTGAATATAAATTATATTTAGGATGGAGCTGCTATAAAGGACTTCCTACTTATTTATGCCCATAATTAAAGAACAACAGTGGTATCCACATCAGTTACCTGTTTCAGTGAACATGGATCTGGAATTTTGAAATATAGTTGATAACAAAACTATCCCATGGTGGTTAAGAAAATTTGAAATAATAAATAATACAAGAGAATTCCATGTCCTTAAAATAATTTGTTAAAAACAAATTTGTTTGTATTATTGTCCACATTATTTTACACAGGAAGTAAGCTCCTAGTGGGCAGGAAAGATCTATCTATAAATTTATTTCACAGTAACTTGAATCTAGTATATATGTAATTTGTTTAAATTAAATATTTCAATATAATATAAATACAGTTTATGAGATCTTGAAAACATAACTCTTGAAATGTCAGAAATATTTGCATGTATGCAATCTGCATATGGAAGTTGCTTAAAACAGTAATTAAGTGTTAACCATTCATAGAAAATATGCCTTACTAATTTTGTGACACTGACTTTTGTAAACTCCACTTAGTATTGGTGCTTGATGTGAAGTGTTGGGAGTGGGCTCTTATTTAAATATTTAGAATAACTAACTCACACAGAGGCTTTGGGGAAACTGTGAGTTTAGGGAGTAATAAATAAGAAAAAGTATTGTCAAATAGCTCATTTGTTTATTTAAATGCTATTGGCTTAATGCCAATATCACTAAGATTGTATATAGGACATTTTCAGGTCAGCTATAAATGTTATACATTTGTTTATTTTCAGATTATATTAAGAGCAATGATAAATCATCTCTTTTCAGTCTAACATATACAGATGATAACTTAAGATAAAGATGACATTAGGAAACTTCATAAACTATTATATTTGCATTTTAAGGTAGATATGCAAATTCTATAATAGTAAAATGGAAGGTAGTATGCCCTCTTTCCAGAGAAAGCTGATATTAGAATTCCTCTGATATCCTCTGATATTAGAATTCCCTTTGGGTAGGTAATAAAGCTGATGATTTCTTACAAAATATGTCAAAAATAATGAGTCATGACAGAACAAGAAAATGCAAACCTATAATTCTACTTGAGAATCTGGAAGCTCCCTTTGACAAAGCATTTTTTTCTCTCAAATTACTACAGAGATAACAAACATAACAGAAGCTTCTGAAAAAGCATAAATATAATTTACTAATTAAAGCAAGCATTTATACATCACATATTTAGAAAGTTTATCTTGGAGGAAAAGAAAGCTACTGTGCTTCCTTATAATATTCCAGCAATATCTGTCAACACATGCAAGATAAGCCATATAAAATACACATATGATTCTGCTTCAAAGGGACATAGACAGAAAATGATCTCTTTGTAAGCCACAGGTAGGCATTAATGTGTTAGGTTATGGTAAATGTAAACTTAGAGGTAAAAATAGGAATGTAATATCTACTTTATACAAACATTAAAGATGTTTTTATTATATGAAATGTATCTTAAAATCTGCATGGTAAGAAAACAAGATTTTATTTTCAATATAACAAAGTTCTTAGGCTATTTTTTTAAAAAGCCTTCATAATTGAGCTGCCCTAGTACAATTTAAGATACTATTTATTTAACAGAAGAAACATGGGATAAATCAAATATAATGTTTATCTGAAGATTTTTATAAAGAAAGCAAACACTGCTAAACTGAGAATCACTTCCCAGCTTAACTTTCCCCCCTCCCCATATTGCTACATATGATTTAAAATGACTGCATCTATTTCTTTGAGAAAACAAACATAACTCATGTCATAAGATACACTTACCTAATCACTCTGGAGGTTAATGGTGGTGGTAGGGGTCACAGCCCAAAATGAACTAAAAGGTCAGCTATGTTTTAAGAAAGCAGTTCCTCTTTAATTACCCAAAGAATACATTTTTAGGCATGAATTAAAGGCAATCCATTCTTTCTACCTCCCATTTCAAAACACAGTAAAGAAGCAGTCTCCCGCCCTTCCAGAAAGAAACACAGCAGAAACACATAAGAAATTTGCTTTGGACCTGTCTTCAGAATTCAAAGCAAGCAGCAATGCTGGTCCTGTAGAAATCCAGACCCCAGTAGCAGAATCATGTTGAACTTATTTTTAGCATTTTCTTAGATCCTTCTATGAAATTTCCCGGCTGATTACGCCTCCTCCACACATGAGTTCACTTACACAGTGTTTGCTACGGCAGTAGAGGTGATTTGGCTAGGCTCGGAGGATCACAAACAGCAACAGCATGCTGTAGCTTAAAGCCCACTCCGCTGGCAATACCATCACCATCGTCCACAGTATGTTGCTTGAATCCCCTGTTACACACCGGAAAATACTAACTGTGGACGTGAAGGAAAGGAGCAACTTTAGCTGGGTTTCTGCATCAGTAAGAGCAGTTTGCAGATTGCTGATTTGGAGCTCATTCTGCCGGCAGCCGGGAATTCCTCAGCACCACGGACAGCGCCAACAACTGGCTTCTGAGCCCAGCTCTGTCGAAATCCACGAGCTGCTTTAGATGAGGCTAGAGTGCTCTACAAGCAGTCGCACTTTATACAGCGGATGCGTGCATTAGGAGGGGTAAAGACATTCTACGTGCGAGATACTTATTTGCATTGAAATTACAATTAAATTTTTTTTTCTAAAAAATTGTAATTACTCCTAACGCATTCTTGGATGGACTGCAGAGATGAAAGTTCCAGAAGAGGCTTGCATTTAGATTTAAGCCATCTGCAGTCCCCAATTATTATTAATAGATAAAGCATCATCATTGTCAAACAATCTGTGAAAACATATGCTTGTCGATTCTGTTTGACCCTTTGGTGGCAGAAAGACTTCCCCGGTGTTGCATGATTAAACTTCAGGTCTTCCTGCAGCTTGGATCTGATTAAAAAAAAAAAAAAAAGTAGCCAGGTTTTCCTGCAGTTTGTTCTCTAACATTAAAAATCAATCTCCTGTAATTCATCTAGTCTGTCATTAGGCGTCATTGTAAAGCTGTTTCTTTCAAAACCCCTAGCAAAGATGCCGAGTCTCTAAATTCTTATCAAAATGAGACAGAAAAAAGACCCCGACACAAATGGGTGAGCATAAAGTTTTTTTTTTTTATTAGTAACAGTATGCGCACTAAAATATATGTGCAAAGCATGTTTTAAAGCAGACTGTAAATGTTACCTGCTGGCACATTTAACCAGTTATTTGCTGGTTTGGGACTACAGGAAGCATTTTCAAGCCTTAAAGGGAATGCCCTCTGCAGCGGGGTGTGCTGACAGTCAAGACCACGTTCGAACTGTGCCGTCAGAGCCTCCAGAAAACAGAATCTCCCCGTCGTGAGAAAACACAACCGTGTGTGCCTCGCTTTCGTGGCCCATCAATTTGTGAATCTCCCCAGATTTAAGATCTAGCAAATGGATAACACCATTGCCACTTGCCTGAGCTAAAACTCGACCTGAGGGAGACAGAGAGGAGAGAGAATGAATCAAAGTTTTATTTCAAGTGTTCACAGTTTATAAGCAACGAAGCATTCTATTTTTTTCAATTATTCTGTTAGGGGTCAGTTATTAAATATGAAGTAGCTCCTGTAGGTATAAGAAATAAGTTGAGTCAAAATTAAGACACATCAATAATTAGATTACACAATTTTCAAATTGGGACATAGAGCCTAATTGTCTACATCCTTTATATGCAGATTTCATCAAATGTCCTACTAGTCTTTTATATTTGTGATTAATAAAGCATTTTGAGGAGATGAGATTGAAAGCAACTATGCAGGGCAACTTTCTTTTTCAAATTATATGTTAAAAAGTTTTAAAAGACATAACTTTCAAAATTTATGGAAAAACATATCTATGTATGGATAATTTGTATTTTAAAATTTGTATTCTTCTTTAAACTTATTTATAATAATTATGTTAATCATTACTTACAAGTCAATATACATTCCTGCTTTAAAAATTGTGATACTCATGAACTCAACAAATATTTTTTTTGAAGCTGAAGTGGAAATAAATATTTCCATTTCAAAATGACTTGGAAGTTTTTACTTTAACTTAGAATTCAACTTTTGATAAATTTTTGTTACATAAGATGGCTAAATACAGCACAGGGTATTTGCATAATTTTTGTACCATATATTTTTAGTGGCTTATTTCCTCAGAGTGAAAACAAATCAGGGATCCAATTTTAATTAATATTTTTATTAAGGAAGTCCAGTAACAAACTATCATGGGACTTGGAGGTAAGTAAAACAACAGGCTATGTTTATAGAAGCTCAGTACTTAGTGTAAATAAGTATGACATTACTACTATCCATGGGATTATTTAATCATACTTAGAAGGCATATTATTGTTCCAGTAATAACATTTAAAATTTATCAAACTCTTTTAATGTGATAGATACCATATTTAGTGCTTGATATGGATAATTCTGTATGATCCTTACAATAATCTAATGATAAAGAAAATAGTATTAACTCCTCTATGTAGGTGAAGAAATAGAGGCTTGGAAAAGTGAAGTAACTTGCTCACAATGACACCCTAGGTATAGGAGGAGCTAGCATTTAATCACAGCACTTTGAGTCCAGAGCCTGGGCTTTTAGCCATTATGTTTTCCACAGCCAGCATAGCATTGTTATCAATGATGCCTTCTTGACAGATTTTAGGTAAGTGACATATTGTGAAAACAGCATTGGCCCATTTTATAATAAGAATTCTAGAATGATATCACCATAAAAGCTACAGTGAAATATTTAATCACAAATCTTACCCCCAATCATCATGAATACTTCTAAAACAGAGAAAAGTTATAAAAGTAAAGCTAACCATGATAAATACAGCCTATTTGCAAACCTTTATAACTACTGGGCTTCTTCATATAGAACAAAGCCTGACACAGCAAAGATCCTTAGGATGGATTAGAGTGTCCAAAGCAGCAGATGTGAATATTTATTATAAACCCTTTTCTACTAAGTCTTTGCTGACAGAGGCATTACATATGGATTTCACTTCCAACATCACTCTACAGGCAATTGCTGTTTGTGACTTTCCCAAGAATCAAACAAATAACTTTTTTTTTCTTGTAGTCTTTACACAACAGCTGAAAAGGGGGGTAAATATTCTTTTCTATTTCTGAAACCAAACACAACCAGACAGAACCAAGTCCATAAAGAAAAATATTTAGCTTTAAATCATTATTCAAATCTGTAAAAATAATAACTGGAAATATTTATAAAGACTCTAGTTATTTCTGAAAGTTTGTTTAATAAAATACAGAAAATGATAATATTGGAACCTAATATTAATTCAATAGCACCATGCCTCAGGTGTTTCAAAAATTTGCGTTTTCAAGAACAGATTTGGGTCAGCAAATTTATTATGAGGTTTTTCAGGTTCTCCTGAACTCATTTTCAGAGGATTGCAAGGCTGAGCATGCATCGTAACTAATTCCTAAAATGAATATAAATTTATAATCATGTTCAACTTCATTTAAAGTATATTGGATTATTACACGGCATATAAGGTGTGACTTAAAAATTAGTTTTGCTGGGAACAGGGATGCTAACCTCTTTCGAAGTTAGAAAATGTTCAAAATTATTTACCAGGGCATGTTAATTGCTACATTAATACTTTAGTATCCAGTTGGTGTGAGAGAGAAGAGGTACTCTTAGAAACAAAATAAAAAATGCCACGGCCTCATTACTGGTAGCATCTCCACAAAGTGTAGCATTTATAGAGAAGTGTTTATGGAGAAGTGCATGGGTATCTTTTTTAATCTCCTGGTGATTGGCAATGAAAAACAAACCACACTGCAAATCACTTGTCATCTGAATGTCAGGGTCTTAATGATAAATTTAGGGAGAATAAAAGATTTAACTATATCAGAACTTGGTCAATGGAATGAAAATATGGTAGAAATACAATTTTAAATAGTGTCATGAGAATTTATGTGAAACCTGAACTAATAATGTTCATGTTAAAGTAAATACATATCTTAAAAATGTGAAATTAAATAATGTATTTTTACTTTCAATCTTTTATAAACATATTAAAAGCAAAATATTGTCTTATAACATGTAATTTCTGAACAGATTATTACAATGTTATTTAGCATAGTTTTTTAACAAGAATAATTATAACAATTTATGAATACACACATTCCATAAAAATCACATGAATTAAATTTGTGATTAAAAACAGTATAGGTTAAAAATAAAAATGGTCAAAATGGATTTATAAAGATATTTTAAAATAAAGATAAATGTTTAAACATCTGTTATGTAAAAAATGCTTTGCTTTTTTTCTTTTGTTAACGTTCAAATTATAAGGATGTCCACACTTTTCACAGAATGGAAAGAAAATAAACAGTCTAGGGAGAAGATTGATTTAATTTTGTAACTGCTATTATTTATATAAATAACTCAGTATATATCAACATTGAGTGATTATGACTCCTTCATATGTCTTAAAAAATGTAATCAATACTTATTTTTATCTACCAAGATTTTAGAATATTTTCATGTTTAGTAAATGAATACCTTTTCTGTTGACCAATAGGACTCAATGAGGAACATATGGTGCTGTCTATTTTACTTTAAAGGATGAATTTGCCAACTTCTTTTGGCTTTGAAGACAAGAATTAAGTTTCTCCTAACCTCAAAGTATTGCTCTGCTATTAAATGATCCAATCAAATTTTATAAATTGGAGGGTCTCTCAAAGTTAGTTCCAAATAAATTTATAACTTTCTTAACACAACATAGTTTCTTTATATGCCATATTTATTTTAAGAAGTAGTTTCACTAATATCTTAGGCACAACAGTTTCAATTGAATTTGGTATAAAAACTTGAGTATTTGAATATACTTATTAATTTAAGCATTACTAACAATAGAATCCCTTGAAGAAGTTTATAGAATGAATTAATCCATACAAATTGAGTGGTAAAATTTTATCTAGGTGTAAAAATCACTTGATATAAACTGGTATAATTTGGAAACTCTTACTCTCATGCTAATAAAATGTGTAGTATTGACACTTTTTCTAGCTACAATTTTTAAAACTTTTCAGTTTTCATTAATTTTTATTAAATTTTTAATTAATTTTAGAAATACATGTGAGAAGTCAATTTGATTTTGACAGTGTACACCTAGAATAACCAGGAGTTATCTTAAACCTTTCAATACTTACTTTCCTTCTCATGTAGCCAAATTCTCCTTAAGGTTGAGATACATGCTGCTTATTGCAATTTTTTAATAATCATGGAACTTGACCTATCAGTACTTAATACGTGCTTGTTGCATGAAGAGTCAGTGTGTTACAAGTAGGAGCACAAAAATCTTTATGACATTTTTAAATAGAAAGGTTTGAGCCCATTTCTTTGTCATCTAGGATTACTGGAATTAGTTGATGGTAGCCCTCATTTATTGAATGTCTAGAACTTTCTTTTTTACATCACATGTTTTTCACTCAACTCTGTGATGTAGCTATTCTTTCCTCCTAGAAAATGAAGGAGACTCACAGAAGGTTGACTTGGGATTTATTTATTTTATTTTATTTATTTTTTTGAGATGGCATTTCACCCTTATTGCCCAGGCTTGAGTGCAGTGGTGCAGTCTCGGCTCACTGCAACCTCTGCCTCCTGGGCTTAAGTGATTCTCCTGCCTCAGCCTCCTGAGTAGCTGGGACTATAGATGCCTGCCACCATGGCCAGCTAATTTTTTTTTTTTTTTTTTTTTTTTTTTTTTTTTTTTTAGTAGAGACAGGGTTTCACCATGTTGGCCATGCTGGTCTCAAACTCCTGACCTCAGGTAATCCACCCACCTCAGCCTCCCAAAGTGTTGGGATTCCAGGCATGAGCCACCACACCCGGCCTTGAATTGGGATTTGAATTGAAAACTTTATTACTCAAAAAGTCTTGCTTCATTTACTGGCTTTAGAAATTCTTACACAAATTAAGATTTAGGGCCAACTGGGTTTATGCCTGTAATCCCAATGTTTTGAGAGGCCAAGGCTGGAGGATCACTTGAGGCCAAAAGTTTGAGACCAGCTTGGGCAACATAGTGAGACTGCAACTCTGCAAAAAATTTGAAAGAAAATTAGTCAGGCATGGTGGCATGCATCTCTAGTCCTAGTTACTGTGGAGGCTGAGGCACTAGGATTGCTGGAGCCCAGAAGTTCAAGACTGCAGTGAGCTACTCCCACCATTACACTCCATTCTGGGTGGTACAGCAAGTCCCTGTCTCTAAAATAATAATAATAAAAAATAAGCAAAAAAGACTCAGATAAGTGTCACACGTTGGGGATTCTTTATGAATATCACTGAATTTTCTAGTTGCATAAGCTCTTAACTTTAATGCTCATGTTAATCTCGTAATTGTTTTATGTA
This sequence comes from Chlorocebus sabaeus, assembly GCF_047675955.1. Classification (NCBI taxonomy): domain Eukaryota; kingdom Metazoa; phylum Chordata; class Mammalia; order Primates; family Cercopithecidae; genus Chlorocebus; species Chlorocebus sabaeus. The sequence goes on along the minus strand of NC_132913.1, from coordinate 101,865,282 downwards.
ATGTTGTTTCTACTCCTTTGTGAAACTCTGAACTGAAAACATTCATGTTCTTGCAAAAGTCACTGTTTATATATATCCATTAATCTCTAAATACATACATTCTAATGCATATATAACATGTACTAAAAATTGTACCCAGTAACTAAAAACACTCATTTTACATCTCTTCCCATATCTCCAACCAAATTATCTCCCTGGTTCTACCATTTTTATTATGAATACTAATTATCTTGTTTTCTAGACTCCAAACTGTAATAAAATTCATTTCTAACTTTGCCTCCCTCTCCATCTTCAATCCAAGTCCTAGCCATTCTTTTTTTAAACCAATTTTCTATAATCCAGCCCAGCCATTTATTACTATTTCCAACTGTTATGTCCACAATATTAGTTAAAATCCTTTTGTTTTTTTAAGATACTAGGACCACTGAAATGATTCTCAAAATGATCTTTTCATTTTAAATCTACCTATATTAATTCCTGAGGCATTTCTTCAGTAATGTTACCCTCATCCTAAAATACCATAAATATAAACAGAACAATGAAAGCAATAGCAGCAGCAACAACAACAAAGAGGCCCTTTTCATCTCTGATATTCTCAGGTTTTGTTTTGTTTTAGATCTAACCATCTTATGTTACAAATGAAACAGCTGAACTGAAGTGACTTGGCCCAGGTAAGAAAATGCACATGTGGCAGTTGCAGAATGTGGCTGACATTAGATCTTTGGCTCCTAAATCAGTTGCTCTTTTTACTATTTCTTTCAGACACTGAATAATGTCCAAGTATCTTAGCATGGCTTTTAGGATCTCTACACTCTGATACAAATCTGCATTTGCTAACTCAAGTACACTCTTACATGAACTCTGTGCTCTCCATCAAACAATTTGCCATCATTTCTTGAATGTATTCTTCACTTCCCTACCTTTGGATTGTTGTTTCTGTAATTCCCTGTAGCGGAATACTTTTCCTAGCTGTCTCCACGGTCCCCAACCATTACTTCCTAATAAAAATCAACCTACTTATTAAATCTTAGTTCAAAATGATTTTCTTCACCAAGTTAGTACAAGGGATCCCTAGTAGAAGATCTGCCTTTTCTGAGCACTTACTGCATTTCATTCATACCATTCATGTGATAATAAGGTGTCAAAAATTCTAGTCAATTATGTATTTGTCTTACATTCTTGACTTTGTAAGTACTCAGGAACAGGGGCCATACCATATATTTTTGCATTCCCCCAGCATAGCAAGGAAGCTATTATAGTCAATATCAGTGGATAATAGTAGCAGCTTTCGCACTACCATTTGTAGTACTTATTATTTGCCAAACACTGTTCTAAATCCTTTACTTGCCTTATGTCATGTTATTCTTCAATAACCCTAAGGGATAGGTTATACCTGTACGATCCATTACAGCATCCATGACGCACATGTAGCTATTGAGCATGTGAAATGTGGTTAGTACAAATTGGATGTGCTGTAATTGTAAAATGCTTACCAGGTTTCAAATGAAGAAAAATAGGCTATTAATCATTTTTATATTGATTACATGTTGATATGATGCCCTTTTGGGTACATTTTATAGATTTTAATATATATTTTATATGTATATAATTAAGTATAAATATATTCATATATATAAACAAATATATAAATAAATATATCAATTTTACCTGTTCTTTTAAAATGTGGCTATCAGAAAATTTAAAATTATTGACATACTATTATCGTAGTATATATATCACATATCACACATTTGTATTAGAAAATACTAGTATATACTCTGCTTTACAGAGGAGGGAAATGAAGTTTAGAAAGAAAAGCAACTTCTCCAAGGCCACACAGCTTGTAAGTGATGACATCTGGATTTGAGGTCTATATGACTCCAAAGCGCATGCTCTTATCCTTTATGATATGCCCAGATGAAGGTTTTTTTTTTTTTTTTTCCTGATTGGCTCCATGTCATCCCTTCCACTTTGATTAAGCTGCCCTTACTAAAATGCAACATGATGGAGAGATGTATCTATCAAAGACTCTCTTGAGTGTGCCACTCCAGTTTCCAGTGTGAATCTATGCTCATCTCTAGGAATATATTTAAATTAATTTGTATGTAAGTCAAAGAAATATTTCAAAAATTTTATATTCACAGTCACCCTAGTGGCATCTATTGATTCCAAGAATCTGATTGTACAACTAGTTTCCTGGGAATAAGTGAGAAACTCAGGAAGGCTGCCCTATTCTTTCAGAGTTTCAGGAGACCATCCGATGTACCCAGTGCTTTAGTGGGCAGAAAAGACACTTTCACATCTTTAGGGAAGTATTTTATATTAAGATGTTATTAAAAAATTCTCATTTAAATTTTGATAGAGGGGAAACAAACCAGACTATATTTTCTTCCCAATGCTTATGTTTTCTATATTGACAAACATCCCCTTAGCCTCCCCCAAATAATATTTTTGAATACAGTGAACATATTTTATCCAATTCTTTACACTAATTGTTCCTGAAAAAAAAAGTTATTGTTTTGCTGAGAGGTCTCAATTTGTTTTAAGAATTAAGAAAATACAAAATTAATTTGATAGATGGGTAAAGTAAAATCATCTAAGGTAGACAGAGGTGTTGGACCTCAGTTGTCAATATGAAAATTCCTATTCCCTGAAATTCCAAGGAAAAATGGCTGAGAGGCATGAAACTTGTTAATAAATCCAAGTTTGAAGAAGATACTGGTTGAGGCAAACTTACTGTGGTGGTGTATTAACTGGCCAAATGATGTCATTTTTTAATGGAGCACCCTATGTTTGTTATGAAATTTATTAAATCATGTTGACAGAAATATTTGGTTTTTTTGTTAGAGGAATAATTCACAACACTAGTTAATGTATCAAGAGTTAAGAGTTGTATTTTCTTGGGGGACTCTTTAATTGATCAAATACAATTTCCCCAGTGAGCCACCAGTTATCAGGTACTGTTAGTTAAGATAACTGTGGATATATAAGTCAGTTGGGTTAATTAAATACAGTCATTTTTAATGAGAATTATTAAATGTTATATCTATCAAAACTTTAAGTTTCTTTATATTCAGAAAATTCAGAATATTTTTCTTATTACTCTATGTCCAAACACATAACACATACACTAGGAAAAAAGTTACAAAATTCACTTATAGATTTGAACATGTTACATTTTCCAGCAATATTATGAGTCAGCAATTGACTAAAACTATGCACTTTTCTATTATTTATATAATCAGTAATAGTGTCATTCTGGATTAGAGGCATGTGTCTGCATGAATGGAGCTTTGTTATAAGAAATAGAAGCAAACTCAGATCTTTTAGGCTTATTATAAATAATAAAAATGTGAATGAAATATATCATTATATTTCTCATTACAATAACTTCAGTAATTTCTCATAATTATTCATTATCTGATTAAATTTTGAGCAATAGGTTTCCCCAAAGAAACAAAAATACTCATTTTATATTTTAATCAAATGAGTCTCATACACAGATCATAAGAAATTTATCACAAATATACAAGAATAGAGCCAAAAACCATTGTGTGCCATATATGAAATAACATATCAGAGAGGGAAGAGAAACTCTGATCAATAAGGAAATGATTTTTATACACATCAGAACCGATTTGAAGCAATTCTCTCAATCAATATAGATAGGCAGAAATGCTTCTGAGCATTTATTACCTGTGGAGAGTGTTATTGATTAATTTTATTGATTTTTTTGAATGCATGTGGAGAAGCATCTGTTGTTTCTTTAAAAGATGTCTCAAAATGAAAAGTATCAAGAAACTACTTAAGTTTTGAGGATTTGCATTAATGGCTCAACCAGGGTCATTACTCAGAATTTCAAAAACACCACTGAAGGAGATGTGAAATGTGATTTAGTTTATTTTGCGCCTTACTGCTGATCAATGCATTTCAGAAAAAAATACTGCTTGCGAATTTAACTTGCCTAAGTGCTAGTAACAATTTTAAAACTTTTCCAGTATTTTTTACTATGTGTATTAATGCTAAAGGGTCCTAACTTTTTTTTTGTGAGCGAAGATTAATTGATGTCAAAGTATGAAACATAGAGTATATAACAAATGCATTTTAAATTTATCTTGGTCACAAAAATGATAACGGAGAAGGAAGGGAAGGCTTCAGTATTTCAGAGCTCTAGTCAACAGGTTTGTTTACCTTATTTAGAATACATAATATTTAATGGACATCAAACACATGGAAGTTGAGGATAATCTACCATTATGTGAACTTGGTATAGAATGTGACCTACCAAACAAGTGAATTTTATGCACAGAGTCTGTTTTAGAAGTTTCCCATAAACAGTTTTAAACAAGTATAAGTTGTTCCACTGTATCTGTGGGGGTGTTGGTTCCAGGTCCTTCCCAACCCACAGAAACCAAACTCTTCAGATGCTCAAGTCCTTCTATAAAATGACATAGTTTTTGCATATAACCTATGCATATCCTCCTGTGTACTTTAAATCATTTCTGGATTGCTTATATCTAATACAATATAAATACTATGTAAATAGTTGTTATATTTTTATATTATTTTTGTTTTAGTTATTTTTTATTTTTTGAATATTTTCAATCTGCGATAGGTTGAATCTCTGATTGCAAAATCTGCAGCTATGTGGGGCCAACCGTAATCTTTTTCTGTCTTTAACATGAAATCCATGTCTTTCTTAGGAAGGCAGCTCTTTGATCCTCCAGAAATTTCTAAACTATAGCATGTGAATAAATAAAAAAAATTAAGTCTACCTTGCTAGGAACAGAACTTTTGGTCTTACTGTGTGTAGTTTTAAAAATAATATCCCCCTACTAGGAGAGCATGAATGATGATCTTGAACAGGTGCTTTCCTACATGGGCTACCTTCTGAATATTACAGAAATCTCTTGTGAAATGCACTTAAAGTCCTAAAAATGTTCTAATTAATTACTGAATCTATTTAAAATATCAGCAGACACCTGCTTTCATTAAGAAATCCTTGTAGACCTGTTTCCTAACTTGGTCTTCACCTACGCAGCTGATCAGTGTTGGAATAATATTTATTCAGGGACCCCATACATCTGGAGCTTTGCAAACATTTCAGAAAAGCTTTTGCTGATGTCAGGAAACGCAAGTTCCAGTTCAGTTCTGAGGATTCGATAAGCCATCACAAAACATAATTCATAGCAAATAATAGACTGTGATATATTCTTCTTCATTGTTTAGAAATAGGCAAAGGAACAAAGGGCTTATATTTACTATCAAAATTTAATTAAAAAATTAATCATTTTTATCTTACTGTAAAGTAATAAAACCACCCTTAGTATTGTTCAGATTTTACTATTCAAACCATAACTACATTTTAAGACTAAAGTCAGAGTTATAATATTTTGGGAGTTTTTCTCTTAGTGTCCATTGGTGTCAGAACTAACTTCATTATAAAGGAATCCTCTTTCTTGAATGTGGAGGTTTGTCTGTGGGGAAAGCCACTGTCAGATTCTGTTAGTTAATGTTCAGGTGGTGAATTGTTAATAATTAGATCCTAATTTTAGAACTTCATCTTTTCCTACTTCAGGGCAACATTGTTAGGTAAAAGAGGCTAAGTGATAAATCAGCATCACTATATCATTAATAGTTATAGTAAAAAAAAAAAAGATACATAAATATATGATAAAAGAATTATAATTGAGATGGATACCCTCCTCACAAGAGGAAAAGAAAGGCTGGAATATTGAATGTGAAGGTCTTGTATGAACTGGAAATGACTAAATTAATTAGTTTAAATGTAATATGTAGTATAATCTGATGATTTAAAATGTTAAACTCTCTGAAATCATAGAGATTAGCTCTAAATTTTATATATGTCACTATTTATTACCTGAGTAAGACACACAGACATAATACCTAATGGAGGTTTCCTTTTAAATAATTTGAAGTAGTTGATAATAAAAGAGGGAACCACTAGCTTGCAATTATCTCACTTTTTCCCAAATATTTCACATCTGCTGTATTATGTAATCCTTACAATCAAATGCAAAGGAAACATTATTATTTTCATTTTACAGAGAAAGATATTGAATTATAGAGACATGAAAGACCTCCTTTAAGATAACAGAGATATGATTTGAACAAGAATGCCAACCAAGTATGTCTATAAAATTTCTTCTATCCTGCAGCCTAAGGGGAAACAAAAGTAGTTATGCCAGAAAGTTAAGCTAATTTGGCTGCTACATGAACTGCTAAATAAATTTATATTAACTCATAATTCTGTGAAGGCATCTTTATGGAAATTTCAGCTAACATTCTATAATATTATATTCCGATGACCTGGCTTTATGTCTCATAGAAAATTTAAAGCAACATGTGATTCGTTTGTTCTTTATTCAGCCCCTCTCCATCATACTTTCTCACTGTTAACCTTTTCATCTGGTAGTCCACTTGGATCAAACGGACTTTTGCTAAAAGCTAGTGGACAATTTGAGATTATTAAGGGCACTGATGAGTACTTGGAGTTAAAGTAATGAGGCACGCATGATTTAGCTATATACAGGAGGCATAAAAATGGCAAAGTTGGCAATGCAATTATTAGAAAATATGGAGTTTGACTTGTCTGAATAAATGGAATATTAGGGTATTTTCAGTTGGAAGTGAAGGAAAGTCAATTCAATGTGGCAAAGGGAATTTTTTTTTTTAAGTTTAACAAATATATTTATCACATAGAAAGACAAATAAACTGACTCCAATAATGGCTGGCTCAAGAGGTTGGAATGATGTTATTAGGACGCCTTCTGTCATTGTCTCTATATTCTGATTCCAGCAGTGTAAATCCATACTGAGGCTGACTCTATCCACTTGGTAGTCTGGGTTCAGGCTCATGGCCTGGAAAGAGTACCTCTATTGCCCAGCAGTCTCACAGCAGGTAAAAATTTTCCCTTATTGGTCAGCTTGGATCATGTGGCTGGCAGGTGGAAGGGCGTGATTTACTAATTCACCAGGCCAGGAGTAAGTGCTGACCAGAACAAGTGAGAGTGCATAAGGAGAATTACCCAAATGAAGAACAAGATGCTGTCATTTTAGGAGGAATAACACAAGGCATTTTTAAAAAATTATACTTAAGATAGTCATTCCAGATGTGCAATTCAGAGTCAATTTTTGTATTAGAGAAGAAAACAAAGATATAATTAGCCACATTGTAGGTCACGAAAACCGTGCTTTACTTTCTATTGTCTTTACATTTGACAATCTATCTATCTTCTTGCCTTCCAAAAGACTTATGCAAATAAATTGCATCTACTTTTATCAAGAAATCAGCTCAAGTATTTTGTCAAATAGACTACAAATGTTTGGGGTCCCTTGATTTACGGTGGGGCTATTAAATGCAAAAACTGCCAAGGACAAACTGCAGGGAATTTAGGAGTAAAGTGGGAATTATAGTTGCAAAGGAACAGAAAAATTTGAACACCTATATGACAAGCAATCTGCATTAGAAAATAAAAGAATATGGCCAGGCACGTGGGCTCACCCTGTAATCCCAGCACTTTAAGAGGCCGAGGCAGGCAGATCACGAGGTCAGGAGATCGATACCATCCTGGCTAACGTGGCAAAATCCCATCTCTACTACAAATATAAAAATTAGCTGGGCGTGGTGGTGTGCGCCTGTAGTCCCAGCTACTTGGGAGGCTGAGACAGGACAATTGCTTGATTGCACCACTGCACTCCAGCCTGGCAACAGAGCGAGACTCTATCTCAAAAAAAAAAAAAAAAAAAAAAAAGAAAAAAAGGATATAAATTCAAGCTTTTTTGCATTAACTAGCTACTATGATTATTAATATCTCAGTGACATTCATACACTAGAGTATCTCCCCAAAATAAACAATTACAGCAAGCTGCATTGGATTTTATTATATTAAACAGAATAAAATTGTTATAATCTCTAAAATTAGAAATATACGGTATAGTCTATACTTTCCTAATAATCCCAGTATTTCTAGGAAAAAAGCTAAAGAAAATTGCTTTTTTAAGGGCTATTTATCAAAGATGATACATTTTATGTTTCAGTGGCAACTTTGCACATGTTCAAAAGATCTTGATGTGAATCTATAAAAAGTTCCGAATACTAAAGAATTTATTTGTTATTTCTAAAGAAATCATTTTTAAAACAATATACAAGAACTTAACCAAACAGATAAAAATGACTTTGTGGAGTCATTTTGAGAAACCACACTATTTTGCTGTTGTCAATATTTAAATTTAAAAATATATTCTTTGGGAATTCAGAATCTTAAGAACAATAAACATGAACATGTAAGAAGAAGGGATTAATGAAACAAAACTGACAAAATATTAATAGTTGTCAAACCTGGGTAGTGGATAAATGGGGCTTATTAGATTCATTTGGAAAATAAAAATAAAACATTAAAAAATATTAATCACAGATCGCCATTATTACTGTGTAGTCATTTCTTATATATAGAACTAAAAATTTTGAATTATCAGAGAAGTACAAATTATTCTAAAACTAGGTATATATACAATGTATCTAAGTACTTTTAGCAACTGCAGAGAAAAATAGTGACAAATGAAGATACTAAATATAATTTAAAAAACTGGAGGACTTTATTAAAATAAACAATAAAAAGCCAAGTCACAGCCTGGTACAAAATATTTGCAAAAGACATACCTGATAAAGGACTATTATGTAAACTACACAAAGAACTCTTAAAACTCAAGAATAAGAAAACAACCAAATTAAAAAATGGGCCAACATTGTGGAAAGCAGTGTGATGATTTGTCGAACAACTTGAAGCAGAATTACTATTCAACCCAGCAATCCCATGATTGGGTATATACCCAAAAGAATATTAGTCACTCTACCATAAAGACACATGCACACACATGTTCAATGCAGCACTATTCACAATAGCAAAGACATAGAGTCAACACAAATCCCATCAACTGAAGACTCGTTAAAGAAAAATGGTTACATATATATCATGGAATACTATGCAGCCATAACAAAGAATGAAATTATGTCTTTGCAGCAACATGGATGGAGTTGGAGGTCATTATCTTAAGTAAACTAACACAGGAACAGAAAACCAAATACTGCATGTTCTTACTTATAAGTGGGAGCTAAATGATAAGAACACAAGGACAGAAAAAGGAAAAAAGGAAAAAAAAATAGACATCAGGGCCTACTTGAGGGTGGAGGGTAGGAGGAGGAAGAGGATCAGAAAAAAATACCTATGGGGTAGTATGCTTATTACCTGGGTGATGAACTAATTTTTGCACCAAACCCCTGTCACATGCAGTTTACCTGTATCACAAATCTGCACATTGAACCTAAAATAAAATTTATAAAAATATTTAAACATGGGTCAAATACCTTAACCTTACCAAAGAAGATAGACAGATGGTGAATAAGCATATGAAAAGAGGCTCAACATCATATGTCATCAGGGAAATGCGAATTAAAACAGCAGTAAGGTACCACTATACACCAGAACACTGATAACACCAAACGCTGGTGAGAATGTGGAGCAACAGGAACATTCATTCCTTGCTGGTGAGGATGCAAAATGTTACATCTACTTTGGAAGATGGTTTGGCAGTTTACTTACAAAAGTAAACATACTCTTGCCAATTATTTCATAATTGTGTTCCTTTGTATTTACCCAAAGGAGGTGGAAACTTGTGTCCACATAAAAACTTGTACAAGAATGTTTATCGAAGCTTCATTCATAATTTCCAAAAGTTGAAAGCAAGTAAGATGTCTTTCAGTAAGTGAATGAATAAAGCGTGGTACATCCAGACAATGGAATATTCTCCCATAATAAAAAGAAATGAGCTAACAAGCCATGAAAAGGCATGGAGGAAACAAATGCATACTACTAAGTGAAAGAAGCCAATCAGCCAAGGCTACATACTGTATGATTTTTACTATGTGACATGCTGGATAAGGCAAAACTATGGAGATAATAAAAAGATCTGTGGTTGCCAGGAGTTGTTGGGAGGTAGGGATGAATAAGCAGAGCACAGAGGATTTTTAGGCCAGTGAAACTATTCTGTGATACTAGAGTATCATGATGGATACATGTCAATATACATTTGTCCGAATCCCTTTTGTAGGATAATGATATGTCAATTAGGTTCATCAGGTTTAACAAATGTGCCACTCTGGCAGGGGATTTTGATAATCAAGGAGGCTGTGCATGTGTGGGGACAGGGGGTATATGGGAAATCTCTGTACTTTCAATTTTTCTGTGAAACTAAAACTGATCTAAAAAGACAAAGTAAAAAATAAAAGTTTTTGAAACCAATATGAGATTAATAGCTAATTTTCAGTTGGAATTAAAGGTAAAATACCTCTCACTTAGGATATTATCCTAAATGCTCAAAGCAAGTGCTTTAAAATGTATTTAAAAAAAATTTTTTTACTCAAGTGCATAATTCTGAATCAGCAAAATAATGTCTTCTCTCAATTGTGAACCCTATAGATGATTTTAACTAAATGAAATAACTCAAATTTGTACACTGGTATAGGGAGTAGCTATTTCCTCAAAAAAAAAAAAAAGTAACAAGCTATGCTGATATTAAATAGTAAAGCTCACATTGTTAGACTTCTAAAATCATCACTGTATAGCTCTTACTTGACTTAGAAAGAGAAAGAGTAAGAAAAAAGGCACACAGAAAGAAAAAGAGCACAGAGAGAGAAAGAGACAGAAAGAGACAGAGACAAAGAGAGATGCCTATTTAGATGAGGACTGTAAAATGGAAACTAATACAAAGATTTTCATTAAGCAACACTATCCATCACAACCCAAAAGCAGCTTGAAAACACAGAATAAATTTCCTGGCCCATATTCTGTGTATTGGCCAATGGTAGTGCCCAAATACACCAGATAATTGCTCCACCATCTGCTCCACATTGATTACATAGTTGTGGTGGTACATTTCCTATGACTGGAGAAAGATTCCATTTTAAAAAAGAGACATTATTTGAGCTTTCTAAAATTAGGAGTCTCTTCAAAATAGCACAATATTCGCCCTTCAAACTTTTTTTAGAGCAAATCTAAAGCTTTGATATGTTTCTTTTTCTAGAAATTAATCAATAACTTCATTATTTCTCATGTATAACATTTTTCTGGGTTTTTTTTCCAATTTCATGTTACAAGTGTTGTAAAGCATTGAGGGTCTAAAATATCCTTTGTTCCAATCAAATGCAAAAGAGATACAGCATCATGTTTAATTTTGCACAAATGACACATACACATTTTGACTTAAATGATCTTGATATATATAACAATTTATTTTCATTAATTGTATTTTATAAAATTATATTGTTTTATAGAATTGTATTTTAGCCTAATTATTTTGCTATTTGGGGAAAATATTTATAAAAAAATTTTTTAGACCTGAAAATACTAATTTCCATTGAGTACATACTTAAATAAATATCTTGCCTTTTATGTTTATTATTCAATGGACTAGTCGAAGATTAAAAAATAACATATAAAACTCAATTTGGGGCATCATTGAACAAAACTTCCCTGCCTGGTCATAGATGGGACATGGCAAGACAAAGCCAAATTTTGTGTATTTCCTTCAGGGGCTGACAGCCAAAGAGCAGAGCATAAACTATTGTAACATTCAACCAAAATAAAGATAAGTTACTCACCATAAACTGACTTTGATTCACAAAAATATGTTTAATCTAATTTCAAGAAAAGAGATTAGATGACTGCTTTTATACAAGATATTTGTGCTTCAATTTTAACTTTTGTTGAGAAAATATATGACATGGTTTAAGAAATCAAGTTCTATAGACCTACAATGAAAAATTATTTATGCCTTAAACCCTTCCACCACGAAGTTTCATTCCCAGCAATACCTACTTTAAATTATTTTAGCTGCTGCTTTGGAAAATAATATATTTTGGATAATAAAGAATCCCATTAGTATTTCTTAATGTATCAATTTCAAACATTTTCTATGGACTTCCTATTGAGAGAATATTAGACTCTTATGTAATTCTACCCAGTTATCTCTCTATTCTTTCAACTAATTTAGAACACAATTCTAGGTTCAGTATTAACAAATTAGCAGCTATATTTTTATAACTATGCACACATATTTCTATGGAAGTCTTTCTCTTAGGCGTTTGGGTCCCTGCTTCTCCCACTCTGTTAAGTTAGTGACCACTCCATGATCTTTTTTTTTTTTCCTTTGTAGGTTGGTTTTCTATCTACCTATCACTAATTACTCCTAAACTCTTCTTTAGAATTATACAACTTCTTTCAATACTATTCTTCCCTAGGTCAAATGCATCAAATTCATTTTTTGGATTATTTCTTAAGGACTCCCAAACAAGGGCTTGCTGGCATGGGAAAAGCTCACCTTCTGGGGGTTCCTGAGGAAGGGTGAGTACAGGGATTAGATTCTGAGGCTCAGCACTGTGGCTCTCGCTTGTAATCCCAGCCTTTGGGAGGCTGAGGCGGGTGGATCACTTGAGATCAGGAGTTCGTGACCAGCCTGGCCAACATGGTGAGTGAGACTCGGTCTCTAATAAAAATATAAAAATTAGCCAGGTGTGGTGGCTGGTGCCTGTAGTCCCAGCTACACTAGAGGCTGAGGCAGGAGGATTGCTTGAGGCAGAGGTTGTAGTGAACCGAGAGCATGCCACGGCACTCCAGCCTGGGTGATGGGAGTGAAACCGTATCTAAAAAAACAAAACAAAACAAAAAAACCTGAGATTGAGTGGCAAGTTGACATTTTTAGTGTGTGACCCTCAAATGTCAGTATCTGTAGGCATTTTCTTTGGGTTCTATTTAATTTCTTCAGCAATGAATCTTGTGGTTTGCTCACTGGTGACCTGTGTTCCAGGAACTGGATGAAGGGAAAGATGAAGAGAATTCTCTTGGTCCAAATCTCTGCATTGTGTCATATTTTGTGCCTTGTGTTCCTGGGTCCAGGGCCACTTTAGATTTAATTTTTCTGAGGGACAAAGCTCCTTTCTCTTTGAGAACTGTGGTTCAAAGAGAGCTGCCTGATTGAGCAGGGTTGGAGAGAAGGTCTAGGGGCTTAGAATACTCTTTATACAATGTGTCAGATCCAAGCTTCATCCTTAAATTCTTTGTAGCTGGTGACATCAATTCCAGAATCGCTAGGGAGCTTAGTGGTGGAAATTAGCTCATTTATGTGGAAGTCGTCTTCTTTAGGCATTTGAGTCCCTACTTCTCCCACTCTGTTAAGTCAGCTACCACTCCATGATCTGTTTACCACTGACATTTCTTTCCCTTTGTTGTATCCTCTGTGTTTTCTTTGTTCTTGTGTGCTTATACCCATTTCCTTCTTTACTGTTACTAAAGCTTTGGCATTTAATCGACCATATTTAACCCATTCTTCCATGTGATATTTTCATTTTGGTGGATAAAATATACTGCCTATTTTCCCATTTATATTTTATTCAATAAATTAGGTAATTTAAGTTTTAAGAATATAGTTTAAAATTTATTTCATAAGATCAGAAGAAATATGTTTAATGAAATTTTGAATGAAAAAGATGAAGCAAAAATATTTTTATTTTTCCTTCTTTGACCTTCATTTTCCTTAAGTGTTTTACATGTATTAACCAATCTCCTGCTCAAAATCATTGTAATGATTATCCCAGTTTTATAGAAGAGGAAATTGAAGCTACAAAGCTTAAGGAAGTTGCCTTGTATTATATAAAACTAGTAAGTAGTAGGGTCAAGATTCATACCCAATATGTTTGGGTTCAAGGTTTCTGCTCAAATCCATATGCAAACAGCCTGTCTACAGTCAGGTCATGATTTTGTGATCTCTGGTATAATAATAGTGTCCTCCATTGTCCTTAAGATCTTCCTAGAACCATCACATCTAAAGTCACAAATACCTAATCCTCTTGCCCACCCAGCTGCTTCTTCACAACCTGAGCAATATTTCTTGGTTTTACTCTGTGCTTGTTTCAAGATTCTTTTCTCATGAAAATCTTGTTTCTGCCTATCAATTTTGTACATAGTCTTCTCTCTTTTGCCAAGCCTTCTATAGACTGGCAGCTCAATTTCAGATCATCTCTGTGACATTGATCTGGCTCTCCATTGGAACTATGCTTCTAGTAACTTTCCCCTTGGCTCCACATACTCCATCCAGTTGGACTTTAGCACCATGACCCACACTTGCCTCTAGAACTCATGCTGTGCTCCCCTGCCTCTCCCACTCCATTGGGAGTGTGGGGGGAAAGGGGATGAATGATCCACTATGGTTCTAATTGTATGATATTAGATTTCAACTGCCCATTCAGTTTATATCTTTTAGTCATATTTAATTCAGCATTTGGATTATGACTGTTTTTAACTAGTTTGTGCTCAAAGTGAGCCTGAGATAAAGTGGGGAGCTGAGTGGTGTAGAAGAATAGTCAATTGTTTGGCCATCCAGGAAGCCAAGTTTAATTTTAGCCTTGAGAGAATTTGAAATCATTATAATTACATGGGTATTAAAGCACACGAGTGAAAAGGACTTTTTTTTTTTTTTTTTTAAAGCATACCCATTCATTCAGTATCAATTCACAACTGGCAGTTCACCCTCCCAAATGCTGTACCACTGAGCGTGCATACAGAGTTAGAGTAAAACATTTCTGGAGGAGTTCAAATACCTAGGAAGGAGGCCATTGCTGGAGGTGTAACATTGAAACTGTAATTAACTTGAATACTAGAGAAATGCAAGAAATATAAAATGTGTATATATTTTTGGAGAGAAAAATTGTATTGTTTCATACATTTTATTTGTGGTACAGAATAACTGGACAATTGGCTTAAGATAATTACAAGGTATCCTGCACATAGTATCGGGCTTCAGTACAAATGTTGGTTAATCACTATTCCTGAGCTTGGGTTCCAAGGTTAATTTGAAGTGCACTCCAACAAAAAATAGGCAATCATTTCACAGTCACTTCAACATTTTACATAGGTTCTGCCCCGGTCCAGACTAATGCCCTAACTGAAGAATGTCAATGGTATGATGGAATGAGGTATCTTAAAAAACAGATGAGGCAATATAACTGGGAGTTTAGTCTTCTATCCTTGCAAATGACTAAAAGGTATTTTTGTAATATTTAGCAAAAATGGATTCAAAAAATTGGAATTGGGATTTTCAGGGGAAAATGAAAGCAAGGACTCTTATTTTAACATAAGCAAGTTATTGTCAATAGTGGCATCTCTACTAAGCTTGTTCTCTTACTTAAACACTCCTATTACTGTCATCTCTCAGGTTCGTCATACCTACTGCCCTGACAATACAAACATTCTACAGTAAAATCTGTCAAAGAGGCCAGTTGATTTCCTACATCTTCTGGCACATGCTGCTCTTTAATATCAGCCTGTCAGAACACCTAAGAGAAAGGCATCTGCTTTCATGCTTGGAGCTGAGGCTAGGACTGCCATCATACACTGCAATCGTTAGCCTTGTATTGCTATGAAATTCTGCCTTTTGGAACCATAGAGTCTCCTGCTGGAAAATATCGTTGTCACAACTCTATCATGCACGTTAGATTGCACACATTTTGGTAGAACTAGTTATTTCAAAAAACATTTTTTTTTTCCTAGTGTGAATTTGCTTTAATTTCTTTTGTGATGAGTTGTTTTGAAATACATATTGGATTTTTCTCAGCCATAATCAACTGGTTCCCGCATGGATGTCTAGAGAAATATTTTTGACTTGACTTGTCTTGATTATATTTTATTCTTGTGGGTTACATATGCCTTTGTATTCATCTTGTGTTTGTCTTATCTATAGAGAAATGTTTCTCTTGATTTCAAAACATGATGGATTTAAGTGATTTCAGGGTGATATAGTTGGCGTCTTTTATTTACCAGAGATCGTTTTCCTGGCACCCCATTGGTAGGTCACTGAGCTTTTACATTCTCTCTTCTTATCTGATTCTCTTGTGGCATGTGTTTATGAGAAGCCTGGGGAACAGTCTATTAATACAGGTGATGTTCTCAGAAAAGAAAGTGGCTAATTTTGTATCAAATATAGCCGAATTTCAGAAACCTATGTATGTGGTATATTCATATAGTAACTTTGGGAAGATATGGACTTTTCCCAAAGACATCCAAAAAATTCCTTTTTTGGAATTCTTTCACGTGCACATGCTTTTGTTCCCCACCCAGTAAAGTTTATTTCGGGATTAAAATTTAAAAGTAGTGCATTATCACTGTAATGATGAAAAAGTGTCTAAAAAATAGTCACACACACACTCCTACTTTATCTTACCCTCAGACTTAGTTTTCTCTGATGAAGGTGATTTTAATAATTTGGTTCTGCATTATTCCAGAGTTTTCATTTGCCCATAAAACATATACATAACATAAAGCAGTTTAATTTTTTTAGGAGAATGTAAAGATCATATATATTCTTTAACTTTTCCTCTTCCCTTTAACAATACATCACAGACACAGTCAGGTATACCATGAAATTAATGAACCATGCACTTTAGGGCCCCTCACTTGTATAGGCCCTTCCAAGGCCTTAGGAGGGAGAGGACCTAGCAATTTTCTGTTAATAATTTTTTTTTTTTTTCTTAAATAGGGACCCTGCCATTTTATGTGCTAGGCTCCACCAAACCTGTATCTATTTGTGAGCTTGGACATTTTTCCAGGTCAGTAGATCTGAAATATGTGCATTCTTTTTGTTCTAGCATTTCCAAAAATGAATCTCTCCAACAGGAAAAATGTATCAAATACATTCCAAATACGTGCTAGGATAATTTTAGCATTTTAAGATTAAAATATATATTAAAAATACAGCAATAGTAGGTTTTTTTTTCATCACTTGGAGAGAAATTTAAAACTTACGGTATAACCACATGATATGGTTTGGCTGTGTCCCCACCAAAATCTCATCTTGAATTGTAGTTCTCATAATCCACATGTGTTGTGGGAGAGACCAGGTGAAGATAATTGAATTGTGAGTGTGGTTCCACCATCCTGTTCTCCTGATAGTGAGTGAGTTCTTATGAGATCCGATGTTTTATAAGGGGCTTCCCCCTTCACTGGGTACTCATTCTCCTTTCTGCTGCCCTGTGAAGAAGTATGTGTTTGCTTCCCCTTCTGCCATGATTGTAAGTTTCCTGAGGCCTCCACAACCATGCTGAACTGTAAGTCAATTAAACCTCTTTCCTTCATAAATTACCCAGTTTCTGGTGTGTCTTTATTAGCAGCATGAGGATGGACATACACCACACTTTTGAATATTTCTAAGGGTAGATTTTATTTTTTGAAAGCACCAAAAGGTATTCAGAATGTGGTGGAAAGTAAAAGTCCAGTTGGAATCATATCACCTTTGGTTAAAAATTAGAATGTGACTATAAATCATAAAATTATCTTATTTGGTCAGTTCTTTCCATCAACAGATATATATTGAGATGCTGCTTTGTTTCAGGTTCCTGATGGATCAAACACAGCCCTATTTTTAAAAGTGGAAATAACATATATATGATAATTCTACTTTAATATAGAGTGTTAGACAGCAGAAATTCAATGAATATTTGTTAAAAGAATAAAAAATAAATCAATAGAATGCCCTACCAATATTATATATATGGCATCTTAAGAACAAAAGAAGGAGAGATATTAAATGGCTAAGGTGTCAGATAATGCTTGCTTCACAGAGGAGATGACTTTTGAGCTAAATCTTAAAATATAAAAGGAAGTTGAAGGGAAAAAGAGTGAACATAAAACAATCTGGTTAGAAGGAAGTAGTAAAAATGCTCCAGGTAAAAAGACAATGTGTCAAGAAATTTGGCTTACTTGGAGAAGTTAAATTAATTGGGTTTGGAGGGCAGAGTACCTGTATATGACTGTTAGAAGCTGAGATGGAAAAGTTATGCAACTGTCAAAAGCCAAGTAGTTCTCGCTATTTCATAGTTTGTTGGTTGTTGTTGTTGTTTGTTTTGTTTTGTTTTTTTGAGACAAGGGTCTCTCTCACTCTGTTCTGGAGGCTGGAATGCAATGGCACAATCTTGGCTCACTGCAGCCTCGGCCTCCTGGGCTCAAGTGATCCTCCCACTTCAGCCTCCTGAATAGCTGGGACTATAGATGTGTGCAACCATGCCAGGCTAATTTTTTAATTTTTTGTAGGGATGGGGTTTCTTCATGTTGCCCAGGCTGGTCTTCAGTTACTGACCTCAAGTACTCTACCTGCCTCAGCCTCCCAAAGTGCTGAGATTACAGGCATGTACCACAGTGCCTGGCCTGTTTCATAGTCTTATACAGTGTTCTCATTTTCATTCTTCAGTGGTCCTTGTTAGAACATTTGATAAACTATTTGATAAACTTTGTTTTCCATATTTCCATATTTAGCTGACTCCACAGATAAAAATTTCTTAAAAAAAAATGTTCACAAATTTTGTCTTTGTTTTTTTTCTTTTTTTTCTTGAGACAGGGTCTGGCTTTGTTGCCCAGGCTGGAGTACAGTGGTGTGATCTTGGCTCACTGTGATATCACCTCACTGCCACCTCTGCCTCCCGGGCTAAAGTCATCCCACCACCTCAGCCTCCCAAGTAGCCAAGTAGCTGGGATTACAGGCAAATGCCACCATGCCCGGCTAAGTTTTGCATTTTTTGTAGAGATGGAGTTTCACCATATTGCCCAGACCGGTCTCGAACTTCTGGGCTCAAGCGATCAGCCTGCCTCAGCCTCCCGAAGTGCTAGGATTACAGCATGAGCCACCTCACCCAGCCCTACTTTCATCTTTTCAAGTCGTTTTATGAGATGGTTATTACAAAAGGCACATAATATGTGAGAGCCAAATTGGAATATTAACAGAAAATCAAGATCCCAAAAAAGAGACCATGCCAAATTAAATGGAAACCAGCAAATTCAATACAATGACTTTATTGTTGGACTTCAGATTTGGATCTGTGCTTGTTGTCAGCCAACTCAAAAAATAAGTTTAGAGTTTTTTGTTGTTCTTGTTTATTTATTATTTTTTGAGACAGAGTCTCGCTCTGTCACCACAACTGGAGTGCAGTGGTGCAATCTCAGCTCACTGCAACCTCCACCTCCCAGGTTCAAATGATTCTCCTGCCTCAGCCTCCCAAGTAGCTAAGACTATAGGTGCATGCCACCATACCCGGCTAATTTTTGTATTTTCAGTAAAGACAGGGTTTCGCCATGTTGGCCAGGCTGGTCTTGAACTCCTGACCTCATGTGATCCACCCACCTCGGCCTCCCAAAGTGCTGGGATTACAGGCGTAAGCCACTGTGCCTGGCCTAGAGTTTTAATAAAACAAAGATATAACCCTAAAAATAAAAATATTCTCTCATGAGTCTTTGTATAAAGAAGAAATCATTAAGATCATAGGCTCTAGAGTCACAATGCCCTTGGTGGTAGTTATTTAGCCCTCTGTGACTCAGATTCTTCATATATCAAATAGAGATTTATGTGGTTTAAATGAGATACTGATATATAAGATTTACATAATGTTGACCGTGTGCCGGGAAGTGATCTAGGTGCTTTGTATATATTAAGTCATTTAATCTTCACACTAATCCCAAAGGTAGGAACTGTTATCTTTTACCCCATTTTACAAATGAGGCACTATGAAGTCAACTCTCTCAAGAGCACACAACTGTTGAGTGACAGATTCAGAATCTGTACCCAGGTGGCTTGGCTGAACCATGTACTGAACTACTAGCTATGCTGCTTGTCTGGAACAGTGAAAGCTGTGCCTAGCACATCATGATCACTTCTTATCTAATGACTATTAGTGTTATGGCAGAACTAAGAACATTTCAATACCATTTGATAGTAAACGTACCATGGGTCTTCTATAGTTGTCTCTTGTTGTTAATGGTGAAAATATAACGTTAAAATGGATCTCAGTGATAGTGAATATGGAAAGGGGAAATCTAATGTGTTTCAAGTATGAAGACTTTAGGAATTCCAACTTGACTCAAGGATAGAATTAAGTACATGGAGAAGAATGACTCAATTCTATGTGCTTTAGTTACTCTCTCCCTACATATGACTTCTTTTAGTTATTCTACATTGCCACTTGAAGTAGCAGCCATATGCTTTGGAAAACAGCTCAGCAGATGGCATGTTTGATGACCTATTGCAGAAATTAGGGAAATGAAAAAGAGTTTTGCTGCCTGGAAAACATGTTCTGCCACTGGCATGTAAGTATATACCCGCTGCCTGGTGAAGGATACAGATTGTTTATCCAGGAGGCCATCCAAGATACTTGAAATTCTTGTATATTATTCATGGGATAGGGAGGAAGAAAGCAGAGATACTGGTTGTGGAGAGGAAAATTTGTCAGATCTTCCTCCTTTGTATGAAATATGGCACTACTCTGAAACCCAACACAGCTTCCTGAGTACAAGCTCAGACTGGAGACACAGGTATTGTTGGTAGCACATTCATATTAACTATTCTATTTAACTTTCATCACCTCATGTTTCACAGGATTATCTATAGCATCTCTAGGGAAAAATGGGTGCTAACAAGTGCCAATAGTATTTAAGTAGGAAAGGAAAATTCTACTTATAAAGCAATAATGTTTGGGGAAAAAGCATTATAACAAATATAGTTCAGTTAGGCATTGTCACGCCTTCATGAATAGCAAGTCCTTTCAGACAACTCAAATATCTTCAGTGGCCAAGATTAAGGGGAAGTGTACTTTATGTTAAATGTTTTAATAGGTATATTCATTAAAAAACAGATTTGGTTTTAAATTGAAATGTTCTGAGATGGTCTTGGACACTTTAGTAGCTCATATTCAAAATAGCGATGCTATCATAAGTGTTCTGGGTCCAGTGTCTTCAATATATATTAATCACCTGGAGTAAAAAAGTAATATGTCAGTGATAACAGGCTGATGAGCAAAGTTGTTTTATCAACAGAGATTTATAGAGGGTTTGCAATGTCCGTGAATTGTTGCAACAGCCTCTGCTCTGGTCTAGAAACTCATCTTTTTCTGAACAATGATGTACACAATAGCCAGAGTGAGTTTTAAGAAATCTAAATTTGATCATGTCATCACTTGTCTTTTGATGACTTCCCATTTTGCTTGTGGTTTACATAATCTCTCTCGCATTTACTTTTCACAACACTTGCCCTCACCCAACTCCCACCTCTCAGCCTTAACAAGTTAGATTCTGTCTGGCTGGAATGGTCTTCCCTCTAAACACCTTGTTATCCTCAATAAATGAATTTCTTTCAACTTCTAGTCTAAATACATCTTTTTTTTTTTTTTCTTGTTTTGAGATGGAGTCTCACTCTGTCACCCAGGCTGGAGTGCAGTGGTGCGATCTTGGCTCACAGCAACCTCTGTCTCCTCAGCTCCAGTGACTGGGCATGCCTCAACCTCCCAAGTAGCTGGGACTACAGGTGCATCACTGCCCGGCTAATTTTTGTAGTTTTAGTAGAGACAAGGTTTTGCCATGGTGGCCAGGCTGGTCTTGAACTCCTGACCTCAGGTGATCTGCCTGCCACGGCCTACCAAAGTGCTAAGATTGCAGAGGTGAGCCACTGTGCCCAGTGTAGTCTAAGTAAATCTTTTGGGGGCCTGTTTTGATCTCTTAGACTATGCGTAAGACCCCTTATTATATGCCTTCATTGTATCAGAACCTCTTTCCAGTGCCATCCAATATATAATCACTTAATTATTTGTGATAATCTTAACAAAAATGCCTATCTTCCCCATTGGATTATAAGTTTAGTGAAGGTTGAAACGTGTTTTTTCACCTGTATTCTCAGGGACAAGCATAGTATGTTGTAAGAAGATAACAGCTTTCAGATGAATGGAGTTGTATTTCGTGGGACAGGAGAGTGAGGTAGGGGGATGAAAGTAGGGTGGGGGCTTCAGCTTGAGCAAAGGTACAGGCATGGGGGATAGGCATGGCCTCAGTTGTGTGACACTCAGAGCTCCTTTATGAAATGCTTTAGCAACAGTCATGCTTAGAGGCAGAAGCCCAAACAAGCTGATCTCATGAAGCTCCTTCTACTCCATGATGCTCTGTACCTGGCATATCTTTCCATTACTCTCAAAGGAAAAAGCCTATTGTCTGACTGCATATTGAACAATTATTTGGAGATACAAAGGGACAGGAAAGCAATGTTCTTCATTTAGAAAAAGGAGACTAGGATTCAATATGGAAACTTTCAGTGAGCATAGACCAATGTCATATACTTGATGGATACTCAATAACTGAGCCATTGTTGCTAAGAGAGGATGGTGCCATCTCTAAGAATCTCTCCACCACTATTATCTTTTCAAGCATGCCCTCCTCCACGAAAGAGCTTAAGTCTGAAGGCTATGACCTGCAGAAACAAGATGTGTGCACATGGCACCAGCTGCCATGAGTTATAAATGTACTTATTACACTAATGTTGAGACACTGGATAGGGACCCACAAAATCTAAGGTCAGATTATGAAAAATGTAGGTTCTATTTTGCAACAAATATGTTTTAGTTTAGAGATACTGTGCATTTCTTCACAGTGAAGTTATGTTAACAAAAAGCCATTAGGAAGGGATGAATTATGCTCCTTTGCACATTTGTGATGGAATTTAGTTCTTAGTCAAACATGAAGCAGGTTAGAGTCATTTCTTATTAATCAGATTTCTGTAAGGATTTGATCTTTCTGGTCACTGGCATCATTCACATGGGTAAGCCATAAATATTTTAATTATTTTCTATTCATCACACAGCATTGACTCTGGTTACTGGAGGGATATTCAATGATTCTATTGCTGCAAAACTTGGCTAACAAATCACCGTGATATTTACTTTTCTTTTTCCAAATCTACAGGGAAATAAATTTATGGATCACTTAACCTTTTGCCCAAGGAACAAATCCAAGTCAGTTCTGAATTAATATTGCACTGAGGATGCAAAGCGAGGCCTGGTTTTCAAAGCAAAGCTGAGGGTTAAAGCAACACTCCAGATAATAAAGGCAGAACTGCTTGTCCTCACCTGAATTAAATGGTGTTCTAGCCCTTGGTGTATTTGCACAGACATCTAATAGAGTGTTTTTGTTTTCTTTAGCTTTGCTTTGTTTGGATTGGATTAAGTAACAGATTGACTACTACTTTGAATTGGGGTCTCCAGGGCCAGAAAAACTATAGTCACCAATGTCTCCCTGGACATGGCACAGATAGTGAGTTGCTCTCCACCTGGAGTCTCCGAGCTTCACCCATAGAATCCAGCTGCACTCATTGTGAAGAATGCATAAACAATTTTGTAGATAATTCTGATTTCTACCTTATATTCCAAACTTTGCCAAATATGCTGTAAATGTGACATTCCAGCTTCCTATTCAAATAATGAAATCTCTTGGGCATTCCAAAAATATTTTACTATAAATGAAAAATGTTGGCTGAAAAGAGGCAACATCTTTGTGAATTATGTCTCATCATATCTTATGCTCTATGCGGAAAGAACTTGCCCACATGGAAAGGTATCATTGTTCTTTCACAATTAGAGTTGCTTTAATGAAAGAAAAGCACCTCTTGATTTGACCAAGGATCTGATTTGATGCAGAAACGGTAGAAAATTTAGCATTAGCACATGTTTTCTTCATAACAACTAAGCATTTAAAAATATTTAGAGAAGGCGCATGCTTTGTATATTCCTTTGAACTATTCTCTGTACAAGCCCTGAGTATTCTTTAAAATCATGCTAATCAATACTTTCAGAGGTACTGCTTCGGAGAATCATTTTCATTAAGCATACCGACTTTCCTGAGAAAAAAAGGTAGCCTTCTGCTTTCCCTTGCAAAGAGGAAAAAGGGTTTTAATACATGCAGCAGGACCAAGAATTCCCCTAGGATCTGCAGGAAAATCGAAGTGATTATCCATACCCAATGGATTCAGTAGCAAATCGGACCCCTTTTCCCTTATTTACTGAAATTGCCTTAATAAATTCTCCTCTGGAGAGCAAAAACCAATTACACTAATGTAGAAGTGGAAGCAATAATTGACTTCACATCGTGGAAAATGTCCACTGGAAACAGTGATGCGAACAGTGGTGTCCATGTTCAGCACACTGCTGCTGCCCGACATGCTGTGGTGCTTATCGTTTCTATTCTGTGATTTAAATTCACAACTGCCGTGAAAAAAAAAAAAAACACACAAAACAAAACAAAACAAAAACAAAAAACGTTTTGTGAGTCCTGAACACCTCTGAGCCATCTCATTTTGAAGATATGCCCTACTTTAACTTTTTTATGTGTTAATTTGTCTTTAAATTAGAAATAAATTAAACAACATACACGCCACTAAATTATCCCTGGAAACTGACTCTAACAGGGTCTTTACATTTTTATTAAAAAATAAAATAAAAGAACCTTGCGTCCCATTCTGTTGCTCATATTCTGCATATTAAAACTCTCACTCATTATTAACAGTTCTTGAACAATAAGGCAGAAGCAATCACAGAGGACTACATAAAATGTAATTTCAGTAGAGCTCAATAGAAGCGTTTCTGAACATTGTTTTAGGCATTTTCTTGAAGATTGCCATAACTGGAAATGCTTTTCGAACACTAACATTTTGCAAAACCTGAAAATTCATATGATCTTATTGGGTAAAAAGGCCTCTAGTTTCTACCCTGTGAACACCAATAGTGAAATTTTCACTATTTTAAAGGCCATCACTATAGGTTTGGTCTACCCTGTTTAAGGAAAAGTGTTCCATAAGTTTTGTTGAATAATGACATAAATCTAGCGTCCTTTACCACCGTCTCACCATCCTTCATATAACACTATATATAACTTCATATAACACTTCATATAACCTCCTTCATATAACACTAGTGATTTGCCAGGGGGTCAGGCACTATGCCTGGAACTAAGGATGCAGTGTGTATACGATGCAGTGTGCCCTCATGAACCTTAGAGCCTTGCTTACTTATGTCCATTAAGTCTGGAGCTGTTTCCTGGAGGCCAGTGCTATCCTGAGCTATATACATGAGTTGGGGTGATTTGTGTGTTGTTTCTCAAACGATTTCCAGCAACAGAAAGATATTGAATAAGAAGAACTCTCTTTGATGTTAGTCCTCTGCAAATGCTTAGGGCCATGGTTGAGGAAAAGTATGCCCACCTGGCAAGCCAAATTTTCCCTAATCAATCCTGATGATCAATGTGACTGCACTCAGGTTTCCCTTACAATTAAAGGAAAGAGCAGACCTAAGGAGATCATTAAGCGATTCAATCTACTCTTGCTTTCTCCTGGAACTAGTCTAGATGGATCTT
Organism: Chlorocebus sabaeus; assembly: GCF_047675955.1. Taxonomy (NCBI): domain Eukaryota; kingdom Metazoa; phylum Chordata; class Mammalia; order Primates; family Cercopithecidae; genus Chlorocebus; species Chlorocebus sabaeus. The sequence goes on along the minus strand of NC_132913.1, from coordinate 101,840,002 downwards.
TCCTCATCTCTATCTCTAATTTACATAGATTTGGAGAATGTCTGATATCTTCAGACTTCTTAGCTTCCCTGTAAGACATGAGGACCAGTTCTGGAATAAGCCTTAAGTCACATGGAGAGTATTAGAAGGAGGCATTTCTTGTAGGTCCACTTTATACATATATCCAACTCTTGGAGTGACCCCAAGGAATACAAAAGGAAGAGCATGGGCTTGGGAATCATACTTCCCTAAGGCTAATAACAGCTCTGACATTTATAGGCTTTGCAACTTAGTTCCTAACTCAAATTTCCTCTTCTGTAATATTAGAAAAAATAATTCATTGGAAGTTGGAGATTAAATGAAACAATTTCTCATCTGTCTCTTTTTCTTCCTGTTACTTTGACTACAGAGTTGGTTGGGTAGGAAATTCCTCAAAACTGTCATGTTGGATATTTGTAAAACATATTAAGAAGCAAATTTCAATCACAGAAGAATACAGAAATGTATATGTAGAAATGTATGAAGAGTTAGCAGTTAGGGATAATTCACAAGAGGCTATCTGATGTCAATCTACTCCAGAGTTCAGCGACCTGCAGCAGGTAAGCCAGACGGTGGTATGATGAGCCAAGGTGCTGGGCACATTGCCATTCCCCAGGTGGAAAAAAGTCCAGCCTAACTGCCAGTCTAAGTCTGGCAGAACGAGTCATGAGGTTTTACTAACTGCTGCTGCTCATTCCATTATACAACTGTCCTTATAGAGCAAGGGGAAACATTGCCAAGTAAAAGCTGGAACTTGTTTCCTAGACCTGGGACTGAGGGCACAGTGTCCCTGGAATTTGTTTAACCACTTTTATTTATCCCTACACATTCTTGGCACAGGATTCTGTGACATTCTTTGTGGTGCATGGCTAATATCCTGTCTGGCATATACCCCCTCTCTCCCTTTCCTAATAGGACCCTGATTTTGTTCAGGCATGGGCCCTATGACAGGTAACCCTTAGGGAGAGCTCCAGAGATGGGTCCTGATTAGTCCAAGTCTGTCGAGGTAGATAATTATGAGAAGCTGGGCTCTTTCCTGACAAAAGTGAACAAGAACAAATTTAACTCCAATTGCTACTGGCAGCCTTCCCAAACTTATAAGGGAACCGGTTGCAGGATAACATCAGTGAAACAAATATAGGGCAGAGATAGAGACAGAAGTTAAGTGGCATTACTGATGATATCATTGAGCCAATGGGGCAACTCATTCTGCCCCATGCTAGGCATCCTAATATCTAAGCCAATGCATTTTCTTGCTATCCTATTATTTAAACCAGTTTGAGTTTCCTGCCATTTGAAGTCCCAAATTATCCCCAATGATTTGCCTGATATATTAGTTTCCAATTGCTGCTGTAACATATTGCTACAAATTTAGTGGCTTAAAAGACACATATTTATTGTCCTACAGTTCTGGAGATCAGAAGTCTAAAGTGGATCAGTGGGGCTGCGCTCCATCTGGAAGTTCTAAAGAAGAATCTCTTTCCGTGCCTTTTCCAACTCCTACAGGCAGCCTGCATTCCTTGGTTTACGGCCCTGTGTCACTCCCACCCCTGCTTCTGTCATCGCATCTCCTTTCTCGGCTCTGATACGGTTACCTCCCTCTTTCCAGGACCTCTGCAATCATATAGGGTCAACCTGGATAATCCACAGTAATTTTTTCTTCTCAAGAGTTCTAATTTAATCCATCTGCAAACATCTCTCTCACCAGATAAAGTAACATATTCTCAAATTCTGGGGATTAAGACAGGGATATGTTTGAGGGGCCATTATTCTGCTTGCCACACCTGCTTAACATAGCTGTATGGCTACATTCCTGAGAGAGATCTTTGTGGTCTGCTACCAATAAGCACTACTAATATCAAGTATGACTGACCCTTCAATACTCAGGTGTTAGGGGTGCTGACCCCACACAGTTGAAAATTCCACACTTAAGTTTGACTCCCCCAAAACTTAACTACTAATAGCCTACTGTTGGTTGGAAGCCTTATCAATAATGTAAACGTCAATTAGCACATATTTTGTGTGTTATATGTCCTACATACTGTAGTTGTACAATAAGCTAGAGAAAAGAAAATGTTATTAAGAAAATATTAGGAAAGAAAATACCTTTACAGTACTGTACTGTATTTATCAATACCACAAATTCACATTGTCTGTTTACAAGATGAATCATGTCTGAAACGGCAGGCAACCACAGCCGCAGGCCTCCATCTATGGTACATATCAAACAATTCAACTTTTTCTCGTAATGTTAAGATTTTTCTCTGCTTCCTGGGAGCACTTTTGGCATCACTAGTGGCACTTCGTATGGGTCCCATGGTGTTATTAAAGGTTTACGGTATTGCACAAAGCACAGTGAAAAATACACTAGAACCGGGAGAGATCACTTTTTACTGGGATCTGCAACTTACTGGAGAGATGAGCTGCTCACAGGGAGACGATCAGTGTCACATGGTGTTTTAAGTGGAAACTCACAACACTTGAGCTCGCCACAGTAGCAATAGGAAGTGGCTATGAAATAATTACAGTAATACAGGGTGTTCTAGAGTTACCTTTATGTAGTTATTATTTCAAACTGTATCTTTACATTTGTTTCCATTTCTCTTCATTGGGAATGGCACCATGTATGGTAAGTGCTTGTGTGTATATAGTTTGCTAAATTTTAAATTTTTATAATAAATTTGCATAAGTGCACCGAGGCAGTTCAAACCGGTGTTGTTCCAGGGTCAACTGATACTACATTGTGAAAATGTGCCATTCAGTCATGTGATTTACTCAACATTTACAGAACACTCAATGCTAGGCATTGTACTAAGCATCTCAGTCACAAAGATGAATGAGACCTTTTCCCTTTTCAAAAAGGTCAAACAGACAAGTCGTTGGGAGATCTTGTCAGAGAATGTTCAGTGCCATGTGAACACAGAAAAGAACCCTCACTCTAAACGCTTGGTTAGGCTGGCTGTAATACGGTCTTTTTAATCTGAGATATCAAAGATAATGTCACTGCAATACAAGAATATTATCAAGAAAATATTTACATTTGGTCCTATTATTTTGAACTACTTTTTTTAGATTGCCATAGGTTTGGTTTCCTTAGGTCAAGCAGGCAGAGTTTGAAGAAATGCTTAAGAAATCCGAGAAACAGAAAACATGGTCTAGATGATTTCGCACAATATATTTAAAAGCTAACTTACTTCATCATCCATTTGTTTAACCAATGTTTACTAAGTTACTAAGTTGTTAGCAGACAATATGCTGTATCCCAGAGGCAATTCAAAGTTGTGTGTTGCTTTCAACATGTGTGTGTTGCTTCTATTCTGTTTCTCAGCAATTTGTCACATATTTTCCTTTTATTATTTTTCATTCCTCCTTCTTTGTTATCTAAAAACTTTAAAAACAGCTAAAATCATAAGAAAGCAAAAATCACACCCCATATGCTACTGCTTTAAAAATTGCATATTTTGCAAAATCTGAAGCATATAGATCTTAAGATCACTGTTATTTTATGTGCCACCAAGAAAGAAGAAAGAAAATAACCTTCAAATTAAACCAACACACTATCAATTGTAAAACAATTTCCAATTGTAGAAATGTTAACTTGTGAAATTGATACAAACATAGTGAAATCTTCCTCTTCCATTTCTCTCATTCCAGAGGTAACCACTGTGCTTAGTTCATTACCAACTGTAGATATGTTAAAAAAGAAAAAAAAAAAAAACCAAACAAAAGCACAGTGGGTATGATGCTGTATGGTTCCCAACTCTCCATGGCTAGGAATCTGTATACCTCAAATCTATAGATACCGTGTTAGACAACAAAGCATACCTGGTTTACTCTTTCTTTTCTTCACTAAGTTACTACAACTTTACCATATATGTTGACATTTCAGGAACAGTGTTGTTGCACAGCGATTTTTTCTTGTATGCAGTGTATAAGTGTGTGTGTTTGTGTGCATTGCAGGTGAGCATGGACAAGTGTCTAGCATGCACTCTCATGCTGGTTGAGAGACTATTCGCTGTAGGGGATATCATGAAAAGGTAAATGCTAGTCTCAGGTAATAAATGGAGAATATGAAGGCCAAGGTAACACAAAAATAAAAGAGGAAAATTTTGGTCCCACTTTGTAAACTGTTTTTTGGCAACTGTTATAAGTTTCCAGAATACTAACATTGCCCATTTTAGAGACACTTCAACTTCCGTATTTTCTAACAATTTCACATATTTTTCTTGGAAACCCAAGCCCTTTTATTTACACTAGAAAACCACTTAAATTGAAGTTCTGTTTCAAAATTGGTTGAGGTCTGGAAAGGTCAGTTAGCGCGAGCTAAAGGAAGTGAGCTAAAGCTGCTGTCCTTCCCTAATCTTTAACACGTACCTGCCTGAAAATTAGTTCTGTGGCTGATTACAGATGAGATACCCTGTTCTGACACATGTTCAAGACCCAAATTCAAACTTCTACTGACAAATACCATGCTTATCTTAAGGGTATTTTAAATATCTGAAAGCATGGTGATCTTTCTACCAAATACTAAGGACTGAGATGAATAGTTGAGGATATTGAATCACACAGACCACATCTCCATGTGCCAGAAACTTCAAGCACCAAAAATAAAAAAAAGACACAGTGCCCTCTCCCAGGAAGGAGTGCTTACTAAAAACCATCTAATGAGCTAAATGATTTTGTGATGTTTTAGTTAATCGAATGAGGTATGCATCTACTTTGATGCAGCTTTGTTGCAGAAATCAAATGTTCTATTTCATAAAATGATTAGCTGAGTAAATTACTCTAGTGCAGCTCTGTTTGGGATCCCTGATTATTCAACACATTTGCTTTTGGGGCTGCAGGTGCAGGCTGCCTCTCCAGCATTTTGCATATTTTTGAGAAATTTAGAGTTGTTGCTGTTCTGCTTCGTTCCGTTCTATTTGATAAAAGAGTTTATGATACCACATATTTTAGAAAAACAAGTTTGTAAGGCAACAAGAGCTAGAGGTATCAGCTGGACAAGGATGAATGTGAACAGGCATACTTTTTATTTTTCCTGAAATACCAGAGGTTCATGTTCTTAAGCTGGTAGCTCCTAAAATTCCCTGTCCTGTGCAGTGTATCATCAGATATATTTTATTGTAAGGATTAATTTTAACCTCTGGCAAATAGATTTTGGACAAATTTGCTTACTTGGGAATCTGAGCTGAAGAAAATCATTCTGGATATTTTTAGAGTCATTTCTAGATTCCCTTCCTAGTATATTGCTGCCAAACAGACACTTTTGGAAGTTCATTTAACACAATTAGCATAAAGGCAGTGTTTACAAGTTGCCCATAAGATAAAATCCAATCTCTTTATCCTATAACTCAAGGTAGGTCCTTTGCCAAGCTGGCCTCAACCTACCTTGTTAACCCCATTGCCAGCCACTGCTCCTTACTGACTTTCTATGTTCTGTTATAGCCTTAGATCCTACTATATTCTAATTTTTCTTGCTTTGACTTTCATTAGACTGACAAGCTCAGGGATAAAAAACCATGTCTGTGTTACTTGCCTCCATATCCCTGGAACATGGTTCAGTTCTGTGCACATAGTGTGCACTCAAAGATTGTTGCTAAGTGATCTTTAGTTGAATGAATCATTCACATTCTTTCAAATATAACCATGGTTTATGAGACTGTTGCTATGAGAAAGTAAAAGCTGAAGAATCTTCTATTTCCATTCATCATTGGAAGGAGATCAAAAAAAGGTATGCAGCAAAAGTAAACTGCTCACCTTCTCCACCTCTGCCTCTTTATTAAAGGAGGCCTCTCCTTCCCAGTTTGCACTCCCATCAGCAAAACCATCTCTCTCATTGAAAGACCTACCAGAGCTTTGGAATTAGGATGTAAGAGCCATTGTTCTGATAGATTGGGGTCTTTGCTCTAAGATTTCTCTCTCCCTTATTCTATACATGGGTCATTAATAAATTGAACATTCCCTGCCATGGACAGCCTATTTAACAATTTAATATATTTCTATTTCTAACATTAATAAATAATTTATTACCTTTGATCCCACACACAAATACACTACCTTTGGTATTGTTCTGAGAGGATAATCTGTATTATAAGGTTTAACCAGACAACATATGGCTCTTGTGATCAGTTTCATTGCCTTTTAGTTATATCTCATGTAATGAATAGCATCATGAAAGGAAAACTGTAATTCTATATTTTTGCTTTGCTATATAGCACTGCCCTGTTATCTTGGTACCTGTTGGTTGTTAGAAAGTGACATTTTATGAAAGACATTATTAAATTGCTCAAACAAATTCCTCAGTATTTTAGTTTATTCTGAAAGTAATTTTTTTTAGAAGCAATTATTTCCCTGTATTAAGAAAGTGCCAGTCTGGAGACATATTTAACCTCACCAGGATTTCATAAATATGAAAAACATACAATTTTACTACATTCTTTGGCATACTCTCTGATTTTCCAAGAGACTTGGAGCTACCTAAAATATTCATCATGATTTTCTTTCCCTTGTGAATACTGCTTTGTCACTGCAGAGCATCAGGAAATGCAGGTAGCACCATTTGCTGGTACATATATTTGAATATTTCCATTTCAATACAAGTTTTATTTCTAATCTTAAAAACAGCAGGCTGGGTTACAGAATGTCATGGCATTTATTTGGGGGTGGAGTCAGGAAGTGGACAGTGATAGCAGAGGAAGAGGTGGGATTTTCTACTACATGTTGGCAACATATATACATATATCCCATTTCCTTACTCCTTTTATCAAGAAGTAATGGTAAAACACTGTGCATAGTCAAATGACGTATTATCTTGCCCTAAATTGTAAACTTCTTGGGACTAAGTCTCTGAAATCCATGTAATCCTCTCCGGGCATGTGGATAAATAACACAGAGAAAGGGCTTATGTGCTGACCTTGACACCTACCTTTGTATTCTCAACAAAAAATTGGAGTCTTAAAATTTGGTTTAAAACAATTCTCAGAGGTATATTTCAAATAATGTTAAACAGGAAGATTACTTGTTTTATTCTTTTTTCCTTCAAGCTTTTGTTGTATCCTTGACTACATACAATTCGATTTTTTTTTGTTTGTTTTAGTAAAGAAAGTCTGATCTTGTTTAAATTTGCAGCTTCAATGAGACTTGTTTCTTACACTGGTATGATGCTTCAAGGAAAGCTGAAATCACTATTTGTCCCATTTGGCCATGGAAAGGAAATAGAACACACTACAGGCTGTTTATACAATTTTAATAATAGAGACAAAACATAAAACAGCATGAAATTTAGGTCCCTAATCAGCTTTATATACAATTGTTGAACATCAAACCTCCTGTGTAAAGAATCACTAATATCTGATTGCTGTATGAATCTGTTACCTGATATATCAATTTTATGCAAAAGAGGAGAGACCAAATAGGAGAGAAAAATGAGACTGAAATATTCCCAAAGAGAAGACAAGAGAAGGTCTAGTAATGAGCTATATATAGGATATATAAAATTCATAATTTATTATATATAGGCCGGGTGCAGTGGCTCATGCCTATAATCCCAGCACTTTGAAAGGCTGAGGCAGGCAGATCGCTTGAGGCCAGGAGTTGGAGACCAGCCTGGCCAACATGGTGAAATCTCATCTCTACTAAAAATACAAAAATCAGCCAAGCCTAGTGGTAGGTGCCTGTAATCCCAGCTACTCAGGAGGCTGAGGCAGGAGAATCACTTGAACCCAGGAGGCAGAGGTTGCAGTGAGCCGAGATCACACCATTGCACTCCAGCATGGGTGGTAGAACGAGACTCAGTCTTAAAAAAATTATTATCTTCCCCCTGCAAAGGAAAGCAGTTCATCGCCAGCAATGGATCAAAGCTGGACGGAGAATGACTTTGACAAGATGAGAGAAGAAGGGTTCAGTCCATCAAACTTCTCAGAGCTAAAGGAGGAATTATGTACCCAGCGCAAAGAAACTAAAAATCTTGAAAAAAGAGTGGAAGAATTGATAACTAGAATAATTAATGCAGAGAAGGCCATAAACGAACTGACAGAGATGAAAACCATGACACGAGAAATACGTGACAAATGCACAAGCTTCAGTAACCGACTCAATCAACTGGAAGAAAGAGTATCAGCGATTGAGGATCAAATGAACGAAATGAAGTGAGAAGAGAAATTTAAAGAAAAAAGAAGAAAAAGAAGTGAACAAAGCCTGCAAGAAGTATGGGATTATGTAAAAAGACCAAATCTACGTCTGATTGGGGTGCCTAAGTGAGGGGGAAAATGGAACCAAGTTGGAAAACACACTTCAGGATATCATCCAGGAGAACTTCCCCAACCTAGTAGGGCAGGCCAACATTCAAATTCAGGAAATACAGAGAACGCTACAAAGATACTCCTCAAGAAGAACAACTGCAAGACACATAATTGCCAGATTCACCAAAGTTGACATGAAGGAAAAAAATCTTAAGGGCAGCCAGAGAGAAAGGTTGGGTTACCCACAAAGGGAAGCCCATCAGACTAACAGCAGATCTCTCGGCAGAAACTCTACAAGCCAGAAGAGAGTAGGGGCCAATATTCAACATTCTTAAAGAAAAGAATTTTAAACCCAGAATTTCATATCCAGACAAACTAAGTTTCATAAGTGAAGGAGAAATAAAATTCTTTACAGATAAGCAAATGCTTAGAGATTTTGTCACCACCAGGCCTGCCTTACAAGAGACCCTGAAGGAAGCATTAAACATGGAAAGGAACAACTGGTACCCGCCATTGCAAAAACATGCAAAAATGTAAAGACCATCGAGGCTAGGAAGAAACTGCATCAACTAATGAGCAAAATAACCAGTTAATATCATAATGGCAGGATCAAGTTCACACATAACAATATTAACCTTAAATGTAAATGGACTAAATGGTCCAATTAAAAGACACAGACTGGCAAACTGGTAAAGAGTCAAGACCTATCAGTCTGCTGTATTCAGGAGACCCATCTCACATGCAGAGACATACATAGGCTCAAAATAAAGGGATGGAGGAAGATCTATCAAGCAAATGGAGAACAAAAAAAAGAAGGGGTTGTAATACTAGTCTCTGATAAAACAGACTTTAAACTGTCAAAGATCAAAAGAGAGAAAGAAGGCCATTACATAATGGTAAAGGGATCAATTCATCAGGTAGAGCTAACTATCCTAAATATATATGCACCCAATACAGGAGCACCCAGATTCATAAAGCAAGTCCTTAGAGACTTACAAAGAGACTTAGACTCCCATACAATAATAATGGGAGACTTCAACACCCCACTGTCAACATTAGACAGATCAACGAGACAGAAAGTTAACAAGGATATCCAGGAATTGAACTCATCTCTGCAGCAAGCAGACCTAATAGACATCTACAGAACTCTCCACCGCAAATCAACAGATTATACATTGTTCTCAGAACCACATCACACTTATTCCAAAATTGACCACATAATTAGAAGTAAAGCACTCCTCAGCAAATGTACAAGAACAGAAATTATAACAAACTGTCTCTCAGACCACGGTGCAATCAAACTAGAACTCAGGACTAAGAAACTCAATCAAAACCTCTCAACTACATGGAAACTGAATAACCTGCTCCTGAATGACTACTGGGTACGTAACAAAATGAAGGCAGAAATAAAGATGTTCTTTGAAACCAATGAGAACAAAGATACAACATACCAGAATCTCTGGGACACATTTAAAGCAGTGTTTCGAGGGAAATTTATAGCACTAAATGCCCACAAGAGAAAGCAGGAAAGATCTAAAATTGACACTCTAACATCACAATTAAAAGAACTAGAGAAGCAAGAGCAAACACATTCAAAAGCTAGCAGAAGGCAAGAAATAACTAAGATCAGAGCAGAACTGAAGGAGATAGAGACACAAAAAACCCTCCAAAAAATCAATGAATCCAGGAGCCGGTTTTTTGAAAAGATCAACAAAATTGATAGACCGCTAGCAAGACTAATAAAGAAGAAAAGAGAGAAGAATCAAATAGATGCAATAAAAAATGCTGAAGGGGATATCACCACTGACCCCACAGAAATACAAACTACCATCAGAGAATACTATAAACACTTTTATGCAAATAAACTAGAAAATCTAGAAGAAATGGATAATTTCCTGGACACTTACACTCTCCCAAGACTAAACCAGGAAGAAGTTGAATCCCTGAATAGACCAATAGCAGGCTCTGAAATTGAGGCAATAATTAATAGCCTACCAATGAAAAAAAGTCCAGGACCAGATGGATTCACAGCTGAATTCTACCAGAGGTACAAGGAGGAGCTGGTACCATTCCTTCTGAAACTATTCCAATCAACAGAAAAAGAGGGAATCCTCCCTAACTCATTTTATGAGGCCAACATCATCCTGATACCAAAGCCTGGCAGAGACACAACAAAAAGAGAGAATTTTAGACCAATATTCCTGATGAACATTGATGCAAAAATCCTCAATAAAATACTGGCAAACCGGATCCAGCAGCACATCAAGAAGCTTATCCACCATGATCAAGTGGGCTTCATCCCTGGGATGCAAGGCTGGTTCAACATACGCAAATCAATAAACGTAATCCAGCATATAAACAGAACCAAAGACAAAAACCACATGATTATCTCAATAGATGCAGAAAAGGCCTTTGACAAAATTCAACAGCCCTTCATGCTAAAAATGCTCAATAAATTCAGTATTGATGGAACGTATCTCAAAATAATAAGAGCTATTTATGACAAACCCACAGCCAATATCATACTGAATGGGCAAAAACTGGAAAAATTCCCTTTGAAAACTCGCACAAGACAGGGATGTCGTCTCTCACCACTCCTATTCAACATAGTGTTGGAAGTTCTGGCTAGGGCAATCAGGCAAGAGAAAGAAATCAAGGGTATTCAGTTAGGAAAAGAAGTCATCAAATTGTCCCTGTTTGCAGATGACATGATTGTATATTTAGAAAACCCCATTGTCTCAGCCCCAAATCTCCTTAAGCTGATAAGAAACTTCAGCAAAGTCTCAGGATACAAAATTAATGTGCAAAAATCACAAGCATTATTATACACCAGTAACAGACAAACAGAGACAAATCATGAATGAACTTCCATTCACAATTGCTTCAAAGAGAATAAAATACCTAGGAATCCAACTTACAAGGGATGCGAAGGACCTCTTCAAGGAGAACTACAAACCACTGCTCAGTGAAATAATAGAGGACACAAACAAATGGAAGAACATACCATGCTCATGGATAGGAAGAATCAATATTGTGAAAATGGCCATACTGCCCAAGGTAATTTATAGATTCAATGCCATCCCCATCAAGCTACCAATGAGTTTCTTCACAGAATTGGAAAAAACTGCTTTAAAGTTCATATGGAACCAAAAAAGAGCCCACATCTCCAAGACAATCCTAAGTCAAAAGAACAAAGCTGGAGGCATCACGCTACCTGACTTCAAACTATACTACAAGGCTACAGTAACCAAAACAGCATGGTACTGGTACGAAAACAGAGATATAGACCAATGGAACAGAACAGAGTCCTCAGAAATGATACCACACATCTACAGCCATCTGATCTTTGACAAACCTGAGAGAAACAAGAAATGGGGAAAGGATTCCCTATATAATAAATGGTGCTGGGAAAATTGGCTAGCCATAAGTAGAAAGCTGAAACTGGATCCTTTCCTTACTCCTTATACGAAAATTAATTCAAGATGGATTAGAGACTTAAATGTTAGACCTAATACCATAAAAACCCTAGAGGAAAACCTAGGTAGTACCATTCAGGACATAGGCATGGGCAAAGACTTCATGTCTAAAACACCAAAAGCAACGGCAGCAAAAGCCAAAATTGACAAATGGGATCTCATTAAACTGAAGAGCTTCTGCCCAGCGAAAGAAACTACCATCAGAGTGAACAGGCAACCTACAGAATGGGAAAAAATTTTTGCAATCCACTCATCTGACAAAGGGCTAATATCCAGAACCTACAAAGAACTCAAACAAATTTACAAGGAAAAAACAACCCCATCAAAAAGTGAGCAAAGGATATGAACAGACATTTCTCAAAAGAAGACATGCATACAGCCAACAGACACATGAAAAAATACTCATCATCACTGGCCATCAGAGAAATGCAAATCAAAACCACAATGAGATACCATCTCACACCATTAAAAAGGCAGGAAACAACAGGTGCTGGAGAGGATGTGGAGAAATAGGAACACTTTTACATTGTTGGTGGGATTGTAAACTAGTTCAACCATTATGGAAAACAGTATGGCGATTCCTCAAGGATCTAGAACTACAAGTACCATATGACCCAGCCATCCCATTAGTGGGTATATACCCAAAGGATTATAAATCATGCTGCTGTAAAGACACATGCACACGTATGTTTATTGCGGCACTAGTCACAATAGCAAAGACTTGGAATCAACCCAAATGTCCATCAGTGACAGACTGGATTAAGAAAATGTGGCACATAGACACCATGGATTACTATGCAGCCATAAAAAAGGATGAGTTTGTGTCCTTTGTAGGGACATGGATGCAGCTGGAAACTATCATTCTGAGCAAACTATCTCAAGAACAGAAAACCAAGCACCGCATGTTCTCACTCATAGGTGGGAACTGAACAATGAGATCACTTGGACTCGGGAAGGGGAACATCACACACCGGGGCCTATCACGGGGAGGGGGGAGGGGGGAGGGATTGCATTGGGAGTTATACCTGATGTAAATGACGAGTTGATGGGTGCTGATGAGTTGATGGGTGCAGCACACCAACATGGCACAAGTATACATATGTAACCTGCATGTTATGCACATGTACCCTAGAACTTAAAGTATAATAATAATAAATTATTATCTATAACTATATATTTATAATTTTATAATCTATATTGTTTCATATCTTATATAATTTATACTGTCGGCTTATATGAATTTATCTTCCTGGAACCAAGCAAGTACTAACGAGCAATATATACTCCTTTTTTTTTTTTTTTTTTTTTTTTTGAGAAGGAGTTTTGCTCTTGTGGCCCAGGCTGTAATGCAGTGAATGGTGTGATCTTGGCTCACCTCAACCTCTGCCTCCCAGGTTTAAGTGATTCTCTTGCCTCAGTCTCCTGAGTTGCTGGGATTACAGGCATGCGCCACCATGCCTGGCTAATTTTGTATTTGTAGTAGAGACAGGGTTTCTCCATGTTGGTCAGGCTGGTCTCTAATTCCCGACCTCAGGTGATCCGCCCGCCTTGGCCTCCCAAAGTCTGGGATTACAGGGTGTGAACCACCATGCCCGGCCAACATATGCTTTTTAAAACACTGAGTAGGCTGTCATTTCACAGGTACAACACATTTTCCCTGTCGAGTATATATATTAGAGCAACCTCATTGAAGAATGTCCTTAACATTAGTCTACATTCTGGAGGCCTCCAATCAGACGTGATGAATTACCCCAGTAATAGCCCACTTTAGTCTCTGAAACTGACAATGCCTCCATTAAATTGAAAGCCCCTCGAGAACTCTAATGTGACTTGGAGCAAGCATAGCAGATGGGGACTAGAGGCCTGGAAGTGGAACATTCAGCTACAAATAGGCCTGAGAGTATCAAGGAGTATCAAGAAGTTTGGGTATAGTATAGAGACTTGACCCAAGTATGACTTCATTTGTTCATCCCTTCAACAGAATTTTCTTACTACAGTTTGCTGTAACATATGCCTAGGAGATATACAATGGATTAGATTTTTCAATAAAATGGCATCCTTAAACAAAGAGAAATATGTCTTATAACTGAAAGCTTGTACTCTTTGACTAACATCTCTCCACTTCCTCCACCCCAGGCCCTGGTAGCTATCATTCTGCTCTCTGTTTCTATGAATGCAACTTTTTAACATTACATATATGTTAGATCATACTATGGTTAATAATACTGTATTTTATACTTGAAATTTGCCAAGAGAGTAGATCTTAAATGTTCTCACCACACGCAAATACACACACACACACACACACACACACACACACAGACATGCGTGCGCTCTCTCTCTCTCGGTGAGGTGTTAAATGTGTTAACTAATTTGATTGTGGTAACAATTTAACAATATGTATGTATATCAAGACATCATATTATACAGCATAAATTTATATAATTTATCTATTATACCTCAATAAAAATAGGGAAAAAAAGATCAACACATGTTATGGTGAGCACTGCTGTTTTAACATGCAGCAGAGCAATCCAAATGAGAGGCATGCTGGAGACTGGATGACAGACACGGATAGGAGTGGACACATAGCAATAACTTTAAAATTTTGTTGTGACTTCTTTTTCTTAAAACAACTCTACTGAAAATGGGTAGAATTCCATTTTATTTACATAATGTCGGTTCAGTGCGGAGAGATTTGTGGTGGAATTGCAGAAGAGCACCCGGTAAAGATGGATAACAAGGTTACTCAGGAAACTAGGAGGGAAAAAACCTGGAAGAGAAACATTATAGACACCGAGGGAAGGTAGTTAAAAGGGAGGTTCTGGACAATATTGTGGGAAACTGCAGAGATATAGAACCAAATGAAGGGTCAGCATTTGCCAATGACCAGATCATTTTTGACCTTTGAAAAAAGAGTTTTCAACATTCCATACTGAGGTGAGGGGTAGAAATGTATATTTTCATTTTTAATTTTTTTTTTAAAGGATGAAGCAGATTAGTTGAGTGGGGACATGATCCAGAGGTGAGAGATTACTAATGCCAGAGAATAAATCATTGATAGAATATCATCTTAGCAGAGGCAAAATATAAAGTCAATATTAGTGATAGACAGTTTGGCCTTGAAAAGAAGTTACTTCTTCCCCTGAGAGAGCAGGGGCAAATATCTAGATACGTGTGGAATGAAAATTGAGGGAGTTCATACCTCATGATTTAGAGTCTTTTAACTAGAAAAAGGAAAGAAAGAGGGCATGCTACTTGTTGAGAATCAGGAACCAGGTGTGGGGGCATATGTCTAAGGAAAACATTGAAATAAATTATTGTAGAGAATGAGAAAAAGAGTCGAGGAAGAATATTGAGATACAGTTTAAAAGTGAGTAGGTCGCAGACCCTCTTTTAGTGGAGAAGGAGTTAGAAGCAAGCAGAATCATCATTTATCAAGTGTCTTCCCTGAGCCAGGGTATTTATGTCATGTAGCTTTCATAAAACACCTTATAATATGAAAAGAAAAGTTACCTTCATTTTATAGAGAAGAAAACGGAAGCTCTTAGCATTACAAAACTAGTAGTGAGTTGCAGAAGATGATTTTGGTCCACGTTAGACCAAACTTCTTATTTTTCTTCACATACAGTCTTTATGTTGAGACAGCACTTAGATTGATACAAGGTGAGAGGTTGTCAAGAGGTGTGCCCATGATAAAGGAACACAGCATATTCAATGCATAAATGATGTGATGCACAAATCTTAATTTCATACATATTCATTAAATTCTAAAATCTTCTGATTTGTCCACTGGAATTCTCATTTATGGATTATATCCATTTATGGATATAATGAGAATTTATGGATTATAAATGGATATAATCCATAAATGAGAATATGTATATACAACAGGACTGAAGAGCCAGGCAACAGCACGTGAAATATTAAACTATGGGCTTCTATTGTAGAAGGTGAAAAGCAAATTCAAAAGGGTGAAGTTGAATGACATAAGTATTAAGGAATTCTGGTGAAGATTTTTTATTAAGGGGAGATGAAGGAGAGTAGAAGTGATGAAGAATTGTAAAATTAAGATACTATAGACAGAGATTGGAATTTCAGAATTTAGATTCTTAGAGGTATAAGGGTTTCAGCTAATTACAAAGGTCCAATGTGTGATTATGTGAACTGGTTTTTAAACTGACTTGAATTTCTGTCATTGGAGTACAAGGAATCAAAGACTGAATTAGACTCTAATCTAATTAGATGGGCCATCTTTTACATTCGTTCAGGATAATAGTAATAGTGGAAAGAGGGTAACTGTGGACTAGGTACTGTTTTCCAAAAATAGGGAAGGATGGCCCAGAGGTTGGTGATTGAGGTGGGATTAAGTTGACATGGGTAGAAATTTTGCTTCAAAACAGGGTGGACTACTTTATGCTAACCTCAGATGAGTAGCATGAGGTAGGATGAAGTGGAACAAGAATAAATTTCTCCTTACGCTGAGAAAAGAAAAATGAAGTCTCTACTTGTGAAAATGACCTATTGGGCCTTATTGTGAGAGAATGCCATATGTTAATGAAGCAAAGAAATAGAGAGGAAGAAAATGTTCAGGTTTTTCTTGACCACAGACTAGGAAATCATAAGAGGTATTATAGTAGAAAAGTTTGATAAGAAAAGAAAGGAAAAGATAGGGTTGGAAGCAGAATGAAATGTGGGTTGCAGGTGTGGGTAAAGAAGAACATGAGATATCTAAACAGATGTGACAGTTTAGGAAAGAAACATATAACTAGTGTGATGAAGAAAAAAGTGATTTCAAAAATATGCTAATGACAAGGGATTGATAGAGCATTTTAATGATTTGCTTATGTAACTAAAGGGAAGGCTCCGTAGGCTTCCTAGAAAGTAGAAACTATGATAGGAAAAATTCAATATTGAGATGCTTGTCTTTAAAAGGAGAACATTTTTTTTTCTAACCACCATGTCTGCACAAAAGCTTTCAAAAGTTTTTTTTTTTTTTTTTTTTTTTTTTTTAAATCATGTATTTATATTATTTTAACCTTCCAGACATAGGTCAGAGAATTGGGGGGAAAATGTTCATATATTGTGAGAATGACATTTATCATGGGAACAGATGCAAATTGATAGAATTAAAACATTTAGAATGACAAACCAGTAACAGTATTTTCTTTAAGGAGAAAAAGTGGAGCTGGTTGATACAGCATGATTGTAATCAGAAGACAATGTGTCACACTGGACAAGTGGTAGGGAAAAAAGGGCATGAGAGAGTTTGGAGTATATTTATATGAAACAGCAAAATCATTTTGTCTACAGAATTTTTAAAAAGTATGTTGGGAGTAAAGTCATTATTTTATGTAGTCTATCTATGTTCCCTGAAGAATCTTCTCTGAGTTCAGAGAGATTTCTTCTTTTCCCTGTAGAACTGCTGCTTCCACTCATGCATCATAGAAGCCGTTTCTGCTTTTAGGTGTTTACTATAAATGAATCATAAGTAACTAAAATGTCATTAATCCATTAGGCTAATTAGGGTCAGTTAGGTTTGATGTAGAGCTTCTTTAATGTTATGAAACTGTTCCTTCCTCTCATACTAGAACAGGTGGTTTCAAACATGCATGAAAGATAATGAAAGTATGCTTTACAGGAAATCAGTCAGTACAAGTGCAGCTAACTGTGAATCATTTGCCTTGTTATAATAGATGTGAACTTTACTGATCACATGAATTGTTTAAGTAGGTTACAAACTTTCCACTCTTGGGAGTCTAGCCGTTTGGTTTTTTAAAATTTGTTTTAAATATTTTTTTCATCACTCTTAACCTTTTCTGTACAGAAACATTAAGATATCACAGATTCAGTTCCTTGATACGGCATTTTAAAGCAACAAGTCTCTGCCATCTTCCCACTCCTGTCCCCCACTAATTCCCTACAGAAATCCTCCTCCCTAGGCTGACCAAAGAGGTGCAGTTGGAGAGAGGCCAAGAGCAATAGTAGATACAGCTCTCTCCTTCCTTACCACCTCTATGTAGTTGTGCTTGAGAGTTTAAGGCTTCGATCTGAAAAGAGTGTAACAGCCTAGGAAAGTTTTCTTGGGGGCAGCATTCATGCTGACAAATGTGTTTTTATTTTTTATTTTTTCAACTATATCAAGCTGTTTAGGTACTACGCGTAGTCTCAGTTAAAGCAGATGGCAGGAGCTGAAGCAGTGGGCATTTAATTCCATTACTTATCTCTTTGTGTATTTACCTTTCCCCGCTGTGTTCCAATTGTTTTCCAATGATTAGAAGCTCATTCAGGCAGCAATCAAACCATGTTTGGTTGATTTTATGGCAACTCAAACATATTCAATGCATAAATGATATAATGCACAAATCTTAATTTGATACACATTCATTAAATTCCAAAATCCCCAGAGTTGTCTATTGGAATTCTCATTTATGGATTATAAATGGATATAATCCATAAATGATAATATATAGAGACATATATATTTTTAAACTTTCACTTTACACTGTGTTGAGTAATTGTTCTCAAAGAAAATTTAAAAATATTTCCAGTCTGAGTAATGCTTTACAAAAGTAGGTCGTACCAAAACTCTCCTCAGTAGTGGAAAAGTCTACTGGTAGAAGCTATACATCTGCTACGTGACCATAGTCACAGTCTCAGTAATGCACAGGAATCACAGTGTAAGAATCCTTTACAAATACGTGGCAAGGCCAAACGTAGTGGCTCACGCCTGTAATCTCAGCACTTTGGGAGGCCGAGGTGGGCAGATCACGAGGTCAGAGTTTGAGACCAGCCTGGCCAGTATGGTGAAACCCTATCTCTACTAAAAATACAAAAATTAGCCAGGTGTGGTGGTGCATACCTGTAGTCCCAGGTACTTGGGAGGCTGAGGCAGAAGAATCACTTGAATTTAGGAGGCGGAGGTTGCAGTGAGCCGAGATTACACCACTGCACTCTGGCCTGGCCAACAGAGTAAGACTCTGTCTTAAAAACAAACAAACAAACAAAAAACCGAAAACCAAAAATCAAAACAAAACAAAAAAAACACCTGACAAATAGAATCATTCTGATGACCAGCCTTTTAACATTTTTTTCCTAGGTGTGCATTTATAGAATTCCTTTTTATTTTTAGTTGTAAGGATAAATGTATTGGTGCTTTATCAAGGCTACTTAGAATTTGATAATAGAATATGTCAGACTGTCACTTATAGAAAGAAACAGACCTTGAAGAGACTGAAGAACTAGTTTTATACGACAGACTAATAAACTTGTTATCTCTCCCTACAACCCTGTTTTTGAATGTCATTTTTCACAGCAGGGAAAATTAATGTATTTCAAAAGATATAAAGTATAGGAAATGAGCATCAGTCACCTTTGTATCATAATGGAAATACTGTGAAAATGGAAATTTTAATCAATTTTGGGAAACAAGGATTTTTTTCCATTTATTCAGTTCTTAATACTACCCTCATATTATATACAAATAATCCTGAAGCATGAATTTTCTTCCATTTAAAATTCATAGGGTTACATTTCTTATGCCTTGTAATTTTGTTATTCACTTCACTGGTAGTGGTACTTTATGCTTCAACTGTTAGATCACATTTGGATGGCATCTTCCAATCAGTCAAAATGGCAGTCATTTATTGAAGGCTGCTGTTAGCAGAAACAATTTGGTCTTGAATATCTGACCAATTGACAGTTCTTCAAGTCACTTAATAGGGAAAGGAAAGCAATCCTGATATGAAGAGTTTAAGTAGGTGCTGATATTCACGTTCAAATTAATATTTGCTCTTCGAACTCACTATATCGAAAATTGAACTCATAATCTTCTCCCACAAACTCATGCTTCCTCTTGTATTTCCTATCTCTTGTTAAAAGCAGGAACGTGCCTTCTGTCACTCAGGCTTGAAATCTGTTATCGTCTCTCTTATCCTCTAGCAGTCACATTCCTTAGTTCTTTGGAAGGTACCTTTACAATGTGTCTCCTTACCATTCTCTTTTTTTTTAAATTGCTCATTTACACATTTCTTCCCTTCTGGATTGTCACAATATTTTTCCAATAGCCTTTGCAGGCTTTTTACCATTTCACATGACATACTGACAACCTAATAACTTCCTAAAGCTATAAATTTGAGAAAGCTACACCTCTCTGCTCACAAACTATATATAGTTCACCTCTGCCCAAAGGAAAAAAAATGAATACATTTATCTGTCATTCAGGAGACCCCACAATCATCTCTGATCTGCCACCCCACCCTTATTTGCCATGAACTCTTCCTCCAAAGTGTCCCTGTATTTCAGCTGAGGTAGCCTTCTGGAAACTCTTAGAGAATGCTCTTTACTTTCAGTTTAATCAGAAACCACTTTGAAAACAGCACTGTTTAAATGCTGTCTCTTCTGTGAAGCTTTTAGTAACTTCACATCCATCCCAGTATCCAATCCTGTGCTGATTCACCTAAACATTGCAATGATGGTGAGGATACCAAAAATAAATAGTACTCTGATGACTGTCTTTAAGAATTTCAGTGTAATGGGAAAAATAAAAAGGTAAACAGTAGCATAAATGTAACATAAAAGGTATATAACTCTCACCTGTAATAGATTTATTAACAAAGTACTATAGGAACACAGAGGAGTAAGTACCTCTTTGTTGAGGAGTCAGGGAACATTTTAAGGAGAAAGTGCGACTTAAGCTATTTGTACAAGTACAACAAATGAAGGACATTTTACATGGAAGAAACATCAAAAGGTGGTAATTAGTTAATTAATTCAACAAATATTTATTGAGAACCTGGTATATGTCTGACATTACTGGTCACTGGGGATACTATAGTAGAATAGAGGAAAGGAGCTGGAAGAATTACAAGTCATGTTGTAATAGAATGAAAAGATAATGGTGACTCTTTAGAAATGAGAAGATGTCCACTAAATCTCTGGGTTTCTTGATTAGAAGGGATGGTGACCCCATTAGTCAAATTAGAGAATACTGAAGAAAGAATACATTTGTGTTTTAAAACGGAGCCACTTGTGTCAAATTCAAACAAAATGGAGTTGGGAGAGGCCATGAGAAAGAATATCCCATGCTTAAATGTTTGTAACAGGACTTCTCAAAAGATATTCCTCCACATAAACTGTCAACAAAACTTATAGCAAGAACTTTTTCAAGATTGTAGCATTCCAGGTAAGTTGCTTGCACAAGGATACTCACCTAGAAATTAGCTAACACCAACTCCTGTAACAAACCCTTATTACCTTTGGTCTTTGTAACCTTTGGTTTCAAAACAGCTTACATGAACTTCTTTTCTTTGTTTTTAAAAGATGCCCTCTCTCCTCAGCCCCTCTGCATATGCCCATGACCTGCCGTTGCTTATGTACCCTGAATTGAAATTCTCTGCTATTCCAAAATAAATTCATTTATTCTAGAGAGCTTGTCTCTTTGAGTTTTTTTTTAGGTTGACAGGGTCATTTTTTAACCTATTGCATTTTAATTGCATGTGAGATATCCATGTGGTAAATGGAAATGTGGGTCCATAGGACACATCAACATTAAAATAATATTTAAAAGTATGGAAAGTGATTTAAAAATAAAATATGTACTTTGAGACTAGAGATGTCTCAGAAACTAAGAGAAAACGTTGCTTAAAGAAATAAGGAAAGTTCAACAGGTTTCAATAGTGAAGGGCAGAAATGTAAATTTTTGGGTTTAGCCACCAAGAAGCCCTTTTATTTTTGAGAACACAATTTTAAAAGGGTGATGGCAGGGGCAGAGTACAGTGGTTTGAGTCATGAATGAGAATTGCAGAAGTACACGTAGTACATAGAGACTTCTAGCTCAAGAAGCTTTAGAACTATAAGGAAAGTGAAAAATACATTCAGAAGAATTATTTCTGATGGGGAAGAAAACTTGGGAAAAGTGGTACGTTGGAGAAAACATAATGACAACAAGGTGGAGATTAAAGTAATAGGAGAGAGGCAAGAAATGATGGACCTGACCCTACAGTGCGAAGGAAGAAAATGGTATTAAGAGTATTGGTATTAAAGAATAGTTCAAGAGCATTGAAGGAAGACAAATATGAATCAATGGAACTTTAGAGATGGAAATGAGAAAAACTGGGCAGTTAAGTAGCTCCAAATTTGTGAGTGAATGGTTCCTATCTTGTGTTATTATGGCATTTTTGTATTTCTTGTTAAGCATTCATCACTTTCTACCCTGAATTACAGCTATTTGTACTTTAACTTTCCTATAAAATTATAAGATGCTTAATATCAAGTACCATGTTGAGTTTTCTTGTGTTTCCTTAATGAACTTGGAACTATGCTTGGTGAATTGCAATTTCGAGAGGAACTGATATAAGGTATTTTTGCAGCTATCTCATTAAATAGTAATTGTTAAACATATGTTTGTTATGTAATGCTTTATCAACTAGCCACAGTGAGAAGGAAACAATTGGCAAGACATTAGGCTATGAGGCTGGAGAGGGTGCAAGATTGTCAGGATTCCCTGCATTAAGAAAAAAAGAATTGTGAAAAATGAAATATCAAGTTAATCCACCCATTTAGAACAAATAGCTAGACAAAGTTATGTTGATATACGTTCATTATCTTTCTATATTTTCCCTCTGTGGTAGAAAGCATTATTGTTTTAAATTCAAAGTATCATATATGACCTCTTCCTTAAAGATGGAATTCAGGCCTGGCCATAAGATTGCTTTAGCTCCTCAATGTGGAAGAAGTATACAGCCACATTCTGATGTACTCGGGAATGGCAGTGTGACTTACTTTGACCAATTAAGTGTGGAAGTGACATGTTTTATTAATTTCCTCCTTCTCCTTGTAATGAAATGAACAATATTCCAGAATAGTAGCTATGTCCTCAACATGTATCCAGTGCTGAAGATGACATGAAACAAAATCTAAGTCCCTGAAATGAACATTTATGTGACTGAGAAATAAAACTTTGTTCCTGTAGGCTACTGAAATTTGGGGATTGTTACCACAGTAAACAATCCTGATTGATACATTCTTACAGAAGAGAAGTAGTTATCAGAGACACCCTCAATTCTAAAGATGAAAGGCCTATTGCCTGATAAACATTCAGCCTAGCTGCAGATAAGATATAAACAATAAAACAATTTAAGAATAACATAAGGCAATTATCTCTAAGTGAAATATAATATAATTTGAGGTAAATTTTTGAATGTTGTGCAAAATGATTGGAAACAGGTGACGTAAATAAGTAACAGGCTTCACAGAAGAAAGGGTCTATTTGGAGTTGGGTTTTAAAAAGACATAAAGGACAGGAGCTAAAAAGAAAAGTGGAGATGTTGTCTCTGATAAGTAGAATTTTACTTCCAGAATCTTCAGAGCCTTCTAAATTTTACAGTTAAAAAGCAACACAAAATTTGTAAGTCCAACCATCTCTACTAAAATCAACTTTAAAATTGGTTATATGCTTAAACAAAACAGCCTGGATGAAAGTTTGAGTTTCTCTTCCTAAAGATAGCTGCAGGGAGAACTAAGATCAGGTTAAGAAGTGATCTCACGATTGGACTAGCAATTCACATTTAATGTGACTCTATAATAATAGATAAGCTTAGAAACAAAGGCCAAAACATAAATGAGTGTGTGTATATGTAGAGTGTAGCCTAAGAATTTTCATTTACTTGATAACTACATTTCTAAATAATGGTTAGTGTCCCAATCACTTGCTCAATAAGAAGGTTGAAGCAAATCAAGAAAGCACACATCAGAGTGCTTTTGCTGATAAATATTACCAATTAATATTAAATTATTGGCCATTTCTAACTAGCATGGGGGGTCAGAAAATGATACCCCAATATATGCCATTTTGGACTTCAAGCTGAGAGAACGTCGTGAATAGCAAATGCAGTGAAAGGGCTTTCTCTGAAGTTTCCCTATCTACTTAAAAGCTGGATCCTCCAGAATATATTCAGTTGTGAATCCCTTCTCCACATATCTTGTTAGCTGAAAGAAATTCATGAATATTATGCAAGAAGGAAGACTAGAGTTGACACTACACTCAGAGTCCAGATGAACTTTGTCCCAGGCTGTGGTAGATTTTTGGGGGCCCATTCATTTCCCCTAAAAATTATTTTCTCTTCCTCTAAAATTGCCTACATTCCTTGCTTTCTTCTTCCCTAGGAAGAGGGTATTTAAGCTTCAACAATCTGACCCTTATTTGAGTCTCATATATTGTGGGACTCCCTGTGCTTGCACAGAATACATTTGTAAGCCTTGCCTTGAGTTAATTTGACTATTGTCAGTTTATTTCAGCAGATTCAATTACAGAACCTTCAGAGGGAAAGTTTAAATTTCCCTGCACTGGTACAGAGCAAAGGATTATTTTAAATTGTAACAACACTATTATACTAAAGGAATTTCATCTATTTTGAAAAGTTTTGGCCCTAGTGGACTAATTTAAGTATATAACTGCATAGTGATAAACTTTTAGGATAAATGGATTTGCATCTAAGAATAAATGACAATCACAATCTTGCTTAACAATATAAACTACAGAATTTTGTTTCTATGAAAATTTGAAATACATTTTGAAAGCTCTAAAATTATCTTAGAACTTGTTTATAAAAGTGAAGCTGGTGGAAAGTTAGGTTTTTCAATTTGTTCTCTTGGGTTAAAATGACATGTCAACACCCCAGACCGAGTATAGCTATTTAAGAGTTAAAGAGGTTTGCTTAAATATAGAAGATATTTGTTTCTCTTGCTCAGATAATATTCCAATATATGTTCAATCTAGGAAATATCTAATAATGTTGATTTTTAAAATTTCTAATCCATCAGTTATTTGGCTGGGAGAGCTATTAAAGAGAATCTCCTGATGCTTCAAAAATTATAATTCATCTCATCTTACAATAATTATTCGTTATATCCTGTCCAGAAAATTACACAATTGTGATTTGTAGCTGACCGAAGGTGGTAGGGAAAATTGCTGACCAAGTTCTGTTCAACAAGTTTACTTGAGAGGATAACTTCCACCTTGTTTTAGAGTAGAGCATCTGAGACCAATCTACATGTTGACAGTGCTCATTAGCAAGCCAATTGTAGACAAAATCTTCTCTCTCAGAGGGACTTTAACCAAGTCAAAGCTCATTAGCAAAAAAAGTCCTTGGTGGCCAGAAGAAGTTTCCTGCAGATTATGCAGAACAAGCCTTCTTCATTTAAATCGGGTTTTAATAATTTCTCTCAAAAATTTTCTCAATTACAGCAAATTGACACTACATTTTCCTTAATACATTTAATTAATTCTTTACTGATATATAGGGCATTGAGATATATTCTGTTGCTCTCATCACTTATTTCTCTTGAAAATTCTCTTAGATTTAACTTATACTTTATGTTCCTTTGGTATTTACTCTATTAAAAATGTAAATAGAACCCTGGAGTGACCAATTTGAAAGTTAATAGTTCATCTGCAATTGATGTAGAAATACAGGATAGGCATGCCCATGAGAATTAAATGCTCTTTGAAAAGCCAAAGCATTAACATTTTTTCAGTTTGATAAAATATTCTCTCTGGTGCTCTAAAATTATATTAACTCTTTAGCAACACCAAAAATGCTGTTTTGTTGTTGTTTTGTCAAATAAAAATATTGCCTCCCCATATGCCCAATATGATTTTAGGAGAGTAGCCTATTTTGTATATAGAAAGGGTATAGGATCTGCAGTCAGGCAGACCTGAGTTTAAATCCCCCAATTTATCATCATTACCTATACAAACTTGGAAAATTAACTTCTCTAAGATTATTTTCTCATCTATAAAATGGGGATAGAAATAGCACTTAACCCACAGGTTGTTGTGAAGATTATATAATTTGATACATGTCAAATACTTAGAGCAGTGCCTGACAATAGATATCAGCTCTTATTACTATTATGATTGTTGCTGTTATTATTATCTATAAAATAGGAATAATAAAAATAACTCATATACCATACACAGCAGGGTCTTATATTATGCCTTCAATAACTGATCCTTTCTTTCCTCTTATAACTCTGTGAAACTGTAAGAAAGTCAGTAATTTTTTAGAAGAAAAAAGGTAGCAAATTAATATCAGTGAATTCCTTATCAGGAAGTCATAGGTTCTAAATGCAGTAGGCAAAATTATTTTATAATGTGAAATAACAATGTATATGACAAGAGGAAACTGAGAGTACCAAACACAGGAACAAATGATCAACCTGACAAGTTAGGAGTACAACTTTCCTCATGTTCTCTGTTTCTAACTGTGTGCCCCTCAACCCCCAACTCCCATTATTATTTGAGTCTTTGGAGACTCTCCATTATCAAAGAAAGCCACTAGAGTACAGAAGACTGCAACAAGCAGAGCTCCTATTATCTGAAACCATGGCTAATGATGCTTCTGCCCACAGGGGTGGTACGAGAAGCAGAAAGAAGAGTGATTAGGTCTCTGTTTTCAGAGGTAGATTCCATAAGTTCTGTTTTTGACAATATGAAAAACCAAATGTCCGGAGAACCCCTTCCAGTAAAAAACATATAACAATAATGTACAGATTATGTGAGAAACATTTTTAAATTCATTGATTGGCATGCATGGGAGAGTGGGCTATAGTTTGGCATGGGGGAAAACTAGTAAGCAAAATTTCTAAAGATAAGGTATCACTAAAGCTGGCATTTGCCCAGAGGAACCATCTGCTCATTTCTGGTGACCTAGAAAACCTTGTACTTTAATGGATCAAGTGATCTGGTGAAAGAAAACCAAGCTTGGGTAGACACAAGGGTCAGATCAGAGATGCTCATTTAAAACTGGGATGTCCAAATGGTGACACCAAGAGCATCACATAATACACTACACACCTCCAGGGAATGCTTTTTACATGGACCACAATGTGAATAGTACCCACTGAAGTTGAATATTGCAGCTCTGGGAGACAACAACATTGAGTAAATTGGAGAAAAACTTGCACTTCAGAAAGATACATCAAGAATATGTGCAGGTTCCAAACTTGCACTTCAGAAATATACATCAAGAATATGTGCAGGTTCCAGCATGGTTCTGGGTAGACAAGAAACAGGATTTTGTTTTGTTTTTTAAAATCCAGGAAAATTGTTAATCATAAACTCACATTCCTAAGAATTGGGGCCAGCATTCACATGAATTATGTGATCTAAAAAGCCCTGACTCTAATAGTTTGACATTTTACTTGAATACAAATATCCCTAGATACCTGGCAGAAGCATGAATAAGCCTTCCATAGTGGAATCTCTTTAAATCCAGTTCTCAAAGAATTATTATGACACAGAGGTCACAATAAATACAATTACAAAATAAATCATGTAACAAGCCACATGAAGGAGAGTTATAAAAAATAATGGACTGTAAATCAGACCCACAAAGATTGTAGATAATAGTATTATCAATACTAAAATAAGCACATTGAATATATTAAAAAATAAAGGGCACCATCAGAAAATGATGAAGGAATAAGAGACTATACAAATGTCTAGTCACATTTTAGAAAGAAGAAAATAGAATTTCCACAAGAGGAGAAAGAGAGGAATTGAAATGAGAAACTCAGTAGATTGGGGGGCGGGGTGGTGTGTCGGGTAGCACAGATTAGACATAGCTGAAGGGAGACTCAATATACTA
This sequence comes from Chlorocebus sabaeus, assembly GCF_047675955.1. Lineage (NCBI taxonomy): Eukaryota > Metazoa > Chordata > Mammalia > Primates > Cercopithecidae > Chlorocebus > Chlorocebus sabaeus. Next base: position 101,812,618 of record NC_132913.1, on the reverse strand, counting down.
GAAGATAGATAAAATGAAATTGAACAGGACATAGTCCAGAGAGACAAAGAGATGGGAATATTAAAGTTGACAAAAAGGAGAATAGTGTGAAGTGTTATATTTCTCATTGGCATTTCAGTAGGAGATCATAGGATATGGAGAGAAAATATTCCAAAAGAAAATGACATAATAATCCAGATTTGATAAAAAGCACCAATCTTAATAATAAATGTAAAGAAATTCATATTGGGCACATAATAGTGAAACTGTAGAGAACCCAAGATACAAAGGAGATCATAAAGTAGCCAAAGGAAAGACAGCGACCCTTCGGTGGGTGACTATTAGATTAAAAGTGATATCTCCATAATAAGAGAGGGAGCTAGGAGACAGAATAATATCTTCAAACTGCTGAAAGAAAATGGTTACCTACAAATCCATATTAATAAGACTTTCAAGACAATAGGCAAAATGAGGATATTAGAGACAAACACTGAGATTACTTGGGATGAATGGACTGCCAGTAACAGTTTCCAAAATACAAATGACCACAAAGGAAAGGTATGAGATAGAAGAAGAAAACTTAAGCCAACCACTTAGTAATCATGTAGGTAATACAAAATCATTATTAAAATTTTAACACAATTTTTAGTGTTAAAAAAATATAGAATTAAAATATCACCTTATAAAAGTTTAGCCAAGAGAGAAGACTGTGGCTTGAGTTAAATTATTTATAGGTTCTTGCATGGTTCTGAAGAGTTAACATGGATTATCTTTATGGTAAATGTTTATGTTGAAATTTCTAGAGTAACTGCTAGAAGAAGCAAAAGAGAGTATATAACTGTGAATTAAGAAAGAGAGAAATATGGTTGGGGTGGGGCTTTCAGTACATCCAAAATAAGAAAAGAAAAACTTAAAATGCTTTAGAAAACATTAATTTTTTGCAAGTACTGTATACATAGTTGTTTTGTTCTTTGACAGGCACCAAATGTCCACTACAGAGAATAGGGCAGAGAGAAGATTGATAAATTATGGGCGGCCTAGATATTTCTCTACCATCTTCCATATTGTGTAGATTGGGATCACTAGCATGCAATCCTATGTAGGAAAATGGTTTTCTCATTTGTCCCCATAATTTCTGACATTGATCAAAAGGACAAGGAATGTGTTTATTTAACATGTTTACTTCAGGAGTAAAATGTATCTTTTTTTTTCCAATTTTTTATTTTAATTTTTTGGGGTACATAGGAGGTATATAGGGTATATGAGATGTTTTGATACAGGCATGCAATGTGTAATAATCACGTCACATAAAATAAGATGTCTGTCCCCTCAAGTATGTATCCTTTGTGTATTGCTTAATTGAGGAGCATGAATGGGAAGAGACTGACATCAGTGAAGACAATTGGTTTCTACAGCCTATATTTTCAGATGTATATTTCTCATTAATACAATTCAGTCACTGCAAAACACATGCTTCCATACTTAAACCACAAGTGTGGTAGAAGCAGGTTGGAAGTTAGTGGCTTTGATATATTTCATGTGATAATAACTGCAATTACGGGTTACACTGGCCGTATAAATAACATGGTGATTTTCTTGTGATTAAAGGAAAATTGAGATTCAGGAGAAGTTTAAATATCTTTGAAATCTAGGGGAGGAATCACATCTTTATGCAATGGCATCTTTCACTCCTGGGTGATTTAACACCACATATTAGCATTTGATCCTTGACTGACTGGGTATTTTGTTACCTGTGAAATACAGGGCTTAATTTGTAAAGGGAGTATGTGATCTGTTAACCTTCCTCTTGAAGTAAAGAAAGAATTTACTGAGACCTTCATCAAGTTTGCTACATCTCTTGCAGATTGATTCTGGGTACCAGAACATTCTATAATTTAAACCAATCTAAACTAAATTGTAGGTTTGAAAATATGACTTTTTTTTAGTCTTGATTATATTTTGAGCATAGGAAATTTATTATACTGATCTCTCTATGCACAGTATTATCAGAGAAGTTAGAAAATGAAATCACTGTTGATTTTCTTCCTCAGCAATTTTATATATATTTAGTAGTAAATTTAAGAAATGTTGAATTAATCAGCTTGATTTTTAGCCTTTTGGTAAAGTTACCTCCCTCTTTCTTGCCTGCATATTTTCCACAGATTTTTGTGAATTTTATGCAATAAAGAAACATTTGATAGTTAGACCAGATAAATATTTAGATTATGCCCCATTTGTAACAGGGTGAGATGAAAGAATTAAAAGAACCAGAGAAGATGCAAGTAGAAAGGGCAGCAAGTTACACATTCAATGTACTAAAGCATTTATAAGGGGGAAAATAGAAATGGAGGACCCTAATGCACCGGTTTATGTCTAGAACCCACAGCAGACAGCCATTAACACTGGGTGATAGTACAGTAACTCTGTGTATCTTTAAAGTCTCTCTGTAAATGTTATGAGAAAATAATTGAAAGCAAGTTCGATGACAAAATAAAATGTATGTTGAAGTTAAATGATTAGCCCGCAGGTAGCCTAAAAACTGAGGGAGTGTAAATAGCTTATATAGCCAGCAGTAAAAGAGCAAAAATATAAATAAAAAAAGAATGAGCAAAGCACATGGATTTACCAGAATTTTTTATGTATACTTTAAATGTCAAACAGCCTCAAAAAGTAAAAACTTAGGGGGATGCTTCAATGCTGTAATCAATATCCAGGGAAGAGAAGAAAAAAAAATGTTAGGAGATACTCAGTCACACATATACACACACACACACACAGAGAGAGAGAGAGACAGAGAGAGAGAGAGAAAGTCAAGTACGAAAAGCATTATCTGTGTGACAAATGTTACAGCTGTGAGGCTAAGTATCATGACAGAATTTAAAGACTGAAGAAAGCCTGAATAAAGGCAGTTTCCTTTCTGAGAATGTTACAGTAGCATTTGGGAATTTTCAAGTGTATCATCACTTAATAAAGGGAACTGAAATGTGATTTATCTTTCAAATATAAAATACTGAAATACTTGCTCTCTAATGTGTCAAACCATTAAAATCAAAACTTTGAAAATGATGATAACTGTGAGGACCTGATGAGAATATCTGAGATACTTGTTTGTTAACTGAAAAGTACTAACTCATTGCTATACTCTGTTTGGTGCCTCCGCAGATTCACATGTTGAAATTATAATGCCCAATGTGACGGTATTAAGAGGTGGGACCTTTGGGAGGTGATAGGATCGTGAGGGCAAAGTCTTCATGAATGGCAATAGGAACCTTAGAACACAGGTGCGAGGCAGCTCGTTTGCCCCTTCTGCCGCGGGAGGACACAGCAAGGAGGTACCATCTATGAATTAGGAAATGTGCCCTCACCAACACCAAATCTGCTGACATTTTGATCTTGGACTTCCCAGCCTCCAGAACTGTAGGAAATAAGTTTCTGTGGTTTATAACCTACACAGTGTATGGTATTTTGTTATAGCAGACCAAACAGACTGAGAGACTCATAGTCCATTGGAAAAAGACAATGCATTTTTTTCTGTGTCAAATAGAATACATGTTCATTGTAGAAATTAAAAAATCTAAAAACTAAAAAATATTGATACAATTTTCCCATGCATCACTGTCAATATTTAAGTATTTTACACACACACACAGACACACAGACACACACACACACAATCCTGTGTATAAATATACCATGAAGGCATATAATTGATAGATAACTTTAATATATGGATATAATATGACAGAAGTGATCCTACAATGCTGTAGAATACATACACACAGATACACATAAGCAGATACTAACCTTATTCTTTCTTTTAGTAATTTCATATTTGCTTTCTACATTCATATTTTTCAGCCCTTACATTAAATATTAAACCCCATAGCTTTTCTAGTGACTGAAGGATTACAATAAAATCTATTCTAGTCTATTGATCATATATCCTCATTCGCAAGTAGTATTAAAATCTCCACTCTGATCCAATTAATGCTACTCTGCTTGTCCAGCTTAGCCTGCAACAGGCTGGATGTTTGAAGTCAGGTGGAATATCTGGTCAAAGTCTATTTTATTTTCTTATTCCAAGTTGCCTTTTAGCTGATGTTTTGTGGCAACTTTAGGTTGTGCTCAGAGGAAGATATCTTTCTTTTCATGGATTCATTTTAGAAATTTTTTAGAAATCTGTTACACATCCATTCACCTGGTATTGCCTTTACTCCTGCTAGCTGTCAACAACTTTCTCTTTAGCTTCTAGGCTTCTAGGAGCTTATTACTATGACGGGATCATATGGTCTCCATGAGATTCTCTTAGGCAGAATCCATTTTATGATCAATCTGAGCCTTTCAAGGAGACAACATGTAGACCTGGGGAAATACACACCATTGCTTCACTATATGGGAGAGGAGCTCACTCCCAACTCAGGTTTCCTTTTCTTTTTCTGCCAACTCCATATAGCCTCTTGGTATCAGGTTTCTCTAGGTAGAAGTTAGATAATAATTCCTGTGTCTCTTATATAACAAAAGATATATTATCTTCTCAAGATGGTTCTTTAAAGCCTGCTTACTAGCCTTAAGTAGACAGGAAAATTCTAGGACTGAAAAATGCAATCTGAAATAAAAATTCACTGGGTTGGCTTAAGAGCAGAAGAGAGAAGACAGAGAGCCCGGAGACATATTCTTGTGGGACAATATCAAAGTGTCTATTATATTTGCAACTGGAGTCCAAGAAGAGAGGAAAGAGAGAATGAAGCAAAACGTACTTGAAGAAATCACATTTGACATTGTTCCACATTTGCTGGAGGATATAAATTTCAGAGTTAAGAAACCAGTAAAGCCAAAACAGGGTAAATAAAAAGAAAACCTTGCATTATGGTTAACCCGCTGATATTCAAAGTTATTGAGAAAAATCCTCCGAGTAGCCAGGAAAAAAAGGACAAATTGCATACAGGAGAATAGCAGTTCTCATAAAGTTTTGAGAGGAAGACAAAGAGAGGAACATTATTCTTGCTAAGAAATAAATAAGCAAACCAAGGAGTAGGCAAAAATATACACAACACATATATCTGAGAAAGTAATGGTTCTGAGACTATATAAAGCTCCCCTATAACTCAAAAAAGTGGGTAAAATATTTGTGCAGACACTTTGTAAAGATAGATATACAAATGCCCAACAAGCACATGAAAAAATAACATCATTAATCATAAAATAAATACAGATTAGAATCACAATGAGATGCCATCCACATTCATTAGAATAACTAAAACACAGATTGACAACACTATGAAGGATAATAACTGGAACTCTTGTACATTGGTGGTGAGAACATAAAATGATACAATTTGGAGAAAGTTCTGGTAGTTTCTTATAAAACTAAAACTTACACCTACCTTGTGACCCAGCAATATCAATTCCATGCATTTATGTCAATGAAATGAAGATCTATGCTAACAGAAAGTATTTTGCAAGAGTGTTCATAGCAACTACTCAAAATGCCCAAAAGTTGGACATAGCACAGGTGTCCATCCATAGGAGAATGGATAAACAGGCTATAATATATTCAAATAATAATCTCACCAATGACAAGAAATAAACTTCAACAACATGGATTAATCTTCAAAACATTATGCTGAATAAAAGAAGACTGACACAAAAGATTACATACTGTATGACTGCATTTATATGAAATTGTTTTAGGCAAAATGAATCTATAGTTTTCCTACATAAATTTGTCTACTACAAATGGTAACCATTTCATTCCTTCTTTTTCACATTTTATTTGTTCTTTTCAACAGGAAATGGTAATGGAATTCAAGGATTCTGGGGATTTAGCTATTTGGTCTTGAATGTACACATGCGGGGAGTCTGTTCCCTGCATGTAGGTGCCGTGCTAAAGCCAAGGATCAATAACAGCCATGATAATATTTAATAATAATAATAAAGTGGGAGGACTTCAGATACCAAGATATTACTGAGTTACAATAATTAGTGTTGAATTTATTCAGGATAAGCAAATAGATCAAGTGAATTGTAAATTTAATTGTAAAGGTAAAAAAAAAAAAAGATAACCATATATTCTTATAGCCAGAATGTATAAAGAACACTAACAAAACAATTTGAAAAAGACAGCTATTCTGGTTATGTATCACTGTGTAACAAACTGCTCCAAAACGTAGAGGCTTATACCCACTACCATATTAGTATAGCTCATGATATTGTTGGTCTGCAATTTGGACAGGGTGCGGTGGGGGATTTTTCTGCCCCATGTGGCACCAACAGGGTCATCCGGTGGTATATGCTGGGAGATAAGCTGGTGTGGAGGGTCTAAGACCTCATTTACATTTCTGTCACCTTGTTGGGGATGGCTGGAAGGCTAAGCCTAGCTGAGATAGGATACTTGAACTTGCTTCTCCAGAGTGTTCTCACGATAACTGGGCTTCTTATGTGGCAGGTCAGGACTCTAAAAGTGAACATTTCAGCAAATAAAGAAGCAAGTTCATAACTTCGGTAACCTAGACCTGGAAATCACATAGAATTTCTTCTACTCATACTCTGTTGATCAAAGCGGCTGCAAGCCCTCAAATATATAAAGGAAGAAAACAATGATCCTGCTATTTGATGGAAGGAATGTCAAATAATTTAAGGCCATGTCGTAAAATTGTCAGAGCCCAACCTCTGGTCACAAATCATTTTCATTTCTTACATGTGAAAAACACTCTTATCTCCTCTAACTCCCTTCCCAAAGTCTTATCCTGTGTGGCTCAAGGTTCGCAGTCTCGTCTCGTAGTCTGAATTATGTCCATGTGTGAAGAAGGCCCTTTAGGTTCAGTTTCTAGATTATCACTCCTCTTCATGTGACACCTTGTGAAACAGATAGACAAGTTATTTGCCCTCCACACAACCCGTATACAATGGTGGGACAGCATAGGATAGTGATAGCAGACACTCTGCTGAAAAAAGTGGGAGATAAAAGGTGTACAGCAGTCACTGGTCCATTGTGATCCTAGAATTTACCAAGTATGTGTTGCCAGTTCTTTGCTTAGGACCCAGAACTGCCCCTCTAAGAATGATTCTCCATGAATCTTGGCTCTGTCCTCTGAGGTCTTGATGCTTTCCTTGGAGTCCTAATTTTTCCATGGAGAGTAGCTTGTGTTCGCAGCTGAATGGTTTTCTGAGCTTACTCCGTGTACATAAAAGTTCAGAGTTCAAATGCTTCTTTTAATTTTGTACCGTCTATCCCTTCTAGTCCAAGCTGATATAATTCCTTCGGGTTGCTTATATATCAATTTATGAGCTACTCCATTAGACAAAAAGTTCACTCACAAATCTTTTTGAGAGTAACCTCCCCAGCTCATAACACCATTGTGATAATATCATCAGGATAATACATTTAGAAGCACTATGGTCCAGCGGAGAGTTTTAAATCATACCCTTAACATTACTTAAGACTCTTGTTTGACTGAGATGATCTATGAGTCACCACCTTAAGTCTTTCTAATATCTTAAAAAAGAAACTTACAGTCCTATCTGGATTCCCCAGGGTAATATTTTACTGGTAATGTCCAGGATTTGATCTTTGCCTTGAAGCTATCTTTTATTTTATGGATATTTTGTGGGAGATAAGACTACCTTGAGCCTTTATGTTTCTTCCAAATTCTACTAAAAAAAAACCCTAACATTTTTTTCTTTAGTTCATCTGTCTCATCTCTCATTTTATTATAGACAGCTAGAAGAAGCCAGGCAGCATCTTCAACACTCTACTCAGATGTTTCCTTAGCTAGATCATTAAGTTTATTAGGTACGTTTACAACTTTTTATGTTACCACAGGCAACAGTATTGCCAAACTTTCCACAGCGAGACAGCCAGGGTCTGCTTTCTTCCACCACCAATAATGGTGTACTCAGTTTCTTTTGAGCCTTTACCAATAGTGTCTTCAAGGCTGCTGGTCATCTCCAAACTGATGCCACGTACTTTTGGTTTTATTATGACACTTATCTTACTTTCAGGTACCAAATTCTGTTAACATTGTCTATTGCAATATGACAAACCCCAAACTTAATGGCTTAAAATAACCATTTTATGATTCATGATTTTATGAATAAGGAGTTTAGGCAAGGCTTAGATAGATGATTCTTCCATTTTTAATGATGTCAATGGAGATCATTCAGTAGTTTCATTTGGAGAATGAGCTAGTGTTGTGAGTTCAGAACAGCTTCACTGACATGTCTGATGCTTTGTTGGGAATGGCTGGAAGAATGGGCTTATTTAGCAGAAGTGTTTACACATGGCCTCTTTAAAATTGTAGTCTCACGGGAATTGAGCTTTGTACCCTGTGATTCAGGACTTGAAAAGCAAGTTGTCCAGTGAGCAATGAGGCTAATGCATGGCCTTTTATGAACTAGCCCCAGGTCACATAGCATTATTTCCTCAGTTTGCTATTATTGAAATCACAAGCTTCTACAGATTCAAGAGGAAGGAACATAGACCTCATCTTTCAATAGGAGTGCCAAAGAAAAGAGGAGGGGACATAGACTCCATCTTTCAACAGGAGTGCCAAAGAACTCGTCACCAAGATATAGAACCATTACAAAACCCAAAACAAATATGAACAAGAGATTCGAATCAGGCATTCTTCATAATAGAGAATACCAAGATGGTATTAACTTGAAAAAGTTCTCAACCACATTAGTCATAAGATAAATGAACATTTAAACTATAATAAAATGCTACAACACACTCCCTGGAATGGTTAGAGTTTACAAGACTGACAACACTGTGTTTGAAAGCATGTGGGTATATTTGCATACACTATGTTTGGCACAACTACTTTGGATAACTGTTTGACATCAATTATTAAAACTGAATACACACGTACTCTATGAAAAAAAATTCATACCTAATTATACCGCAGCATATATGCATTTACATGTTTGTGAATGTTCACAACATTATTTGTAATAAGCTAATATGAAAATAATTCTAATGTTAGCCAATAATACAATGAATAATTCGTAGTATATTCATACAATGGAATCCTGCGTAGCAACAAACCTGAATGAACTATTCCTAGATGTGAAAACATGATGAATCTCTCACACGTGATGCTGAACGTAAGAGCCAGGGTACAGAATATATATGATGTGCTTTTATTTGTTTACAGTTCAATAATAGCGGCCTATTATTATAATATCATATAATAATAATGTATGGTGTTATCAGTCAGCATAGTGGTTACCTCTGGAAATGAGGGAGCAGAAAGGGATTGGGAGTGGGCTTGTGGGTGGGTGGCTTTCGAGGTGCTGATAATGTTCTATTCCTAGACTTGAGTAGTGGTTTCAGGGGCATATTTATTTTATAAACTATAATTCAGAGAACTTTCTGGTTTAGACATTTTTGATGCGAGTAATAGTTGTCTTTTTAAATAGAGCAGAGAGTTTATATATTGGAGTAGGAAAATAAGACAGAAAAATTATTTTAGAAGAAAATTTTGTTTAGGCAAGAGACAAAAAAAAGTCTGAGTTAAGGCAAAGACAGTGGGGAAGGAGACAAAGGGAGAGATGAGAGTCTAATGGAAGCTGGCTGAATTGTCTGCCACTAAGACAGACAGAATGGGAATTAGCACATCCAAGAAATCAGAAATATTCATAGGGTCTGTGTCTGTGATCAGGGCAGGGGCCAACAGCAGATAATAGCCAAATGTCAAGTCCAGGCAAATGGCAAGTCAATTTCAGTAAAGTCTTCCAAAAAGCTGTCAAAATCCAACTATGAAGTCACTGGGCTCTGGGTAGGACTCCAGCCCTAGAAACATTTAGGAAGTCTGGGTTCAGGAAGTAAATCTGGGATACTGGGTCCAGCAGTCAAATAAGACTACTGACCTATTTCATTCTTCTGTTGGACTTTTAAGTTCACTAAAGGTAAGAATGATTGTTTCCCATCATATTGTGTGGCCTAGAATATAATAGGCATGCAATAAAAATTGATAAATGGGTCAGTGAATAAATACATAACTGAGAATAAGGGAAAAAAAACACTCATTCATTTGAACTGAGGTACCAGGGGAGGTTTTGGTTAAATGTACGTGAATGAAAAGCCCAGTTACTAGAACTAAGGAAAATCACATGAGATGAGGAGCAATAGCTTCTAGAGCTGGTGGTTCAGAATTGTGTTCATTTTCTTCTCTGTGGAGAGGGATGATGTCAGAGTATGGTCTTAGCCTGAAACTGCAACAAGTTTCAGTGATTCTGGTTTCGAATATTATTCAGCTGCAGGAGCAGAGAATAACACACCTACAGAATTGCTGATCTTAAAATTCCCATGTTATAACCCATATATGAATTATGATTTAGGTGACACTAGGTAAGATCATGTTAAAAAATTCCACGTTTGACCCTGATTTTCATTATTTATTAAAAAATATAGAAACATTGAACTTTCAAAATATTGACTTTGCTTCTGGCTAATATTAAAGAAGAACATAGAATCATATTCAATAAAAAAATTTTCAAAAGAACCTGTCAAAAGTTGATATTAGAGTAGTAAAAATAATTTTTCCAAGCAATTCATATTTATAAAAAGCAAGGAATTTGATACCTCAAATAAAAGTCTTTTGATTTTTAAAGTTTGAAAAGCAGAGTCAAGTTGAAGCTTCCGTAGTACTAGGAAAGCCAGGTTTCAAAGTTATATACAAAGCTATAACTTTCTGATTTTAAAAAGTTAAACAACTGAAAGGACTTTGACTTTATTAAGTGTTATCTCCTCTACACAAGAAAGTAAGGTCTTGAATACTCATTCAAATGCACAACATCTACACATACCTCCTTTTTCCAATACATACTGATACTCTCTGTTGAATATAGAACAGCATTTTCAATAAATGGTACTTGATAAACGTGCTTTCAGTGAAAGTATGAGGGTTAAGAAAAAAGGAAAGTTATATTGTAGAAATGGACACCCATTATTATTAAGGTAAGAGAACAAAAAATCTATCTGTTCTTCACAAGTCCATTTGTACATGGTTGAGTTTGAGACCCAGAACTGTATTCTAAATATGTACTCTCACCTTAGTATCATTGCTGGGTTCTTTCTATTCCATTGTTGATTCTACTTTATTATTCCAGACTCAGTAAGCCAGATATTCAATTTTATTAATTATGCTCAGTAAAATTATTTACTGCATTGGGAGTCATTCAGTTATTTCAGTTATGGTTTATTTGAAGTCTGAAAGTTAATTTAGAAGACATTCTTGGGTAGAAACTAGATTAACTAGATGGAAATAGCTTTTAATTAATTTTTAAATCTATTTCCCCATTGTATCTAAGTTTGTCTTAGTTGGCTTAATGTCAGCTCAATAACCTACTAAGGATAATAGTGTAATTACTGACATATAACACCTATGTTAACATTTTGTCAAATATACCTTATTTGTAAAAACATATATAAACATTTCAGGATTTGAAGTGTTTGGCCATGTACTTTATACTTTGGCTTTCAATTTTAATTTTTTTCTATCAGTTCCTATGACCTAATACAATCAAGTTTAAAATAATATGCGTTACCCTCATCACTCGTGTGTTAAAAATAAAATACTATAGAAGGATCTATTATTAAAAGTAGGTCTTCTAACACTTGTCCTTTAAAAGTCTGATTCTCCAGTTTCTACTTTTAGTTTTACAGTCAGTTTGGCAACTCCATTTGTGTACAACGCTGTTTCTTGATTTGTTTTCTTACTGAGGTATCTATTAATTCCTCCTTATAAAAGATGGGGACATTTTTTCTTAAAACATCCTCTTCTTTCTGCTTCTACTAATGTTTGATAGCACCTTAAATTTTTAAATAAAATAGTTATTATACAATTTTTTGTAACATGGCATTTTTTGCAGTATCTTTGGCCTTCCCATTTTGTAACATGTATATTTTAAAGACTTGACCTTCTTTCAATTCCCTGCCTGCTGCCTTCACCCCTTTTTTTCCATCATCTCCCAAATCTCATCTTTTGCCAGCTAACCTTTTCATTGTCAGGGTTGTGAAGAGTTACATTCAATCCTATGGCTTCAAACAGTACACCCAACTTTATTAATAGGTTCAGTCTAATAATGGACAATGAAAAGCATGTATATGCTTATGACTATGTTATGAATGTATAAATATTGTTTAATAATAGGCCAAATAGATTGCATTCTTTTATAAGGATTTTGTAACCTCTAGAACAGTGGTTCCCAACCTTTTTGGTACCATGGGCCAGTTTCACGGAAGACAGTTTTTCCACTGGGGGTGGTTTTGGGATGATTCAAGCGCATCACATTTATTAGGCACTCTATTTCTGTTATTATGACATTGCAATATATAACGAAATAATTATACAACTGACCATAATGTAGACTCAGTGGGAGCCCTGAGGTTGTTTTCCTGCAACTACATGGTTCTATCTGGGGATGATGGGAGACAATGACAGCTCATCAGGCACTGGATTCTCCTAAGGAGCACACAACCTAGATCTCTTGCACAGGCAGTTCACAATAGGGTTCCCTTCCTATGGGAATCTAATGCTGCCGCTGATCTGACAGGAGGTGGAACTCAGCTGGTAGTGCAAGAATGTACTGTAAATACAGGAATAGCTGTAAATACAGATGAAGCTTCACTTGCTCACCCACCTCTCACCTCCTGCTGTGTGGTCCCCTTCCTAACAGGCCAAGGACCAGTATCAGTCCATGGCCAGGGGTTTGGGAACCCCTGCTCTAGGACACTTACAGAAGGATGTTCCTAGAATTAAATGAATTATATTTAAACATATAACCAATTACTTAAAATCATTCCTTAAAAATCAGTTTATACCAGATTTAGATCATGAGTTTTTGAGCAATTTTGTTTTTTCTTGGAGTTCCTCATTTTTTTCTAATTTTTCTTGTACCATTTTTTCTTTAGTACATTCCCCAACTAAAAAAGACAACTTTTAGTTAGTTTTGTAGTCTTCTGTTAACGGTGCTTTTTGCCTTGGAGACCTCCCTGCCGGAGCCCTTAGACCTTGGAACTTGTTATCTAGGTCTGCAGAAAGTTAATCTAGATTTCTTCATTGCCATCCTGAAATGAATCAGTTGTTTCCTAGTTTCCTGTTAATTAAGAGGAAGTTCTTTTGCTAGAGTACATTTCTAAACAAGTTGCTAAGGAAAAAAATGAATTGAATGTCAACTTTTTATCATGTCTGAAAATGTGCTTATCCTGATATTGCTTCAGGGTTGATAAGTTGGCTGGCTGCAGAATTCTAGATTGAAAGTATTTTCTCTCGGAACTTAAAAAACATTGATTCATTTTTCTTCATCCAGAATCTGCAGATGCTTATGAAAACTCAAGACTCTCATCTGATTCACATTCCTTTGCAAGTCATTTTTTTGAAATCTCAGAAGCTTTTTAGAATAGTCTCATTTACATGTTTCCTTCTCTGCAGACTCCTTGAAAATTTGTAGTTCAAGGGTAGTTCTATCTGTGAGTCTCTTATTCATTCAGTATGCTGAGTTTTCAGTGAGCTCTTCTAATCTAAAGGTTTAGTTATTTCAATTGTGAGGAATTTTCTTTTATCATTTATTTGCTATTCTCCCTTTCATTTATTTTTTTCTCTCTAGAACTGCTGTTGAATGAATATTAAACATCTTGAGTTGACCCTTGGTGTCTTTTGTATTTGCCATACCTTGTTTTCTGTCTTTCTTTTTGACTTTCTAGATTTCCAAATATGAATTTTTCAGCTCTTTGTAGTTAAAGTTTTTACTTTAGCAATCACAGCTTTCAGCCTGGAACAGTTCTTTCTTTTTCAAGTTGTTCCCTTTTAGGCACTATGCAAAAAATTTTTGGGGGGGACACCAGTGTATTCACAAATTGTTCTGAGTGTATTACTTGCATTTTTAAAAGGTCTCTCTGATTTCCAATGATCTTTGTCCTCCAGGAACAAACTTTTAAAAATTATCTTGATATTTTCTTTATGTTAATTAGTTCCCTTGCTATACCTGATGATGCACCATTAATATGGAGAAAGGTGACTCCTTTAGTTAGGTTGATTTTATCCGGTTGCGAGTTAAAAAAGACTGTTTCCTAGTGGAGATGAAAACCCAGTGGGGCAGAGAGGGTGGATGTGGAGTGGGCAGGATCCAGGTGTGCCTAACCTCTTCACAGCCTCAGCCATCACCTTAATTACAGCCATGTAGGACCCTAAGCAAAGAATCCATCTATGCCATAAAGGACTCCTGACCCACAGAAACTTCAAGATAATAAATATGTGTTATCTGAAGCTGCTAAGTTTGTGGTAAGAGGAAGAAGCAAGCAACATATGCCAGGCCTGCTGGAGCAGCAGCAGGTGCACAGTTCTCCCATGGCCCATCATGCTCTGGGGCAGGGCACTTGAATCCAGCAGAAACAACCCAAATACTCACATCCATATTCCTCTTCTTCTAAGAATGTTGCAATATTCTACATATACTTGGAAACTGCCCTATTTTGTTATATTCAAATTCATTTAAAATTTCATAAATTATTCTAAAAAGAAATTGGCATCCCTCCAGAAATTGTGTTAACTGCTTTTAAAAGCTCCTGATGCAAAAATGGATAATGTTGGGGCAGGTGAAAGGGTATGTTAAATGTATGAAGAAAGCATGTATCCGTGTGTACCCTTCTCATATGCTGTGAATGTGCAGTAAGAGGTTGGATCAGAAGAATGAGTAGTGTGGGTCTGTCGTCAAAGAAAATCAAGGAACAGGGATCTGGATGGAAGACACCTATGAGAGATAAGGTACACATGTTTCTTACTCTCATGCGTTCCTGTTCTTTCTTCAACTCTTCCCTCCCTTGCATGTAGAATGCATTGGTTTTCTATTACTGTGTAACAAATTACCACAAACTTAGCAACTTCAGGTAACACATTTTATTATCTTGCAGTTTCTGTGGGTCAGGAGTCCATCATGACATAGATGGATTCTTTGCTTAGGGGCCTACATGGCTGCAATTAAGGTGCTGGTTGAGGCTGGGATTAGGTCAGGCCCACCTGGATAATCTCCTTTTAGATTAACTCAGTGTCAACTAATACAACTAAATGACATCTACAAAACCCCTTTTGTCCAGTAACACAACTTCATCAAGAGAGTAATATCTCACCATAATCACAAGTTCTGCCCAAATTGAAAGGAGGGAATTTTTAAAAGACAAGGTGGTATTTTAATAATAAAGTGTCAGCTTCTAAAAGTGAGAAATTTATACCGAGAAGTTTATTTTGCAGAAAATGACAGATAAATTAGCTGTAAGTAAGAACAAATAAGCATGTTTTTCTAATACTACGAACTGAGCAGAATGCTTTGTTTGGCTGATATAGAGATGTTCAACTCCCGAGAAGCTCCCTTACAAAAAATGTTCTGTCAGACATTCCCAAGGATGGTTTGACTGTTAAAAACAGATGAAATAGTGATGGAAAATTAAATTACAGCATTACTTTGACTTAAACAGCAGGTGGCCCATCCAGCCTAAGTACTATACTTACTTTATTTGTAATACATTTTAAAATTAGTCACCTCAGTTATTTTGCCTTACTGTCAGTTTAATCTAGTGCCTGGTTAATGATTATAAACCAACAAGAGACATTTGAACAAAAAAAGTGTGCGGACTTAACTCATCTTTCCAGTTTTCTGTGATTAAGGAGAAGTAGCTTTCCTTCTTTATATTACCAAAAAGGCAACTCAGTCACCTCTGAGCTGTTAACCCAAACTCCAGGCAATTTCTTAATAATGCAATCAACCTCTAAATAGCACCTTACTTAAATCTAACTCTCTTTGAGCGGAAGAAATTACCATAGTTTCATTTGATTGGGTACTTATTGATTTTACTAGCCCTAAAACTTCTAATTGCTATGGTTGAACACTTATGAAGTATTAAATATGCTTTCTGTTGGCAGAAATATCATTTATAAATATAAAAAATGAAGACAATACTAACCAGTGTTAATAAAACATTGAACTGGATACTATCAAGTGTCAAAATACATAGCTGATATAACTACTTTAGTTCAAAGTTATCCAAAGACATAATTAAAAACAACAAAAATGGCAACTATTCTGTAGTGGCAATATTAAATATTGGGACAGAGGCACTGGAGAATCATAAATAGTTAGGATTTCAGATAATTATAGACATATTTGAAATATGTTACTGTATTTCCACCAAACCATTTTAAGAACCCATTACAAATAGAAAAAGCTGATAGAATGGTGGTTCACCTTTTCATTTCATTCTGGAGCATCCTTATTTAGAAGCTAAGTTGATAATAAAGGTCCCAGAGAGAATCAACAGAAGAGAGAGAAACAAAAGATAGAAGGACCAGCAATCTAATTTCATAACTATAGGTATCCCACTGGAGGATTTTTATTTTATTTATTTTTTTTGAGACGGAGTCTCGTTGTGTTGCCCAGGCTGGGGTGCAGTGGCATGATCTCGAGGTTGAACCTCCCAGGTTCAAGCGATTCTTTTGCCTCAGCCTCCCGAGTAGCTGGGACTAGAGGTGTGTGCCACCACACCCGACTAAATTTTGTATTTTTAGGAGAGATGGGGTTTCACCATATTGGCCAGGCTGGTCTCGAACTCCTGACCTCATCATCCGCCTGCCTAAGCCTCCCAAAGTGCTGGTTTTACAGGCATGAGCCACCACACCTGGCTGAGGATATTTTGTTCTTAAAGGTTACAGGAAGTAGATATACTATCAATTCAAAATGAATTCTATTGATTTTCTGCATAAATTTGATTTTATTTCCTCCCTATTTGTAGTGCATATGCTAAAATGAATGGCTTACAAATAGAATTAGGTAATTTTGGGTTTCACCTAATATGTAATTTTTAAAGTGGATAATATCTTTAATTTCTAAAAAAAGAGTATCTTATTTCCGCCAGTTTAGATAAATATCTCATCATCTCTACCACTAGTCATGTTCCTTTCTAGCAGAAATTCTAGCAGGAATCCAAGTTCTTTGCTAGAAAAAAAAAAATTAAGGTCTTAAGAGTAATTCTTAGTCATCTGGTTTATTGTCTTGTTTTCAAGTAGAAATATTTAACACTGAGCCTAAATAAAGAAGAGAAAAAGAGAGAAAGGAGGCCCTGAGTGTTAGGGTTTGTTGATTTCCAAAGTATAAATATTCCCACTATGGCCAAAAATCAACCTACCAACATAATATCACTTAATGCAGAATTGGACATCACAATTGGCGCTCATGAGCCAAATGTGACCCAGCATTGGATCATTCCCTATAGCTGTGCACTTTCTTGTTAAAAATACCCATAGGAGGTCTGTTGGTTTTATTTTTCTCTCCCTAGAATATCAGAATGATAGAACTGGTTTTAACAGGGCCCAAACAACATTATATCCTCATGGTCCTCCTAAGTTAAGTTTGAAATATAAATCGATATGACTGCTATTACCATGTGGCTGTTCTGCAGTTGTGATTCAGAAACAAACAGCCATCGACATCCCTGATATCTGCACAGAAAATAATAAAACATGCTTGTGGAGATCTTCAAAGTCAATTTTTTGAGTCTCATTTGACAGAAAAAAAAAAAAAAAACTGTGTGTGAGAGGGGTCTAATGGTTAGGTCAGGGTTACGATTCTAGGGAGTGGATTTCTTAATAAGTTTGTGACTTCAGTATTTTTACAACAAGCTTCCTAAATATCCTCTTTTTTCCTTTAAGTGGTGTGGTCTCTTTTACCCATTTCCAGTGGGAGAACTTTACTACAAAAGAGAAAAAATTAATTTAGATACAGCAATAACCTTAGCAATTATTCATACAGAAAGGATTGGCACCAGGATTTCTTAGAAGTTCCAGTGGGGTCCCAGTATGATAAGGTTGTTCTTTCAAAAATGGGGGACTAGGGTCAAATACCTGCAGGCAAGTGATTGTTTTGCTTCAATTTTATGCCTCTGTAGACTTGTCTTTCATCAAATATATTGGAAGAAGTGAGGTAGCCTAGAAGGCTCATTCAACAGCAGAGAACTAGCTCTTAATCTTTACTGTTAGAAAATTAACATCTAACATTAATCCTTTCCAAATATTTATAAACATGTTCTCCTGTCTTTAATCTTACTTGTAGAGATTACATCATACTTCTTTAAATAAAAGCTTACAATAAAAATACTCTATTTCTATGCATTTGATATTCCTTTATGTAACCCAAACTGTACAGTTATCTAACTCAAACTGTAACTATCACCTCAGCCTTTACCCGACTCAATATTTGTAATATCAAATAGTCTTGTGTACAGTGTAGTTTCCCACATTTATATCATCTTTAATGAGCCTTCTCCAAAGTATTCAAAAATGCCTTAAGCTGTAATACTGGCTATTATATTTATATACATGTTTGAACATTTGCATCAGTTATCCTGGTTCTAAACTAGTTTCATTGGTGTTCTTCAACCTATTTTTCTAGTCTCCAGAAAGGTATACACTAGGGCCTGACATGTTTATACTTACGTTACTTAGTCTTCCTCATTGAATTATTCTTTGTTTATACCTATTTAATTTTATCTTAACTCCAGAGTGTCCAGATATCTCCAATTTAGCAAATAATTTTAAAATTTAAATGGATTATGCTCCAAAGGGTGATTTGAGACCCCACCTGTTTCAAAGGAAAATATAATAAATATATAATCTTCTTTGTCCAAGTTAAATAAAATAATAAAAAATAAAAAGGCACCAAAGAACTTAAAATAATATGCCCTGAAGCTCACCATAAAAATGTTTTTAACTACAATTTTAATATTGTCCTCCTTTCAGTAGCCAATTCACATTGCAACAAGATAATTAAATCCATGTGTTCAACTATTAATGAGTACTTTATGTAAAATGAATCCTAATAATAGGCCGGGCGTGGTAGTTCATGGCTGTAATCCCAGCACTTTGGGAGGCCAAGGCAGGTGGATCATGAGATCAAGATATTGAGACCATCCTGGCTAACACAGTGAAACCCCATCTCTACTAAAAACACAAAAAATTAGCCAGGCGTTGTGGTGGGTGCCTATAGTCCCAGCTACTCGGGAGGCTGAGGCAGGAGAATCACTGGAACACTGGAGGTGGAGGTTGCAGTGAGCTGAGATTGTGCCATTGCACTCTAGCCTGGCAACAGAGCCAGACTCCATCTCAAAACAACAACAACAACAACAAAAAATAGAATCCTAATAATAAAATAATACCATTTAGATAAAATGGTCGATATCTAAATATAACACAGGAAAGAAAAACATTTCTATGATACCATAAAGGGGACGGTAGAGCTACATAAATCCAAGGTTAGTGCTTATCACTGGACTACAGGCCAGAAGACTGTTATAAATATATGGCTGCAACTTAAATATGCACATCAGCATCATCACTAAAATAATCATGTACAGTTTTCACTTAGATGTGGAAAAATTGAAATTATATATATATACACACACATATATATACACACATATTGTATACACGCACACACACACACATTCCTCCATGTTAATTTAGAAAGTTTATTTGAAACAACCTTTCGTAGTTACTTTTCATTGACCTAGGCAGTTCCTTCACTTCAACTGTTCTGCGTTGAGTGTGTAGTGGATGCTGCGAGGTGTCACAGAGATGTTCTTTCAAGAATAGAAGACTTATCTCTCCAGTTGCTAGGAGTATTGGCTACTGATGGCTACAACTAGGCTCTATCACTGGAAATTTTATTTGGTCAAAGACAGCTCCCTTGTTCATTGTTAGGCGTCCACTGACTGGTTCATATTCTTGATCTGGAACAGTTGTGAAGGGCCACCCCAGCTTCAAAACTCCCCATAGGATCAGTTGAGGCCTCTGTTGCAAGTTCATTACTGTTCTTCCACTTATCGATTTTGCTTCTCTCACTCCCTACAGTTCTTTTCCTGAGAGTATCCCTAATAACTCTTCGACATATAAATCTCTGCCTCAAAGTCTGTTTCCCTGGAACCCAATTTTAAAAGATTTGGTACCAGAAGAGGTCCTAGAAAGCAAACATTAAAATGAGATTGTGGATCTAGATTATTCATAGACCAGTTGGCAATGAGGACCCCATTAATGCTGGTAGGTTATGTTGTACTGAGAGCTCTTGACATGTTGAAGCTTTGCAATTGTTAAACATGTTATCAGTGGTGACATAAAATGGAAATTCCCGTGACAGAAAGCAATCTGGAAATGAGAGAAAGGGAGGGCATATCTCAGTTGTTTGAGAAATAGCCATTAGAAGGACTCTGAAACCTCATGGCTATTGCTGGATTTTAGTGATACATTGGAGATAAACAATAAAAGGCTGAGGGTAACTAATCTGAGGATTTCCTTGACAACCTGTGATACTTTCAACTCCACAAACTGGAGGGCAGTACAAACTGAGGATAAAGCTGGGTGGTAGAATTGCAGAGAAGATGGAATTCTCAGTCTTCAGAAAATTTGCTATGCCAAATTCAGAACCTTGAATGGGAAGGAAAAATGGGATCCAAATAATTCAGATGGGGACATCTGAGTCAAAGTAATTAAAAATCCTGAATCCCCAGATTCCTCTGAGCCTTCTGGGTTATCAAAACTGGAGTACTCTTTTCTTAAATTTAGTACTCTCTATATTCGTATATGATTCAAAGAACTGAGTCTTGCAAGGCAATATGTACCCCCCTCAGGATCTATTTACAGCTCCCCTCCTGGTGACCTGGCCAATACCTAGAGTTAAATCAGAGCATGACCAACCTAGAGAAGTGCTGAATATGTTAAAAGAGAAGAGGAACTATATACTGAAGGAGATAGATAATGTAACTGACATGTATCAGGCAGCCCTGCAGGATTATATAAATGGCTGCCTTCTGAGGGTGCTGGGTCAAAGGGCATGGGACATACTGGATATGGGAGAGATTGCCTATATGGGAGCACTCTCCTGTAATAAAGGATTCACAGCCTGGCAATAGCCCTGGAAGAATGGGATTATATACTACTGGGATTATTCTTGGAAGACTGAGTAAAAAGCAGTAACCTACAATAAATAATCACAAATGCCACTGCCATAGTACATGGTGAAATCTGCAGATGATTTAGAATTTTTAAGTGCTTTGACTCAGTTGTCCGTATCTCAATTTTTTGGGTCTCATTTTTCTTCCCATTCAAAGCCCTGAATTTGATGTAGCCAATTTTCTAAGGACTGAGAATTCTACCTTCTCTGGAGCTCCAATACCCTGTCTGATCTCCAAGTCTCAGTGAGGGGATGGCAGAGTGGTATGTTATCCAAGCACAGGAAATCTGTCTCCCGATTATGTTCCTGGAAGAGCTCACAGGGTATTCCTTTCATCAGAGTGTTGAGAAATGGTCTGGTGAGAGGGTCACCAATGTCACTGGGAAGGTAGTGGCAGCTGTCCTTTCTAGGCCAGCGCTGACAGTAAGATAGATAGTTACAGAACGGAGTTTTTGGGAAGCAAGAAGGATGATCGAATTCCAAAGTAGAAAGTGGGTGATGTTATTAGACTGTCAGATGCGAGGTGGGCACAATCAGGTTAATGAGTGGAAAGATTAGAGTGGGCAGCCAGGGTGGCATGACATGCAGAACATTAAGGAGAAAGTGATTAAAACATAGCTTTGCTAGGTGCAAGATAGATAGCCAACTAGAGTATTGCTCAATCTATGTAATCCAAGGAAGTCAAGTATATATAATCAAGAGGTTGAACTCAGAAGCACCAATAAAAAGCCAAGATCTCTCTTCTAATCAGACTTGAGTCAATTCTCAGATCTATGATCTTTTAAAAGGAAAGGCATGATTCCCTTGTAGAAAGATTTTGCAACATCATGGAAGGGGTATACAGGAGACATTCATTTTGTCCTCTCTTAAAAGGATCCTACAGCCATTTCCTCAGATAATATGAAAAAATAAATATTTAAACCATTTGAGAACTGCTGACATTGATATCTCGAGACTGAAGCATCACATCATAACTCTGTTTGTTAAAACTGAGGCAGATGGGCATATAAAGGCAAGGTAATTAAGGAACTCCTATCCCCATTCCGGGTTACATATGGCCATGGACATGTCTAGTGAACATTTTCAGCTACCTGGTAGGTGACAGAACCCCTATATTAGTTCCTTAGCCTCTGAACTAAGAGCTGTCATAATGGGAAAAATCAAATGTGGGGAGGGGGTGATTTTCAGAGATTAGAGTCACCCTTAAAAACAAAAAAAGATGAAGAGTGGTAGTGTCCATAATATCACCATTTAACTAATCTGATCACTTAAAAAATGAGACAGATATTGATTCATTATGGTGGAGTACTGAAAACTCAAAAAAATATTTTTTGTAATGCTTCTGAGGTATCAGATGCAGTACCTCCGACAGAGCAGATGAACATAGCCTCATGTAATGGATATGCAACCAGTGTGCTGTAATTACATGCTAATGCCTTCAAGAGAGCATCTACCATCAAAAAGGTACCAAAAAGTCAATAGACAGATTGACAACAGCCGGTATCTGCCAGCAACCACTCCAGTAGCTGTGGTGTCAGGAACAGAGCTGTATGTGGACAAAACAGCACAACGTACCATCAGAAGAAATCAACGTTAGGTCACCGATACAGAAAAATTCGTCAGAGAATTCCACAAAGCAACATTGTGACAAAATGGTTTTTTTTGTGTGTTTTTTTGTGAGGCAGAGTCTCACTCTGTTGCCCAGGCTGGAGTACAGTGGTACGATCTTGGCTCACTGCAACCTCCACCTCCCAGATTCAAGCGATTCTCATGCCTCAGCTTCCTGAGTAGCTGGGATCACAGATGCATGCCACCATGCGCAGTTAATTTTTGTATTTTTTTAGCAGAGATGGTGTTTCATCATGTTGGTCAGGCTGGTCTTGAACTCCTGACCTCAAGCGATCTGCCCACCTCAGCCTCCCAAAGTGCTGGGATTACAGGCATGAGCCACTGCGCCCAGACCAAAATTGTTTTATTAGACACTTTCTAACCTGGCAGAAGTAGCCTTTCTTCTTATCTGAAATAGATATATTTTCCAGGTATGGGTCTGCATTTTCTGCACACAAAGCTTTAGCCAGCTCCATTATCAGAGGACTTTTAGAGTGTTTATTCAAATGGCATAGTATAACACCTAAGATAATCTCAGACCTAGACACCTTCCTCGCAGAAAAGCAGATGTAGAAATGTGCTCAAGATGATGCCAGGGTTGTCTACCTGAGAAAGCTATGGCATGGCCTTTTGAGGAGGTCAGATTAGAGAGGATACTTTTCTTGAATGGGGTACCATTCTCCAGTATTCAGTCTACACTGTAAACCAATGACTAGTATATGGTGCTTCATTCCCAGTGGATAGGAATATATAAATCCAGAGAACAAATAATAGAAGTAGAAGTAGCTTTGCCTACTTCCCAAGGACCCAATTGCAGAACTTTTCCTTCCTGTCCCTGCAACTTTAAGTAATGTGCATGTATTCTCAGGGGAAAACACTTCAGCTAGGTACACAGTAAGAGTTCCATTAAACTTTAAGCTATGATTGCCACCTGGTCACTTCAGGCTCATCATGCAAACAGCCCAGAAGAAAAGCAGTGTAGTCATTACCTTGGCTGGAGTAGCTGACCTTGATGATCAGGAAGAGGTAGGCATCTACCTACCTACCTATGTTTGCTATAGAAGCAAACAGCAAAAAGTATGTTTGGGACCCAGGTGATCCACTTTGCCATTCCATGGTTCTCCCTCTGCCCCAATTTTGACAGTAAATGAACAAGCAATGCTACTGTAGCCTGGAAAGGGCATAGACACCAGTTGCCCAGAGCCCCAGAAATTAGGATTTGGGTCACTTCACCAGACCTACATAGATGATGGCCCAGGGTGATGGAAATACAGAACGATAGTCAAGAAGAGAATCAATGAGTAACCTCAGGAACAACTGCTACAGGGGGATACAGTCTGTCTAAAAGAAACTTTCTCTTGTAAGTTTCTTCAGGAAAAAGACTAACCAAAATCTTTCTTTGAGGTGTTGCTCTCAGATGATGTGAGTTGACTACATGAAGCAAGGAGATCTGAGAAGCACAGGGTTGGGCCCTAATGGATGCTGTCATACCGCACTTGGATGACATTCATTCTCCTAGCTGAGAAAGCATTGGCTCCTTAGGGCCCTGGCTGGGTCTATCTTTAGGAATAGCCCTCAGCTAAAGAGTTTAACCCTTTCCTAAGGCCAACTAGCACAGAATGACTTGTTGATGTGGGGTCAAAGGTTTCAACCCCTTTCTTTGATTTGAGACAAGTATGAAGGGCCATCCCAGCTCCAGATGTTCCATAGGATCAACTGAGCTTCTGTTGCCACTGCATCGTAACTTCTCCTTCTGTACAATTCTGTTTCTCTCATTCTCTTACAGGTTTTCCCAAGAGCCCTTTCTAAAAAGACTCCTGGACAGATCATCTCAGAGCATTTCTTGGGGGAACCCAAAGTAAAACAGTGCCCTTTCATTGTCATTTCCCAATTTATCTTCAACTTCTTTAACTCTATTCCTATGGAGCTAAAAGATCTAGTTGTGTTTGTGCCATAAAATTTTCTTTTTTTCTTTTCCTTTTTCTTTTCTTTTCTTTTTTTTTTTTTTTTTTGAGACAGTTTTGCTCTCGTTGCCCAGGCTGGAGTACAGTGGTGTGATCTCGGCTCACTGTCACCTCCGCCTCCCAGGTTCAAGCTATTCTCCTGCCCCAGCCTCCAAAGTAGCTGGAATTACAGGCACCCGCCACCCCACCCAGTTAATTTTTTTTTCTAGTTTTGGTAGAGATGGGGTTTCATCATGTTGGCCAGGCTGGTCTCGAACTCCTGACCTCAGGTGATCCACCTGCCTTGGCCTCCTAAAGTGCAGGGATTACAAGCATGAGCCACTGCACCCAGTCTAAACTTTTCATTTTAAATTGCCTACTTTCTGGCCTCTTTCATCTACCTTCCCTTTTTCTCTCTAATGGTTCCAACATACCTAGACTTTCAAGCTGACATCTCATTGATGATGTAGGGGCAAAGTTGACACCTTTGTTAAAAGCATTTTTTTATAGTCTTGTGATATTTCTCCAGGTGAAGATACTATTACAGGATACTGTTGCATTGATTTATATACTCTAGGGAAAGTACTTGGGAAGAAAATCCTGAAGGTAGGGCTTCAACAGAAACTAACTAAAAACAGACAAAAATGCCAGAGTCTGAAACTTACCCTTTCAATCTTTTTTTCTAACTAGTTTTTGTTTTCAAACCTTCCATGCACAGCAAGTCAAATATTCAACTGTAGATTCTAGAAACATTCGTATGTATTTCCCCACTACCCAAATATGAGCAGCTTTAAGACATTCAATAATGTATACAATCATCTAGCTTCAATTTGCATTTTCTTTACCTGTTTGTGCTGTTGCTTTCTCAGAATAGACAATACTGCTATTTGATTGATTGATTCTATATTATCTAGTCATTTGTTTGATTCAATCAAGTAGAATAAATGAAGACTTTTGAAGATTAAACTGATTTGCCAAAAATATCAAAGAGAAGCTAATGAAGACAAGTTAGAAACATACACAAAACATAATAAGAATTCTTTAAGGTTTGGCACCAAAAGATTGTAAATAACTTCAGAGTTTTTTGAACTTGATTTTCTGCTGTGTTGGCCGCATCATGTCATACTCTGCACCCCACAGAGTTGATTTGAGATGGAGCCATCCCCAGCTTCAAAGGCAGCTTTGTTCTCTGAGCAGCTCTGCCTTGCACAGAATGGAATGAGAAACCTCCTTTGTTTTTGCATCACAGATTAGCTATTGTTCTTTTTGTCACAAAGATATGACGCTACAAAGTTACATTCTAACCATCTTTGTATCCTTGGCTAATCAAGTAACTTAGCTTCTCTGTGCCTCAGTTTTCTTATCTATATAATGAAAAATTTAGGCTAGTTTCCTGAACAGTCACTCCAAGCTTTAAAAAAAACCACATACACTAAATAAATAATACATAAAGTGCTTTCCCCACTTCCTGGAACCTAATAAGTAGTCAATGAATGTTAACTTTTATTATTGTTATTATCATATGTACATGAATTGAAGCTTTCATAAAGAAGTTAGGAGAGAATATGTCAACCAAAAGTAGATTTGAATAGTTTTAATAACATCATCAAAAGATAAATTGAAAATTGTCAGGTTAATAGACACTTTTGTTCTCATGTACATTTTGAACTATAGAATTTTATAAAATAATAGATTTAAAGATATAATTTAAGATATCAGATTTAAATCCATTTCAATTCAATTGCACTGCCCAAGTGTGTAATTTCTATCTTTCAGTAGCTCATGGAAGGAAATTGTGGGAGCTCAGGTGTCCAAAGTATACTTGGATCCAACACAGTGTCCTTCAACCAAAACTTTCTTGAAGACTGCTAAACAGGCTGGGCACAGTGGCTCACACCTGTAATCCCAGCACTTTGAGAAGCTGAGGCAGGTGGAACCACTTGAGGTCAGAAGTTCGAGACCGACCTGGCCAACATAGTGAAAACCCGTCTCTACAAAAAATACAAAAGAAATTAGCTGGGCATGGTGGCAGGTGCCTGTAGCCCCAGCTACTTGGGAGACTGAGGCAGGGGAATCACTTGAACCCGGGAGGCGGAGGTTGCAGTGAACCAAGATCGCACCACTGCACTCCAGCCTGCGCAACAAAGCGAGACTCCATCTCAAAAAAAGGAAAAAAAAAAAGACTGCTAAACATTGTCAGTCAATTAACTCATGTTCATGAACAACTGCACAATATGAGTTCAGAATGAAACCAAATTTAACCTAGACAAAAAGCATCTCTTTATTTTTTATTTATAACCTGGATCCTATCATAGAGCCTCTAGGAAGATACACACAGATGAAACAGAATTAATTGACTGTCAGATAACTTGTTTCATGATTTAGAACCTACCCTGCTGATACTCTAGTATCAATAAGACAAGTGACTTATTGACCAGATAGTCCTTTTGCAAATTCCCCTGCAGGCCAACAAATTTTATACTTTTCCATCAGGAAGGGGAAATCAATTTCAGAATAATGGGCATTTGAATAAAAAAGAATCTATACCGTCCAGGCGCGGTGGCTCACGCCTGTAATCCCAGCACTTTGGGAGACCGAGGTGGGTGGATCATGAGGTCAGGAGATGGAGACCATCCTGGCTAAAACGGTGAAACCCCGTCTCCACTAAAAATACAAAAAATTAGCCAGGCGTGGTGGCAGGCGCCTGTAGTCCCAGCTACTGGGGAGGCTGAGGCAGGAGAATGGCATGAACCCAGAGGCAGAGGTTGCAATGAGCCGAGATCATGCCACTGCACTCTAGCGTGGGTGACACAGTGAGACTCTGTCTCAAAAAAAAAAAAAAAAAAACAGAATCTATACCAAATTTTTCCTTCTTATTCTCAAATGCAGGATCTCTTAATGGTAGTCATTTGAAAGTCTCAAAACCAAGAGAGGATGGAAAAAAAAAAAAAAAAGATAATTTCTTTGATATCTAGAATCTGCACATTATATGACTTTTTGTAGCTAAGTTAATAGTTTGAATTGCACTTAAAAAGTATACTATTGCCCTGAGACGACTTGAGCAAGCAAAAGACAGTTAAATTATCTTAGTTTGTTATAGTCCAATTGCAGGTTTGAGTAAATACACCCAGCAAATACTGATCAAATTCTACTGTGTGCCTTTTGCTAGACAGTAATGGCCACAATATGCTAGAGTCTGGGCCTTGAAATGTGGTCTCATTTAATCTTTACATGTCCCCAGAGAATTACATTTTTTTTATTCCTAGGAAACTGAGGCACAGAGAGGTTAAGTAACTTGGCCAAAGTCTCACTGCACCTGGATGGTAGAACCATGATTCTAATCCTTGTCTGTCTTCTGACAAAAATTGCCTGCCTCACCTTTATTCTTAATTCCTTCCTCTTTTTATCGTGTAATTGGACTAACTCATTGTTTAAACAATCAGGAGAAGTGATGTCTCACAAACATGGTCCAGTTTGATTATAATGTGAACATTTTATAATCTTAAACTCCTTAAAAACTGGAGGTTAAAGGGTGTTTATAAAAATGCTTAATTTTACTCTAGAGAAAGATATTCACAATCTTATTTTACCTAATATTTTGTCCTCTATGGATGGCTTATAAGAGTTTAAAAACTAGTCATATTTTGTAAGTTTGAATAGACCAACACTAGTATACGGAAGTCGTGTGACTTTTTTAAAAAAGGTATTTGACAAATACCTCTGTCATGCTGAGGCTGAGCAAACTTAGGCAACGTTGCCACTCTGAATTTCTCTATTCTTATCTTTATGATTTCTCATATCTGTCCTCCTCCAGCTGTTCAGTCATTCCATGAATATTGGCTTTTTTACTGTATTAGTTACCTGTAGCTGCCATGATACATTTTCACAAACTTTATGGCTTAAAACAACACAAATTGCTTCTCTACCAGTTCTGAAGGTTAGAAGTCCAAAATCAAGGTGTCGGCAGGGCCATGCTCCCTTCCGAGGCTCTAGGGGAGATTCTGTTCCTAGCCTCGTCCATCCTCTAGTGGCTGCAGCCTTCCTTGGCTTTGGCCGCGTCACTCCAGTCTCTGCTTCGACCTCCACATTGCCTCTTCTGCTGCTGCCTGTTTTGTCTCCTTTTCTGTCTCATATAAGGTTACTTTTTATTAGATTTAGAGCCCACCTGGGTAATCCAGGATGATCCAATCTCAAGATCCTTAATTACATCTAAAAAGATCCATTTTACAGATAAAATGACATGGACACATTATAGGATGAGAGGGGCTATTCAATCCACCATACCTATTATTGGCCAGGCACTGGTCTTGTGTGCTAGGGCTAGGTTTGGAGAAACAGGCATAATTTCCAAGCTCATGGATGGCGGTTTAATTGTGGTGAACCCTTTGGAAATCATAAAATACTACAAAAATGGAAGTTATTATTCCTTTAAAATCAATATCTCTATTTCCCTTTCTGCTTTTTATCTCAGTATACTAACCAGTGAAAAAGTATTGGATGCCATACTAATACTATGCTTCATCTGTAACTGGAATACATGTAAAAAAAAAAAGTTAATCAATAATAAGGAATTGTCTGGAAATAATTTAAAGAAGCTTTAATCAGAAACAAATAATGGTGAGGATATTGCCAACTAGAATAAGAATAATGATACTTAATGTGGCATGCTTTGACCCAAGATAATGTGTAAACAAATGAAGTTTGGTCTGGTTTAGGCTGCTAGATTAAGAAGATAAAATCCCTCCAAATGATGCCACAATTACATCATTTTGACAGATTAAATTATTTGGGTTTTTAAGGCTTTTCATTATAATAACCAACCCACCAAACCCCAACACACATACTTAAAAGTTCTGAAAAGAATAATGCCTTGTCTGACAAGCTAGCTATTAACACTTGGAAGAAAACAGTTTTGTTCCTTGATACTAAAAGTTTGGTACACAGATCAGCATCCTCAGTGCCATCTGGTAGCTTGTTAAATAAGGAGTCTCAGGCAACTCCTAGACCTACCAAACTAGCATGTCCTTTTAACAAGATCCCTAGTAAGTAGTTGGCACATTATGCTTTGAGAAATAATTCAGATCCTTTCCTGTTAGCACAAAGGGTTGAACCACAGCATCTGGTATTGTAGTTCTCAAAAGCTGGATTGGGGGCTTATGTTGATTTATGACAAACATCACCATTGTATGAAGAAATGAGAAAAATAAGTTTGGGAAGCTAAACTTACTGTATTTAAAGCAATTTTTTCTGATATTATAGGTTTTCTACTACTTTTGGTATTAAATGTCATTTCTTTCATAAAATGATGATAGCAGATGGTCATTTATGACATGCATTTGACATTCTGTGTGTCAACTGTGTGTCAAAAATGACATGCCTTTGAGCATGCCTGTGTGTATGTTTATTTGCAAAATACATTTGACAAACACCCACAGTATATTTTCTGTTTAAATTAAATCAAATGACCCATAAAAATCTAAAAGTAGTCTGTATAGATGAGCCACTGAAGAGAAAGATGGAGTTAGTAGAGGAGGAGAAAGGAGGGGGTGGGATGGAATAGCAGAAACTTTTCTTTACATTTTTCTTTATATTTTTTCCGCTTATGCTGGATCTCTTTGGAGATGCTCCACAGACATGGCTTGGCAAGCCACCATAATGCCTCACTAGGCTTGGGAATACTACTTGACAGGCTCTTCATCATGCTAGGAATGTTCACAAAATACAGATCCTGTCATGAGCAACTGGGAAAATTCTGAAGTAGCAGACCATGGTGTGGGAAAGTATTCTTAAGTCCTAGGATATTCTTAGAGAGGAATCTTGCATGTGCATCTTCACCAAATATTGCCTTTTGTGGTTTGAAAACAGAAGTTCCTATTAGAACTGTATTCTTTGCTTCAGAGGTTACTCCATTTTCATTATGCTGCATCAATATTGAAATACTAAAATCTTTAAATTGAAAACTACATAAATGTATAAACTTTCTTCCAAAGTATACTTGAAAAGAAATATCAAGGGGAGGTGAAAGGTGAGGAGGTCCTAGAAAAACGAATATCGGCCGGGCGCGGTGGCTCAAGCTTGTAATCCCAGCACTTTGGGAGGCCGAGACGGGTGGATCACAAGGTCAGGAGATCGAGACCATCCTGGCTAGCATGGTGAAACCCCGTCTCTACTAAAAAAATACAAAAAACTAGCCGGGCGCCGTGGCGGGCGCCTGTAGTCCCAGCTACTCGGGAGGCTGAGGCAGGAGAATGGCGTGAACCCGGGAGGCGGAGCTTGCAGTGAGCTGAGATCCGGCCACAGCACTCCAACCTGGGCGACAGAGCGAGACTCCGTCTCAAAAAAAAAAAAGAAAAAAAAAAAAAGAAAAAAAAAAGAAAAATGAATATCATAACATTTATGCATTCTTTGAGTAAAGTAATGACATTTAAGGTGGCTAAATTAATATTTTAATTTTTCTGAAGCAGCTCACTGATTCTAGAGGCAAAGTCCTAAGCTATTTTCATTTTTCTATCAAGCCCATTGTTTCTGATGTAAATATGTTCCATGCATTCATTAATTAAAGGTTACTCTGTAGCAGATTCTTTTGTAATTTACTGAAGATCAGACCTTTTAATCATTAGGACATGCATGTTATTTAGTAAATAAAAAGTGCTTATGGATCAAAGACCAAAAAATTCAAGTTTGGAAAATTATTTTTATGCAGCTTTTTTACATATAATGTTTCTTACCTTTCTTATAAAATTGGAAGTAAAATAGAAACGCATGAGCAAATAAATATTTGATCTTTCCTAGCCCTTGCATTTTATAATTAATGGTGTGATGGGATTTTAAATGTTAAGGAAACAATAATTTGCCATCAATGGGAATGGGAGAATTTTGTTTATTAGTTTAGTGTAATTCAATTTGTGAAAGTGTGCTTCATTGATCTTTGCAAAAGAACTTTAATTGGAAAGAAATATCGCAATCTATTTGCCACACCAATAAGTCCAAGTCGCTGCAGTTCATTAAGTACTACACCTGCTATTTAACTTTCTAGGCTGAGAAAAATCCTTGATTTAATACACTTAGGGGTGGTCAACTTGGGAAGTCAAACAACAACAGTTTAAACTACTTATTTCTCTACTCACCCATGTAGTTAAAATATGGCCTATTTCCTAACTTGAGATAAATATGACCTAATACTTGATATGGATATTCCTTTATATAGACATAAATTGTTTTCTTAAATATAGCATAATCCCTTTATATATATATAAATTATATTTATAATATATAATTATATATAAACTATATTTATAATATATAATTATATATAAATATTATTTATATATAATTATATATAAATAATATTTATATATATAAATATATAATATATATATAAATATATAATATATATAAAAATACATAAATATATATATATAAATAATATATAAATGGGAAGGTGTGTTTTGTAATACCAGTGCATGCACACAGAGGTGTGCCAGGTCACTCTTTAAAAGCAATCTGAAGCTCACTGGAGGTAGAGAGATGGGGACAGCACAGAAGAAAGAACAGGCTTTTTATATTAGGATAAAAACCGTAGGACAAATATTAAATATGCAATATCAACAGCCACCCTCAACAGGATAGGTACCTTTCAGCAAATAATCAAGAAACAGCAGGAGAGAATAAGCAACAAAGTGCAGAATAAATTCCTTTAGATGAAAGAGCTAAAAATAATGGACTAGAGTGCCCAAGAAAGACTCCATAGTTTTCAGTTTATTTGAAAAAATGAATTCTCACATCAGTGAGTAATGGAATTTGCAGGGATCCTCTGTGTTTAAGTTTGCAACGAAAGTAGGGTCATGGGCTTGGTTCCCACAAGGATCAGTCAGTGCCACCATGAAGCAGTTTGGCTACTGGCTGCTGCTTCCCACTGTGATTGTAAGGTTGTGGGGGCATAGCTTATTACCCACTCACCTTCTTCCCTGGAGAAGTAACTATCACTGAGTAATTTTGATTTGTATAAATAATGGCTAGTATTTTTCTGGTGGTAGATGAGTGTGCAGGTTAATTTTTAACCATATTTTAATTATACTTGAAATAGTCAAAACTTATAATTTTAACTTGTTAGAGCCAAATGTTTCCATCCAAAGTATACCCCAACTTTATATAAAACTATATAAGAAAATGTCATTTTTTTTGGCAATACATTTTGCTTTCAATTTTTCTGATGCCTTTTTTTTTTCCCTAGGGTGAGGTATTTATATATGCAAATTAGAAATATAAGATTTGGTATTCTCTATTCCAATTAAGGCAATTTTATCTCTTTAAAAACAGTCAATTTGTTTAACAACTATAGGTACCATTTTCTTATGATACTTCAAGATGAGGAAGAATAAAAGATGGGGAATACACAGGTAAACCAAGTAGCAAGAACACTTGGGGTGGTTTTAAAAATGTAACACCTGGTTTTCACCTCAGACCACTGAAATCAGAATTTAGGGAGGAAATGTTGGTATTTTTGTCTTTCAAGACATTTGTCTTGAAACATGTCCTTGGTGATTCTAACTTGCAGCCAGGGGTGAGATTCAATGGAAGAAGGGGGTCTAAAACAAACAATTTTAAGTCAGTGGGGTAACAGTATGGATAGAAATATGTTCAAGACAGAGAAAGATGTGGAGGAAAATCCACAAAATTATCTCTTTTCATACAACTATTTTTCATTTGTTTCAGAAATGCAAGTATAACTTTTGAAACTTAAAAGTCATCAATTAATAAGGAAGGCTAAAACCATAATGTAGGTACAAAGCATTGTAGAAGCACAAAACAAAGCAGCTAATTCAGGTTGGGGGTACAGAAGGCTTTCACAAGAAAACACAGGTTTAACCTTAAGGGCAAGTGGAGTTATTTGGGCAATATACCTATTAATCACTTTGAAACTATTTTGAATTTTCTTATCAATATTTTCTTATTTACAAAATATAGAGTTCATTTCAATAATATACCAGTCTAAAAAGCACACAATTATGATCTAATAAACAAAGGAAATTATGTCTCAGACTTATTGGAATCTAAACTAGTATTTCTGTACACTAAAATAAACTCTGATCTAAAATAATTCAATGTTACAATTCAAGAAATTCTCTTTTTGACTATATAGTAGCTTTAAGTAAATTAAAACAATATGGGGAATACATCAATTGTGGCCTAGTAAACAGGGCAGAAACAGAGCCACTGCCTTCAACTGTGTAGGTCGAACACCACACTTTGTGTTCCTGGGCAGAACTGTGCTTACCACAGTGATCTGTAAACCTGAATATTAACATCAGCAAAGAACGCTTGCTTTGCCTTCTATGCAGATGCCTAATACCTTCAGTGGCTAAAATAGTTAAATATTCAATCACTATTTATTCTCATCTATTCATGTCTATTTGTGAATTTTGCAAATTCCTTATTCTCTTTGGCTATATGAAGACATTTTTCCTTGTTTTGACGTTGCTTTATTAAACTCTATATGTGAAATTATTTTAATCATACTCTTGTCAAACAAACCTATTTAAGACTAAGGTGTTCCAATTATTCTTTCTCCGATAGCCATTATCTTAGTCTTCTCTTTTTCCTGGGAAGAAAAAGGGAGCACAAAATAGACAAAGTACAGCTTACTGTTGTACTTTTACTGTACTGTATGCCAATCTGTAGGCAATATATTTATACTAATATATCAACATGTTTATGTGATTCTACAAGATGATTAATGGACTTTTTAACAAATACTTCTAACTTTGCCAACCAACATACTTTACATTTATTTTCTTCATTAATTAATTTCATAGTGTTTACTTCACAACACTTATTTCACAACGTTTATTGAGCAGCTGCTAAGTACAAGTGATATGGTTAGGCTTTGTGCCCCCACCCAAATCTCATCTTGAATTGTCATCCACATAATCCGCATGTGTCAAGGGAGAGACCAGGTGGAGGTAATTGAATCATGGAGGCAGTTTCCCCTACCCTGTTCTCCTGATAATGAGTGAGTTCTCAAGAGATCTGATGGTTTTATAAGGGCCTCTTCCCCCTTTGCACAGCACTTCTTCCTACTGCACTACGAAGAAGTTGCCTTGCTTCCCCTTCGCCATGATTGTAAGTTTCCTAAGGCCTCCTCAGCCATGCTGAACTGTGAGTCAATTAAACCTCTTTTGTAAATTACAGTCTTGTGCAGTTCTTTATAGCAGTATGAAAATGGACTAATACAACCAGGATATACGCTTGGGGCTTATAAGAATATGGTTCATAAAGGAGGAATGTAGACAAACAGGCAAGTAAAGAGTGTGGTACATGCTATGTGAAGAAAGGCTAGAGTATTATGGGAGCAAAGGAGGCCCTTATCCCATATGTAGGAGTACAAGGAGTTCTGGAAGGAAGTAACTGAGCTAAAAGCTTAGAAAGAGCAGGACTGTGCCACACAAAGGTAAAAGTGGAGTAAACATTTCCAGGCAAAGGTGGCTACCTATAAATAAGGACCCAAAGAAAAGAGCATGGCATTGAGAAATCAGAAGAGTCACTGTGGCTAGACAGAAGAATTTAGGGTTAGAGATAAGGTGAAGTAGCAAGAGATGAAGCTGGACTGTTTGGTAGGGGCTAGAACACAGACGGGTATGGAAAATGAGTATTAGGTTACTGAAATTCACAGAATGACTTCACCTGAGCTTGTATCCGGTGTGTAATTTTATCACACTAGAGATGGTGCTAGAGTAACATTTTAAGATGTGAGGCAATAGAGAAATGCTCTATGCTATAGGTGAATGCAGCTATTTGAAAAGCATATTCTGAAAAATGCTTGACAAAATTACTTTTCATTGTTAATTTACCACTGCAGTATCATAGTATTAGAGACATATCGACAGCAACTAAATGACAAATCAAGCTCCTATTTCTTCAATAATATTAATGGGCACATACTGTGTTCCAGGCATTGTAGGAGATACAATGGGGTTACAAATATGAGATGTGAGGAAGAGAAGAATGCCATCTTTTTCTTCAAAAAACTATTGCAGTCAGAAAAACAAAACCACTGATGCTCCTTTAAAAAAAATCTTCATTTCTGTCATTGTCTCTGTCACCCAGTCTTGGCCACTAGAGTCAACTTTTACCATGACTTTCACCTGGATTACCATAGATAGTCCTCCATTAATTCCTATTATAGTTCTTTTTTTTCCCAATGAATCTTTCTGCCCCAGTTATTTCCCTGGTTTGGAATTTTATCACTTATTTATTTTATTCTGCCTTAGTCTCTTCTCTTCTGCTCTTCTCTCCCATTCAGCCCAACCACATTAATGTCTCTGAAACCCTGGTTTCATTCTTTCACTACTCTATACATACCTCCTCCTCTGCATCTCTTAGTGCATTATATAGAATACAATTTGGCCTAACACTAGGAAACCCTTCAGAATCTAAACACAACCCGACCTTTCAGATCTTTTCTACACTTCTTTGTGTGTGTGTGTGTGTGTGTGTGTGTGGTGTGTGCAAGTTTATTAGGAAAGGAAAGGAATGAAGAATAGCTGCTCCTTAGGTAGAGCAGCCCTTTTCTCCACTTCTTTGAAGCATAACTGGGGAGAAGGAGAAGGAAGTTCTCAGCCTGAACACATTTTCAAAACTGGGATTTTTTCACTAGTTTATTAAGGTAATATGTCCTTAGAAGGGTTTCTAGCAGCATAATGAGAAAGCTTTAGAAGAAATAATGTAAAAAGTAAGATTTTGATAAAAGAAAACTGGAAAAGGGTGGCATCTTTTAGTGGCTCATAAGTTATCTAGATCCTCACTCCAGGCTTCCCTCTCCTTCAGCTCAGGTTCTGGCAACACCTCTGTCAGGAACTCTTGGCTACAGCCAAGTTAGTCTACTCTGTGTGTTTTGAAGACAAGGTGCCTGTTGTTCCCTCTGCTTGCTGACTACCTGGCCAACATGGTGAGACCCCGTGTCTCTACTAAAAATTAGCTGGGCATGGTGGTGCACACCTGTAATCCCAGTTACTCGGGAGGCTGAGGCAGGAGAATTGCTTGAATCCAGGAGGCAGAGGTTGCAGTGAGCTGAGATGGCACCACTGCACTCCAGCCTGGGCAACAGAGCGAGACCCTGTCTCAAAAAAAAAAAAAAAAAAAAAAAAAAAGAAAAGGGCCACTCTCACTCTTTTATTCAAGTACATGTGGGAAAGGGGCTGGGGTGAGTAAATCAGATCTTCCATTACTGTTTGGATTAAATGTCTTGTTCTCTAACATTTGCTGGGTTTCCTGCTTCTGTGAGTAGAATGATGATTCTTCCAAGTATTGCATATCAGTCATAATTGGCACAGAAGTGCATACTCCCAGGTGCCATGTTATTGCATGTAACAGATGCTTCCAGATTTGGCCACTAGAAGAAGTAACTTGTTAGATGCTGATGAATCCAGGATCCTGATATCTTACATCATAACTATCTTTAAAAAGAATCATGTGCCTAGTAATTAAGAAATATACCACAATTATATGAATCAATCACCATCCTCCCTCACATACATCCTAATTCTTTTTTGCCAACAGAATTCTGATTTTGTCAAGATACTTGAAGGATTTCTGCTTCACGAGAGTGTTGATTGCTCTAAACAAATTGTGGTAATTCCATTTTCTAGACTGCGATTGGTTTAGATGGTTTAGAGATGAGAAAATTTTCCTCATCTCTGAGAAAAGGGACACAGGCAGGAATTAGCCACTTTTTCCCCTGCCCATGGTTGTGTCTAACGCCTGGGAATATAGTGGCATCAGGAAAACAAAGCTGATACAATCACAGAGAACCAGAAACCTGACATTGTTAAACTGATGAATTAACTAACTCTGGACTTTCACCACCTCTGGCCTACTGGTTTTGTGAACTAATAAAGCTTCCATTTCTTACATTATTTTTAGCCGTAACTACTAGTATATTTGTAGTCTAAAGCATCCAAAGTATTCTAGAAGTTTATTAACATGGGTTCGGGAATCTTAAGGGTCTTAAGTGACTGACAGGCATGTCTCTGAAATGTGAGAATGATCCGAGGCTGTGCTCACTCTGTTTGGGAGACCGATGTTTCAGTTCACATCTTTTATATTTTAATGTAGTCTGTTTTCAGTGGAGTATGTGCTCAAATTATTTTTATGTTATGTTAATGACTCGGACTTTGTGGCAGTAAAATGAAGTGGAAAGAGCATTAGGCCGGAAGTCAGAAGACTTAAATTATTGGCCTTATGTTGCCACAAAGTCTCTGTGTGACCTTGGTCAGAAAATTGAACACCCTTGGATGTGGTTTTCTCAACTGTGAAATCAGGAGTTGATACCTGATTATCTCTAATGGGGTTCTGGTTCTAATTTTCTAGAGCCCAAACATACCTGCAATTCGCATTCAGGAATCAGCAGCAGGCACAACAACCTGGGATGTTTCTAACCAGGGGATGTTACTTTTTGTGTTGCATTATCAGCCTGAGCCCATTGCATGAAGTTTTGCTACTAGTCTAATAATTAGAGCTTTCTTATTAACTTATTTGGATCACAGTGTTAAGGGCCTAGGGTCTGGCAAAATTAGGCCCATTGATGATTTAGTGAAGAGCTGGATACAGCAGATGTGGCTGTAGAAGTATTATAGAATCCCTGAGAATGGCCAAGATGGGGGCAAGTATATCAGCTGCTTGTTAAGTTAGTGGGTCCGGGTGAGAATATGAGGATTTATATTATGTAACATGGAATCTTGAGACAAAATGTCCTGGATAAAAAAATTGAAGAAAACTGTGCTTATTTATTTAAGATTGAGGATCTAAAAATTTGGATTAGAGTTATAG
This sequence comes from Chlorocebus sabaeus, assembly GCF_047675955.1. Taxonomy (NCBI): domain Eukaryota; kingdom Metazoa; phylum Chordata; class Mammalia; order Primates; family Cercopithecidae; genus Chlorocebus; species Chlorocebus sabaeus. The sequence continues at coordinate 101,774,267 of NC_132913.1, read as the reverse complement.
AATTTAATATAGAAAATATTTTCTAAAATTATTTTATTCAAATCTCAGAGCCTGAAAAAGTGGGTATAGGGAGGGGAGATTTCTTCACAGTTACCATCTACAACTTTCATTGATGGTCCTTATAAAAAGAGCCTCAAATAAGGTGCTAGCAACATTGCAGACAAGAGTAAAAACTGCTCATTATTGACCAGTAGCATTGTAAGCAAGGGGCTCTGTCCCTAAATAAAAATAAGGATTCATATGCAGCTTACCTGCTGATGAGGCTAAGAAAGTGTCTTGTTCAATAGCCCATAAATGATCTGAGATGTCCTCCCATCTCAGTCAAATTGCCTCTTATGATATCTCTGACACTGGCTGCATTTGTTAATGGGATTAGTGCTGTATTGCATTTCTAGCACAGTGTTTTCCTTTATTGCAACTCTGCACAATAGGCTACCTACAGAGGCACTTACTTATTAAGACACTTCAGGTTCATAAATTGCAAAGAAAATCTAAAAAAAAAAAAAGGTAAAAGGTCAAAGGGAATGTGGTCACCACGGTGACCAAGGCTCCTGTAATATAGAACCAAAGAAGCTGTTATACAGACACCTGAAAAATCAGTACAATCACCTCTTCTCTATTAATCCTTTATGAACAAAAGAAGCTGGGGCAGATCAATGACAGGATATTCTCAAATCTCATTTTATTTACTGCTGTCACTGTAGTAAAAGCTAGAGGTCTGCACTGCTTTAAAACATGTATTTCTATGTTAAACTAAATCTAAACACCCCTCACCAATCAGGGAAATACTTAAGAATAATTTGGTGAAAAGAAAAAAGAAGGGCCAGGTGCAGTGGCTCATGTTTGTAATCCCAACACTTTGGGAGGCCAAAGTGAAAGGACTGCTTGAGCCTCGGAGTTTGAGACTAGCCTGGGCAACATAGGGAGATCCCATCTCTACACAAAATTTAAAAATTAGCCAGGCATGGTGGCGCATGCCTGTAGTCCCAGATACTTGGAGTGCTGAGGTGGGAGGATCACCTGAGCCTGGCAGTTTGAGGCTGCCGGGAGCTGTAATTGTGCCACTGCACTCCAGCTTGAGTGATAGAGCAAGATCTTGTTTGAAAAAAAAGAAAAAAAAAAAAAAAGAAAAAAGTTGTGGTGGGGGACGTTGGGGAGGGGAAGAATAAATTCACCTGAAGCTAACCAAATTCTTTCCTTAGATAACCTCATATTCAAGATGAAATTTCTCATGCTTTTTCTTCCATCTGAATGCCAACAGAGAACCTTTTAAATATTATAAATGGAGATTATAAGGGAACCAACAGTAGGAAACATATTTAAATCAGTTAAATACATTTAGAAATAAATAGTACCTATTTATAAATTTGATAGTAGCCCTGGTTTTGAGAAATGTTGTTAACAGATGGAGGAAATAGGTGGTAGGGGACTATATTCTTTGGTGTCACTCAAGATGACACTGCAGTCTTCCTGTTCCCTGACCACTCCACCCCGATGCTCCCTGCCCCTGTGCTGATGCTTGCCTCAGTTAGCTGTTAATTCCTCTCTTGTTATTGAAAAACAGTGAAACAAAATAAATGAAACCAGGAATGGTGACTAGGATGTGATGGGCTCAGAAGCTTTCATCTGTGCAATTATTTCATTAGAATTCTCTCATATTTTTCCAATTCCTTCTTCTTTTTTTTTTTTTTTTTAAATACAGTATCATATTGGTTTAACCTTCCCCACTACTCATCAGGCTGAATGCAATAGCTACTTTCTTGTTTCAACAGCATTCATTTTTTATTCTTTCCTCATGCATGAATTACTCTTGCAGTGTTTTTAAAACAGCTTCCATTATAGCACGTTTTGCCCAACTGTTTCTCTGGATGTTCAAGAGTGTCTTCCATAATGTGAACCCATTCAACCTAGCTACTATTTTTTTTTAACATTTCCAACTTATTACACCATGTGCATCCCCCAATTTAATTAATTACTTCTTTGGGTCTCCTGCCGATGCCTTTATTATGCTGTTCTACTTTATTGGAATATCCTCTTTTCTTACCTCCATTTATCCTAAAAGCAGTCATCCTGAATTCAACAAGATATTTGAGAAGATACTAAGTAACTTTCCTAAGGTTTCTCTAGTAAGTGATAAGGGTGGGATTCAAACCCACAGAGACTGACTGTAGGGTTTTTGCTCCTATTGCCAAATAAATATTAAATCTAAAAATTCAAAATGAGACTTCATGATTTCATTCATGTTTCAGAACCTAGAAACAAGATTAAAGCTAGCACCTAGTGTAAACTTGGGGTTTCCCAAAGCATTTTTAGAAATCCTATATAAGTAAATGTAACTCAATATTTGTGCTAATTGTCATTCATAAGTTTTAACATTAGGCAGCTACAACCATATTTACATAAATGGAACTGACTTATGAAAAAATATTTTAAATATGTGAAAAATGATATTACTGGGATAGTAATAATTCCATTTCTAAGAAAGTATAATTCAAGGCAAAATTAAAATTATTTATTTTCAGAAGCAACTGACCATGTGCATACTGATTTTCAATTCATTTAGTTTGCAGTAACAATGCAATGTTAGTCACTGAACCACAGAAAAATTGGAAATAAATACAAAATTATTAGGCCTAGATACAAATACAATGCTGCAAGTTGACAAATCAATAATGCTACCATTAAGTAGATTTAATTGGAATAATTACCAGTGTATAATAACATATTTTGAACTAGCAATAACCTCTTTAGAATACTTAGGAGTCATTTCAGGCAGCTAATAAAGATATGAGCCATTGTTTAGTTGTATAGAAGAGAAAAAGCAGTTAAAAATTAAAAACCAAAGAATAAAACATTAAATGTTATGCTGTCATTCACTGCTGATGGTCATTATCCTGAATGTGGTATTTAGATCTGATTGTTCATTTCAGGACTTTTATTTTGGAAATAAAACCAAAGAATTTGGAGAAGAATGTGGATAGAAGAATTGCAAAGAGATCATGTGAAAAAAGAGAAAAATATAAAAATTATTTTATTTGTAGAAATATTTTAAACTATTGAATGTTAATTAGCAGGAATTATAAACACTTTTCAAACTAGATAATATTTATGCAATTCTTACTATGTGCCAAGGGAGTACGCTGACTTATTTAAGCCTTACAACAAGGTATAATGTTTTCATGTTTATGTCCTAATTTTACTAAAAATGAAATGGCAGTTTAGATACATGTTCCCAAATATATCTTATCAACATTCTAGAATAAAATGAAAAGTAATAATAGTTGGAATAATTAGTATATATTATAGCATTGACAAATATTTGTGGTGATTTTCATTTTCTTAAAGATGGCACTTAAGTAGGTAAATCATAATTTCAATTTCACTAAAGTAAATGTTTGATTTGACTTACTTGTTTTTTTAAAAAAAGCATTTTGTTTACTGAAAATAATTTCATCTATAGTTAAGTTGTTTAAAATTTATGTAATGAAATATTTGCAGGTAGCTTTGTTAGTTTTCTTCTTGCCATCATTTTTTATACTAAGTGAATTTTTGTTTTTTTAGCTTTTAATGACAAAAGGAGTTGTTTCCATTTTCCACTTCATTTTGACAGTCATAACCCTAACTTGAATGCTTTGTCAGCAGATCTCTCTCCATGGAAATGAGCTTTGATAATCTGCCTCAAAAAAAAGCAAGAAATGGAAAGTCCATTCAGAAACAGAGTACTAACTATATTACACTGTATGAGACTTTTTGCTTAGAATATCTAAATGATACTTCAGAAAAATAATTATAAATCACTGTCGTATTCTAAGGATAGACTGCTGTAAAAGCCAAAAAATAACCCCAATGCCTTGTGCTCCGACTGCTGTAAAAGCCAAAAAATAACCCCAATGCCTTGCGCTCCCCATACATAAGCTGATAAAAAATTATTAGTGTGAATGATCAACTTTCCAGAAATCAAATGAACACAGCTCAACAGGTTAGGGCAGGTGGAGGTCAATACATTGGTTTCTGTTTGTGAGAAGTGAGCATTTACAGGATGATTAATCTGCTCTGGAATGTGCTAGACCTATACTAAATAATATGCCAAGAACCCTATATACACAGCTCAAAGTCAGGTCCATGTAACCTTGAGAATATGAGCAGATTTATCCAGGATGAAAATTATTTTCTCCATAGCCATTGATGTTCAAATTATAAAAAGGATACAATGAGTTATCTTTACTCTGCATGAAACTAAAGTATACTTTAGTGCAGCAGGTACATTTACCAAGTGGTATTCAGGTACATAAACTGAGAGATAATACATCTCTAAAAATTACTAACTCACCCTGGGAGGGTTTTTCTTTTGTTTTTAATTTGGAAGACTCTAACATACAATTTTCTGTTTGAATTTAGGAGATTTATCATAACTGTTAAAAGATATGATTCACATCATTAAACATGATCATTTTCATCACAAAGGAAATGATTCACACACTAAAACCCATGTAAAATATTTCTTCTTTGAATAATTCCTCTTATTAGTATGGAGATACTTTTATGGTTATAAATTTACAATTTTTCATTTTTAAATATATACTGTCAGTATTCATTGATTTCATTTGATAAAGATTTTTATTTTATTATTTCTAATAAAAAAAGGGTAAGTGTGCATGAGGGTGGGATCCACATCACTGACTCTAAGTATGCTATGTAGAGTGGGGCATACATTTCAGCCACAAAAGAGAGAGATTATCATTATTTCCTGGAGGAAATAACATTTTAAACTTAACTAACTAAAGGGAAACATTTAGAAAGTAAATGAGTTTTTTGTCCCCAGTTGACTAGAGATGTTGGATGCCATTCTCCTCAGAAAGAAGATCAAATTTGTAGGTGAATAATCATGACCTGAGTGGAACTGAGGAAAGTATGCTGAAACCTATTGGAGAACCCGTACGAAGAAGTTGGGATGCAGAAAAGAAAGGCAGCCAGAACCTGGCAGAGACGGACCCCAGAGGAATTTATAGAGGCCTGACAAATGTTTGCAATAGGGGTATTTCTTGCTCCTCTCACCTGTGTGACAGACAACTAACAGCCAAACTGTTGGGGAGCCCCTATCAACCCAGAGCAATGCTGTTGGTGGCAATTTGGGAACTTCCAGCAGGCAGAGCACCAGACAGCCATTTCCTCTAGGTGTTCTCACACTCACACCAAATTCAGACTCAGGTGGCAGAGACCACACTGTTTGTGCATCTGTTATGGGTCATTAACCTACCCAGGGAACCTCAAAACCCACTCTGACTTTGGAAGTACACAGGTCCAGCAGGTCCCTGGGGCGCTGTGGGATCCCTAGAGCTATAGTCCTTGGAGTGTGCTGACCCTAGAGAGACGGGGAGTGCAGACTGCCAAAGCGCTCCTCGGAACAGGAAATGCAGGTACAATGCTGATCTCCACAGGGGACACTGTTCTGCCCTAGTGGATAGGTGGCACTAGTGGCCAGAAATGGATCTCCCACTGCCCCATACACTGCTGCAGAGGCAGCCAAGGTCTTTCCTGTTGGAGGCTGCCGTTAAGTGTACTCCTTCAGGCATTATTTGGGATAGCTGTGTCCTCAGTGAAGGTGTGCCCTGTGGAGATCAGCTTGTACAAAGAACGGGGCTCATTTCTGCCTTTCTACACAGAACACAGACTGGCAGCATCACTGCAAAACAGTGTGGACCAATTGCAGAGTTGTCTGTTTGGTATTGGGGGAAGAGGTTCTACTCCAAGATCATTTCAGCAGTAGCCACCAGACAGGCATTTCTCACAGACCTAAGTTGCACTGCGGCGTGGACATAAAGGAGAATGACTATCTGAACTGAAGGCTATGAACCCTGAGAAAGGGGCATGATATGGAAGTGGATCATATTCCTGACTTCCCTGGATGAGGAGCTGGTGCAGCCCCCTATTTACCACCCTGAAAACCTCAGTGCATCCCACCACAAACTTCCTCTATGAGTTTCATTAGGGCAGGTGCTTCCACTCATCATCTCAGTATCCAAAGGGAAACTGGCTCTTACTGTTAAGCACCACCTACTGGAGACGAGACTTCACCAGAAAACAAAACGAAACAAAAAGTGGCTGACAGAAGGACAGAGTGCTAGGGAGGACATCAGCTACCTGAGACATCTGTATTCCTGGCCTCCTAGAAGAGAGTGAGTTGGCTCACATGCCCAATGTGTAGCTACAACAAGCAGAATTTGAGAAAGCCACCACACAAAAGCTATCTAGAACCAACAAATTCATACAGAGCCTTGGTTGTCTAAAAGCACCAAGAAGTCAAATGATCATACAAAACATACTACAGTCACACCTTCAAGGGAGGAAAAAATAAATATGAAGTCCCTTGGAAACAATAGCAATTTCAAAACAAAATAAGAAAGAAAATGACAGTTTCTTTAGAAGAGAAGGAATCAGCTCAATAACTCCAGCAGTGCAACAGTACTTTGACACCTCCAAAAGATCACACTACTTCTATGGCAATGGATCCTAAACAGAACGAAAATATGAAAATGACAGATAAAAAATTAGAAATATAGACTATAAGGAAGCTCAATGGGATCCAAGAGAAAGTTGAAAACCAACAAAAAATAAACCAGCCAAAATCACCTCCAGTGCAACAGCACACACAGTCTCCACCAGGACACCCCACAACCTGCGCTCCCAGCTGCTGCCTTGCCTCAACCACTGTGGTGAATGCTCTCAGGGAGGCAAGCATGCCTGCATCCACTAGCACTTTGCTGCAGCTGCCACACTTTGGTTCCTCCAGGAAAGTGAACTCCAAACCTCAAGGAGTCAGAGAACAAAGTTGGGGCCCAATAGAAGTCCCCCAGAATTACAGTACACAGTCCAAAGGTTGGGAGCTGAGTGTTGGCTCCCTAAAGTCTCCCAGAAATGAAGCTAGTCAGCTGAATCCACCTTAGAACACAATCAAACCCTCAAGGTCATCAAATAGGATAAAAGAAAAAAAAAAAAACAAAAAAAACCCTATCCAAAGGTCAGCAACCTCAAAGATTGAAGGTAGATAGGCCCACAAACATAAGAAATAATCAGCACAAGAATACTAAAAACTTAAAAAGCCAGAGTACCTTCTTTTCTCCAAATGATTACATCACCTCTTCAGCAAGGGTTTAAAGCCAGGCTGAGGCTGAGATGGCTGAAATGACAGAAGTAGAATTTAGAATTTGAATGGGAAGGAAGTACACTGAGCTACAGGAGTACATTGTAACCCAATGCAAGAAAGCTAAAAATAATGATAAAACATTATGTGAGATGACAGACAAAATGACCAGTATAGAGAAGAACAGCCAACCTGAGAGAGCTGAAAAACACACAACAAGAATTTCATAATGCAGTTACAAGTATGAATAGCAGAATAGACCAGGTGGAGAAAAGAATCTTAAAGCTTGAAGCCTGGCTTTCTTAAATAAGACAGGCAGAGAAGACTAGAGAAAAAAAGAATGAAAAGGAATGAACAAAACCTCTGAGACATATGGGATTATGTAAAGAGACCAAATGTACAATGTCTTGGTGTACCTGAAAGAGATGGGGAGAATGAAACCAATTGAGAAAACATATTTCAGGATATCATCCATGAGACCTTCTTCAACCTAGCTAGACAGGGCAACATTTAAATTCAGGAAATGCAGAGAACCTCAGTAAGGCACTCCACATGAAAATCATCCCCAAGACACATAATCATCATATGCTCCAAGGTCAAAATGAAACAAACAAATGTTAAAGGCAGCTGGAGGGAAAGGTCACATCAGCTACAAAGGGAAGCCCCAGACTAATAATGGACATCTCAGCTGAAACTCTACAAGCCAGAAGAGAATGGGAGCCAATATTCAACATTCTTTAAAAAAAAAAAAGAAATCCCAACCTAGAATTTTATATCTGACCAAACTAAGCATCATAAGCAAAGGAGAAATAATATCCTTTTCAGACAAGCAAATGCTGAGGGAATTGTTACCACCAGACCTGCCCTACAAGAGAACCTAAAGGAAGCACTAAATATGGATAGAAAAGATTGTTACCAACCACTACAAATACACATTTAAGTACACAGACCAGTGATGCTATAAAGCAACCACACAAACAAGACTGCAAAATAATCAGCTAACGCCATAATGAGAGTCAAATCCACACATACCAATACTAATCTTAAATGTAAATGGACTAAATATTCCAATTAAAAGACATAGAGTGGCAAGCTGAATAAAGAACCAAGACCCAAGGGTATTCTGTCTTCAAGAGACCAATCTCACATGCAATGACCCAAATAGGCTCAAAATAAAGGGTTAGAGAAAAACCTACCAAGCAAACAGAAAACAGAGAAAAGGAGGAGTTGCAATCCTAATTTCAGACAAAACAGACTTTAAACCAACAAAGATCAAAAAGGACACAGAAGGGCATTACAGAATGTTAAAGGGTTAAACTCAACAAGAAGAGCTAACTATCCTAAATATATATGCACCCAACACAGGAGGACCCAGATTCATAAAGCACATTCTTAGAGACCTTCAAAGAGACATAGACTCCCACACAATAATAGTGGGAGACATCAACACCCCATTGATGATATTAGACAGATAACTGAGACAGAAAATTAACAAAGATATTCAGAACCTGAACTCAGCACTGGATCAAATGTACCTGATAGATATCTACAGAACTCTCCACACAGAAACAACAGATATACATTCTTTACCTTGCAACATGGCATATACTGTAAAATACACAACTGGAAGTAAAACACTCCTCAGAAAATGCAAAAGAACAGTAATCATAGCAATCACTCTCTCAGACAATAGCACAATTAAATTAGAAATCAAGATTAAGAAATTTGCTCAAAACTATACAATTACATGGAACTTGAATAACCTGCTCCTGAATGACTTTTGGGCAAATAATGAAATTAAGGTAGAAGTCAAGAAATTCTTTGAGACTAATGAGAACAAAGATACAACATATCAGAATCTCTGGGACACAGCTAAGGCAGTGTTAAGAGAGAAATTTATAGCACTAAATGCCTACATCAAAAAGTTAGAAAGATTTCAGGTTAACAACCTGACATCACAACTACAAGAACTGGAGAGCCAAGAGCAAACAAATCCTAATGCTAGCAGAAGACAAGAAATAACCAGAAGCAGAGCTGAAATGAAGGAGATTGAGACATGAAAAATCATTCAAAAGATCAATGAACCAGGAGCCGTTTTATTTTGAAAAAATTAATAAAATAGATTGCTAGCTAGACTAATAAAGATGAAAACCAGAGAAGATCAAATAATCACAATCAGAAACAAAAAAGGGGAATATTACCATTGACCTCACAGAAATACAAACAACTATCGGAGAATATTATGAACACCTCTATGCACATAAACTAGAAAGTGTAGAAGAAATGGATAAATTCCTGGACATATACTTCCTCCCAAGACTGAACCAGGAAGAAACTGAATCCCTGAACAGACCAATAATGAACTCTGAAATCAAGGCAGCAATAAATAACCTACTAGCCAAAAAAAAATCCCAGAACTAGATGGATTCACAGCTGAATTCCACCAGAGGTACAAAGAAGAGCTAGTGCCATTCCTACTGAAACCTTTCCAAAAAACTGAGGAGGAGGGACTCCTCCCTAATTCATTCTATGAGGCCACCATCACCCTGATCCCAAAGCCTGTCAGGGATACAATAACAAAAAAAAAAAAAAAAAAAAAAAAAAGAAAACTTCAGGCCAATATCCCTGATGAATATTGACACAAAAAATCCTCAACAAATACTGGCAATCTTGTAGCACATCAAAAAGTTTGTCCACCAAGATCAAGTAGGCATTAACCCTGCAATGCAATGCAGGTTCAACATAACACAAATTTAAAAACTGTGATTTATCACATAAACAGAACTATCTCAATAGGCACAGAAAAGGCTTTCAATAAAATTCAACATCCGTCCATGCTAAAATCTCTCAAATAAATGAGGTATTGAAGAAACATACCTCAAAATAATAAAATCCATCTATTACACACCTACAGACAACACCATACTGATAAGCAAAAGCTGGAAGCATTCCTTTTGAAAACTGGCACGAGATAGGGATGCCCTCTCTCACCATGCCTATTGAACATAGTATTGGAAGTTCTGGCCAGGGCAGTCAGGCAAGAGAAAGAAATAAAGGGCTTCCAAATATGAAGAGGGGAAGTCAAATTATCTCTATTTGCAGACAACATGATTCTATATCTAGAAAATCCCAAAGTCTCAGCCCCAAAGCTTCTTTGACAAATAAATAACTTCAGCAAAGTCTCAGGATGCACAATCAATTTGCAAAATTCACTAGCATTCCAGTACACCAAGAACAGTCAAGGAAAGAGCCAAATCACGAACAAACTCCCATTCACAATTGCACAAAATGAATAAATGCCTAAGAATACAGCTAACTAGGGAGGTAAAAGATCTTTATATGAAGAACTACAAAACACTGCTCTAAGAAATAAGAGATGACACAAACAAATGGAAAAATATTCCATGATCATTGATAGAAAGCATCAATATCATTAAAATGGCCATACTGCCCAAAGCAATTTATAAGTTAAATCCTATTCCTATCATACTACCAGTGACATTCTTCACAGAACTAGAAAAATAAAACAATTTAAAAATTCAGATAGAACCAGAAAACAGCCCAAAATAGACAAGACAATCCTAAGGAAAAAGAACAAATCTGGAGGCATTGTGCTACCAGACTTCGAACTATACTTCAGGGATACGTTAACTGAAAACAGCATGGTTCTGGTAAAATAACAGACACGTAGAGCAATGGAACAGAATCAAGAACCAAGAAATAAGACTGCACAGCTACAACTATCTGATCTTTGACAAACATGACAAAAACAAGCAATAAGGAAAAGTTTCCCTATTCAACAAATGGTGCTAGGATAACTGGTGAGGCATATGCAGAAGATTGAAACTGAACGCCTTCCTTATACTATATACAAAAATTAATTCAAGATGCATTAAATACTTAAATGTAAAACCCAAAACTATACAATCCAAGGAAGAGAGCCTAGGCAATACCATTAAGGACATAGGCACAGGCAAAGATTTCATGATGAAGACACCAAAAGCAATTGCAACAAAAGGAAAAAGTTGACAAATGGGATCTAATTAAACTAAAGAGCTTCTGCACAGCAAAAGAAAATTATCAACAAAGTTAACAGAAAACCTACAGAATGGGAGAAAAATTTTGCAAACTATGCATGTGACAAAAGTCTAATAACAAGAGTCTACAAGAAACTTAAATTTACAGGTAAGAAACAAAGAACCCCATTAAAAAGTGGGCAACAGACATGAACAGGCACTTTTCAAAAGAAAACATACGTGCAGCCAACGAACATATGAAAAAAAGCTCAACATCACTGATATTAGATAAATGGAAATCACATTCACAATGAGATACCATCTCACACCAGTCAGAATGGCTATGATTAAAGTGTCAAATAACAGATTCTGGTGAGGTTGTGGAGAGAAAGGAACACTTACTCATGCTTGATGAGAGTGTAAAATAGTTCAGCCATTGTGGAAGACAGTGTGGTGATTCCTCAAAGACTTAAAGAAATACCATTTGACCAAGCAACCCCATTACTGAGTATATACCCAAAGGAACAGAAATCATTCTGTTATAAAGACACATGCACATGTATGTTCATTGCAGCACTACTCACACTAGCAAAGACATGGCATCGACCTAAATGCCCATCAATGATAAACTGGATAAAGAAAATGTGGTACATATATACCATGGAATACTATGCAGCCATAACAAAGAACAAGATTATGTCCTTTACAGGGATATGTATTGAGCTGGAGGTCATTATCTTTAGCAAACTAACACAGGAACAGAAAACCAAATACCACATGTTCTCACTTATAAGTGGAAGCTACATTATGAGAACACATGGACATATAGAGGGGAACAAAACACACTGGAGTCTATTGGAGGGTGGAGGGTGGGAGGAGGGAGAAGATCAGGAAAAATACCTAATGGGTACTAGGCTTAATACCCGGGTGATCAAATGATCTGTAAAACAAACCAACATGTTACAAGTTTACCTCTGTAACAAACCTGCACATGTACCCCTGAACTTAAAAGTTAAAAAAAGAAAACTGCTCTTTTGCATTAATTCAGTAAAAGAAAAATTTTTAAAAACAAAATTTAAAAAGGAAAAGAACTTAAATACTGGATTATATAAAGTGAACAAACCTATAACTTATAGGCATCCCTGAGGGAGAAGAAGAAAAAGAAAAACAAATATATTTGATGGGCAAACTCAGGAAAATTTCTCGGATCTTGCTAGAAGTGTTGTTGTCACATATAAGAAATTCAGAGGACACTTGAAAGATGCTATACAAGATGAACATCACCAAAGCATATCGTCATCAGACTATCCAAGGTCAATGTGAAAGAAAAACATCTTAAAAGCAGCTAGAGGGAAGCATCACATTACCTATTAAGAAAATACCATCAGAATAAGTATGAATTGCTAAGCAGAAACCCCATAAGCTCAAACAGATAAGGGCACTGTTGGTAGAGTTCTTTAAAAAAAATGCCATCCATGAATTTTATATCCTGACACAAGTAATTTCATAAATGGAGAAATAAAGTCTTTCCCAGATAATCAAATGCTAAGGGAATTCATCACCACTAGAATAGCCCTGCAAGAAAAGCTCAAAGAGTCCTAAACATGGATACAAAAGGATGATCCTTGCCATCATAAAAACACATGTAGTACAAAGCTCACAGATTCTATAAAGCAATTACACAATTGAGACTACAAAGCAACTAGCTAACAATATTATGACAGGAACAAAATTTCACATACAAATATTAACTTTGAATATAGATGGCATACATTCTCCACTTAAAAGATAGACTGGCTAATTGTACTACAAAAAACAAAAGACCCAACTATCTGCCGTCTTTAAGACACTCACATAATTAGTAATGACCCAGTCTTTAAGGGGTAGAAAAAGCTATATCATACAAATGAAAAACAAAAGTGAACAGGAGTAGCTTTTCTTAATGTTACATAAAAGAGACTAAATCAACAATAGTAATAAAAGACAAAGAAGCACACTATATAATGAATAAAGGGTCCAATACAACAAGAAAATTTAACTGTCATAAACACATATGCACCAGAGCATTATATTCATAAAATGAAGTATTTGGCCAGGCACAGTGGCTCATGCCTGTAATCCCAGCACTTTAGGAGGCTGAGGCAGGTGGATCACCTGAGGTCAGGAGTTCAAGACCAGCCTCGCCAACATGGCAAAACCCCATCTCTAATAAAAATACGAAAAAATTAGCCAGGTGTGGTGGTGCATACCTATAATTCCAGCTACTCAGGAAGCTGAGGCAGGAGAATCACTTGAATACAGGAGGTGGAGGTTGTAGTGAGCCGAGATCGTACCACTGCACTCCAGCCTGGGTGACAGAGTGAGACTCCATCTCAGAAACAAACAAAAAAACCGAAGTATTCATAAAACAAATACTGCACTAGTCCTACAAAAAGAGACTGGCAGCAATACAATAATAGTGGGGGACTTCGACACTCCATTGACAGTACTATCACCAGTCATTACATGACAGCATTATCAATGAGGCAGAAAATCAACAAAGAAACTCTGGACTTAAACTGAATTCTAGACCAGGTGGACCTGGTAGACATTTAAGGATTATTATACCCAACAACTTCAGAATGTACATTTTTCTCACCTATGCATAGAACATTCTCCAAAAATCATTATATATTTGGCTATAAAGTAAGTCTCAATAAGTTCAAAAAATCAAAATAACATCAAGTATCTTCTGGGACCAAAGTGGAATAAAACTGGAAATCAATTCCAAGAGGAACTATCAAAACCGTATAAGTACATGGAAACTAAACAACTTGCTCCTGAATAACTTTTGGGTAAACAGCAAAATTGAGGCAGAAATAAAAAAAATTAAATGCAAATGAAAAGAGACACACAACATACCAAAACCTCCAGGAGACAGCAAGCTCAGTGCTAAGAAAAAATTTATAGTATTGAATGCCTACATCCAAAAGATGGAAGGATCTCAAGTTGATGACCTAATGTTGCACTTCAAGGAACTAAAAAACAAGAACAAATAAAACCCAAAGCTTGCAGAAGAAAAGAAATAATAATGATCAGAGGAGAAATAAATGAGACTGAAACAAAAAAATACAAAGTATCAATGAAATGAAAATTTGGTTATTTGAAAGAATAAACAAAACTGATAGACTTCTAGCTAGATTAACCAAGAAATAAAGAAGATTCTAATAAATATAATCAGAAATGATAAAGGTGACATACAACTGATACCATAGCAATGCAAAAGATCATAAGAGACTACTAGGAACATCTCTATGCAAACAAACTGGAAAACCTAGAGGAAATAGATAAGTTCCTGGAAATGATTTTCTATTTTCCAATCCAGATGCCTTTACTTTCTTTCTCTTGCCTGGTTGATTTGGTTAGGACTTCAGTAATATGTTAAATAGGAGTGTTGAGAGTGGATATTCCCTATCTTGTTCTAGTTCTTAGGTGAAATGCTTTCAACTTTTCCCCATTCAATAGGATGTTTGCTGTGGGTTTGTCATACATGGCTCTTATCTTTTTGAGGAATATTTTTTGATGCCTTGTTTTTGAGGGTTTTTAAATTATGAAGGGATGTTGGATTTTATCAAATGCTTTCTCTACATCTATTGATGTGATCATATGATTTTTACTTTTAATTCTATTTATGTGGTAAATCACATTTACTGGTTTATGTATGTTCAATTATTTTTGTATCCCTACAATAAAACCCGTGTGTTCATGATATATTTTCTTTTTGATGTGCTGTTGGATTTAGTTTGCTAACATTTTATTGAGAATTTTTGCATCTGTGTTCATCAGGGACACACTGGCCTGTAGTTTTATGTTGTTGTTGTGTCCTTGCTTGATTTTGGTATTAGAGTAATAACTTTAAAAAAAATTAGTTAGGTAGTCCTCTATTTCTAGGAAAAGTTTTAGTAGGACTTGTGTCAGCTCTTTGTACATTTGGTAAAACTTAGCAGTGAATCTGCACCTGAGCCTTTCTTTTTCTTAGAAGATTATGAATTAATGGTATAATTGAATTATATGTTATCTGTCTGTTAATGATTTTTATTTCTTTCTGGTTCAATTTTTAAATATCTTAGTTATGTTATCTGTAATAATGATGATAATTATGTTAAATTGTGTGTCACAAAAATAACCAAATTTCCTTTTCAATTATGCCTTTATCTGTGACTATTCTAAGGCTTTTGTTATCTATAGACAATTGTTAGCTTTTACTTTGATTCTTCTACAGATCAAATTTACTTATTTAAAAAAATTTGTAAAACAGACTCAAATATGGATTTCTAATAATTTTAAAAATCATAACATTGGACTAATAAAAAACTTCTAGCACTCTCATTAGAAAGCTGATGTGTTCATGAGGATTGCTAACCCAACATCCAGCAAAACACTAAACCAATGGAGGACTAAAATATTTTTAAACGTTACTTAAAAGATTACTGATTCTTTTTATTTTGTTTTCCAGAGGGGAGAAAACATTTTTTTGAGGTATTTATAGCTTTTAACAATTGAATAAAGTATACTCCTGTAAACAAAATTTGAAACATATTTCTTTCTCTCTACCTAATTTCTCTAGAATTTAAAAACTATTTGTGAGAATTCTTAATTTATGGCAATTTAATTATTTACATAAGTTCAATAAAAATCTGTTCTCTTTTATAATAGGACACAATTAGAGATACTGGTTATTTTGCCAAGGCTTTGACATATTTTCAGAAATGATTAGACTACTTTAAAAAATTAAAGTTGACTTATAGAGTTGATAAAAGTTCCTTAAAAATGGCCTTGTATCTTGTCTATGCAATTTCTTTACAAAGTTACTGAACTGTAATAAATAAGAAATGTCACTTTCTAACAGGCATAGAAACACCAAGTTATTTTGATATTTCAAAAAGAGAAAAATTTACCCAATTCATACAGGTATCTACAGGCATAGATAAATCATTAACTTGAGTAATCTGAAGAGACTTTTAAAAGTTTAACCTGAGATTCCTTATTAAAAAGTTTCAGCAAAGCCAACTTAAAAGAGCCTATATGGCCAATCACCATTCTTGCTGTATTTTACGCAAATAATCTGGCCATCTATAAAAAGATTAAAACTTTGCCAATAAATTTTTTACATTATTTTTTCTTTAATAAAAGTGAGAGACTGGACAAAAATTATGGTACACAGAAGTATAGGCTGGGCGCAGTGGCTCATGCCTATAATCCCAGCATTTTGGGAGGCCGAGGTGGGTGGATCATGAGGTCAAGAGATCAAGACCATCCTGGCCAACATGATGAAACCCCATCTCTACTAACAATACAAAAATTAGCTGGGTGTGATGACACGCACCTATAGTCCCAGCTACTTGGGAGGCTGAGGCAGGAGAATCGCTTGAACAGGAGGTGGAAGTTGAAGTGAGCCAAGATCGTGCCACTGTACTCCAGCATGGGCGACGCAGCGAGACTCCGTCTCAAAAAAAACAAAACAAAAACAAAAACAAAAAAGTATACTACACCTGTTTTTAGAGTCTAGCCTTGTACATTATATTTGGATTTTTACAATTTGTCTACAGTTTATTTAGACTAGATTGTACATTCATTCCTGACTATAACATTTCTTACCACAGACCCTCTGTCTGACTGGTTTTCTGTGCTTTTTTCACAGATACTCTAAGATTTTTACTTCACTTTACAAGGGGTCTTAAAGTTTGGATTCACAATTCTGTTAATAGGGCTTATAATTTACCTAATAGTTCACTGTTCAATTAAATGTTATACTAAAATAATAAACCAAAATACCAAATTTGTTCATACTATACCCCTGACTAGGCACTCACAAATATTTAGAGTTACTAGCTGAGAATTTCATTCCTCTAATCCTGGCTCACACCATGGCTATGCCCCTTGCCAAGAAAAAAATCTAGAGCAATCTTTGCCAAATGTGTACTATATTAATTCTTACACCTCCAGACTGAAAAGGAGATCAAGTCTAGGGAAAACCAAAGCTGTTCTCAAGAATATTTTATAAAATTAAGGGAAAAAATAAAATACAAATAGGCTTACAATATAATCAGCAGTAATCATTAAGACGGTTTGTCCTTCGGCCCATTTTCTTGTATTAAGTTGCTGTTTACTTCCCCAGGATAATGTAGTCCTTGTCATAAGACTCTGCTCCTTTTGTGTACTATAGATACAATCTGAGACATTACAAGATAATAAGCTTTCTGTTTGATTTTCTCCTGTAGGTTCCACTTACCAATAAAACTACCATTGCCAGCCAGTCTAAAGGGCACAGCAAGGAGCTGAATCATTAAAAAAAATATAGTTTCTACATTCTGATAATTTCATCATTCTCCTTATCTCTGTTCACTGATGACATGATAGGAAACCCAGAGACTCTTCCAAAAGACTCCTAACTTTGATAAATGACTTCCGCAGAGTTTCAGGATACAAAAATTAATGTACAAAAAATCACAGGCATTTCTGTACATGAATAACATTCAGGCTGAGAACTAAATCAGGAACTCAATCTCATTTAAAATTGCCATGCAAATATATATATATATGTGTACACACACACACACACACACACACACACACACACACAGGCATACACTTAACCAAGAAGGTAAAAGATCTCCATAAAGAGAACTATAAAATACTGATTAAAGAAATTGCAGATGACACAAACAAATAGAAAAACATTCCATGCTTTTGGAACTGAAAATATTAATATTATTAAAATGATCATACTTCCAAAGCAATCTACAGTATGAATGCAATTTCTATCAAATTACTAATGGTATTTTTCACAGAATTTGAGAAAACAATATTAAAATTCATATGAAATAATAAAAAAGCCAAATAGCCAAAGAACAAAGCAAAAGAACAAAGCTGGAAGTGTCACAATACCTGACTGCAAATTATATTGTAAGTCTTCAGTGACTAAAACTGCATGGTTCTGGTACAAAAATACATACATAGATCTATTAAACAGACTAGAGAACCCAGAAATAAAGCCACATATCTATGACCAACTTATATTTTCCAATGTCAGCAAAAATAAACAATGGGGAAAGAAAGAAACAATGATAATAAACAATATCTTTCAATAAATGGCAATGGAAAACTGGCTAGTCACATGCAGAAGGATGAAACTGGACCCATACTTCTCACAGCATGCAAGAATTAATTCCAGATGGATTAAAGACTTAAATGTAAGACCTGAAAATATAAAAATAAATATAAAAATTCTAAAAGAAAACTTAAGAAAAACTCCTCTGGACATTTGGCCTAAGCAAAGAATTTATGACTAAGACCTCAAAACAAGTGCAACAAAAACAAAAATATACAAATGGGACTTAAACTAAAAAGCTTCTGCATAACAACAACAACAAATTACAGAGTAAACTGACAACCTACAGAATTGAAGAAAATATTTGCAAATTATGACTCCAACAAAAGACTCATCTCCAGAATCTACAAAAGGACTAAAAAAACTCAACAACAACAACAAAAAAACCATTAAAAAGTAGATATGTTAGTCTGTTTGCATTGATATAAAGGAAAAACTGAGACTGGGTAATTTACTAAGAAAACAATTTTATTTGGCTTGTGATTCTGCAGGTATACATGAACCATAGTGCTGGCATTTGCTTCTGGTGAGGGCCTCAGTGAGCTAACAATCATGGTAGAAGGTGAAGAGCAGCCAGCTTGTCACATGGTGAGAGAGTGAACAAGAGAGAGAATGGGGAGGTGCCACATGCTTTTAAACAATCTCGGGTAAACTCAGAGAAAGAGCTCACTCATTACTGTGAGGTAAGCACCAAGCCATTTATGATGGATCTGTCTTCGTGACTCAACCACTTCCCACTATGCCCCATTTCTAACACTGGGGATGGCATTTCAACATGAAATTTGGAGGGGACATACATCCAAACTATTATCAGTGGGCAAAGGATATGAACAGACACTTCTCAAAAGAAGTCATACAAGTGGCCAATAAACATGTAAAAAAGGTAAACATCACTAATCATCAGAGAAATGCAAATTAAAACCACAATAAGATACCACATCACACCAGTCAGAGTGGTTAATACTAAAAAGTCAAAAAACCATAGATGTTGGTGTGGATGTGGAGAAAAGAGAATGCTTATACACTATGGGAGTGGAAATTACCTCTATGGAAAACAGTAGGAAGATTTGTCAAATAACTAAAAATAGAACTACTATTCAACCCAGCAATCTCACTATGGGGTATCTACCCAAAGGAAAAGAAGTTATTATATCCAAAGACACCTGTACTCACATGTTTACTGCAGCACTATCCACAATAGCAAAGTCATGAAATCAACCTAAGTGTACATCAATGGATGATGGGATTAAACATATATACACTATGGAATTCCATGCAACCACGAAAAAGAATGAAATTATGTTTTCTGCAGCATCATGAGCAAAGCTGGGGGCCATTATTCTAAGTGAAATAATTAAGAAACATAAAAATCATAAATCGCTTATTCTAACTTTTAAAGGGGAACTAACAAATGAGTACACATGGACATAAAGATATAAATAATAGAAACTGAGGATTCTGAAAAGGGGGAGTATGGGAGGAGCATGAGGGTTGAAAAATTACCTGTTGGGTACAATGTTTACTATTTGGGTGATTGGTATACTAGAAACCCAAACCTCACCATTATGCATTATATCCATTTAACAAACATGCACATATATCCCCTGAATCTAAAATTTTAAAAGATAAAAATTAAAAATAAATTAACTGAAGGTGGCTAAGAAAATGGTTTGTGAGTATGTAATATATAACAGATCAGCTGGTCCAATTTCATATCCCTTCTTTTCCTTTTTTTTTGAGACAGAGTCTTGCTCTGTGGCCCAGGCTGGAGTTCAGTGGCTTGATCTCAGCTCACTGCAACCTCTGCCTCCTGTGTTCAAGCAATTCTCCTGCCTTAGCCTCCCAAGTAGCTGGGATTACAGGCATGCGCCACCACACCTGGCTAATTTTTGTGTTTTCAGTAGAGATAGGGTTTCGCCATGTTAGCCAGGCTGGTCTCAAACTCCTGGGCTAAAGCAATCCACCCACCTCGGCCTCCCAAAGTGCTAGGATTACAGGCGTGAGCCACTGTCCCTGGTCTTCATATCCCTTCTATTCCAGTTAACAAGAGCTTCGGGAGGGAGGGTATTCAACATCCCTTGAGTACCAATTGTTGGTATAAGTTGTTTATTGTGGGTAACATTCAAAAATATGCTTAATAAAGGCTAGCTAGCAAAAACTATTTCATTTGAATGTGGAGTAAGTTTAGGGTCTTCCTAAAATCATTTCTCCCGGTATGAGTGTTAGCAGCAAGTTGGCTGTATAACAAAGCAGGCATTGATAAAGAAGTTATCTCATGGATTCATCAGCTGAATAATGCCCCACCCACTTTTGCTCCTTGGTTGCCAGCCTTCAAACTTGTCAGAAGATGGTGACAAGAGCAGAGATTCTGGTATCAAAAATGGAGTGAAGTGATAGACCTGAGTACTAACTTCTTGATGATAGAGCTAGATACTATTTCTTTTACACCTCAACCTCTCCAAATGACCAATGGGCCTAAATTCACCAGACCCTAGGCAGATGGCACTGTGACCATGACTAGGTCTAGTGCTCATACAGGGATATGGGCATTATTCTTTTCCAATAAATCAAGAATTTTGTAATCTGTGAAATAAAAATCAAGTGTGTATTAGAACACTCATTAATGTTGGTGATATACCAAAGAGTCAAATCTAGCTAGATTTGTAGTGGCATCAGAAAAACATTGGGAGAAGCACTGAGATCATCAGCATTATTATGTTTTCTTTGATAAACTCTCTTCTTTGGGGAAGACACCTATAAACATAAAGCAGGTTATTTAAAGCCAGCTAAAGATTGTATATACACAGTCAAATATCAGACAGTCTTTGGAGTCCTTATGACTAAATTCACAACTTGCTGCTAACAATGTTCGATTATTACCTATAGTCAAGGTTGATAGATGGCAAGTATGCAGTGGCAAATCATGAATCACTGATCATCACAGATCTAGGCTCTTTAATAAGTACAGTTGGCATTTTAATTAATAATATTTTGGCTGTCACAAGGGAAGAGCGTTGACTAGATGCAGCTATTATATGCCTCTCCATAGGGTGGCACCAAAATAGCAAGTAGATATTCATAGTTCAAATGAGTCATCTAAGAGAGAACACCAATATTCAATAGAGAAATTATTGGAAGCAACAAAGTCAAAGAATGAAAGGGAAATGAGGCAGCCTTCTCAGTTGGGATTGACTGGGAGCTGGAAGAAGCTCCCAGACACAGGGAAAGGGTAAATGTGTGATCCCCAGGGCTCCACATTCCTGCCATGAACTTACACAGTCTTAGCCAAGAGCAAGCCCCTCAGCACCGTGAGCCTAGAAACTAACACAGGGAGCTGCCTACAGATTGCACAGAGGCACCGCTTAAGTGAGGGAGCTCATGTTGGGTCCCACAGGCTTCTGAGCCTTGAGCAGCTGCAATATGGTACCATTCTGAGAGCTCAATTCCAAAAGGACTGCATCCTGTCCTGGAGCTGATGGTGCTGCTGCTGTAGTCAGGCCTGGGAGAGATAAGGGAAGCCAGACATTTCATACACCCAAAGAACAAATCCACTGCTGCTGCTGTGGGCTGTTGTGGGACTAAGATATGAGTAAACTGTATGTCCCATAGCTACCTGTCTATGCTGCTGTCATTGAGAATGGCCCCACCCTCCCTGGTTGTAGGCCCATAGCTGGTACCATTCAGAAAGCTCAGTCTTCAAAGGCCTGCATTCTACCCTGGGGACATTGCCACCAAAGCTGCCATAGGAAGGAGGGGGAAGGCCAGGAACTTTCACATGTCCCAAGGACAAATACCACTGCTGCTGCTGCAGGACCAAGGCATAAGCAAACCATGAGCTCCACAGCTGCCTTATTAAGTTGCTCTCATTGAGAGTGGCCCCACCCTCCCTAGAAGCAGACTCATAACACAGCCACTGTGTCCCAACCTGAGCATTCTGCTAGTGACCTGGAGAGTATTCTGCCTCTGCCTATCATATGTAGTGCCTGAACATACTACCAGGGGACCTGATGACAAATCTGCTCACTGGCTTTCATCTGAACAGTACCCAAGCACACATTCCAAAGGCCTCGGGATTACCAGACCAGAGCACCATCACTGGCACTTGAACACTACTGCCAGGGTCTGAGGTCAGGACCATCCAACCTACCAATACCACCACTGCAGACACTAACCCATATGAGCCAGCTGCACGCCAAGGGACTTGCCCATCCAGCCCGTTGCAGCCACTGCCAACACCAACATCAACATGAACTGGTGTCCCATTGGGTTGTGCTACCACTGCTTATGCCATTATGCACAATACACCACTGCCAAGAGGCCCAAGAACCCATGCACAAGCCTGGCCTACTGCTGCCACTACTGGCATCTGAGAAAGTCACCTGGGGGCCCAAGAATTGGCCTGCCTGAATGTGCTAACACCAGAGCCAGCATACATTGCTCTACGGCTCAAGGTAAGGCATGTTTAGCCCACCACTACCACCACTGCGACTCAAAGACTGGACTATCTAGCATCCTTGTTGCCAGCAAGACTTTACCACATTCTTCACTAATAACTGTGTTCTAAGCCCTAAGCCACTGAGGAATTCAAAGATACCACTGACACTGTGTACAGCTGATGAAATCACACAGATACTACAATATTGCCTGCACTCAACATTGAAGCCAAAGTTCCCTACCCAACCAACAACATATATAAATCTTCAGGAAAATGTTTTTCCCTACAAAAGCAAATTTAAAAAGTTGGAAGAAGCAACTATTATACCAGATGCACAGATACCAATGTAAGGATACAGGAAGCATCAAAAAGCAAGGAAATATGACACCTCCCAAAAATATAATTTTCTAACAACATATCCCAATCAAAATAAATTCATTAATTCCCAGAAAAGTAATTCAAAATACTGAGTTTAAAGAAGCTCAGAAAGATAAATAAAAATCTTAAAAATGATAGAGGTAAATCAGAAAAACAATTCAGGATATGAATGAGAAATTTCTGAAATAGTTATTTTTAAAAAATCAGAAATACTGAAAATGAAAAAAGTATTAAATGAAATACAAAATACATCTGAAAGTTCAATAATGAACAAGATGAAGCAGAAGACATAATCTCAAAACTTGAAGATGGGTGTTTTGAAATTGAATTATCAATGTCCCTGAGAGTGAAGAGAAAACAAGAGTTTAAGAACCTATTTAACAAAACAATAGATCAAAACTTTCCAAGTCTAGCAACAGATTTACACATCCAGATACAGAAGGCCCAGTGATCCCCAAATAGATACAATACCAAAAATTATCCACAGCATATTATAGTCCAACTACATAAAGTCAATATTAAAGAGAAAACTATATAAAACGGCAAGAAAAACATGTTGTCACCTCTAAAGGAACTCCCATCAGACTAACATTGGGGTTCTCAGCAGAACACTTTTAGGCCAGGAGAGGATGGGATAACATATTCAAAGTGCTTTTAGAAAAACAAACTTCCCACTCAAGGATATCATACACAGCAAAATTATTCTTCACGAATAAAGGGGAAATGAAGTCTTTCCCAGACAAGCAAACACTGATGGCCCTTCACTGGCCCTACAAGAAATGCTTAAGGGAGTCCTAAATCTGGAAGTGAAAGCACAACATTTTTCTCTCATGAAATCACATGAAAGTATAAAACTTACTGATGAACCAAACATACAAATGAAGAAGAGATACAACCCAAATTGTGCCACTACAGAAAACTAGCTAACCACAATAGCAAATGAAAGAAGAAAAACAAAGGAACAAAAAATATACAACACAACCAGAAAACAAGTAACAATATGATAGGAAGTAAACCTTACATATC
Organism: Chlorocebus sabaeus; assembly: GCF_047675955.1. NCBI lineage: Eukaryota > Metazoa > Chordata > Mammalia > Primates > Cercopithecidae > Chlorocebus > Chlorocebus sabaeus. The sequence continues at coordinate 101,750,121 of NC_132913.1, read as the reverse complement.
AATAATAACCTTGAATGTAAATGGATTAAATTCTCCACTTAAAAGATATGGACTTGTTGAATGATAAAGAAACACAATCCAAATATATACTGTTGACAAGAAACACCCTTTACCTACAAAGACATATACACACTCAAAGTGAAGTGTTGGAAAAAGATATTCCAAGCAAAAGGAAACCAAAAACGAGCAGGAGTAGCTATGCTTATGTCACATAAAATCAATTTTAAGTCAAAAACAGTAAAGAAAAAACAAAGAAGGCCATTATATAATGATAAAGAGATTGTTTAAGCAATAGGAAATAATTCTAAATATACATACAACCAACACTAAATCACCTGAATTCATAAATCAAGTGTTACTAGATCTAAAGAGAGAGGTACACTTCAATAAAATAATAATGGAAAACATTAATAAAGTAGATTTAAATTTCACTTTTAATAGAAAATGTAATTTAAACTTCACATTTGACCAAATAGACCTAAAAGACATTTACAGGATGTTTTATCCAAAAATTACAGAATATACATTCTTCTCATCAGCAAATGAATCATTCTTCAGGATAAACCATATGTTGGGACACAAAATAAGTCTTAACAATTTTTTTTTTATAAAATAGAAATCACATTAAGCATCTTCTCAGACTACAATAGAATAAAACTAGGAATCACTAAGAGGAACTTTGGAAACTATACAGATACATGAAGATTAAAAACATACTTCTGGATGACCCACCATTGGGTCAATGAAGAAATTAAGATGAAAATAAAAAAATTTCTTGAAATAAACAAAAATGGAAATACAAAAATATCCAAACTTGTGAGAGACAACAAAAGCAGTGCTAAAAGGGAAATTTATAACAATAAATATTTACATTTAAAAACTAGAAAGATTTATAATAAACAACCTAATGATGCACCTCAAGGAATTAGGAAAGCAAGAACAAGTCAAATCCAAAATTATCAGAAGGAAAGAAATAGTAAATATCAGATCAGAACTCAATGACACAGAGATTTAAAACAAACACAATCAACAAGACAAAACAAAATTATAGGCCACTGTTGCTGTGAAAAGAGAAAAAACCCAAATAAACCAAATCAGAAAAGGAGACATTGCAACTGACACCACCAAAATACAAAAGATCATCAGAGATTATTATGCACAACTATATGCTAAAATACTGGAAAACCTAGAAGAAATGGATGAATTCCTCACAACATACACCTACCAAGATTGAATCAGGAAAAAATTCAAAAAAAAACCTGAACATACCAATTGTGAGTAGTGAGACTGAATCAGTAATGAAAAGTCTCCCAACAAAGAAAAGTCCAGGACCAGATGAATTCACAGTCAAATTCTACCAAACATAGATAGAATAAATACTATTTCTCCTGAAAGTATTCAAAAAAATTGAAGAGGTGAGAAGTCACCCTAAATCATTCTATGAGGCTAGCATTACCCAGACACTAAACCAAACAAAGACACAACAACAAACCAAAACTATAGGTCAGTATCCCAGGCTCATGGATTGGGAAACTCAATTTTGTCAAATTTTCATACTGCTTAAAGCAACTGTAGATCCTATGCATTTCCTATCAAAGTAAGAATGTCACTTTCCACAGAATTAAAAAAAAAAGTTATAGAATTCATATCAAACCAAAAAAGAGCCAGCCAAAACAATCCTCAGCCAAAGGAACAAAGCTGAAGACTTCACACTACCCAACTTCAAAATACATTACGACGGCTATAACAACCCAAACAGCATGGCATTTGTGTAAGAGCAGACACACAGACCAATGGATCAGTGAGTCCAGAAGTAAATCCATATATTTATTGACAACTTATTTTTGATAAAGGCATTAAGAACATATGCTGGGAAAGGACATCCTCCTCAATAAATGGTTCGGGGAAAATTAGATGTACATATGTAAAATAATGAATCTGGACTGCTCCCTCTCTTCATCTGGAAAAACCAACTCAAGATCCATGAAAGACTTAAACATTAAACCTGAAACTGTAAAAATACTAGAAAAGAACATAGAAAATGCACTTCAAGACATCAATCTTAACAAACATTTCATGGCTAAGACCCCAAAAGCACAGAGAACTATAACAAAAATAGACAAATGTGACTATTAAAGTAAAAAGCTCATAGCAAGGAAACAATCTGTTGAGTGAAGAGACAACCTGTTGAATGGGAGAAAATATTTGCCAACTATTCATGCAACAAGAGACTAATATCTGAAATATACAATAAACTCAACTCAACAATTAAAAAAAAAAAAATCCTATTAAAAAGTGAGCAAAGAGCCAGGCACAGTGGCTCACGCCTGTAATCCCAGAACTTTGAGAGGCTGAAGCGGGTGGATCACGAGGTCAGGAGATTGAGACCATCCTGGTTGGCCAACACGGTGAAATCCCATCTCTAAAATTAGCTGGGCGTGGTGGCGGGCTCCTGTAGTCCCAGCTACTCAGGAGGTTGAGGAAGGAGAATGGTGTAAACCCTGGAGGCGGAGCTTGTAGTGGGCCAAGATCGCACCACTGCACTCCAGCCTGGGTGACAGAGCTAGACAACGTCTCAAAAAAAAAAAAAAAAGGGGGCAAAGGACAGTAGACATTTCTCAAAAAGAAATGATCAAGTGGTATATGACAAGATACTCAGTCTTGCTAACCAGCAGGGAAATGAAAATTAAAACCACAATGAGATATTACTTTACCCCAGTTAGAATGGCTCTTATTAAAAAGACAAAAAAATTAATAGATGCTGATGAGGATGTTAGGAAAAGGGAAGTCATACACTGTCGGTGGGAATGTAAATTAGTGTAACTACTATGGAAGACAGAATGGAGATTTCTCAAAAAATCAAAAATAATACTACCATAAGATTCAGCAATCCCACTACTGGGTATTTATCCACAGAGAAAGAAAAATGTGTATCAAAGGGATACCTACCTGCACTTGCATGTCTTTGCAGCACTATTCACAATAGCAAAGATACGGAATCAACCTAATTGTCCATTAATGTATAAGTGGGTTTTTTAAAATGCAGAATATATATACAAAGGAATACTATTTGATCACAAAAATAATAAAATTAGGGCATTTGCAGCGACATGGATAGAACTGGAAGTTGTTACATTAGGTGAGATAAGCCAGACACAGTACAACAGATACCATATGTTTTCATTCATACGTGGGAGCTAAAAAAGTTGATCTCATGGAGACAGAGAATAGAATTGTAGATGCCAGAGGCTGGGAAGGATGGGACTGGGGGGTAAACGGAGGTTGATTAGTAGGTACATGCATACAGTTAAATAGAAGAAAAAAAAACCCAATATTCAAAAGCACAGTCGGGTGATTATAGTGAGCAACAAACGTATATTTCAAAGCAGTTAGAAAAGAGGACTTGAAATGTTACTAACACATAGAAATGATAAATATTCAAGGTGATGGATACCTAAAATCACCTGACTTGGTCATTACCTATTCTACATATGTAACAAATACTAAAATACAAATACGTGAAGTATTTTGTTTCAATAAAACACTTTATGCTAAGATTAATGAAAACTAGACTTCTAAATTTCCTTACACACTGATTTTTCAAGTACATGAGTCAAATCCATTTCCAAGATGTAATTTTCTATTGATATTGATACTTTCATAGAAATCAAATCAATATGAATACATTCAATTGTAATGATTAGACAGAAAAATCAATATTTTAAGATATTGAAACTCAAAAAAATAATTCTGCTTCAAATAGATGAGCAGATGAAAAGTGTTGCAATTTCTGAAAGCCCAAACCCAATTACGGTCTGATCAAGCGGCATTGGCAAGAAAATTCCACTCTTAGAGGATTCCTTTTAAAGAGATTTAATCTCTTTGGATTCATTTAACTACAGAGCACCACTCTTTAAAATGTGAATATATCAAAAACAGTAATAAATCTGTGAACTGCCGGCTTATATTTTATTTCATGATGCCATTTCTATAATGGGATACAGAAAGAAATCACTGATAAGTTCTTATAACAGGAAAGATAAAAGAAATGAAATTTGAAGAGTAATTTCTACTTTCAAATACTTTCAGTGCTTGTACAGATAGAGTTCAGCAATCATTCAATGTCAACATTTCAGTGGATATAATCAGTAGGAAATGGTTCAGAAAGTAACCGGCCAAGCATGATTCTGGCAATGCTAAATATGCAAGGAGGAAAGGTAAGTTAAGTTTGTGTTTTTGATGGTGTAATTATAAGATGTAGGGAATCTTATACCAAAATAAATATGTAAATAAAACACCTTTTCTGAAGAACTTCATTAATCTCCAAATATATATTTTTGGTCTTAATTCATAGTTAATTCAGTAAATTTAAAATCATCAGAAAACAGTCTTTCATGGCAGTCAAAATTCAAATTAAGAAACGAGGAAGATGAGACTGATGAAAGTGATCCATCATTAGTCCATATTGGGTAGCATTAATAATTTCATAGGTCAAGTCGATCATTTTTAGTGATTCTAATGCAGCCAGGGAATATAAGAACAAGTTATCACTGTTATTTTTCATTTTATTTATATTTATTTATTTATTTTTGAGACACAGTCTCACTCTGTCGCCCAGGCTGGAGTGCGGTGGTGGGATCTTGACTTACTGGAACTTCTGCCTCCTGGGTTCAAGCACTTCTTGTGCCTCAGCCACCCAAGTAGATGGGATTATAGTTATGTACCACCACAACCAGCTAATGTTTGTGTTTTTAGTAGAGACAGGATTTTGGCAGGTTGGCCAGGCTGCTCTCCAACTCCTGGCTTCAAGTGATACGCCCGCCTCGGCTTCACAAAGTGCTGGGATTATAGGCATGAGCCACCACACCCAGACTCTGTTATTATTATTTTTTTATATACACTATTTAGTCATTTATAGTATTATTGGGGATTTACGTGGATTTTCGTGAAATAAATTAGATAAGCATTCATAGAAACCTTTTGGGATCCCTGAAGATTCTGTGTGTGTGTGTGTGGTGAGAACACTTAAGAGCTTAGCAAATTTCAAGTACACAATACAGTACTGTTAACTATAGTCACATTGTTGTACATTAGATCTCCAGAGTCTATTCATCTTGCATAACTGAAGCTTTGTATTCCCAGACCAACATCTCTCCCTTACTTCCTTCACCACACCCCAGCAAACACCATTCTACTCTCTGCTTCTTGAGTTCAACTATTTTAGATTCCATATAGAAATAAATAGTGTAGTATTTATCTTTCTGTGTCTGGTTTACTTCACTTTGCATAATGTCAAGTGATGTATAAAAATTAACTCAATGGAATAAGACCTATACATATTTCCAAAATCATAAAACTACTAGAAGAAAGGGAAAAAGCTTATTAACATTGGTCTAGACAATGACATTTTGGCTATGACACTGAAAGCACAGGCATCAAAAGCAAAACTAGGAAAGTGGGATTCAATCAAACTAAAAAGCATCTGCTTTTTAGTAGTTTATTATTATTATTTATTTATTATTATTTATTTTTTGAGATGGAGTCTTGCATTGTCTCTAGTGCTAGAGTGCAGTGGTGCGATCTCGGCTCACTGCAACCTCTGCCTCCCGGGTCAAGCGATTCTCTTGCCACAGCCTCCTGAGTAGCTGGAGTTACAGGTGCCCACCACCACACCCAGCTAATTTTTCGTATTTTTAATAGAGATGGGGTATCACCATATTGGCCAGGCTGGTCTCGAACTCCTCGTGATTCACCTGTCTCAGCCTCTCAAAGTGCTAGGATTACAGGCATGAGCCACCACGCCCGGCTAGCAGTTTTAGTAGTTAAGTAGTTTAGTAGTTTAGTAGGTTTTGGTAGTTTTTCATTTGAACGGCAAATGAAACAATCAACAGAATGAAACAGAAACTTATGGATTGGGAAAAAATGTTTGTAAGTCATATATCTGATAAGGGCTTAATATCCAAAATATATAAGAAACTGTTACAACTCAACAGTTGAAATAAAAACCTCAAATAATCTGATTAAACAATGAGCAACAGACCTGAGTAGATATTTTTCCAAGGAAGGCATACAAATGGCCAACAGGTAAGTGAAAAGGTGCTGTCATCACCAATCATCAGGGAAATGCAATTGAAAACCACAATGAGATATCTACCAACTGTTAAATTGTCTGTTTTCAGAAAGATAAAAGATGCATATTGGCAAGAATATGAGGAAAGAGAACCTTTGTACACAGTTGGTGGGAGAGTAAATTGGTATAGCCATTATGGAAAACAGTATGGAAGTTCCTCAAAAAATTAAAAATAGATCTATAATAGAGCCAACAATCTCACTTTTGGGGATATATCCAAAGAAAGGAAATCAGTATATTAAACAGACATTTGTACTCCCATGTTTATTGCAGTACTAGTCATCATAGCCAAGACATGAAATCAACCCAAGTGTCCATCAGTGGATGAATGGATAAAGAAAACAGGGTTACACACAAATACACATGCGCGCGCGCGCACACGCACAGTAGAATATTATTCAACCTTAAAAATGAGTTTATTGGATAAAAGATAATTTGGTAATGAAGTTTGACTAGACTGGAAAAACTAAAAGACTTTCTTACCCAAAGAAGGCATCAATCATTTTCAACTTAAATAATATTTAGCTGGACTTTTAGCTTTCTGCATATGCAAAGACCTCCAAATGAATATACACTTTTTGTTTTCAGTGGACAAAAGGAGCAGAGTGCTCCTCAGAGTCTCCTACCTGTGGTTTTTTGATAGGTGCTTGACCGAGAAACGTGAGACAGATGCACCACCAGCAGGGTGTATATCACAATATTTAATGCTCAGTTAAGTAGTTAGAATCAATAACCAAAAGGAGAAATATTGTAAAACTTAGTGCTAGATGCTATGTATAGACCTCAGTGTTCTGGAAAGTCAAAGAAGAAAGAAATCAAACTAAAGGAGATTAAAGGGATGAGATAAGCTGGGTTTTGGAGAACTGATACAATTTATCAAGACAAAGAGGAAAAAGAAGAGCAATATGACATGACATGAAATAATCAGCCCTTGTTAGTGACCTAGAAGATAATCTTTGTGTTTTTTCTCATAAAGCAGTCTCTTTCAGAGGATATTCACTGCAGGGTATTCCCTTACACCCCAAAATAAGGATATGACCTAGTCATGAAATCTCTACTTAAGAATGTACAGTGCTTATTTTTAAATGTTATCTGGAAGTCTCCTAACTGAAAAGCTTTCAGATTAATAGGATAAGTTTTGATTATTAATTAGCATTTTCATGACATCTTCATGAATGCTTGTGTTTTATTTAATAAATTACTGATTTTGTTGCCCCCTTTATTCATTGGTAATTTAAAGAAGTTTATAATGTTAATTTCTTGTGTTTTTCTAAAGGTTAAATTCAAAGTGCTATTGTACAAATAAGCAGAGCTGGAACTATCACAGATGAGAAAGGAATTGGCTGAATATCTTATCCTTAATGCCACAGTGTTATATGTGTATTTATTAAAGCAATTTGCTCATTAAACAGAAACTATTAGAGCAGCAGAAATTCTGCCAATATCAGCAGAAAGCATTAGTTTGGAATACAATCCTTCCTCTAAATTTTGGCTAAAGTGGCAAGCTTTTTATTTGCTATTTTTTGTAAAGCCAATTCTACACTTTAAAAAAGTGGTTTAGAGTATTATCTCCAGGGTGTTTCTTGCTCCACAACTTAATGTATCTTTCTGTTTCCACATCTGTAAATTAGGGGTAAAAATAGCATCAAACTTATAGGCTTTGTGGCAATTAAAGGAGTTAACATATATGTATTTAGAAATACCTAAAATATTTAAAGGAGTGCGAATATGTGAATTGTTATACAGTGCTAATATGGGGCCGGCATATATTTAACACCCTATAAGTATTTGCTATTATTTTTGCGCTGGTTGTTGCTGCTGTCATGACTAAAGCATAAATTCACAAGAAGAGACCAAGTCTTTACACTTTTAGAAGACTGGTTCACACATGTTACTATAATAATAATTCAACAAAATAACTGATGCAGGCAAGATAAACAAATTACCCAGGCAGTAAACCTGTGTACAATCAATTTACTGACAGAAGACTGGTAGGCCCTGCAAATATTAATAATTATTAATAATTATCACAGTTGTATACTTTTATGTGTTTGCTAGGCTGCATCTTTTCTTACATATATAATATTTTAGAGAATTGGTTGCTGTCATCTATACATCTCACGCTGAGTCAGCATTGGAGTTAGGTGGAGGTTCCTGTCAATGTTTCATCTGAACCTGCTGTGATCCTTTTTGTCTTTTCACAGCAAATCTGTCAGTCCAAGGTAAAGGCTTCTTCCACCTATTTAGAAAATCCATTATGCTATCATACATAATATGTCAAGTTGAAGAAACCTACATAGTGTCTCACAGTTTTGGACTGGATATTATGAGACTTGAAATCTGGTTCCAGCACTTGTTGCCAATTACTCTTCATATCCTAAGTTAGCCATTTAAATTGAGCTCAATTTGTGTATTGAGGAGATACATTACAAGGTTTCTGAGGTCTTTTCTGCTCTAAAATTTTCATTCTAAGATGGTAGAAAAAATTAATTAAAAATTTTAACAATGGTATTTCTTTAAATTCTTAGTCAAAATCAAGAAGAATATATCTGCAAAATTGTGTCCTGTTAGAATAGTAGTCAGAATCACTAGGAAATCATGCAATTCCCGGATAAAGCTTCCTCTGTATTTAGAAGAAATAATCAGTCTATCAATTGACTAAACACAAATGTTTTATGCAATAAATTAATATTAATCTTAGGAAATAATGAATTGACAGATTTGAACCAGGAACAAAATCCACTAGTGTTTATCAGTGTTATACAATATTTCTCCTCATTAGATTTATCGTGACCATAGTAAGGTACCATTTTCTTTTTATTTCTGATAACACTTTTTTCAGCAATTTTATTATAATTGATTCAATCTACATCATTTATAATTTATATTTAATTTATGCTATTTTGAATTTCTAAATGTTTTAAGACATGCTTTATTCATATTTTAACAGTGTTAAAGTATAATTGATCTGCGATAAAATATACACATATAAAGTGTACAATTCAATGTTTTAACACATGTATACACTTCTGAAGCCTTTATCACAATCAAGATAGTAAATATATCCATCACCTCTGCAAGTTTCTTTGTTCTCATTTATAATGAGAGATTGGAACCCACTGCAATCCTCTCTACAGGAAGCCTCTCTACAGGAACTGTGCTTTCACTTATATAGATTACTTTGTATTTTTTTGAGTTCTATATAAATGGGATCACACCATATATACTGTTTTTCGACTAGCTTTTGAAACTCAGTATAATTATTTCTAGATTCATCCACACTGTGTTTATCAGTAGTTTGTTACATTTTATTGTATGGACATACCACAATTTGGATGATGGTCATTTGAGTTATTTCTAGTTTTTGACTATTGAATATAAAGATTCTATGAATATTTGGGTACAAGTCTTTGTATTGACATCTGTTTTTGTTTCTCTTAGGAGTATAATGGCTGAGTCATATGATAGGTATATATTAAACTTTCTAAAAAACTGTCAAACTGTTTTCCAAACAGATAGGAATCATGTCATTTTACATTTCCACCAGGAGTGTATGAGAGTTCCCATTCTTCCCTGTCATCAACTTCATCAGAAATCAGTTGCTCCCTCTTTTCCCTACCTAGCGATGCTGGGCCTAGAAGTCTCTGCCAAGCTGTGGACATGGGCATTAGATCTGCAGGATGTGATTTGTTAAAGTTGTTAAGAATAAGGCCTACTTTAAGAGACACCAAGTGAAATTTAGAAGACAACGGGAGGGTAAAACTGATTACTATGCTCAGAAACGCTTGTTGATACAGGATAAAAATAAATAGAAAACACCCAAATACAGGATGATAGTGTAACACACAGATATCACTTGTCAGATTGCTTATGCCTGTATAGAAGGGGATATGATAGTCGACATAGCATATGCACATGAACTGTCAAAATATGGTGTGAAGGTTGGCCTGACAAATTACGCTGCAGCGTATTATACTGGCCTGCTGCTGGACCACAGGCTTCTCAATAGGTTTGGTATGGACAAGATCTATGAAGGCCAAGTGGTGGTGACTGGAGATAAAGGCCTTGCCAGAACTACTACTGGCAGTAAAGTTCTTGGGGCCCTGAGGGAGCTGTGAATGGAGGTTTGTCTATCCCTTACAGTACCAAACGATTCCCTGATGATGATTCTGAAAGCAAGGAATTTAATGCAGAAGTACACCGGAAGCACATTATAGGCCAGAATGTTGCAGATTACATGCGCTACTAAGTGGAGGAAGATGAAGATGCTTACAAGAAACAATCCTCTCAATATATAAAGAACAGCATAACTCCAGACACGGAGGAGATGTATAAGAAAGCTCATGCTGCTATATGAGAGAATCCAGTCTATGAGAAGACACCCAATAAATAAGTTAAAAAGAGGTAGAACCATCCCAAAATGTCCCTTGCTGGAAGAAAGATCAGGTAGCTCCAAAGAAGGCAAGCTTCCTCACAGCTCAGGAGCGGGCTGCTTAGAGTTAAACCAAACAGTTTTCTATGAAGATTTTTCAGAAATACGATAAACTTAAAAAAAACCCAACAACAGTTGCCCATATGTGGATCTATTTCTGGAATCTCTACTCTGTTTCTTTGATCAAGTTATTTCTTTATGCCAGTCCAATACACTCTTGATTATTGTAGCATCGTAATAAACCTTGAGAGCAGATAGTGTTACTACTCCAACTTTGTTCTTTTTCAAAGTTGTTTTAGTGATTCTATATTTTTTTATTTCCATATGAGTTTAAAATCAGCTTGAAAATTTCTTCAATTAAGACCTGCTAGGATTTGAACTGGCATTGTATTTAATCTATAGATAAGTTTGGGAAGAACTGACATCTTAATCATTTTGAGTCTTCTGTTGATGAACAAGTATAGCTCTCTATTTATTTATGTCTTCTTTATTTTTTTGCTTGTTTTTTAGTTTGCATGGTGAATTACACTGTCTGATTTCAAATATTAAAACAGCATTGCATTACTGACATCATCTCTATTCGACCATGATTTCTGTCCTGGTATTTATACTTTCCTTTCTGCTACGCTGAGTTAATTTTCATGTCTTCTGGTGTCTCAAAGTGATCGTTGGTGTCATTAATTTGAGACATCTTGTCTTTAGTAATGTTAGCATATAGTGCTGTAAATTCCTAAGAACTGCTTTAGCGTAATTCCTTAGTTTTTGATATGTTTGTATTTTCATTGTCATTCAGTTCAAAATACTTTTTTATTTCTCTTTTTATTTCTTCTTTGATTCATGGGTTTTTTGATTTTCAAATATTTGGGGACTGATTGAATTTTAAGTCTATCCTGTTTTGGTTAGAGAAATACATTGCGTGAGTTGAATCTTTTAAAATTCACGAAGACTTATTTTATGGCTTAGTATATATCTTGGTCAATGTTTCATGTATACTTGAAATGAATATGTGTTGTGCTACTGATGGATGGAATGTACTACAAATGTCAATCAGTTTCCTCACATGCATGTCCTGATCAGTACTCTGATGAATACTTGAGGAGTATCTTATGCAAATATTTGGGGTTCTTTGTGTATCTCTCACCTCTCTAGATCTCTATTCTGTGAATTCCAAAAGCCTTGCTATCCCTGTGCTCTCATTTTCATTTCCTTACCTTACAGAGTTCACCAATTTCCATCTGGGATCTCCTTTCTTGAGTTATGGCTTAGAAATTCTCTCAAACCAGGAAGGTGATGCAAATGTGGGGCTCTGTTTTTCATCTTTCTGGGTTCCTTATACTTCATTGCCTAGTGTTTTGCAATTTAAAAAAATGCTTGTTTCTCAGGAGGTTGATGAGGGCAGATCACGAGGTCAAGAGATCGAGACCATCCTTGTCAACATGGTGAAACCTAGTCTTTACTAAAACCAGAAAACTTAGCTGGGTATTATGGTGCATGCCTGTAGTCCCAGCTACTCCGGAGGCTGAGGCAGGAGAATCGTTTGAACCCAGGAGGCAGAGGTTGCAGTCAGCCGAGATTGCGCCACTGCACTCCAACCTGGGGACACAGCAAGACTCCGTCTCAAAAAAAAAATAACAAATAAAAAAAAAAAAGCTTGTTTCAGACATTCTGTTTGTTTTTGTCGTTGCTTGTCATTGTTTCAGGCAGGAGGGTACATCCAATTACTGTTCCTCTAACTTAGATAGAAGCAGAAGTCAAGTACAGGTTCAAAATAAAAAATCTGCTGTGGTGTTTAAAAGATGACACAGGAAAAGTGGTGTTTGAATCACTTGCTTGCAGTAATGTCTGTAATCACAGTTCCACATTTAGGTTAAAATGTAGTTTTTTATTATTCTGAGAATCTTGTTTTCTGAAGGTTCAAATGTAGGTATAAAAACAATTCTTTTAGGTTGAAACATAAACATTAAGAAAATAAATTATTACATTTGAAGTGGGATTTGTGTGCATTCACTGTAGCATAATCCAAAATCAAATATGAGCTTTAAAGGCAATAATTGAAAGCTGAAGGCTCTCAACTTTGCCCCTAATATTTCCTCATTTTATTTACCAGAAAGTAAGTTTTTTCTCAAAGATAGTGCTTCTTGGAAAATATGAAGATCCGTAAGGCATTTATGTAGGCTCTTTACAGAAGGACTATATCAGTCCCACAGAAGCTCAAATATACCATTGTATGATACAGTTCCTCTACCTAGACAAAATAAGGTCAATAATCTTTCATATCTTGAAAAAGGATGGGGTCTGGTTCCAAGATGACCAAATAGGAACAGCTCCTGTCTGCAGCTCCCAGAGTGATCGACACAGAAGACAGGTGATTTCTGCATTTCCAAATTAGGTACCTGGTTCATCTCATTGGGACTGATTGGACAGTGGGTGCAGCCCACAAAGGGCAAGCCAAAGCAGGGTGGGGCATTGCCTCACCCGGAGAGTACAACATCAACAAAAAGGTCATCTACACCAAAACCCCATCTGTAGGTTACTAACATCATAGACTAAAGGTAGATAAAACCACAAAGATGGGGAGAAACCAGAGCAGACGAGCTGAAAATTCTAAAAATCAGAGCACCTCTTCTCCTCCAAAGGATCGTAACTCCTCACCAGCAATGGAACAAAGCTAGACAAAGAATGACTTTGAAGATCAAGTAGAAGAAAGGATATCAGTGATTGAAGATAAAATTAATGAAATAAAGTGAGAAGAGAAGTTTAGAGAAAAAAAGTAAAAAGAAATGAACAAAGCCTCCAAGAAATCTGGGACTATGTGAAAAGACCAAATCTACGTTTGATTAGTGTACCTGAAAGTGACGGGGAGAATGGAACCAAGTTGGAAAACACTCTGCAGGATATTATCCAGGAGAACTTCCCCAACCTAGCAAGGCAGGCCAACAATCAAATTCAGGAAACACAGAGAACACCACAAAGATGCTCCTGGAGAAGAGCAACCCCAAGACACATAACTGTCAGATTAGCCAAGGTTGAAATGAAGGAAAAAATGTTAAGGGCAGCCAGAGAGAAAGGTCGGGTTACCCTCAAAGGGAAGCCCATCAGACTAACAGCCGATCTCTCGGCAGAAACTCTACAAGCCAGAAGAGAGTGGGGGACAATATTCAACATTCTTAAAAGAATTTTCAACCCAGAATTTCACATCCAGCCAACTAAGCTTCATAAGTAAAGAAGAAATAAACCCTTTACAGAGAAGCAAATGCTGAGAGATTTTGTCACCACCAGGCCTGCCTTACAAGAGCTCCTGGAGGAAGCAATAAACATGGAAAGGAACAACAGGAACTAGCCACTGGAAAAATATGTAAAGACCATCGATGCTAGGAAGAAACTGCATCAACTAATGGGCAAAAGAACCAGCTAACATCATAATGACAGGATCAAATTCACACATAACAATATTAACCTTAAATGTAAATGGGCTAAATGCCCCAATTAAAAGACACAGATTGGCAAATTGGATAGAGTCAAGACCCATCAGGGTGCTGTATTCAGGAGACCTATCTTACATGCAGAGACACACATAGGCTCAACATAAAGGGATGGAGGAATATCTACCAAGCAAATGGAAAGGGGAAAAAAAAAAAAAAAGCAGGGGCTGCAATCCTACTCTCTGATAAAACAGACTTTAAACCAACAAAGATCAAATGAGAAAAAGAAGGCCATTACATAATGGTAAAGGAATTAATTCAACAAGAAGAGCTAACTATTCTAAACATATATGCACCCAATACAGGAGCACCCAGATTCATAAAGCAAGTCCTTAGAGACCGACAAAGAGACTTAGCCTCCCACACAATAATAATGGGAGATTTTAACACTCCGCTGTCAATATTAGACAGATCAACAAGACAGAAGGTTAACAAGGATATCCAGGACATAAACTCAGCTCTGCACCAAGTGGACCCAATAGACGTCTACAGAACTCCCTACCCCAAATCAATAGAATATACATTCTTCTCAGCACCACATCACACTTATTCCAAAACTGACCACATAGTTGGAAGTAAAGCACTCCTCAGCAAATGTAAAAGAACAGAAATTACAACAAACTGACTCTCAGACCACAGTGCAATCAAATTAGGACTCAGGATTAAGAAACTCACTCAAAACCGCCTAACTACATGGAAACTGAACAACCTGCTCTTGAATGACTACTGGGTAAATAATGAAATGAAGGCAGAAATAAAGATGCTCTTTGAAAGCAATGAGAACAAAGACAAAATGTACCAGAATCTTTGAGACACATTTACAGCAGTGAGTAGAGGGAAATTTGTAGCACTAAATGCCCACAGGAGAAAGCAGGATGGATCTAAAATTGATATCCTAATATTGCAAGAGAACTAGAGAAGCAAGAGCAAACACATTCAAAAGCTAGCAGAAGGCAAGAAATAAGTAAGATCAGAGCAGATCTGAAGGAGATAGAGACACAAAAAACCCTCCAAAAAATTAAAGAATCCAGGAGCTGTTTTTTTTAAGAGATCAACAAAATTGATAGACTGCTAGCAAGACTAATAAAGAAGAAAAGAGAGAAGAATCAAATAGACACAATAAAAAATGATAAAGGGGATATCACCACCGATCCCACAGAAACACAAACTATCATCAGAGAATAAACATCTCTACACAAACAAACCAGAAAACCTAGAAGAAATGGATAAATTCCTGGACACATACACCCTCCCAAGACTAAACCAGGAAGAAGTTGAATCTCTGAATAGACCAATCACAGGCTCTGACATTGAGGAAATAATTAAAAGCCTAGCAACCAAAAAAAGTCTAGGACCAGAAGGATTCACAGCTGAATTCTATTAGAGGTACAAAGAAGAGCTGGTACCATTCCTTCTGAAACTATTCCAAAACAGAAAAAGAGGGAATCCTCCCAACTCATTTTATGAGGCCAGCATCATCCTGATACCAAAGCCTGGCAGAGATCAAACAAAAAAAGGTAATTTTAGACCAATATCCCTGATGAACATTGATGCAGAAATCCTCAATAAAATACTGGCAAACTGAATCCAGCAGCACAACAAAAACTTATCCACCACAATCAAGTCAGCTTCATCCCTGGGATGCAAGGCTGGTTCAACATATGCAAATCAATGAATGTAATGCATCACATAAACAGAACCAAAGACAAAACCCACATGATTATCTCAGTAGATGCAGAAAAGGCTTTTGACAAAATTCGACAGCCCTTCATGCTAAAAACTCTCAATAAACTAGGTGTTTATGGAACGTATCTCAAAATAGTAAGAGCTATTTATGACAGACCCACAGCCAATATCATACTGAATAGGCAAAAACTGGAAGCATTCCCTTTGAAAACTGGCACAAGACAGGGAAGCCCTCTCTCACTACTCCTATTCAATACAGTGTTGGAAGTTCTGGCCAGGGCAATCAGGCAGGAGAAAGAAAGAGAGGGTATTTAATTAGGAAAAGAGGAAGTCAAATTGTCCCTGTTTGCAGATGAAATGATTGTATATTTAGAAAGCCCATTGTCTCCGCCCAAAATCTCCTTAAGCTGATAAGCAACTTCAGCAAAGTCTCAGGATACAAAATCAATGTGCAAAAATCACAAGCATTCCTATACACCAATAACAGACAGAGAGCAAAATCATGAGTGAACTCCCATTCACAATTGCTACAAAGAGAATAAAATACATAGGAATACAACTTACAAGGTATGTGAAGGACCTCTTCAAGGAGAACTACAAACCACTATACAATGAAATAAAGGGGGACACAAACAAACTGAAGAACATTCTATGTTTATGGATAGGAAGAATCAATATCATGAAAATGGCCATACTGCCCAAGGTAACTTATAGATTCAGTGCAATCCCCACCAAGCTACCAATGACTTCCTTCACAGAACTGGAAAAAAATACTTTAAATTTCATATGGAACCAAAAAAGGGTCTGCATTGCCAAAACAATTCCAAGCAAAAAGAACAAAGCTGGAAGCATCACGCTATCTGACTTCACACTATACTACAAGGGTACAGTAACCAAAACAGCATGGTACTGGTACCAAAACAGAGATATAGATCAATAGAACAGAACAGAGGTCCCAGAAATAACACCACACATCTACAACACTCTGATCTTTGACAAACCTGATAGAAACAAGAAATGGGGAAAGGGTTCCCTATTTAATAAATGGTACCGGGAAAACTGGTTAGCCATATGCAGAAAGCTGAAACTGGATCCCTTCCTTATGCCTTATACAAAAATTAATTCAAGATGGATTAAAGACTAAATGTTAGACCTAAAACCATAAAATCCCTAGAAGAATCTATAAATTACCTTGGGCAGTATGGCCATTTTCACAATATTGATTCTTCCTATCCATGAGCATGGTATGTTCTTCCATTGGTTTGTGTCCTCTTTTATTTCACTGAGCAGTGGTTTGTAGTTCTCCTTGAAGAGGTCCTTCACATCCCTTGGAATTTGGATTCCTAAGTATTTTATTCTCTTTGAAGCTATTGTGAATGGGAGTTCATTCATGATTTGGCTATCTGTTTGTCTGTTTCTGGTATATAAGAATGACTTTCTTCACAGAATTGGAAAAAACTGCTTTAAAGTTCATATGGAACCAAAAAACACCCCGCATTGCCAAGACAATCCTAAGCCAAAGAACAAAGCTGGAGGCATCATGCTACCTGACTTCAAACTATACTACAAGGCTACAGTAACCAAAACAGCATGGTACTGGTACCAAAACAGAGATATAGACCAATGGAAAAGAACAGAACCCTCAGAAATAATACCACACATCTATAGCCATCTGATCTTTGACAAACCTGAGAAAAACAAGAAATGGGGAAAGGTTTCCCTATTTAATAAATGGTGCTGGGAAAATTGGCTAGCCATAAGTAGAAAGCTGAAACTGGATCCTTTCCTTACTCCTTACATGAAAATTAATTCAAGATGGATGAGAGACTTAAATGTTAGACCTAAAACAATAGAGACTCTAGAAGAAAACCTAGGTAATACCATTCAGGACATAGGCATGGGCAAGGACTTCATGTCTAAAACACCAAAAGTAATGGCAACAACAGCCAAAATTGACAAATGGGTTCTAATTAAATTAAAGAGCTTCTGCACAGCAAAAAAAACTACCATCAGAGTGAATAGGCAACCTACAGAAAGAAAGAAAATTTTTGCAATCTACTCATCTGACAAAGGACTAATATCCAGAACCTATAAAGAACTCAATCAAATTTACAAGAAAAAAACAACCCCATCAAAAAGTGGGCAAAGGATATGAACAGACATTTCTCAAAAGAAGACATTCATACAGCCAATAGACACATGAAAAAATGCTCATCATCACTGGCCATCAGAGAAATGCAAATCAAAACCACAATGAGATACCATCTCACACCAGATAGAATGGCAATCATTAAAAAATCAGGAAACAACAGGTGCTGGAGAGGATGTGGAGAAATAGGAACACTTTTACAGTGTTGGTAGGACTGTAAACTAGTTCAACCATTGTGGAAAACAGTGTGGCGATTCCTCAAGGATCTAGAACTAGAAACACCATTTGACCCAGCCATCCCATTACTGGGTATATACCCAAAGGATTATAAGTCATGCTGCTATAAAGACACGTGCACACGTATGTTTATTGCAGCACTATTCACAATAGCAAAGACTTGGAATCAACCCAAATGTCCATCAGTGACAGACTGGATTAAGAAAATGTGGCACATAGACACCATGGAATACTATGCAGCCATGAAAAAGGATGAGTTCATGTCCTTTGTAGGGACATGGATGTAGCTGGAAACCATCATTCTCAGCAAATTGTCGCAAGAACAGAAAACCAAACACCGCATGTTCTCACTCATAAGTAGGAACTGAAGAATGAGATCACTTGGACTCGGGAAGGGGAATATCACACACCGGGGCCTATTGTCAGGAGGGGGTAGGGGGAGGGATAGCATTAGGAGATATACCTAATGTAAATGACGAGTTAATGGGTGCAGCACACCAACATGGTACATGTAGTATACATATGTAACAAACCTGCATATTGTGCACATGTACCCTACAACTTAAAGTATAATAATAATAATAATAATAATAAACCCTAGAAGAAAACCTAGGGAATACCATTTAGGACATAGGCATGGGCAAAGACTTCATGACTAAAACACCAAAAGCAATGGCAATAAAAGGCAAAATAGACAAATGGGATCTAATTAAACTAACGAACTTCTGTACAGCAAAAGAAACTACCATCAGAGTGAACAGGCAACCTACAGAATAGGAGAAAATTTTTGCAATCTACTCATCTGACAAACGGCTAATATCCAGAATCAAAGAACTTAAACAAATGTACAAGAAAAAAATATACATCCCATCATAAAGCGGGCAATGAATATGAAGAGACACTTCTCAAAAGAAGACATTTTTGCAGCCAACAGAAACATGAAAAAACGCTCATCATCACTGGTCATCAGAGAAATGCGAATCAAAACCACAATGAGATACCATCTCACAGCAGTTAGAATGGTAATCATTAAAAAGCCAGGAAACAACAGATGCTGGAGAAGATGTGGAGAAATAGGAATGCTTTTACACTGTTGGTGGGAGTGTAAACTGGTTCAACCATTGTGGAAGACAGTGTGGCGATTCCTCAAAGATCTAGAACTAGAAATACCATTTGACCCAGCCATCCCATTACTGGGTATATATCCAAAGGATTATAAATCATGCTACTATAAAGACACATGCACACGCATGTTTATTGCGGCACTATTCACAATAGCAAAGACTTGGAACCAACCCAAATGTCCATCAATGACAGACTTGGTTAAGAAAATGTGGCACATATACACCATGGAATACTATGCAGTCATAAAAAAGGATGAGTTTATGTCTTTTGTGTGGACATGGATGAAGCTGGAAACCATCATTCTCAGCAAACTATCACAAGGACAGAAAACCAAACACCACATGTTCTCACTCATAGGTGGGAAATGAACAATGAGAACACTTGAACACAGGGGAACATCACACAGTGGGGCCTGTTGTGGGTTGGGGGGTAAGGGAAGAGATAGCATTAGGAGAAATACCTAATGTAAATGAGTTCATGGGTGCAGCAAACCAACAAGGCATGTGTATACCCATGTAACAAACCTGCACGTTGTGTACGTGTACCTTAGAAATTAAAGAATAAAAAAAAATTTCCACCATACAGATATAAGAGACATAAATAACTTTCAGAACATAGATGATAGCAAAATATAACAAAATAATTAGGAAATGATAAAAAAAATCTTTCATAACTTATACTATGTTAAAAAGGAAAATTGGTAAATATAATTGTAAAAGCCATACAAGTAGAAATGGCACAGATGTGACAATTTGAAAGGAAACCAATAAGTACTTATAATTTTAATGAAGTGTTGTCAATATTATAGTACTGTGCATTAAGATCACAAATTTCCTTATAAGAAATTATTCTGATTTTCCTCTGAATGAAATAGATATTATGAGAATCACATATATAGTTAAAACTCTTCAAAGCTTAACTTCTAGATCTGTTAAGCTCAATGACATTCATATAAAAACAGACTCCTGCTATCCTTCGTTTTTTCTTTTTTTTGGAGGGGGTTTCACACAGTTTCTTTTTTTATTTATTTATGTTTTTCTGAGACATAGTTTCACTCTTGTCACTCAGGCTGGAGTGCAATGGCACAATCTTGGCTCATTGCGACCTCCGCCTCCCGGGTTCAAGTGATTCTCCTCCCTCAGCTTTCTGAGTAGCTGGGATTACAGGCATCCGCCACCACACCCAGCCAATTTTTGTATTTTCAGTAAAGACGGGTTTTGCCATGTTGGCCAGGCTGGTCTCAAACACCTGACCTCAGGTGATCCACCAGCCTTGGCCTCCCAAAGTGCTGGAGTTACAGGCAGGAGCCACCACACATGGCCAGTTTCTCTTAATAAGGTTTCAATATATTATTTGAAGTCATCATTTTCTTTCAACTTAGTAGGAGATTAGAAATAACAACTTTCCAACAAACTTCTAAATTTATGAACTTCTGCATAAGGTAATTATTAAAATGGATATAGATATGAAAAATACTTGGTATCATAAGGCACTTATTTACGTTCAGTACCTCTGATGGGGAAAATTTTAAAAATATGGTTATTTCTTGTTTGAATATAAACAAAGCTAAAAAATTCTTTTTTTATCCCCATTACTACTTTGGAAAACTTCCTAATTTCCTATGTCTCAGTCTTAATTGTTGAAATAGTAGTGCAGTTTGGCTGGCTTACAACATGGATACTTACTAGTCATTGGTTTTAAAGAAAAGAAAAATGCAAAAAAGTATCAGAATTATACTTCACCCTTCAAATTAATTTACCGCTTAAATTAAGATCGCAACAGTCATAGCTTTTCAGTAAATATTTGTTTTTTCATTCAGAAATCATTTCCTAGACTTTTACTTTCTATTGGGCACTGTTTTCTGCACAGTGGGTATATTCAGGAAAAAGGTAGAAAAAGGTTACTGTACTCATGGAACTTATACTTTGTTTTAGAAGACAGCTACTGAATATGATCATTATTGTGATGCATCCTGTGAAAGAAATAAAAAGTGTGATGTGACAGCAAGTACCTCTGATGGGGAGCTACTTTATAGATAAGATGGTCAGGAAACACCCCTTTACAAGATACTTAAATATCTAGGATATTTAAATCCAAGAACTGTAGGGCTATGGAGTCAACCATGGGACTAATCAAGGATATGCATTTCAGGCATATGGGAAAGCAAGTGAAAACTCCTAAAATGGCAAAGTTGAGATATTCTAGGAGTAGAAAGATAGCTAATACATTGACTCATGAGAATATGAAAGCCATAGGTTGACTGAAGATAAAGTTGGACATGTAGTCAGGAGCTGTATCATAGAGGCTCATGAGTTCCATTTTGAGGAGTTTAGTTTGATAAGCATAGTATCTTGTAAGCAGAAAGTGACAGACCACTCAGATTGGCATCCCGAAGAAAAACTTGGATCCCAAGATGCTTTCTCTATTTTATCAACCAACAGGTTTAAATTACACTTTCTTCTATGAAAGTAAAAAATACCCACAATGGACTTCATTTTTATTTTTTAAATATGTTTGGATTATGGTCCAAAAGAAAGCTTGAACTGTAAAATACTTGAACAAAGACTATGCAAATGGAATTAACAGTATGGTTAAGATGCAGCCAACGATCAATAATGTTACCATTTCATGTCTAATCTGCTAACTGAATATTTATGTAGATAAGTAGACTGCACTGGAAAATTATTCAAGTCAATACATTTTTAAGTGCATGATCTTGTACCTGGTGTTCTAAGGGATACAAAGATGAGTGTGATGAAATTCCAGTTTTAAAGGAATTAAGACTCCAATGGGAGGAGACAAGCTATGAAACTAAACATATTGATAATAATGGACCTAAAAGTCAAAAGATGTTTTCTTTCCTTTAATCCAAGTTCTGTCTCTGGCACTAATTCACTGTAAGATCTCGATCAGGAAATAACATTTGCCTTTAAGCAAACATTTCAGGATAAGTTCAATTTTAAAGATAAATAGAGGATACAAGGTGACCCTCATAATTCAGAGGTCATTGTTGGACTTCTGGTTTCAGCTTAAGTGCTCAAGATAGATGCTTCTCACAGACCTTCTCTGTTTTGCAATTATTTTTTCCTGAATTAAAATCTTCTTTAGAAGTACCTGGCAAAGATCTCCTTTAACAGCTACATGACATATGTTTTGCCACCCCCTCCTTCCAATAAGTAGATTGGAGTTATAAAATACATGCAATATAATTCTTATGGCATTACAATTTGTAGTTTGGCACAGAGTAGATTGAAATAGTTTTGAAAAATTGAATGTAAACTAAATTTATTGCATTTAGTAAAAATCTCATGCTTCAGGAAAGATAGACATTTAACTAATCAAAAAATAATAATGTGATTTATGTAAGCAAAACACACACACATGCACACACACATACATTAGTGTGCACACACAATTCTATGCTCACCAATTCCAGCCACAAGTATGCAAAGAATAGGCATATGTCCAAAGATCAAAGGAAATCATTTAAAATGGAATTCAATTTCTATATTTGGCAGGTCAGATTAGGCGAGATGTTTTATTTTCTTCTCTAACTTATGAAAAAGTCCCATTGATTTTATCATAAGATTTCATAATAAAAAATTTAAAAATGTCATTTATCTTCAGAAAGACAACATTAGGCAATTCCCTTGATTATGACACGCTAATTTTGGATTTTCATGTTTAAACTGAAACAAAGATATTTTGCTATCTATATATTACATGGATACCTTGAGAACATAAATGTCCACCATTATAATTTAAATTTAAAGTGGGCTTTCAAAACCTTGCAAATTTTTCCCAGAAGATATTGAAAAGATAAATAGCTGATTATTGTGTTTATAACATAATTCTATTTCTTTCTATACATAAAAAGTCTGGCATATTGTTATTAAATGCGATTTTTAGAGATTGGTAGAATTTAGTAACATCTGCATACAGCAATCTCTGACTTTCAAAAAATTACTGCTGAATAGCATAGGGAAAAGCATTTTATACAGCTTTTACATGCATGGCATGTATTAATGCAGAAATCCAGAAACTAATGATATATCTAATGGCACATAAATACACAAAGAAGAATACACACATACACACACACACCCCCTTCAGATGTTTGATGCTTCTTGTTGTATTCATTAAGCCAAGCCATAATTTCTCTATTGTTTACTTTTCTTACATTCATTAAGCCAAGTCATAATTTCTCTATTGTTTACTTTTATCATAAATTCAAATGCCTTCTGTTAGTTTGTTTATTTTCAGTCATGTTGGTTCGTCTTTCAGCCTCTGGAAGATAAAATATTGAGTTTTTTGATGACATGGTTAGTCCTATATAATTTTCCACTAAAATGTCATTAGATATTTCACTTAAGACAATGTCCTCTAGTTTCATTCATGTTGCCAAAAATGACAAATTTCCTTTTTTAAGGCTGAATAGTATTCCATTGTGTAAATATATCACATTTTAAAAATCCATTCATCCATTGATGGACACTTACATTGTTTCCATATCTTGACTATTGTGAAGAGTACTGCAGTCAACATGGGAGTGCAGACAACTCTTCAACACACTGACTTCAATTCCTTTGGATATATATGCAGTGGTGAGATTGCTGGATCTCACAATAATTCCATTTTTAATTTTCTGAGGGAACTTCATACTGTTTTCCAAAATGTCTGTATTAATTTGCAATACCACCTACAGCATATGAGGGTTCCCTTTTCTCCACGTGCTTGCCAACACTTGTTATCTTTTGATAATAGTCACCCTAACAGCTGTGAGGCAATCTCTCATTGTGGTTTTAATTTACATTTCTCTTATAATTAGAGATGTTGAGTATTTTCTCATGTATTTGTTGGCAATTTGTATCTCTTCTTTCAAGAAATATCCATTTGAGTCCTTCACTCACTTTTTAATAGGGTTATTTGTTTTCTTCTTCTTCTTTTTTTTTTTTTCCAGATGTCACTGTTTTTTTTGTTTTGTTTTGTTTTGTTTTTTTAATTATACTTTAAGTTCTAGGGTACATGTGCATAATGTGAAGGTTTGTTACATATGTATACTTGTGTCATGTTGGTGTGCTGCACCCATCAACTTGTCAGCACCCATCCACTTGTCCTTTACATCAGGTATAACTCCCAATGCAATCCCTCCCTAATCCCCCCTCCCCATAATAGGCCCTGGTGTGTGATATTCCCCTTCCCGAGCCCAAGTGATCTCATTGTTCAGTTCCCACCTATGAGTGAGAACATGCGGTGTTTGGTTTTCTGTTCTTGCGATAGCTTGCTGAGAATGATGGTTTCCAGCTGCATCCATGTCCCTACAAAGGACACAAACTCATCCTTTTTATGGCTGCATAGTATTCCATGGTGTCTGTGTGCCACATTTTCTTAATCCAGTCTGTCACTGATGGACATTGGGGTTTTCTTCTTAAGTAGTTTGATTTCCTTGTTTACTTTTGGCTATTTACGCTCTTATTTGATATATGAATTGCAAACATTTTCTCCTGATCTATGGGTTTTCTCTTCACTTTGTTGTTTACTGTGCAGAAACTTTCAGTCTGATATAAGCCCATGTAGTTCCTTCCATACACATTTTAGGGATTTTTTTCTATTTCTGTGAATAATAACATTGGAATTTTGATAGATATTGCATTGAATCTATACAATGCTTTCAGTAGTATGGACATTTTCTCTATTAAGTCTTTCAATCCATGAAAGAATTTATTTGTGGGATATCTTTCTATTTATTTGTGATATCTTTATTTTCTCTTGGTGCTTTTGCTTTTGAGGTTATATCCAACAAATCATTGCCCAGACCAATCAATGTTATGGAGCTTTTCCCATTATGTTCTCTTTTAATAGCTTTATAGTTTCAGGTCTTACATTTAAGGTTTTAATCTACTTTGAGTTGATTCTTATACAAGGTTTGAAATAAAAGCCTATTTTTATTCTTCTGTATATGAATATCAAGTATTCCTAATATTATTTTTTGAAGGGACTGTTCTTTCCCCATTGTATGATCTTGGCACCTTTGTCAAAAATCAATTCACCATAAATGTATGGGTTTATTCCAGGGCTCTCTATCCTATTCCACTGGTCAGTGTGTCTGTTTTTATGCCAGTATCATACGGTTTTGTTTATTACAGGTTTGTAATATATTTTGAAATCCAGTAGTATAGTGCCTCCAGCTTTTATCTTTTTTTTTTCTTTTTTTATTATTATACTTTTAGTTCTAGGGTACATGTGCACAACATGCAGGTTTGTTACATATGTGCCATGTTGGTGTGCTGCACCCATCAACTCGTCAGCACCCATCAACTCGTCATTTACATCAGGTATAACTCCCAATGCCATTCCTCCCCCCTTCCCTGTCCCCATAATAGGCCCTGGTGTGTGATGTTTCCCTTTCCGAGTCCAAGTGATCTCATTGTTCAATTCCCACCTATGAGTGAGAACATGCGGCGTTTGGTTTTCTGTTCTTGCGATAGTTTGCTGAGAATGATGGTTTCCAGCTGCATCCATGTCCCTACAAAGGACACAAACTCATCCTTTTTTATGGCTGCATAGTATTCCATTGTGTATATGTGCCACATTTTCTTAATCCAGTCTGTCACTGATGGACATTTGGGTTGTCAAAAGAACAAAGTCGGAGGCATCGCACTACCTGACGTCAAACTATACTACAAGGCTACAGTAATCAAAACAGCATAGTACTGGTACCAAAATAGAGATATAGACCAATGGAACAGAACAAAGTCCTCAGAAATAATATCACACATCTATAGCCATCTGATCTTTGACAAACGTGAGAAAAACAAGAAATG
Organism: Chlorocebus sabaeus; assembly: GCF_047675955.1. Classification (NCBI taxonomy): domain Eukaryota; kingdom Metazoa; phylum Chordata; class Mammalia; order Primates; family Cercopithecidae; genus Chlorocebus; species Chlorocebus sabaeus. Next base: position 101,724,056 of record NC_132913.1, on the reverse strand, counting down.
GGGAAACGTTTCCCTATTTAATAAATGGTGCTGGGAGAATGGGCTAGCCATAAGTAGAAAGCTGAAATTGGATACTTTCCTTACTCCTTACACGAAAATTAATTCAAGATGGATTAGAGACTTAAATGTTAGACCTAATACCATAAAAATCCTAGAAGAAAACCTAGGCAATACCATTCAGGATATAGGCATGGGCAAGGACTTCATGTCTAAAACACCAAAAGCAATGGCAACAAAAGCCAAAATTGACAAATGGGATCTAATTAAACTAAAGAACTTCTGCACAGCAAAAGAAACTACCATCAGAGTGAACAGGCAACCTACAGAATGGGAGAAAATTTTTGCAATCTACTCATCTCACAAAGGGCTAATATCCAGAACCTACAAGTAACTCAAACAAATTTACAAGAAAAAAACAACCCCATCAAAAAGTGGGCAAAGGATATGAACAGACATTTCTCAAAAGAAGACATACATACAGCCAACAGACACATGAAAAAATGCTCATCATCACTGGCCATCAGAGAAATGCAAATCAAAACCACAATGAGATACCATCTCACACCAGTTAGAATGGCAATCATTAAAAAGTCAGGAAGCAACAGGTGCTGGAGCGGATGTGGAGAAATAGGAACACTTTTACATTGTTGGTGGGATTGTAAACTAGTTCAATCATTCTGGAAAACAGTATGGCGATTCCTCAAGGATCTAGAACTAGAAATACCATACGACCCAGCCATCCCATTACTGGGTATATACCCAAAGGATTATAAATCATGCTACCATAAAGACACATGCACATGTATATTTATTGCGGCACTATTCACAATAGCAAAGACTTGGAATCCAGCTTTTATCATTTTGGTAAAGGTTACTTCAGTTATTCAGGATTTTTTGTAGTTCCATACAAATTTTGGGATTTTTTTTTTTTCTATTTCTGTGAAGAATGACATTGGAATTTTGATAGGTATTGCATTGAATCTATAGAATGCTTTGGGTAGTATGAACATTTTAACAATATTAATTCTTTCAATTCAAAAACATGGGTTATCTCTCCATTTATTTGTGATATCTTCTTTTATTTTCATTAATGTTTTATGGTTTTCAGTATACAGATATTTCACTTCATTGGTTAAATTGACTCCTAAGTATTTTATTCCTTTTGACACTTTTGTAAATGGGATTGTTTTCTTAATTTTTTCTTTTCAGGCACTCTGTTGCTAGTGTATAGAAACATTACCAATTTTTTGTAAGTTGATTTTGATCCTGAAACTTTACTAAGTTTGTTTATTCTAACATTTTTTGCTGGATTCCTTAATTTTTTTCTGTAATATCATGTCATCAGTACACAGAGACAATTTCACTTTATTCTTTTCTGTTTGGATACCTTTTATTTCTATCTTTAGCCTAAACGCCCTATCTTGAATTTTCAGTATTATGTTGAACAGAAGTGCTGAGGACGGGCATCTTTGTCTTGTTCCTGATCTTAGAGAAAAAGCTTTCAACTTTTCACCATAGGTGTGATGTTAGTTGTGGGATTGTCATATATGGCTTTTATTCTGTTGTGGAACATTCATTTTATATCTAATTTGTTGAGATCTGTTGACTGTTCACAATCTTTAAGTAGGTCTGATCCAAAAATAAAGTCTATTGGCAATAGATAAGGGACTTGAAAAACTTCCATGCAAATCATTCAACATTACTAAGATTCTAGCTAACGTTACTAACATTTTTGTGGCATTATATTCTAGATTCAGTTGGGCTTAATACATGTTACAGGCAGAACAAACAAAATAGTAATACTTTTGTTTGAATGTTGCTTCCTCTTCACTACCCTAGTTTTCATTCCTATAAGCTGTCTGTCTTTGTTACTTACAAAGACACTCATAGATAAGGACTTGAACATATATCATTATGTGTCTGTGAGTTTTGTTAAATGCATTTCTTTTTCATTCATTTATTCACTAAATAATTTTCAAGTACTATCTTAGACCCTGGGGATAGAACAGTAAACAAAATAAAGTGAGTCTCAGCTCACATAGGACTTCTAGAAAAATAAAAAGTAAGAATGAAAATAAAGGACAATATAATTTTAGATAATGACAATTCTAGGGAAAAATTAGAATAATGGATCAAACAGTGATTGGTTGGGAGGGACTGCTTTAGCTAGGGTGATTAGGAAAGGCCCCTTTGAGAAGTTGACATTAAAATCAGAATACAAATGAGAAAGAGCAATAAAAAATTATTAGAACTCACAATAATTAATTCAAAATGAATTATAGACCTAAATGTAAAAGGCAAACTATAAAACTTCTAGGACATAAATAAAAGACAATTTACATGACCATTGGTTTGGTGACAACTTTTTAGATACAACACCAAAAGTGTGATCCATAAAAAAATTTATACACTGTACCTCATTAAAATTAAAAACTTCTCTTCCGCGAATGACATGTTAAGAGAATAAAAAGATAAACTAAAGACTGTGAGAAAATATTTGCAAAACATGTATTAGATAAAGGGGTTATGTCCAAAAAATACAACAAACTTTGAAAACTCAATCATAAGAAAACAAAGAACCCAATTAAAAAGTGGGCAAAAGATCTGCACAGACATACCATCAAAGAAGACATACAGATGGCAAATAAGCATATGAAAAGATGCTCAACATCATATGTCATCAGGAAATGGCAAATTAAAACAACAATGAGATACTACTGTACACTGATTAGAATGACCAAAATCCGTAATGTGGATCTAACAAATCCTGGTGAGAATGTGGAGCCAACAGGAACTTATATTCATTGTTGGTGAGAATACAAATTTGTACATCCACTTTGGCAAACAGTGTGGCAATTTCTAACAAAACTTAACATACTGTTACCATATGATTCATCAATATTGTTCAAAGCATTTACTCAAAAGAGTTGAAAACTTATGTATACAGAAACACTGGCACATGAATGTTTATAGCAATCTTTCCCATAATTGCAAAAACATGAAAGCAACCAAGATGTCCTTCAATAGATGAAATGATCAACAAACTGTAGTAAAGCCATAAAATGAAATACTATTCTGTGCTAAAAAGAAATGATCTATCTTAGCCATAAAAGACATAGGGGAACCTTGAATCCATATTGCTTAGTGAAAGAAGCCGGTTTGCAAAAGCCGCAAACTACATAATTCCAACTATATGACATCCTGGAAAAGGCAAAAATATAGAGACAGTAAAAAGAATTTGTGATTGCCAAGAGTTTAGGAGGAAGGAAGAAGAAGGGATAAATAGGTGGCACACAGGAGAATTTTAGGGCAGTAAAACTGTTCTGTATGTTATATAATGATGGATGCATGATGTTATACATTTGTTAAAATGCATAGACTTCAATAGCACAAAGAGTAAACCTTAATGGACTTTATTTAATAGCAATATATCAATATTACTTCACCAATTATAATGATTGTACCATACTAATGCAAAATGTTAATAATATGAAATACAGTGTAAGGGATGAGAAAGGAGAGGGGGTATATGAAAACTTCTTATACCTTCTGTCCAATTTTTTCTGTAAACCAAAAACTGCTCTAAAAATAAAGTCTATGAAATTAAAAAAATTAGAAGATCCATGGGCAGGGGCAGGGGCAGGGCAGTCTAGGCAAATGGATTAGCGAGTATAGCAGAAATGCACTTGATGTGTCCATGCCAGTGTGGCTGCAATGCTGCGGAGAGAGGAGTGGAAGATAAAAGTCCAAGAGGCAGATGCAGTTGTGACAGCACTTAGAGTCCACAGAGATGGTTTTAATTTATATGAGGTACACTGGGAAAATATTCTTCATCTTATATAGGAGATTTGATCTGATTTCCCCAAGATCAATTTGCCTATTAGGAGGAGTATGGATTTAGGGCATATGGGTGGGAGTATAGGCAGAGAGATGGTTTAAGCAGGAAGAACAGGAGGTGGTTTCAATAGTCCAGACAGCCATGCAGATTTCTGAAATTTAAATGTTCTGAAATTCAGTTTCTTGTTTGTAATTCTGGTAGATGCCACTGTGTGCTTAATTTTAAAACTATAGACTCAATAATTCTAACAAATTGTCACAGATCTATTTCTATTACTAGTTTCCACCCAGGATGTCAGTGAACTAAATATTTCCCAAGTGCATGCATGTATAAACTAAATATGCTAAAATGCATTCTTTAAAAATGACCGGTTTTGGAAGATGTATACACAAATGTCTGTGTTATTGCTCTCTGTTTTAATTGCATACTACTTACTTTCACATGCCTTTCTATTTGTATTACAGGAGTTAAAAATCATTCAGAGAAGTCATCCTGAGGGAACTTAGCTTGAAATTCCCAAATTAACTTTCTTTCAGGCAAGTGCTAAGAAGTTCTCCATATGCTGATGTTAAGCATGAAAGATCTTGGATTACCCTTTGTTTGTAGTTGTACAGCTGTAATATAATTCTGATCTATTCCATAGCTGCTAATGACTCAACAACTGAGACCTTGAAGTATAACAGCCAAGGTTATTTTGCAATGCTATGCAATAAAATAAGGTAGGATCACTCATATTCAAAACTATTCTGAAGTCGCAAGACTGATATAAAGATATATGCTTCTATCAAGTGCTTATAAATGATTTTATTGCTATACACACACATTCACACACATACAATAATATGCAAAATTTCTTGCAAAACTTGCAAACAAAACAGGTAAAGACATAAATAATCAGTGATTAAGAATTCACTGGAGAGGACAGATGAGAGATTATGCTGAGTCAAGAAGCAAAAATGCAAATATTAAAATTTATGCATGTGTGGGGCCATTGCACCTGTGCCCTCAGTGAACCATTCAATCAAGAACAAACTTTCAGTTATAAGATGAAAAAGTCCTGGAGATCTTATGTACATTATGGTAACTGTAGTTAATAGTAAAGCATTGTATCCTTAAAATTTGCTGAAAAAGCAGATCTTAATCTTAATTGTTCTCACTATAGAAAAATAGGTAACTATATGAAGAGATAGAGGCATTAGCTTGTTACATTTTATAATTCATACATATATCAAAACATCATGTGTGTACCTTAAATGTATACAATTTTTATTTGTCAATTATACCTAAACAAAACTGAGAAAAATAAAATAAAATAAAATAAATAAAATTATACTGTTTGTTTAAAAACACCACAATTTAACATCAAAACTCGACTGATTCACAATATCAGGTAAAGAATGATTACAGTTAAAACAGGTTATTTATGTAGTAGAGCACTGCATCATTATTCCTTTGATACTCATTATCTATACTTAATGATATTTGCTGTTATTTCATTGTTTATTAGAATCAAATACTTTTAGAGCCAAATAAGATCTTGGAATCACTTAGTCAAACCTGCCCCCATTCTATAGATATGGAGATGAAGGATACAGAAAAAATATTGTTTTGACATAAATTATTGTTAAAATTATGGTTAAGTTAACATAATTTTTAAAATTTCATCATCCTGAGAAAACTTTTAATGATCAATGTGCGTGTAGCATGGAAGCTGTACAAAGCTCATTTTAGTTAGTCCGTGGTGGTTGCTGTTTTGTGGTAATTAAAACATAAATATTACATTATTGTTACAATAATGATAAAAAAGACTACTTTCTTCAAAGTACACAAAACCTTTTTTACGTTAAAAAATACAGCCAACAGACACATGAAAAAATGCTCATCATCACTGGCCATCAGAGAAATGCAAATCAAAACCACAATGAGATACCATCTCACACCAGTTAGAATGGCGATCATTCAAAAGTCAGGAAACAACAGGTGCTGGAGAGGATGTGGAGAAATAGGAACACTTTTACACTGTTGGTGGGATTGTAAACTAGTTCAACCATTATGGAAAACAGTATGGCGATTCCTCAAGGATCTAGAACTAGATGTACCATATGACCCAGCCATCCCATTACTAGGTATATACCCAAAGGATTATAAATTATGCTGCTATAAAGACACATGCACACGTATGTTTATTGCAGCACTTTTCACAATAGCAAAGACTTGGAATCAACCCAAATGTCCATCAGTGACAGATTGGATTAAGAAAATGTGGCACATATACACCATGGAATACTATGCAGCCATAAAAAAGGATGAGTTTGTGTCCTTTGTAGGGACATGGATGCAGCTGGAAACCATCATTCTCAGCAAACTATCACAAGAACAGAAAACCAAACACCGCATGTTCTCACTCATAGGCGGGAACTGAACAATGAGATCACTTGGACTCGGGAAGGGGAACATCACACACCGGGGCCTATCATGGGGAGGGGGGAGGGGGGAGGGATTGCATTGGGAGTTATACCTGATGTAAATGACGAGTTGATGGGTGCAGCACACCAACATGGCACAAGTATACATATGTAGCAAACCTGCACGTTGTGCACATGTACCCTACAACTTGAAGTTTAATAATAATAAATAAATTTAAAAAAAAATACATATCAAGCTGAAATCAGTTATAGTATATTACAGGCAAATCAAGAGACCCTACAAACATGGCACATTTTTAAACATAAAAATTCATTCAAAGTTTTAATTTATTCTAATTTCTGAAATTCTCTCCTGTTTCCTTGGTATATTATGTTTTCTCATGCTAAGAACAATTTGATAAACGTTTTTCTTATATAATACACTGAAGATGCTGGACTAATAAGGGAAAATTTTAAAAGTGGAAAGTGACAGAAGGATAATAATGGCAAATCCATTAGGCCATCTAATGAATATCAGATAGATAGTCTAATTAGATCTCTAATGTAAGTGTCTAATATTTAGATATTAAACTGTAAGGTCTAAAAGACAGTAGAGTAAAACTGTATAAGAATTCCCCTTTATTCATGATAAGAATAAACCAATCTTGTATTTACAGAGATGTTTGTCTAATAAGTCACCATTAGGTCTTGAATGAGACAGATGATCTATGCTACCAAGAATTTTTGGTTGATATTTGCATCAAAATTCCACAGAGGTCTCTCATCACACATTCTTTAGCATAAAAATTATAAACGAGACCATTTAGAATATAAACTTTAAACTCTTGACTATAATTATACAGACATATACATATATTTACACATTGTTTATTATATTCAAGATGCTAGAAAACAGAAAAATTTAATAAGCACAAATTAAAAATTACTCTGTAAAAATACATATTGTTACTTTTATTTGAATAGCAAAAATATTAAATGTATAAAGGGCAAATGTATGTGACAAAAGACAGTGTTCCAAAAAATTAACTAATTTTCACTACCTCCTCCCCCTCAATTCCTATCAAACTTATAACTTTACCACCTTCAAGCCAGATTTTTATTCTCACACCCACCCTTTTAGAAAGCAAAGCTTTTGGGTTTCAGAAGTCTAAACCCTGAGAGACTAAGAGTATAAACAGTTTTGTTATGAAGGCACAGCTTTCTTAGCCACCAGACTAGAAAAGAAGTCTTTCTCCAGGGACAGGAAGAGAATCAGGGAGTGCGTCAGTATTGGGAATTCCAGGGGGCTTCTGAAGCCTAGCTCTCTGTGTGTGTGAATGGTACGTGATGGTGTCATGGGAGGGGCTGGAGGAGAAACGAAAGAGAGAGAAAAAGAGAGAGAGAGAGAGAGGTATTTATGGTCCTGAGGGAGTTTCAGGAATGCAGCAGCAAAATCTCAGGGTTTTTTTTTGTTGTTTTTTTGTTTGTTTGTTTGTTTGTTTTGTTTTGTTTTGAGACTGAGTCTTGCTATAGTAGCCCAGTCTGGAGTGCAGTGGTGCGATCTTGGCTCACTGGAACCTCTGCCTCCCGGATTCAAGCAATTCTGCCTCAGCCTCCTGAGTAGCTTGGATTACAGGCGCCTGCCACCATGCCCAGCTTTTTGTACTTTTAGTAAAGACAGAGTTTTGCCATGTTGGCCAGGCTGGTCTCAAACTCCTGACCGCGGGTGATCCACCCGCCTCGGCCTCCCAAAGTGCTGGGATTACAGTCGTGAGTCACCATGCCTGGCCAAATCTCAGAATTTTGCCATACTCTATGGTGCCAAGAGAGAGGCAAAAGAGAAAGAGCTAATGTCTTAATAGTCAAAGAGAGAGAGATACACAGGCACTATGTGTTTGAGAGTAAGTAAGTAGCACCAAGAAATTACAAACATGATAACAGATCTCTGAACACAGGAACAAGAACTCATGCCATAAAGAGAATCCCAGGGATTAGCTGAGAGAGATAACAAGACTTAATAGGGGTCCTTACGATGAAAAGAAAGCCATGTATAGATGACAAATACCCAAAGAAATAATAGACTTTTAGTGGATGCCAGTGTAGTCAGATGAACCAATTATTTTCTCTACTGTTTGGCATCTATAACCCACTAGCATGTGGAAATACTCCCTAGGAAGAAAAAGGAGAAGATACCAAATTTACTGATACTAACTTCTCCTACCAGTTGGTAGAGGCTTACAATGAAAAGTAAAAAAAAAGAAAATTAGATATTCTTTTACTGGGAGCTCTTTTTTATTATTATTTCAATAGTTTTTGGGGAAACAAGTGTTGTTTGGTTTCCTGTTTAGTGATGATTTCTGAAAATTTGGTGTACTCATCTCCTGTGTACACTGTACCCAATGTATAGGCTTTTATCATTTAGAAAATTTTTAAAAATTATATTTCCTTTATCCCTGAAGTTATGGACTGAGATTTTATCTGTTTCTTTGTATAAAAATAACACTACCCACCAATCAGAACAAAAATCTTTATTATAAGCATTAATTCATGTCATTTAGCTACAAAATCATAGCAGAATAGTTTAACCCTCTGCGAAATAAAATATTCCTTTGTATTAAAACATTAAAAATTACATAATCTTAGTAAAATGGCATAGTTCTTTAACAAAGGGATTTGAGAACCACCTTAATGTCCCTGAGCTTTTATAATGGAAAGATCTGGTCAAAGGAGAACTGCCTGAGACAGACGACATGGCTGTCTATGTAGATAACACAGCTGCATAATTCAGGAGTTCACTTAGAAGACAAATGCAAACACACATTCTGGGAATTGTACTTTTGGTATAGTAGAGATCTCCTATTAAAACAACCAAATTTAGAATATAGACGAAAACAAAAACAAAAAATGCAAAAACAAAGCTACACAAAGGAACTAGAAATGAAGACAAAACAAAATAAAAACCAACCAAAAATCAAATAGGCAGGTGGAGAGTGAAGGAACGTGAACGCCTGGAAGAAGGAGATGGCTCAGGGTTATATCTGTTGAAAAGTGTGTGGAGAGGGGAAAGCGGGGCATGTGACAATCCAGGAAAGGAGAGAGCCAGAAAGTAAAAACAGCAACAACAACAACAAAAAACTATACGTGTGTGTGTGCGTATTTATTTCTATATGTGTATATATACACACACATACAGATATATAATTATGTAGTATAGATATATACGTTATATACATATATTATATATGTATTTTTTTCTGCCCAAATATCTGGCTGGCCACTGAATCAGGAATGAGAAAGGTAAATGCCAAACAACCCAGCCACAGTTAAAACAACTGAACTGATATTTGAGTTGCTGGCCACTTCAAAGGAGACAGACTTGTACTTTTAGTTCATCCCAGTCAAATGCCTACTA